>NC_061862.1:82775845-83495845 GCF_907164915.1 Impatiens glandulifera | reverse complement strand
TGTATTATATCTAATTAGAGGATGTGAATCATTCTTTAATTATAATTCTTTATACAAAGTTTGTTCATCTTCTTGAATGAATATGTAAAACTAGATATTTGATGTCTTCCTCCTTTATTTTAATCTAATCTAAAAGTTTAGATCAATATATACATTAAATATTGTTATTACTTCATAGTTTAAAAAAAAACTTATAAACTTAAATCTCAATAAATTGACATAAAGAAGGTTCTGATACTACTTGTTAGAACCTTTAATCTAAATCTTTATTTCTTAACTCTATAATCATTATACTCTATGTCGATAAATTGAGATAAACATAAGTTACAGAAATGTACCTGAATCCGTAATGAAGAACGATTCATTAAGTCATTCTTCGTTATTCTTCGGATCTTTTTTTTATCTTGGTTTTTCTTGTTTTGGATCTGGACCTGGATCGTAATGTCTGATGTGGGTGACCTGAATTGTAATATCTGATGTGAGTGGGGTTTATGTCTTCCAACTCTATATCGATAACCTTTTTGAGTGTTCTTGAGAGATAAACATAAATTTTTTGTCTAATGAGAGAAACATAATAGGTAGGCTATCTATATGGGTTATAGACATTGCCCTAATATACCCATATATTATTCGTCACATCAACGAAATAATAAATGATATTTCTACTTCCACACAAATACATTCCCATTTTTATTATAGATGTCTAAATAAGTCAATAAACTATATATATATATATATATATATATATATATACTTTAATAAATTACTTCAATTAAGTTTTAATTTTTATTATGATAATAACTAATATACAATTATTAAATAATATGGGAAATAATTCCAACATTTACATAATATCGATACAATTTCATTAAGTTTTGTTGTACTAGTTGTCTATGATTAACTATTAATCATAAAATTAATGATAACACGTACACCATGCCTAATAGGCCAAAAGTAGTACCCTAACTTTAACATTTGTAAACCGCCTAATAGGCCAATTAAGTAGTACCCTAACTTTAACATTTTTCAAACTAGTCGACAACTATAAATTGAGTCAATTTGCTTCCACTCATATACAGCCAAAAGTTGTGATATTTAAAACTCATTTCTCAACCATAAAGACCAAGGTAACATCCTAAAAAAAATTATGTTTTCACCTTATTAAAACACATGTTGTAAATTTCTCAACCACTCAAAAAATATATTTTCACTTATTAAAACAATTAATAACAATGTAAAATTATATTCGAACTTGAAGAGCTTAACGAGGAAGGTTAAGACGTAGTACTAAAAATTTGATTTTTTTTTTAAACACCTCTTGTGAATCCTTAAACGATGATTTTGTTCAGAAACATATAAGCCACATAATTTATGTGATATTATTGTTCTCATTGCAAGCATATGTAAAACTAGACAACCTTTGGAGACTTCAATATAACATGGTGACACACACATAGCTTAGCAAACAAAGCTTCTTCTTAATTGGAACAAAAAAACATGAATTAATATACCTATAAATTGTCCATAGCTTTGCATTTATTAAGTGATGTATATAACCCCTCATCCAAGCGTGGCCTTGCAAAGGCTAGTAGAGGTTTAGAAAGAGTCGTCTCATGAATAGCCTCCACAAGTTTAATGCAAGTAGTATTTGGAGGTGGGCTCCAAGTGAAACCTTGAAGAAGTCGAGCCAATAGCATAATTGACATGGTGGATCCTAGGTTAACCGCAGGACAACCACGACGACCTATACTAAATGACAATATGTGGAGATCTTGATCATTCAATATCACATGTGAACCGTCATATTTAAGATGACGCTCAGGATTGAATCGAAGCGGTTCATCCCATATTTTAGAGTTACGTCCCAGACCTAAACGGCTCAAGAGTACATGGCTACCCTTTGGTATGAAATAACCCGCCACCATGGTGTCACAGATGGACACGTGTGGAACATTAAATGCAACCATTGGATGGAGTCGAAAAGATTCTTTAACGCAAGCTTTAATGTAATTGAGATTGTTCAGATCAGATTCTTGGACAAACCGGTTCTTTCCGACAACCTGGTCTAGTTCTTGAACGGCTTTTACCAATATCTCTGGTTGATTTATCATCTCACCAAGAATCCATTCAATAGCATTTGATGGGTTGTCAACTGCTGCTACCATTATTTCCTGCACACATATATTAAGAAATTATTCTGTAATGCATTTATATGTTTAAAAACGTATGTAAATAAATTTTGAATTTATTTTTTACCATAATTTCTTTTATAATGTAGACTATACTATGAATAAATACGTGTACAACAATAAGAAAAAGAGGTTTAAGTTTTATTACTAAAATTTGAGCTTTAATCTCTTCCGATGTCAATAGAGTATTTCCTTGGTCATCCTTTAAAGTGATTAGAACATCGAGAAGATCAACTTTCTCTTTTTTTGTTCCTTCTTGCCATTGTTTAATTCTCATATCTATTTCCGGATCTTGATATTTCCTCACACTCTCAACTGCTTGTCTTGTTCTTTTCTCATTTCCGTCGAGATCTATTCGTCGTCGAAGAAACGGGAAATAGTCAGAAATGCAGAAATTGTAGATACACTTGAGTATAGTAAAAATCCCATCCAGATGTTGTTCTTCCTCAACTCCAGGTCCCCCATTTTCAGTCCCTTTCCCGAAAAACCTCTTACTAAAAATCATATTCCGAATCATATTTCCGCAAAAGTGTTGTGCTACAACCCTAACGTTTACTGAATCGTCTAAATTGCTCTGGATAACATTGTAGACATAGTTAATGAGGTGGTCGGCTTCTTCAGCTCTTTTGTCGTGCATCCAATGGAGGGTTTCCGGAGAGAGGATGTTAGAGACCAGTACACGCCGCATCTTTCTCCACTGGTCACCAACTGTCGTAAAGATCGTCCCGGAAAATCCACCGCTCGCTAGCTCAGCTGATAGGAACGTAGGACGTGCCATAAAAATTGCATCTTGTTTCTTCAGGAACTCGCATGCAATCTCTGGAGAGGTAACAGCTATCACATGCACGCTCCCTAGGCGAATGCAAAATATCTCGTAGCCCATTTTTGACATGGTGTCATGCACCCATCGAAAAAACGGTTTATTTCTTATCAATATTGAAATATTGCCAACAATTGGCCATGGTTTAGGGCCGGGTGGTAAGCAAGCTTTTGGAGTACTTAATGTTTTCTTGAAAAAGAGAATGGTTAATAATGTAAATGCTAGAAATAAAATAGTAGCATGAAGGACTATGATGGTCATTTCTTAGAATATGCAAATGGCTGTGTAGAGTTGAGATGCATGTGAAGAATGGAAGAAGGATTATTTATGTAGACAATTGGAGCTCGTTTGATGTTTGATGTTGGGTTATTTTGGATTTTTGAAGAAAACAAATAATTCGATATTATATTATATTATATTATATTATATTATATTATATTATATTATATTATATTATATTATATTATATTATATTATATTATATTATATTATATTATATTATATTATATTATATTATATTATATTATATTATATTATATATATTATATTATATTATATTATATTATATTATATTATATTATATTATATTATATTATATTATATTATATTATATTATATTATATTATATTATATTATATTATATTATATTATATTATATTATATTATATTATATTATATTATATTATATTATATTATATTATATTATATTATATTATATTATATTATATTATATTATATTATATTATATTATAATTATAATTATATTATATTATAATTATAATTATATTATATTATAATTATAATTATATTATATTATAATTATATTATATTATAATTATAATTATAATTATAATTATAATTATAATTATAATTATAATTATAATTATAATTCAACCATAATTAAAACATTCACTTTCATTATTCAATACCATAATTAAAACATTCACTTTCATTATTCAATATCAGCTGAGCAATTATTAACAAATATAAAAGCATAATTAAACATTCACTCTCATTATTTTTAATAATTAATTTTAAATAATCCAAGATTGATTTTAAAAACATGTAAGATTATTTTTTTCCCTCTGATGTTGGGTTATTTAAGATACTTTTAAAGTTTTTTGAAAAAAAGTATTATTGTTCGATTAAAAATCTGTTATTTGAGTTGGTATTTTTTATGTTGTTTTTTATTTAAAAATTACAAAAGTAAAATAAAAAAATTTGTTGTTTTAACTGAAATTAAGTAATTAAACTGTTAAAAATAAATAAAATTAAATAAAATGGGTTTTTAGTAATAAGACAACGTATCTATTTCATCTTTTCGATCTTAAAACATTCGTAATATATATATATATATATATATATATATATATATATATATATATATATATATATATATATATATATATATATATATATATATATAAAATGTTTAATCCACTATAGATTAATTAGTTAGGGAATATGTTTATTTTTCATTCTCTTTCTTCATTATTTTTAACTCATTCTATAAAATAATCAATTTTGTGAAGATGTTATAGAATGAAACATAAAATCTGGAACAACATATTTGAACCCGAATAAAATATGGAATGAGATGGTTGATAGTTGAAGTGAGGATAAGTAAGTCAGTTGTTTGACCGAAGTGGAAATAAAGTCTCAAAATGAGAGGTCGATTGAGATTAATGGATAAAAATGTGGAATGAGATGATTGATTAATCGAAATAAGTAAGATAATGCGATGAGTGGTCGATTGAGGAAGGAAAGAAATTGATATTTGTGGTTAAAATATCATCTGTTACATCTTAATTCCATCCTCAGTTTGACATGTTACTTCTTAATTCCATCCCCAGTTTGACCTGTTAGCAAAATCCTAAAATGATCTAAAAGAAGAAAAAGCACAATTGATCACAAGTAAACTTGTTTATTTTTTTCAACACCAATTTAAGCCTATTAATCATATAAAACTAAACTTAGTTTCAATACTTTATATATTCATGAGTGGATGGCCAAATAGAAAGATAAAGATAAATCAAGTTTAATGAATCTTTTAAATCTTCAAAGTAAATACAAATGGTGGACCATCATCATATATCATTAATTAGCTAGAATTTGGATCAGCTCAGAGTCTCAGATTGAACTCCCAAAACTTGTTTTTGGATAATCTTTAATTAGCCAGATCGAACTTGTTGTGATGAAATATTGTTTGCTAGATATTATTAAAGTTAGGTTTAATGTAGAATAAATTCATTAAAATTGTCCAAACATTTATTTAAACTATAGTTAATTAATTATATATATATATATATATAATATCAGTTATTAAAAAATTATTAATTAAATACAAAAATTATACAAAAGTTCATTACAATAACCAATCGTATAACAATTAATTAAGATTAGTGTAATGCACTACTTAATATTAATATAAAAGTCATTACATTAATATATAGAATTAATATAATTACTCGTTTGGATAATATAATTAATCGTTTTATATTTAAAATTGATTTAAATCTCCATTTGATAATATTATCAGTGTATCCATTTTTATTTGAAATCTCCTTTGAATTTAGTTTGATACAATTGTATTATAAAAAAAACTCAACGTAAAACAAATATTTGACTCTTTTATCATTTTATTTTTGGACACATTCACTTAAATTTTATTATAACATTCCAATCATCATACATGATCATTTGTTATCTTAATTCTAATAAAATCAGATTCATTAAAGAGAAAAAACCATTAAAGGGTCATAATATATACAAAATAAAAATTTAATAAAAACGTTGCCAAAAAATATACAAGTTCACTTTCATATTTTATTTTTATGCCATGAACCTTTCTCAATGGATTCTCCATCATCTAGATTGAGTAATATTAGGGATAACAATTCAGATTAGATTCGGGTTGGCATGTTATGTTTGTGAGTTGAACGATATTAAACTGAACGTGACATAGTTTAATAATTTGTGACAAATCTCTAACCTGATCGGTTTTTTATAATTGGTTTGACATGATGTATCCTATTCACCTGACTCAACTCAAACCCAAACTTAATTTAATCTGATATAATTAATATAACATCTCTTTATTACCTATCAAAATGTCATTAATATAAAAAAATAATAAAGTTAAATCACAAATTTACTTAATTTTAAATTAGTAGAAAATGACAAACACGATACGTACCTTATAAAAGAAAATTGTAAACGAGTTGACGTGTCTATTCTAGGTCATTTTGACTTATTTAATAATAAAGTTTAAAATGTCTTAATTTCGATCCGAACACAAAATACATTACCCAACACGGTTCGATTGTATCTTCATGTCGGTTGAAATTGTTAGCACCCTAGGTAATATATAGGGAAATTTGATGAAATGGCCCTCATAAGAGGTCTAATTCCAAAAAAGGCCCACGGTTGATAAAGTTGGCAAAAGGGGCCTTTTTGCCCTGTGAAAAGTCTGTAATACCCTCACACGCCTATTTTTCCGCTCAATTACGAGAAATGTATTTCTCGCATTTGGCTCAATTATGAGAAATGTATTTCTCTCATTTGGTATTTCTCGTATTTGGTATTTCTCGCATTTGGTATATCTGAGTATATATTGAGATTCAGACATTTGTAAAATATATGAAAACGGCTAGGGTTTCGAATCGATCTACAATAAACTACGAAAGAACAATCTCCAATGGAGGACGCTATCGTGATGCATTCATCTCTGGATATCATATTAACACACATACATGACGACGACTCAAGACAAGAACGCCTTATCATCGGAGGCTCCACTTGCCCCGTCACCGCCGAACGCAATGTTCGCTCCGACCTCGACACCACACTTCCAAAGCCTTGTATGTATTCTCTAGCTAGATCTTGTTCTTTCAAATTATCAGATCTTTGAGATTGGGTCTTTTTTCATCAAATATGCAGACTTGGCTAGAGGGTCGACTGCTCCTGATATGGACCATCCACAAGGAACAATAGGGCACCCTCAATATGGCATGAGTGTCCTCCAGCAACATGATTCCTTATTTGATCAAGACGACAATGGAATAGTCATCTTTCGGCGCCAGGGCTTGCGTTGTCTAAAAATGATAGCAGGCTCAATTACGAGAAATGTATTTCTCGCATTTGGTAAATATTCTCCGGCCATGAACCCTAAATTTAGGGTTCTCATATAAATACTCTAAAATTTAGATTTTCAAATGAAATTGTCAATTTTGAAATATGGGTTCTTTATATTTTGATGACATTGTTTGAGATGCAGATTTACGTCAACTGGGTTTCAATATTATTGTATCTCTTGTAATGTCTATGTTTATAAACGGAGCAATGAGTTATCCTTCTCTTCCTGTGAGTATTTTCTGCTTTTAAATCAACCAATCTTGTGAAATTGTATCCATTTCTAACATATTTTGTGATGGATGAAGGGATGAATACCTTCTCCATTCCTTCCTATATACATATCCAACATCCATAAAGCCAAACATGAAAGTGATTCTGGAACTTATGATACAGAAGGAAGGTACATGCCGGTGAACTTTGAGAACATGTTTAGCAAGTATGCACTCACTATACCTGATAGACTCACTTTTGGTATGTATGAACTATGAACTAAAAAGAAGATATTTTTGTTTTCCTTTGGTATTATTTTAATATTGAAATCGCTAAACAGGTTTGCGGCTAAGGTGGAGTGCATAATGTTGTATGTTCTAGCTCGGGATAGTGAAGGAATGTTGTCTAAAGAGGCAATAAGGTGTTTTGATGGGAGTTTGTTTGATTACATTGCAAAGATGCAGATGAGTGAAGGGAAGATGTACTAAGAAGAAGATGAAGAACTTCTTAGTCTTGTTTGGTGATAATAATAATGATAATAAAGTGTACTACCAGACAAGAAGAAAACAAAGTTTTTTCTGCATTGTGTTTCAATATATTATATGTTGCAGCAATATATCTTGTTACCACCATTATCTCAAATCTTAAAGAGGAATGATCCAACTTGTAATGAGCAAAGCATATGCATAAAACCAAAACTAAATCAATAAAAATCACAAGAATTGAAAAGGTATATGATTTTAATCTCAGTTGTGAATCAAAAAACAAAATTGACAAGTTTTTAAAAGCAAAAGAGTCCCCAGGCTTTATCAGAGAATAACATTGGCAGCACTTGCAATTCTGGGTCATAAATCAGCACATTCCTTCCCAATTGGACCAGTAATGGTAGAACCTGGTTTTTTTATCATTAAACAAATAATTGTGAGTGAATGAATGAGGCCTAAAGATGATATAGTAATTTAACACATTTTGAGACATTTTTTACCTTTCATTTCTCCCTTAGGATTCACTATCACACCTGCATTATCTGCATAGTAACAACATATTTATCAACCAAGATATTTACATATTACAATCAACAAATTTCATATATAAAAAGATCGAGAAGTATGTAAGACTTAGAACGCAAATAAGTGAGTATAATGTTTCTAAATACATCATTCATCATACCATAAACTCTATTCATTATCCCTAATACACTTTCTTTAATATCTTAGTGGGTATATACAATACCCAAACACCCTTGAAAACCAATACTAAAGAAAAACTATTTCTAAATCCTCATCATAACAAATAAGGGATTATATTAATCAGATCGTGAAAAGAGTGGGTTCTTGTCTAACTGTTCTAGTAAAGAATAACAAAAAAATTGGTTAAACAAGTAACAAGTTATAACACAAAACAAAATCAAAATCTACTAAATCACCTTCAAAATACATGAACACTCCATCCTTTCGGCGCCAGGGCTTGCGTTGTCTAAAAATGACATTAGGCATGACCTTCTTTCTCAAATCAGATTTCCCTTTCTTCACCGTCGCCATAACCATATCTCCCACACAAGCAGACGACAATCAATTCAAATGACCCTTGATCCCCTTCACTGATATGATGTAGAGATTCTTCGCGCCGGTATTGTCAGCACAGTTGACCGTAGCCACCACAGGAAGACCCAGTGACATGCAGAACTTGTTTCCCGCCGATCCTCCGCGACCTGAAACGTGTTGTTTTTCAACATTGAATTACTATAAAGTATCAAACATGTAGTTAACAGAGAATTGTATAGAAGATAAAAAAACTAACCTCGCTTCGACATTTTGGAAGCTTCAGAATACAAGGACAATGTGAAATAATGGTTTTAGAGTATTTATATGAGAATCCTAAATTTAGGATTCGTGGCCGGATAATATTTATTAAATGCGATAAATACATTTCTCGCAATTGAGCCAAACGTGAGAAATACCAAATGCGAGAAATACATTTCTCGTAATTGAGTCAAATGCGAGAAATACATTTCTCGTAATTGAGCGGTAAAACAGGCGCGCGAGGGTATTACAGACTTTTCACAGGGCAAAAAGGCCCTTTTTATCAACTTTATCAACCGTGGGCCTTTTTTGGAATTAAACCTCTTATGAGGGCCATTTCATCAAATTTCCCAATATATATGAAAAGAATGACATATGTAGCGTTCACTCACAATTGATTTTTAAATTCTGATAAGATCGGCGGCACCAATAGAGACGGGGTCTGGCTATTGATGACGAATTCGGATAAACGGTTTGATAAAATCCTGTTAGGGATTAATATCTCTTTCTATTCTTCGTAAATCCTTCGAACTCTTGAAACATATTCAAGTGCGGAAATGTTCGTCGGATTTGAAGCTTTGAACCAATGAAAGATGAATGATAGAAAGTAAAGAACACAAGAATTTGTTTATGGATTTCGGAGCAAACTCTCCTACGTCACCCCTTCTTCCAACTACCGGAAGGATTCACTATACTTCTTTGAATCAAATACAGATCACTAATCTAGCTAACTCTCTGTTGAACAAAACAACATTTGTTCAACTTACAACACTGAAGTTTTCTCACATAAAATACAGTATGTAATACAATGTATTCACAATTAGATGATAAGTGAGATGTTTGATTTCAGAAACTTTCTTGAAAGAAAAAAATGAATGAATCATCTCTCTCTGTTTCTTGTATTTTTCAGCCTACAATTTGTCCGTTGTCTTAGGCAGCAATTTATTCTTGAAAAGTTTCAACGGTAAAATCCTTCTTTTGAACACATGTCATCTTTCCGTTGGATGTACTATCCATGAGGTACTGGATAGTACAATAGAAAAAGATTCTTGAAATCGTGGTAGTACAATGCAGTACAAGCAATTTAAATTATGGCATACGTGGCGGTTATTCATTTGTTGAGCTCTACTGTCAACTGCCTGGAAGACTCTACTGCCAGTTGTCTAGAAGAGAATCTGCCTTCAAATGCATATTTGGTCATCTTAGTCGTTCATCTGATTAGACGCCCCATCTAACAGTCTATTAGACGCCTCATCTTGGCCGTTCATCTGATTAGACGCCCCCATCTGATCAATCTATTAGATGTCCCATCTTGGCCATTCATCTGATTAGACGCAATCTGCATTAGACGCCCCATCTAACATTAGACGTTTTCCATATAATGGGTCTATTAGACGTTTTTCATATAATCGGTCTAACTACGCGTTAGACTCCCACGTCTAACTCCACTAGTTAGACTGCACGTCTAACTCCGTGCGTTGACTTTCAACTGTGCCTGGAAATTAACAAAACTCTAATTATTAATTCTACACTTGGTTAGATTCAAACCCAGGTCACCTGTATGGCAGACGAGCATTCTTACCACTACACCACTTAAGATGCTGATATTTAAATATATATTTATATATTTGATATGATTAACAATTATTGAACTTAGTTTTATCCAAAAACTATTTCATCAATCATCAAATCAATTTTTTTTAAATCAATTAAAAATTTCAACCCAATAATCTCTCCCTTTTTTATTATTTAAACTATATTATCAAAACCAGTTTAAACATTAAAAATTTCAACCCTACAATCTCTCCCTTTTTTAAAACTAAATTATCAAAACTAATTGAGTTCATGATTTAAACATAATCTAAGCATTATCATAATCTAACAATCCTAAAAATATTTTCTAAGGTAAGAAAACTTAGACTCGAGAAGTGGTTTTAAAAAGATGTCAGCCACTTCAGGCTGCTGATTGTCATATGCTATGTTCGAGCAACCGGCTGTCCATATGCCGTCTTTCTCTTCCAAGCTGCTTTCCTGTTTTACCTGCATTCAAAGACAATAACGAATCTGGTACCCATTTTTCTTTGGGTCCATGGCTTATTAGTCCTTTGGGAATCCATACTTTGATTATTTTTATGGATTTCCCATGTTGCGTTGTAATCGGTGCGTATGATTTAGGCTTAACAGACGTCTTCATGCTAGCAGCTGAACTGTTAATCTTAGAGGATGGTTTTTGTCTAAAACTCATTGACTTCCTGTCAAGTTTTAATATGCCAGACTTGCTGGCTGCTTCCATCTTAAGTTTCAACCAGCTAATAGTTGGCGGAACATAAGTAATCTCATCCTTTAAGGTTAACTCATCACAGCTTGGATCAGTTCCATTCTCAGTTAAGCTCCCTTTGACAAAGTTTATAGACTTAAACTTGTCAGATCCTGGGTTTAACTTTTCACAAGACTTGTCTGAGTCATTGCCATCAAATCCTAAACCAGATTTGCATCCGGTAGGCCTCAACATACTTATCTGCTGTCTGACTGCATCTCCAGACTTCGTTCAGGAACTAACCACATATGTCAAACGTTGGTTTTCAAAAAACAGAGTTTGAACATTTTCCTTGAGCTTTTCATTCTCAGATGAGAGCTCATCCATTTTGTTTTTAAAAACTTCAGAATCATTGTTTCGAGATGAAGAAGAGCTGTCAGATTTGTTTTTCAAATTTAGTTCATCAAAAGAGTTTGACAGTTTCTTGTACTCAATGATCATGTAATTGAGTGCAGTAATGAACTCATCTCTTCAGAATTTTTTAGTGGAGAAATCAAATACCTTAGAGTCAACTTCTTCTTTTGCCATGAAGCAAGTGACCTCTTCATCATCACTGACGTTGGATAATGAATCATCTGAGTCGTTGTCGGCCCACTTGGCTTTGTTTTCAGCCGCCATGAGAGTCTTCAGCTCTTTCTTGTTCTTTTTCTCATTTTTCTTTTTCTCATCACGCTTCGGCTTGCTGTTTCCTTCCTTGAAGTGTCTCTTCTTCATGAATTTGCAGATTTTCTTCATGAAAAGAGCCATGGAATTGCTTCTAATCTGCATAGCAGCAGCCTTCACAACAGTGGCAGTAGATGGCTCCTCAACACACTGGTGAAAAAGGGGTCAAAACCGAGAGTTAAAACTCTCGGTTTTGACCCTATAACTTTCGGTGAAGACACCTTACCGAAGGTTTTAGTAACCCTCGCCATCCCTCGGTATTGACACTGTCGGGACTTTGAAAAGGAGAAAAACCGAAAGTTATATGAAAACTTTCGGTTTTTTCTCTTTTGGAAAAACCGAGGGTTTTACAAAGACCTCTCGGTTTTCCTCATTTGTGGAAAAACTTTCGGTTTTTCTCTGTGGAAAAACCGAGGGTTTTGCAAAGAACTTTCGGTTTTACCCGAAGAGGAAAACCGAGAGTTATTTACAAAACTTTCGGTTTTCCTCTTCGGTTAAAACCGAAAGTTTTGTAAATAACTCTCGGTTTTCCTCTTCTTGTAAAACCGAGAGTTTTCCACTAACTCTCGTTTTTCTCCTTTTCAAGAAAACCGAAAGTTATATTAAAACTCTCGGTTTTTACCCGAAGAGGAAAACCGAAAGTATTGTAAATAACTCTCGGTTTTCCTCTTTAGGATAAAAACCGAGGGTTTTTAATATAACTCTCGGTTTTCTCTTTGGCTTAAAACCGAGAGGTTTCTAATATCTCTCGTTTTTTCCAAAAAGAGAAAAACCGAGAGATTTCACTAATACTTTCGGTTTTTTCCCCTAAATTTTTAAAAATGTGCGGATTATTTTGCTCGCAACCAAACCTAACCAAAACCTGTTCAGCCAAACCAATATATTAATGATAAAAGAAATGCAGCATACATTAAACGATCACATTAATTGATCGTGAACATTACAAAATTCGAAACCAAACTAATATTCCGAACAATCTGTTATAAATTCAACCTATAATGAAAACATGTTTTGAATCGAAACAACCTTAGCTTGTGGGGGGAGGTGGTGGTTGTTGCCTCATATATAATTCGATTCTCTCCATTCTCGCGTTCATCTCTGACTTCTCCCTCTCCATTTTCTCGGTAATCTCTGACTTCTCCCTCTCCATTTTTTCGGTAATCTCTAACTTCTCCCTCTCCATTCTTTCCACAATTTCTTGCTTTTCCGATTGCAATTCTTCCATTTTCTGCCTTCTTTCTTCATCTCTCTTCTCCAGTTCCTCCAGCTTGAGCTTCATTATTTGATTCTCTTCTAACAATCTCTCATTGTTTCGCTGTGAACTGTTTCCACTACGACGATCCTCACGAAAGTGTGTGGGCCGGACGCCTGATCCCATTCCGAACACTACCCCGTGTTTTTGTTGTCCGAACACCCTCTCCGTCAATTCAAAATCCGATATTCCCGGTTCGTTACTAACAACCTCTTCCATCTCAGCCTGCACAATTCAAATAAAATATCATTTCTATAATAAAAAACTAGACTTATTCAATTCACTTACAATTTTCTCTTGCACGTGTTCGTCCGGGACGGGTGTTGGGTTTTCTTGTGTCGGTTTTGGTGTACGGGTCCTCTTGAATACTTCAATTACAGACGGTGGCCGTCCCATTTCAATCGCCTGTTGAAATAAATGATTTATATAATTAATAACAATCTACATATTAAGTTATTACAAATAATGTACTTACCAACTCGTCTTCAATTTGTGCAAACGGTCTACTTCCCGTTCGATGCGGGAATTTTAGATTCTTCCGATTCTTCATATTTGTAGTACTGTGTCTCTGTATTTGAAATAACAAATTAAGTTAGATTAATTAATATCAACTTTTATTTGAATTATGAAACCGTACCTTAAACGTTTCTGTGAAGAAATGGTTGCGACACACAAACTCCCAATCATCTCGATCGTAGTCCGGTGGAGGATTAGCCAGTACCGCCGCCTCGTCTCCTTTGTGGACGCAGATATAATTCTTGTTCAAATCCGACCGCCATCTATCCCATATCTGATTGGCGTGTCCCAACCCGGTCTTTCGAAAATACTCAATGTCGCCATTAGTCGCTTCGAACGGATCCTGAAAAAAATAACATCCAAATGTTACAAATAATTATTTAATGACGTAATGTATATTAATCAAGTTATAAGTATTACCTTGATAGCAGTCCACAGTGAATCCAATTGGTCTGCACTTAAAGCCTTCCACTTGAGAAGACGGTGTGAGACGGCTGCGGGGTCCCGGATAATTGACCCCACATGTCTAGACCACCTTGTCCTTCCCACGTCTGTACCGCCTGGCCTCCCATCCTTCTCTCTAAACGTTAGAGGGATCCTCGTCCCCGCTAGCCTCTTAGACAGCGCAATATTCTTGTTCTTCCCCCGTCTTTTACGGGCAGAAGATTCTTCAAAATTATCAAAATCTTAATTAAATATGTCAATCAATTGAAACACTAACTAATTTGTAAACGAAATACCTGTCAATGATGGGTCGGGAGTGGTCCCGTGCTCCTCCTCGTCATCCTGCTCCTCGATAGGCTCCTCAAGACCCTCGTCTTCAGCCTCATCGGTAGGCAGGTTATCAGCGAATGTGCTCTCTATATACTCTGCGAAGTCATCAATATCGTCTTCAGTCTCGTATGTTCGGGGAGGCGCAGTAGCTATCGGGACCACAGGAATCGGTGGTTGGTCTCTCGAAGACGATCCTCGTTGCTTTAACAACTCGGATTGGGCAAGTAGGTTTTGGTAACTCTTATCCAATTTCTTGGGTGTCTTCCTCATACTCTTCCAAGTTGTTTTAGGACCTTCTGACATTCTTAATTCACATCATTAATAAAATTGAGTGAATAATTGAAATAAAGTAGTAATAAAAATGAATATAAAGTTAAAAACATTATTAAATCTACCTAATTAATTAATCTGAACTATATGTTTGTAAACCGCGGTTTTATTTTTGTCACAATCTTCCAACCGGGTCGGGCTGACATATCAGGGGCGTAGAATACTTGTTTTGCTTGACTCGCCAATATATACGGGTCTTGACTTTGGGTTTTCAAAATTCGGTTTACATTTACACTTACGAAGCCATATTTGTCCACTTTCACTCCTAGTTCCCCCGAGTGTGTATCAAACCACTTACATTTGAATAAAACAACTCGTTTGTGAGAATAATATTGTAATTCGATTATATCCGTCAAAACTCCGTAGTATGACATAGTTTCAGATCCGTTGTACCCCTCAACAACCACCCCACTATTTTGAGTTGTCAAACCTTCGTCGTGTTTTTTTGTACAGAATTTGAATCCGTTTACTTTACACCAAACATACATAGACGAGTACATACTTGGACCTTCTCCTAAGATCTTGAGGTCTCTTGATATGTCGTTCATTTCTGTTAAATGGGCGACCTATATATGTATCCGAAATGAAGTTGTTAATATGAATAAAAAGAGTTAGGATATATGGTTTGTAATTTACTCACTCGATGTTTGAAATATGCGGCAAACGTTTCTCCACTTGACTCGTTGTTATAATCTCTGCAAATAGATCGAATGCTAATTAGTAACACTCTTTAATGCTAATTAGTAACAGCAACTTTGAAACTTACATGTAAAAAGGTTCTGCTTCGGGACAATTTTTCAAAATGTAAGAATGGGCTGTCACTCGATCTATATAATCCAAGTTGTATACTTTTCCGTTGGATAGGTCTTCCAATGATGCAAATATTGAAATCCCCGAGATTTCAGGTTGTGCATTTTCTTGATCTTGTTCCTCCATATACCTGGCACATAAGCTAATACTTTCGTTAACAAGATAGCTCTCGCTTATAGAGGCTTCGGGGTGGTTATTATTCCGCAAATATCTTTTCATTGTACCCATGTAATGTTCAAAGGGATACATCCATCGATACTGAACAGGTCCTCCAAGCAAAGCCTCAAATGACAAGTGAACCGGGAGATGCATCATGATGTCGAAGATTGACGGCGGAAAAATCATTTCAAATTTGCAAAGTGTCAATGTAATATCCATGTACAATTGTTCCAGGTCCTCTTGAATCAACTCTTTGAAGCACAACAACCGAAAGAAACGAGACAAATTTACTAACGCATCATACACATACTCTGGAAGCAATCCACGAGTTGCTAAAGGAATTAGATATTCCAACAAAATGTGACAATCGTGACTCTTTAATCCCGAAAGTTTTTTCTCTTCCAAATTTACACAACCCCCGATATTTGAGCAAAACCCATCAGGCAACTTGAGATCTTTCAAGAAGTTACAAAGACGTATTTTATTTTCGGATGTCAAAGTGAAAGGCGCTTCTGGATAATGAACAACTCCTTCATCATTTATAGGATGTAACCATGATTTTATGCCTAAGAGTTCTAAGTCTTTACGAGCTTTAGGACCATCCTTAGTCTTCTCTTTCACATTCATTATTGTTCCCAACACGCTATCACAGATATTTTTCTCAATATGCATCACATCCAAATTATGTCTCAATAATAGCGATTTCCAATAAGGTAGACGGAAGAAAATGCTAAGTTTGTTCCAATTGTCTCCCCGCGTTTCATGATATATCTTGGTTCTCTTGCTCATATCCGCACTAAGAATAATGTCTTCTAGGTCTCGTGCTTGCTCATAACTTTCTTGCCCCGTTAACAATCTAGGGGGATTCCTATAATCAGTTCGACCATCAAACGACTCTTTATCCCTTCTGTATTTGTGCTTCGGTGGAAGGAAACGTCTGTGACCCAAGTAACATTGTTTGGAACCATGAACCAATCGAAGGGATACCGTGTCGTTGTTACAACAAGGACAAGCAAATTTACCTTTCGTACTCCAGCCTGATAAATTCGCGTATGCGGGAAAGTCGTTAATGGTCCACAACAACGCCGCTCGCATGTTAAAGTATTGCGAGGTGTGTGCATCAAACGTTTTCACACCTGTTTGCCACAGTTCATGCAACTCTTCGATCAATGGCTGAAGAAATATGTCAATTGCATCTCCCGGACTCTTTGGACCCGGAATTAACATAGATAAGATGAAATTGCTAGAATCCATACAAGTCGTGGGTGACACATTATAAGGAACGAGAATAACCGGCCAAACACTGTATGATTTTTTCCCATTTGCAAATGGCTGAAACCCATCGCTTGATAAACCCAGTCTTACGTTTCGAGATTCTGAAGCAAAATCTGTATAATTTTCATCAAACGTCTTCCATGTTAAGGAATCAGCGGGATGTCTCAACGTATCACTATCAACTTTTCCTTCTTTATGCCATCTCATCATTGGAGCCGTTTTTGAGGACATGTATAGTCTTTGCAGTCTTGGTATTAAAGGGAAATATCTCAACACCTTTTTTGGAATGAATTTCCCGTTTTGCTTCTCCCGAACTCTCCCACTTGTTTGGTCGACTTTCCATCTTGAAAGACCGCAAACTCTGCAAGAATCTTCATTTATGTCGTCCTTCCAAAATAGCATACAGTTGTTCTTACATGCGTCTATCTTGTCATATTTTAGCCCGATATCAGTAATGAATTTTTTACTTTCGTAGTACGAGTTTGGCAATTCAGCGTCAATCGGTAATATGTAGTCTTTAAGCAGACGCAGCAACATATCGAACGAAGAATTCGTCCATTGACATACATTTTTTATGTGAAGTAGTTTCAGTAGTGCCGATGATTTCGTTATTCGAGCACCGTCATACAATGGTCGTTTGGAATCATCAAGCAATTTATAAAATCTATGCGCATCTTCGACTGGTTCATCGTTATCCGGGCCGTCATTAACGTTTGGGAACATATCGTTTATAAATTCATGCATATATCGTTCTTCGTTGACCTGTTCATTAACTGTATTATTCATCTCCGGTCTCGGATCGTTGAATTCCGGCACAGCATCCTCCGACTGATCATCGTCGTCATCATCATCGTAGTCATCGGCATCTTCATCGACATCTTCATTAACCACTTGAGTAGTGCGTCTCTTTTCTCCATGAAAATACCAATACTCATAATGAATATTTATTCCATAAACGATGAGGTGAGTCTTCACTTCGTCTATTTCCATAAACGGCGTGTTCAAGCATTTCACGCAGGGACATTTCACGGTTTGTCGGGATGTATTCCTAACAGCATACTCGAGGAATTTGTCAACACCTTCCTCGTAATCTGGATGATCTCGACGTAAGGTCATCCAGCTTTTATCGGGTACTTCCATATTTCTAATAAAATGGAATACAACCCGCATTATTATTAACTTAAATTTGTCTAAATTAATTAGGCTTACATAATGCTAACATAATTTATATCTAATCTATCATTATCCAACCAATAATCAATTTCATCTAACATTATCGAAGCCCAATTCAACCTAAACAAACAATATTTCATTCATATACATTTCAGCAATATCTAACATTATCCAAGCCAAATTTCACCTAAAGAAACATTAATATGTCATTCATATACATTTCAAACATAATCTAACATTATCCAAGCCAAATTCCACCTAAACAAACAATTTTTCAGAATAAACATTTCAAATCTAATCTAACCTAATTTAACCAATCTAGCACGGCATTCTTCAATCTTGCCTAATTCAAATAACCAATTCATACCTAAAATTCAATATAGTGCAAACAATGCAATTCTAACTTAAAATCTAATTTATTCATACATAAACCAAATCTAACATAATAAAATCTAATTCAAACAATTCAATTCATACCTAAAATCCAATATAATCCTAACAACATGAAAATCCTTAAAAAGTGACCTTTTTCAGCAGTTGTGGCGGCGACGGTGGAGGAGGCAGCTGAAGGTGGAATAACCTCGGCGATCTTCAAGAGACGTACGGTCCTAATCCAAAATCAGACAAAATCAAACCATAATGTCAAACTTAAATTTGACATAAATCCACCAAAGTTCAAACTAAATCATAGACCAAACAAAATATAATCTAACAAACCTATATAAAAACCAAATCTAACCAAAATATTGAACATATAACCTAAATCTAACATTAATCAAACAATTTCAAACCAAATCTAATAACCAAAATCCCAATCTAATCCAAACAATTCAATTCTAACATAATCTCAATAAATATCAATGAAACCAAATATCCAAACCTAAAAACAAACTCAATATAAACCAATTTTGTACATTAATCAAACCTAATAACCAAACCTAAATCAAAATCAATAAACATCAATCAAACCTAATAACCAAACCTAAATCAAAATCAATAAACATCAATCAAAGCAATTAACCAAACCTAAATCAAATCCAATGTAAACCAATTTTTCACATTAATCAAACCAAAATCAAACCTCAAAATAACCAAAATCAAGCCAATCTAAACTAATAAATAACAATCTAAACAAAATCTAACATAATTCAACCTAAATCTAACAATTACAAACCAAATATAACATATATAACATGAATCTAACATATACATAACCAAATGCTCTCACAGACATTTTGTCAAACACTTGGCAGGCTTCAAATATAACTAACCCTAAATCTAACAAATCCTAAAAACTAACCCTACATCTAACAAATACTAAAAACTAACACTAAATTAAGAAACTTACCTTCAATCAGGTGGACGGCGGAGGCACGGCTGAGAGCGGCGGAGGTGCGGCAGCAGTTCTTCAACCGGAGGGAGTCAGATCTTCAACCGGAGGGAGTCTTCGAGGCTTCAACAGGGGCGGGGTCTTGGCGGCGTAGTCTTCTACGGGCGGCGTCGTCTTCTTCTACCGGACGGAGTCTTGGCGGCGCTGGAGAAGAGGATTGGCTGGAGAGGGCGCGCGACTGGAGAGGAAGAAAGCGGAGAAGAAACGGGGAAAAGAGAAAGAGAGGGTTTTTTTTAATTAAATACTTGGTTACCGAGAGTTATAGCAAAACTCTCGGAATTTGAATATAATAAAAACCGAGAGTTATATGAAAACTCTCGGTTTTTATTATATTCAAAAACCGAGAGTTTTGCTATAACTCTCGGTTTTTATTATATTCAAAAACCGAGAGTTTTGCTATAACTCTCGGTTTTTGATGTTCAAATTCCGAGAGTTTTAATATAACTCTCGGTTTGTAATGTTTAAGTACATTTTTACAATTAAATTTAAATACACAAAAACGAGAGGCTTTGGTAAATCTTTCGTTTTTTATGCATATTTCCGAAAGTTATATATTTAACTTTCGGTTTTACAACATGAGAACTTGTTAAATTATTTGGATTCTCACTTTCTAATAACGTTGAACAACATTAATTTAACACATTTGATATCCTTAAAACATTTCTCAATCCATATGATCAAACATTACACAAATACATAGGATTAAACATAAAACATTCATATACACTTCTATATATAATCAAACACATTCATAAACATTTTAACATTAAAGACAATTTAAATTTTTAAAATAAAAACACACACTTGATTATATTACTTAGGAGTCTAGATTGGAAGGTAGAAAACCAAAGAATTTAACAATTTGTCAAGTGCTAATTCCGAAAGTTATATAATTAACTTTCGGAAATATACATCAAAACCGAAGGGTTTATTTAAAACCCTCGTTCTTGAAAAATGTAAAATCCGAAAGTTTATAGAAAACTTTCGGTTTTGATGGTTATTTCCGAAAGTTAATTATATAACTTTCGGAATTAGCACTTGACAAATTGTTAAATTCTTTGGTTTTTCACATTCTAATGACCTATAACAATATTAATTTACCACATTTGATTTCTTTAAAAAATAGCACAATCCATATGATCAAACATTACCTACATTCATAAGATAATCAAACATGCATGAACATTCATATAGACTTCTCTATAATAATCAAACACAATCATAAATATTTGAACATGAAACACAATATTAATTTTTAAAATAGAACACAAAAATGATTATATTAGTTAGAAGTTAAGATTAGTGGGTTAAAAACAAAATAATTGAACAAACTAGGTAGTGTTAAAACCGAAAGTTATAAAATTAACTTTCGTTTTTGATGTGTATTTGCGAAGGTTTTAAATATATCTCTCGGTCTTCACCTTGATCAGAAGTTTTTTGGGAATTGTTAAAACCGAAGGTTTATTTGAAAACCTTCGGTTTTTACCCTTCCCCATACTTAGAAAAAAATCTGAAATTTTTAATGTAAGGTCAAAACCGAAGGTTTATTTGAAAACCTTCGGTTTTTACCCTTCCCCATACTTAGAAAAAAATCTGAAATTTTTAATGTAAGGTCAAAACCGAAGGTTTATTTGAAAACCTTCGGTTTTTACCCTTCCCCATACTTAGAAAAAAATCTGAAATTTTTAATGTAAGGTCAAAACCGAAGGTTTATTTGAAAACCTTCGGTTTTTACCCTTCCCCATACTTAGAAAAAAATCTGAAATTTTTAATGTAAGGTCAAAACCGAAGGTTTATTTGAAAACCTTCGGTTTTTACCCTTCCCCATACTTAGAAAAAAATCTGAAATTTTTAATGTAAGGTCAAAACCGAAGGTTTATTTGAAAACCTTCGGTTTTTACCCTTCCCCATACTTAGAAAAAAATCTGAAATTTTTAATGTAAGGTCAAAACCGAAGGTTTATTTGAAAACCTTCGGTTTTTACCCTTCCCCATACTTAGAAAAAAATCTGAAATTTTTAATGTAAGGTCAAAACCGAAGGTTTATTTGAAAACCTTCGGTTTTTACCTCAATATTTTAAAAAAAATTGGTCAAAACCGAAGGTTTTCAAATAAACCCCTCGGTTTTGGCGATGCGGTTTTTTTTTTAAAAAAAGGTGAAAAGTCAACAAAACATAATTATTTAATAAAACATATTAAACCAAACAAAACAAACATAATAACAATAATTCATAAATATTAAAACATAACTGTCATAAATCCATAATAAATCTACAAATTAATTATTAGATGGGGTGGAAGGAGGGGGTGGTTGATTCAGTCGACTCCTCAACAAGACAAGTTCCTGTTCGAGATTCTCTAATCTCTGAGACATTTCGGCCCGGTCCGCTTTGATTTCACTCAGCAAACGACCTCTTTCGGCATCCCTTAGTCGGATTTGTTCCATTTCCAGCGTCATCTTTCTGACCTCTTCCTCACGTGCCGCAATTTCTGATTGTGTTATCAGATTCTGGTAACACGGATGCAGTTTCTCCGGTGTACGCCGAAGTCTCTTCCATGTCGAATCATCACCCATATCCTAAATGCATTTCAGATATATGTATATATATATATTCATCAAACAAAATAACGTAAACTAACATAAATCTAGATCTATAATATATATATATACAAACTTAAGAAAAATCTAAATCTTACAATAAACAAAACAAAAAAAACAAATCAAACAAATTACCTGAAGAGAGGAGAAGAACCCGTGGCTTGGCTTGGAAGAGGCAGGCGGCGGCGGAGGCGGAAGAGAGAGAAAGGAGAGAAGCGGAATGAAAAAGAGAAGGGTTAGGGTTTGTATTTATAGAGGTCGAGGCCGAAGGTTTTCATAAAACTTTCGGTTTTGTTATTAGTCAAAACCGAGGGTTTATTATAAAACCTTCGGAAAAACCATTTTCAAAAATTTGATTTTTTTTTAATGAGCAAAACCGAAGGTTCTTTGTACAACTTTCGGAAATGAAATTTTCAAAAAAGGCAAAATCGAAGGGTCTTTGAATAACCTTCGCAATTAAAAAACCAAGGGATTTCAAAACCGAAGGTTTTTCCTAAAACCTTCGCAAATAACCCACACCCAACACTTAGAATTTTTTTGGGTTTTTTGGGAAGGTAAAAACCGAAAGTTCTTTGTAGAACTTTCGGTAATAATTAATAAACCCGAAGGTTTTACACCCCACTCGGAATCTATTTTTAATCCCGAAGGATTTGTTCCTCTCGGGAGTATTTAGGAGAGGTTTACAAAACCTTCGGGAAAAACCGTCGGTAAAGCTCCTTTTTTTACTAGTGACAGTCACCAATGCCTTTGTTATGATGGTGGATGTGGGGTGCTTCTCTTCATTTCTATAGTTCAACTCGAACTCATAGGACTTTAGATCGGCCAGCAAGTCAAAGAGCTCCATCTTATTGAGGTCTTTAGACTCCCTCATTGCCATCGTCTTAATATCCCACTCTCTGGGCAAAGCACGCATGACTTTGATCGCAACCTCTCTGTTGCTGTAAGTCTTGCCCAGAGTGGATAGAGAAGTGATAACCTTACTGAATCTCTCATCGAACTCAGTCATCTTCTCTCCAGGATGCATCTTGAAGTTATCGAACTGTTGAGTGGAAACCATGAGTCTGTTTTCTTTTGTTTGCTCGTTGCCCTCACACATTTTAGTCAGCTTCTCCCAAATATCTTTGGCAGTGGGACATGTAATGATCTTGTATACCATGTTGTCATCCAATGTCTTGTAGAGGATGTCTTTTGCTATGTTGTCGAAGTTGTTATTTCTTTTATCTTCACTGGTCCACTCAGATCTAGCCTTCTCAATCTTTATCGGACCGTCGGTGATGACAAACCACATGTCATCATCTATGGCAGCTAGATGAGCGTGGACTCTCGCCTTCCACACGACATAGTTTTCCTCTGAGAACATGGGAACATTGTTAATGACAACCATAGACAGGATTCAGATTCTTTAGAAGCTTGAGAATAGAAAACGAGGCTCTAATACCAATTGTTAGGATCGGCGGCACCAATAGAGATGGGGTCTGGCTATTGATGACAACTTCGGATAAACGGTTTGATAAAATTCTGTTAGGGATTAATATCTCTTTCTATTCTTCGCAAATCCTTCGAACTCTTGAAACAAATTCAAGTGCGGAAATGTTCATCGGATTTGAAGCTTTGAACCAATGAAAGATGAATGGTAGAGAGTAAAGAACACAAGAATTTGTTTATGAATGTTCGGAGCAAACTCTCCTACGTCACCCCTTCTTCCAACCACCGGAAGGATTCACTATACTTCTTTGAATCAAATACAGTTCACTAATCTAGCTAACTCTCTGTTGAACAAAACAACCTTTGTTTAACTTACAACACTGAAGTTTTCTCACAGAAAAGACAGTATGTAATACAATGTATTCACAGCTAGATGATAAGTGAGATGTTTGATTTCAGAAACTTTCTTGAAAGAAAAAAGGAATGAATCAGCTCTCTCTGTTTCTTGTATTTTTCAGCCTGCAATTTGTTCGTTGTCTTAGGCAGCAATTTATTCTTGAAAAGCTTCAACGGTAAAATCCTTCTTTTGGACACATGTCATCTTTCCATTTGATGTACTATCCATGAGGTACTAGATAGTACAACAAAAAAAGATTCTTGAAATCGTGTTAGTACAATGCAGTACAGGCAATTTGAATTATGGCATACGTGGTGGTTATTCATTTGTTGAGCTCTGCTTTCAGCTGCCTGGAAGACTCTGCTGCCATCCGTCTGGGAGTCTAACTCCGTGCGTTGACTTTCAGCTGTGCCTGCAAATTAACAAAACTCTAATTATTAATCATGCGCCTGGTGAGATTCGAACCCAAGTCACCTGTATGACAGACGAGCATGCTTACCACTACACCACTTAAGATGTTAATATCTAAATATATATTTATATATTTGATATGACTAACAATTATTGAACTTAGTTTTATCCAAAAACTATTTCATCCATCATCAAATTAAAATTTTTTAAATTAATTAAAAATTTCAACCCAACAATCTCTCCCTTTTTTTTGATTATTTAAACTAAATTATCAAAACCAATTTAAACATTAAAAATTTCAACCCAACAAATTCAATTCTCTTTTTAATTTTAACACTAATTTTCTATTTTTTTTTTACTTAGACAAGATAATGAAAGAAAGCTTATTATAAACATTGGTAATGCACAAGACCCACCCAAGGCAATCTAATTTTATTTTAAACCCACTAAAATACTATTAGATACAAACAACTTTAAATTAAGAATTGAAATTAAAATTAAAATTAAAATTAAAATTTTAATGAAATTCAATATAATATAATTTTATAGTTCTCAATTCTATTCTTTTTATAATTCAAAATATTATATATATATTTAAGAATTAACATTTTGAACAAATATTTATTTTTGAATTTAGAAAGTTAAAATGTCGAAAAAATATATATTTTTTTTAAATATATAAAGTTAACATGTTTGAACCGAATTATTTTTTAATAAAAATCGAAACTTACAAAAATAATTGTAATTGAATTACAATTTTATAGTTTTTCCAAACATAATAATTGAATTGTAATTTAATTTCAATTCTCAATAAATTGAAATTAGAATTTTAATGTCAATTCTAATTTCACTCATCCAAATATACTTTAAAGTAATGATAAATAGCTGAAATTTTGGTCATAAATGGTGTTGAAAATGATGTGACAACACATTATTGAATTTGGAAAATAGAATTTATATCTCCTATTAAATCTAAGTATGTGATAACACACCATTCCCAAAATTATTTATAACACCAAATTCACGCTCTTTATCTTTACTCATACTATTTTTTTAGTTCGAAGGGAGTATTTTATTTATATATTTATAAACTTAAAAAACAAACTATTATTTATTTATTTATATTTATGTCATTATATATGCCATTGTGAGATTCTTATTTAATTTTTTTACTAGGGCTGTCCAAGTGAGGGTGGACACTAGTCCTATTTGTAACAATTTTCAAGAAATGCCTTATCAATTACGGTTTTCTAAACAGATATGGAATATTTCCAGACACTTGATTTTTATGTGCCGTCAAATATGGAACTTATTGGCGTTTATATAGCGACGAATGATTAGAACTTAACCTTATTTCACTTTTAGCAACATACTCTTACCGTCTACTATTATATTGCTACTATTTTATTGGACAACTTTGGTGGAATTGGAAGATTTAATCTCTATACCATCAAATAAAGATTGTTTAAAAAAACGTTCAAAATTTACAAAGATATATCTCAACTACAAGAATGGAAACTCTTGTGACGGTCCAAGATTTGATTTTTATTAAATGTTGCGACAATATGCATGAAAACAGATTTTGTGTAAAGGATTTCTTCTACTCCTCTTTTGCTCGTTATGTCAATTGTACATCTCCTATTTACATGCATGTTCCCCATCTATGCAAACTTTTTAACAGGCTATTTTCCAGCCACTCGTCCTTGTTATTTTGACTCTTTCTTTTATTTGTTTCATTTTTTTTTGAAAAAACGACTTAGCGTCATTTCATTAAAAAATCCCAAAAATGGGAAAAAAAAACCCACGAGTTTAAGAGATCATTCTAGACAGGCCTAGAATAATTTTGAAGTCGTAAGATTCTGAATAAAAGCTAAAAAACTAAAAACATAAATGAATTATCTGATTGCAATGCTTTCAATTCTAGTGAGTTTAAAAAACGGTAAATTCCAGTTCCTACAGATATTCCAATTCTGCTCCGTTCTTGAAATTCTTGTCCACGTTCCCGCGAGGGCGCTGCAATCCGATACAATATCTTTCCATTACTCTTCAACGCTCCTGCGAGTTCTTCCAAATACCCTTGCATTCCGTTCTTGCCAAATGTTATACACCATTACTCCAAAGCCGCACTTGAACACGCTTGTTGCAAATCTATTTCCCTTGACTTTGAGTAGTGCTGCATCTTTGATTTCATTCCATTCGCTTGGGAAACTGTTCAGCTCCAGGCTTGTATAGAAATGTCCCAAAGCTCTGAAGCAATACAGCAGCTCCTGAATAAGTGATCTATGGTTTCTTCATTTCCTCTACATAGAAAACAGCTCGCGTCCTGGATGCTCATATACTTGCTGATATGATCACGAGTGTCGAGTCTTTCCTAGAAGGTGAGCCGTATGATGAACTGGTGTCTAGGGATAATCTTCGTTGACCATACAAGAGGATCCCATGCTACTTTCTGCGCTTTTTCCCGGGTTACCTCCCATATTTTTTTCGATACCAGCTTTTCATTGTCCTCAACTTTCCATTCATGAATATCCGGTCTGTCATGTAGTTGTATGTTACTTATATGATCAAGTATCCTCTGTCCTTCTGGATTTCTTCTCATGAGTGAGTCCCAATTCCCGTCTTTAATGTCTCTGATATTCGTTTCTGTGCAGTCCCTTCTGATGCGGATATATTGAAACTCCTCATTGTGGATGATTGGCTGGTTTTCGAACCAGGGGTCATGCCAGAATAGAGTACATTTCCCGTCCCCTAGCCGGATGTCATAAAGATCTGCAATATCTATTCTTAGTTTAAGAATCTTTTTTAGAGACCAGCTCATACCTTCATGAATTTTGCAGGTCCAGATGTTGGTTTCGTATTTCATAAACCTCGTATGCACCCATTTGATCAATAGTGACTCCTGATTGCGGTCCAAAGCCCAGAGATGCTTGAAGGTGAGAGCCTTGTTCCACTCGATACAGTTCTTCAAGTCGATGCCTCCCTCGTCCTTCGGTTTACAGAGAATGGTCAATTTTACTTTTTTTTCCTCCTCTTTCGCTACTGCCCTAGATAAAGTTCCTCATCAGCGTATCGAGCTCCTTCATTACCTTCTTCGGAATGACCATCTGCTGCGCCTAGTAGCCAACTATGTCCAAAACCACGGTTTTGATAAGTTCGATCCTCCCTGCATAAGAAAGTTTTTTCGCTGGCTAGCCAGACATCGTATTTTTTACCTTTTCAATCAGCGACTTGCAGTGTGAGATCTTGATCTTCTTCGCGGTTAACGGAATTCCTAAGTACCTTACGGGAAAACTGCCTTCCTTAATGCCCATGATGTTGAAGATGTCCTACTTTGTTTCGTCCTTCACGCCTCCATAAAATGCCACACTTTTGCTTTCATTAATAGTTAAACCTGTAACCTCAGAAAAAAACGTTAGTGCAACTCTAATAGTTTTAATGGAATCAATGTCTGTGTGCGCTAGAATGAACAAATCGTTAGCAAATAATAAATGGGTTACCTCCTCTACCTCACAGAATGGGTGAAAGATGTATGGACGATTCTTTCAGAACATCGAGAAGATGCTCTCAAAGATCGCCACGATAGCTACGAAAAGGTAAGATGCCTTACCCCATTTTCACCCTTGAAATAGCCTTTGTGGACTCCATTGACGCTAACAACAAAGCATAATGATGAAACGCACTGCATAATCCAATCAATAAAAATCATAGGAAAAACAGATACAACCAGAAAGTCCTGAATGACTTCCCATCTAATAGAGTCGAAAGCTTTCTTGATATCTATTTTGAAAGCCACTCTCGGGGATATTTTCTTATTCCCGTAGCCTTTTTAAAGGCTCTACATGAGAAAAATATTATGAGAGATTGTCCTACCAGGGATGAATGTAGATTGGTTAAGATTTATAATTTTTCCTATGACATTTTTAAATCGTTTAGAAATGATTTTTTAAATTATTTTATAAATCACATTGTAGAAGAAAATTGGTCTGAAATCTTGTACTTTCTCGGGTATCACAGTTTTGGGGATCAAGGTTAGGACCGTTGTATTCCATTGCTTTAACATCTTCATGTTCTTGAAAAACTCCAAAACCCCATCAGTAACGTCTTTACCCACAACCGACCAATTGTCTTTGAAGAACTGTGCATTAAACCCATCAGGACCCGGGATTTTATTCCCATCAATACTAAACAGAGCTTCTTTAACCTCAACCCTCGTGACCATCCTTATCAACTCGCGACTATCTTCTGCAGAAATTTTCTTATCAATAATTTGATACAAGGTATTCATGTGACTTTGATGCTGCTTTCTTGTACCCATAAGCTGTTTATAGAAATCGATAGCCAAATCTTGTACACTTTTTTGACCCTGAACATATTAACCATCATCATTCTTCATCCTTTATACATTGTTTCTCATGTTTCTAGCCTTGCATTTTCTGTAGAAGAAAGTTATGTTTTTGTCACCCAACGAGAGTCAGCTCTATCTTGATTTCTGTCTAATAAAAGTCTCTTCAAGAAGACTCAGCTTCCTGAAATTTTCAAATGCATCCCTTTATGTTTCATTGAGTTGTTCATCATTATCATCCCTTAATAACCTTTTCTGAACTTTTTCCAGTTCTTCTCTAGCAGCCAGAACTCTATTGGAGATATTGCTGAACTTCTTCTTGTCAAAGTTTTAGAGATGATTCTTCAAGAGTTTAAGCTTCTCAGAAACCCTGTACATGTAGGATCCCCTGACATCTGTAGACCATACGCTTTTGAGAATACCCTTGAATTTGTCCTTTTCCATCCAGAAATTGAAAATTTTAAAGGGCCTTTTGAACATTTCTTCATTTTCCCATAACAATTTAATCGGGTAGTGATCAGATATACCCGGATTCAGAACGTGAAGTTGACTTCTCGGAAATTGGTTAATCTAGTTCTCATTTACCAAACATCTGTCAATTCTACTTTTTCTAATTTTCTCATTCCCTCTCATAAAAGACCAAGTGAAGAAGTTCCCAGAATTGGTAGGCTCAATACAACCCATATTTCTGATACAGTCATTAAAGTCAATTATATCCCGAGTTATTTCAGATTCTGGACTACGATCGGATTTGTTTCTGGTTACGTTGTAATCACCAATGATAGCCCAACATTTATCACTACCAATCCAGTTTCTAAGACAATTCCAGAGGAGTCTTCTGTTAGTGCTTGAGTTGCTAGCATAGACAATAACAAGATTAAACATGACTCTTGTGATTCTGTCTTTGACCTCCACCAAGATTGCTTGATCATTCAAAAAGAGAGCCCTGACCTCAACAACTTTGTTATCCCAGATAACCCAGATTCTGCCCGTTTTGTCATTTGAGTTGTGAATGATTTCTCATCTGCTATCAATACACAGCTTGCTAACCTTCTCAATGTTCCATCTTTTGACTTTTGTCTCAAGAATACCATAATAGTGATCTTCTAGTTCTCAATGATCCTCCTGATTTCTTTGAATTTCAAAGGGTCATTGAGTCTCCTTATGTTCCATGTCACTATATTCATGAATGAATATAAGTGTTGGATTCCTGACTTTCTAGATTGTCCTGGACCTCTTCATCAGAGAAATCGTAAGCATCACTTGTCTCGCTATTCTCAATGGCTACAGCTTGATTACATGGAATACTATTCAAATTGAGTGGGGTTACCGCACATAGATCTCATCTTCTCACGTTATAGATTTAGTGGCTTCTGGATCCAGGATCTTTCTACTCTATCTTCGCTTTTTAGTTTGTTCTTCTTTAGTAGGTCTTTTCTGACTTTGAACCTCTTCACTACTGGATTCATGTCTGTTATCGATTTTAATTCGTCCTACTTCAGAACCAAGGCTCACTGCCTTATTCAAGGCCAAATTGTCTTCTTCTGCACTTGATCTTTTAATTTCATAAAACCCAAGATTTTCCAGTTCATTCTCAAGAGCTTCTTTATTGCTTGTTGGTTTTTCAATGTTTTTTGTCTAGAATTTTCTTGTTCATTATCTCGAAAGGTGGCTCTAAGCCCATGGATCGGGTCATTTCGTATTCTGATGACATTGCTTTTTTGGTTCCTACTTGCATTCCTAGAATTGTGAAGAGTGGACCCACGACCTATTAGAGTGACATCAGACCCAATTTTGCTTGTTTCATATTGGTTAGGTATTCCCCGTCCCATAGATCTTTGAATTCCAGAAACTTTAGAACCAACACATTTTTCATCAGGACCGGTAGTAGTAAGTCCGGTAGCTTGAGTAGTATCCAGATCAGCAAGTCCAAGACCAAGCTTAACATGGTCAATATGGCTAGGTACGATAGCATTATGAGAAGCTCTAGGACTGGTGTGGCTATGTCCAACTTTATCAGGACCGATATCCTGACCAGGATCAATGTTTTGAACATGACCTATTCTTGAGAAAACAGAATCCATAGGACCTGTGCCCTAAACATGACCGATAGGATCAGCGTTAGCAGGGCCAAGTTGTACCCTTACCCACTTCATTCTTTTTCCTATCTTCTTCCTTACCATTATATATTCTTGCTTTTGGTTGCCCATCCTATCATTATCAGTGTGTTTATTGATGTTAAGTTCAGACTTGTTCACATTTCTCTCAACCTGAGCCTGGTTAGAGTCATTGATACCGCCCTCCTGAGCATTGTTATTGACCTTCTATTTTAGATTATTATTGAATGGACATTTATTCGTAGCGTGTGTGAAAGTGCTACACCATATACATCGATTTGGTTTCCATTCGTATTGTACTCCAATGTCAAATAAATTTCTTAGTCTATCTTTAAGTTCTAGCTTAATTGGAAGAGGGCTACTTGGATGGATTTCGACACTAACTCTAGCCACAGATGCACGCTCGTAGCCTTCCATTGCTGGGTCAAACATAAGTGGTTTGCATATAATGCTTGAAATATATGCCAGGCCCATTGGGTTGCACAAATGTGGTGGAGCATTCTTGAGATTCACCTAGATTTGTTCAAGTTCAGGTGGTCTATGATTAGTATTAAGTTCCTCGCTCCACTTGTACAACTTGAATCTTTTTCCTATGATAAAGGTATATTGTCTCTCTATGATCGGATTTATTTCGCTTCCATTCTTGAAGGATAGAAAGTAGAATCCGTGATCATTGATTGTGATCCTCTCCAGACTAGAGGATTCCCACTGACCCATCAACGTTTCATTTAACCTCAGCAAATGGTGTCTTCATGTTGCCCATAAAATGACCAACTATGACAAACTCCCATGCCTTTACGCATTTTTCTTCAATTTCTGGTGGGAGCTCAAATCGGTGCGGATGATCAAGTGTAATTACCTTTGGGTATAAGGTGTCTATCTAGAATTTTCCATTTTCTAGATCGTTCATGGCATTTCCATTCCACACCTTTCCTTCTTGCCAGGTTTTGTTTGGGTTGCTCATGATTGTATACACCTTTATTTTATTACATTTAGAAATTTTCTTCATGACATCAACCGTCTACTTGATCACTTCATCATATTGGTCTTTGTTGAAGAGATTTCAATTCTTTAGATAGTGACTGTTGAACTGAGCATTCAACTAATCATTTCTTTCCTGGGGCATCGTAATCTCTTGTTTATTAACTTGGAAAAATAGCTTCTTCATCTGGTTTCTCAGTCCTGCCAAATTTTCTATTTCATTTTTCCTCATTGACCACGTTGGACCAACACTAGGATCCTTGTTATCAGCCTGAGTATTTTCTTTGTCAGGAATTGCAGCAGTAGGAGGAGCTGAGGAGATGACTATTTCAGGGTTGCCATCTTTCCTGACTTGTTTGTTCTTTCTGGCCCATCTAACCCTTATATTTCCCACAAAACCGTTGCCTTCAACTGTTCCAATCTTCTTTAGAAAATCCCCTTCAGTACTCTTCTCTTGTGTGCCAGTTTTCCTCTTTTGAATGCTATCAATTAGAATTTTAGGATCCAGATTAACGAGTTGAGAAAACGCACCCATGTTCAATATCTTAGTGTTAGCCTCGGGTGTCACAGTTTCCTTGGGATTTACTTCAACTTTTTTCTTGGAATTTGAGTTATTTTCCTTCATTTTTTTCATTTCTTTGATTTTCGATCCATTCTTACCCTTCTTAGCTGTTTTAGAATTATTCGATCCTGTGACTTGACCGATCCTTTCAATTTCAGCACTTGTTTTGGAAGAACTATGCCCCTTTGCTTTTGGTTTGATATTTGCTGCTAACATCCTTTTCATGGACTTATGATATTCAAGGTCACATATTATTGTCTCATCATAGTCGGTGCTATCGTCTGATTCCAAATCAACATCCATGCTTTGGTTCTTTTGATTCGACTGGTGCCTCATAGCTTTGATTGTAGAGTTATCATCATGTCGATTAGGACCGACAGAGGCAGCAATTGTATGACTAGAAATGTAAGTAGCACCAGGGATTATGTGAGTAACCAAATTATATTTTTCAAACCCAGCCAAGAGAAAACCGTTGGCTAATTCTTCCAGTTTCATACATTCTTCACCTCTTATACCCTGACTTATATTCTGACCCAACTTATTTGTAGCTTCCATGAGATCCATACCCAGACCCAGATTTTCAAACAGATTGTCATTCATGGTGCCATCAACCAACGAAACAATATAGTTTCCAGCCAAGCTTTCACCATTGACTATACCAATCAAGTTCAGTTCATCATCCTTTAAATCTATTTTATTAAGCTTTTCTAATTTAGCTGAATTTTTTTCCATGACCAGCTCCAACTCAGATCCAATTTCTTCAGTGTTTCTAGATTCTGTTAGACTATGTCTTTCAACAGTTTCAGCTAGATGCGTAGGTTGTTTAGAAGATCCTGCAATTTTAGCCTCAGTTTAAGAATCTTGGGCGTATTTAGTGTCTTATGTCCAACCTTTTTCTAGCATAGTCCATAGTCTGGTTGTCTGACTTTTCATCTGATCCTTAGTAGGGCAGGTAGACTTAGTATTCTGATCATAAATCGAACCGAAGACTTTCAGTTTTGCAAGATTTCCCATTACAGAACAAGATTTTGAAATTATGTCATTCTTTGGACCCAATGGACTCTAAGCAGCTGATATCTCCAACTCTGTAGAGGTAATTTTAATATAACCCATTTTGCCCAGTTCAGCATCCTCTCTAGTAGGACCGGTAAACTCTGTTTTCTGATCTTTCTCTACACCCGAATAACCCAAATTGTCATGTTTTTCTATTTTTGAAACTAACCCCAACCTTGTAATATTCTTTGAACTTACTAATTCTCGACCAACAGTCTTATTCAGCCCTGTCATATTTACCTCAATAGGACCCCAATATCAACTTTAGTAGGATCATTCAAAACAGACATAGATCTCAGCTTTATGTTTTCACCCGATGCAGAAACAGACCCCAACATTGAGCTTTCAATAGAATCCAATAAACATGTACAATTTATGTCATTTTCCTGCATTACCTTAGAGTCCTTTTGACAGATTATTTCCATCTTTTGGACCGAATTTTCAGCACAAACAACCTGATTGTCATCAGTTTCATCCAAACAAGATTTCAAATCCAATTTCCAACAGAATGACCGATCAGGTCTAGGGTACCAACTAGAGACCCTAACGGTCCATTCTATGCAGCAATTCCAATAACAACAAACATTTCTGGAATTAAAGTCCTATCATTTCTATATGCAATACTATCTTTTCCTATCAATTCAGTCATATCATTTCTATTATGAACATGCATATCATTACAGTATGAATCCCCAATAGAACTATTCTCATTTAATTCATCAGCATGTGGAAAAGAACTCATACCCGATGATGTATTTGGCATAAAATCAATAGACGCAACTTCTCCATTTTTTAGAACTTCATCCATGATTTCTGGCTTCTGATTCATGGGACTGTTAAGAGACCTGCGAGTTCGTCTATCAGACATAGCCTTGTTGCTTGTCGACGGTCCTTCAACACCTTCTTAGGATCAACAGGGAGGACTTGAAGGACGCCCATTGCCTGAGCAACAATACTGGACGGGCATGTACCATTTATTGGAAAGATCAAGCGCAAACTGCCTAATCTTTAAAGCAGCTAAAAATATTGGAATTCTGCAACAAAGGGTGGGCACAAACAGCACGATTGAAAACCAATCTCACCGGAACAGGGGCTTGAAGATAATTGCTCAAACAAGAAAGGGTTTAAGCAATTTTGGAATGGTCTGTAGCTACGAAAGCTTCCTTCAGACTGAACACTTGATTCAAACGACGAGAAAGAAGTTCAATGGAGACCTACCCGCGCCTCGCGGTGTGGTTTGATGTCTCGACCGAGGTCCGAACTAGCCTGTAAGCGAAAAGTGAGGAGAGGAGGGCGACCGACGCCGATTCGACGACAAGTCTCTGCAGAAGGGGGTTTTGACGAAATGCTCTGATCGACAGTAGGAGAAGATGACCGCGACCGTTCCTTGCACAACAGAACACGTTCCAGAGGGCGCACGATAACCGATCGAAGGTGCTGGAGGATGGCGGCCGGCTTCCAATGTAGAAGCGCGGTTGCGGCAAGAATCCGTGCCGTTTGTGTCGTTCGTGTCGATCGTGCCAATTGTGTCGATTGTTTCATTCTTGATAATGATGAGAATGTGGCGGCTAGAGTACATAACGAAAAGTAAAATTTGATTTTGATACCCATAATTAATTGGCTTTAACAATTTTGATTTTAAATATTTAAACTCGGAACTCGTTAATGTTTGTTTTTTATATTTGAATTCATTAGTCAGCATTTTGATATATATATACAGTCTTGTTTCTTAAATAATTAATAATATTGTGTTTTTGAGTTTGTTTGGTGAAACTTTTATCAAATATGCTTATGTTATGTTATATTTTATTAAATCATAATCACACCAAAAACTCTTTTCACATTCATAATAATAAAAACATGATATAATAAATTTATATTTTATTACAAAGAGCTTATCAAATATAAAACACGCCACATACTTATAACTAGGTGACCTTTGAAGTACTTCAAATATAACGTGATGATACATGCACACATAGCTTGGAAAATAAAGCTTCTTAATTAGAACAGAAAAAACATGAATTAATATACTTGTCCATATCTTTGCATTTATTAAGGGTTACGTGATGCATACAACCTCTCATCCAAGCGCGGCCTTGCAAAGGCTAGTAGAGGCTTGGAAAGAGCCATCTCATCAATAGCTTCCAAAAGTTTAATGCAAGTAGTATTTGGAGGGGGGCTCCATGTGAAACCTTGAAGAAGTCGAGCCAATAACATAATTGAGATGGTGGATCCTAGGTTAACCGCGGGACAACCACGCCGACCTATACTAAATGACAATAGGTGGAGATCAGGATCATTCAATATCACATGCGAGCCATCATAATTAAGGTGACGCTCAGGATTGAATCGAAGCGGTTCATTCCATATTTTAGAGTTACGTCCCAGACCTGGACGGCTCAAAAGAATATGGCTACCCTTAGGTATGAAATAACCAGCCACCATGGTGTCACAGATAGACACATGTGGGAGATTGAATGCGACTATTGGATGGAGCCGAAAAGATTCTTTAACGCAAGCCTTAATGTAATTGAGATTGTTCAGGTCGGATTCTTGGACAAGCTGGTACTTTCCGACAACCTGGTCTAATTCTTGAACGGCTCTTACCAATGTCTCTGGTTGATTTATCATCTCAGCAATAGCCCATTCGACAGTGTTTGATGTTGTCAATTGTTGCTACCATTATTTCCTGCGCACATATATTGTTAGAGTTTGTGGCCCGAATTCTTGTTGGGTCAGCGGGCTTTGCCTGCACTATATGGACCTGTAGTCTTAATGGGTTTGCCCCTTTTAATTTACATCATATTCTAGGGTTAAACAATATATAGAGATTGCGACCGTCTTTTCTCTCTCATACAGTCCACCAAAAATCTGTACAATCTTTGTTATAGTGAAATCTTCTCTTCTGCCCGTGGTTTTTCACCCGTAAAGGGTTTTCCACGTAATCTTGGTGTTCGTTCTTCTTTATCGCTTTTATCCTCGTTTATTGTGGTTTAGATTCTAACAAATTGGTATCAGAGCCAAATTTGTTTGTTTTATTTTTGGTCATGACCACGATGAAATACGACATTCCGCTGCTGGATCGTAACACCAGATTTGCGTTATGGCAAGTGAAGATGCGAGCTATTTTGGCACAGATGGATCTGGAAGATGCGCTATATGGTGCTGACAAGATGCCGTCTTCGTGGACTGATGAAGAGAAGCAACGAGCAGATCGTAAGGCTCTATCGCAGATTTATCTGCATTTGTCGAATCAGATTCTTCAAGACTGTTTGAAGGAAAAAACAGCTACTACACTCTGGCTAAGATTGGAGCAATTATGTATGACGAAAACGCTGACTAACAAGCTACACTTGAAGCAACGCTTGTATTCCCAACGTATGCCTGACGGTACGTCTTTAGAAAATCACTTAACTGTTTTTAAAGAAATAGTCTCTGATTTGGAATCTATGGAGGTTAAGTACGATGAAGAAGATTTAGGGCTCATATTATTGTGTTCACTACCTCCTACGTATGCTAATTTTAGAGATACCATTCTCTATAGTCGTGAGACTTTGACTCTAGATGAGGTTTATGATGCACTCTTCTCGAAAGAGAAGATGCATAAACTTGTTGGTTCAGATAATATGGCTGAAGGCCTTGTTGCACGAGGCAGACAGCAGGAGAGGTATTCTAGCAGCAATAACCGTGACAGGTCAAAATCCAAGAACAGAGATAAGACGTGTAGGTACTGCAAGAAGAAAGGTCATATTGTTGTTGAGTGTTATAAGTTACAGAATAAAAATAAGAGGGCTGGTGAGGATCATAAGAGCAATCAACCAGAGAAATATGGCGAAGCTGATGTTGCTGAAAAGTACAATGATGGAGAACTCCTCGTTACGTCTAATATTGATTCGAAACAGAGCGACGAATGGATTCTTGATTCTGGATGCACGTTTCATATGTGTCCTAATCGGGACTGGTTCTCTACATATGAAGAGGTCTCTAGAGGTACCGTTGTGATGGGTAATAATGCATCTTGCAGAATTGCTGGTATTGGTACGGTTAGAGTTAAGATGTTTGATGGCACTATTCGATCACTTGGTGATGTAAGGCACGTTCCCGACATGAAGAGAAATCTAATCTCATTGAGTATTCTTGATTCTAAAGGGTACAAATACACTAGTGAAGGTCAGCAAGGGGTGTCTTGTTGTGATGAAGGGACTCAAGAAAACTGCCAATTTATATGTTCTGTAAGGCTCTACGATTACAGGTGATGTTGCTGTTGCTAGTTCGTCTTTGTCTGATTCTGATGCAACAAGATTATGGCACATGCGTCTAGGTCACATGAGTGAGAATGGCATGGTCGAATTGAACAAGAGAGGGCTTTCTTGATGTGCAGGGTATTACGAAGCTGAAGTTTTGTGAACACTACGTTTTTGGTAAGCAGAAAAGAGTCAGGTTCTCGGCTGGTATTCATAATACGAAGGGGACACTAGACTACATCCATTCTGATTTGTGGGGGCCTTCTAGAGTACCATCTAAAGGTGGTGCGTTCTATATGTTGACTATTATAGATGATTTCTCTAGAAAGGTTTGGGCATTCTTTTTGAAACAAAAGAGTGACGTGTTTTCTATCTTTAAAGAGTGGAAGTTAATGATTGAGAAGCAGACAGGGAGGCAAGTGAAGCATCTCCGAACAGATAACGGTTTGGAGTTTTGTTCTAATGAGTTTAATACTTTATGTAGAACTGAAGGTATTGTGAGGCATCATACAGTTCGACATAATCCTCAACAGAATGGAGTTGGAGAGAGGATGAATATGACTTTGATGGAGAAGGTGCGTTGTATGCGCCTTAATGCTGGGCTACCGATGTCGTTTTGGGCTGAGACCGCTGCGTATGCATGTCATCTCGTTAATCGCTCTCCTTCGACTGCTATTGATAAGAAAACTCCACAAGAGGTATGGACTGGTTCTCCTGCTAGTTATTCTGATTTAAAATTTTTTGGATGTCTTGCGTATGCTCATGTGGATAATGGGAAGTTAGAGCCTCGTTCGGTGAAGTGTGTGTTCATAGGGTTCAAGCAAGGTGTGAAGGGATATAAGTTGTGGTGTCCTGAGACTAGTAAAGTCGTCATCAGTAGAGATATTGTTTTTGATGAGACTAGCATGCTTCAGGGGTCTCCATCTTCAACTCCCTCCGAGGGAAATCAACAGAAGTCAAGTATTGAGGTGGAGCTTGAGATTGGGTTGAAACCTACACCAGAGTAAATTCCAGGGCCTATTCCAGTTTCTATGGATGGTGCTAGCTCCTCAGAAGCGCCTCCACAGCATTCAATTGCTAAAAATAGGCCTCGTAGAGAAATTAAACGCCCTCAGAGATATGCAGAGGCTAATTTAGTTGCGTATGCATTAAATGTGGCTGAAGAGATTGATTCAGAAGAAGAACCTGCGACATATTCAGAGGCGATTACCTGCGAAAACTCTGGTATGTGGATGATCGCTATGCAGGAAGAGATAGAATCGCTTCACAAGAACGCTACATGGGATCTAGTGAAGTTACCAAAGAGCAAGAAGGCTGTTCGCTGCAAATGGGTGTATAAGAGAAAGGAAGGTACACTGGGAGTTGAAGAAGCCAGGTATAAAGCTAGACTTGTTGCAAAAGGATATAGTCAAACTCCAGGTGTTGATTTTACTGATGTATTTTCTCCAGTTGTGAAACATAGTTCTATTCGGGCTTTACTAGGTATTGTGGCATACCACGATCTTGAGCTTGAGTAGTTAGATGTAAAAACTGTATTCTTACACGGAGAACTTGAAGAAGACATCTACATGCAACAACCAGAGGGATTCGTAGCCTTAGGAAAGGAGGACTATGTATGTCAGCTGAAAAAGTCTCTTTATGGTTTGAAACAGTCACCGAGGCAATGGTACAAGAGATTTAATACATTTATGACCACTCATGATTTCAGGAGGAGCAATTACGATAGTTGTGTCTACTTTAAAGTATGTGATGATGGGTCGTTCGTTTACCTGTTGTTGTATGTTGACGATATGCTAATTGCCGCTAAAGATCAGAGAGAGGTCAGAAAGGTGAAAGCACAGTTGAGTAGCGAGTTTGAGATGAAAGATTTAGGTGCAGCAAAGAAGATGCTTGGAATGGAGATTCTTAGAGATCGACCGACTGGTAAATTGTACATAAGTCAAAAGAGGTACATCGAGAAAGTCCTTAGTAGGTTTAACATGCAAAGTGCCAAGCCGGTAAGTACTCCATTAGCTGCTCATTTTAGACTTTCGTCTTCTTTGTCACCACAGTCAGATAGTGATGATGATTATATGTCGCGAGTGCCATACTCTAGTGCCGTTGGCTCCCTTATGTATGCTATGGTTTGTTCACACCTGACTTAGCATATGCAGTTAGTGTTGTTAGTAGATATATGGCAAACCCTGGTAAGGAACATTGGAAAGCAGTTCAGTGGATTCTCAGATACTTATGTGGTTCTACTGATGTTTGTTTACAGTTTGGGAAAAGTAGAGATGGAGTTGTCGGTTACGTTGATTCAGATTACGCTGAAGATCTTGATAAGAGAAAATCATTGTCTGGTTACATTTTTTGTGTTGGTGGTTGCGCTATTAGCTGGAAGGCTATGTTGCAGGCTACAGTTGCTTTATCTACTACAGAGGCAGAGTACATGACGATTACAGAAGCTTGCAAAGAAGCAATTTGGATGAAAGGCTTATTTGGCGAACTTAGTAATGATTTGCAGATTTCTACAATATTTTGTGATAGCCAGAGTGCTATTTTTCTGACAAAGGATCAGATGTTTCACGAGAGGACTAAGCACATTGATGTACGGTATCATTTTGTGCGTGATGTGATTGCTCGTGGTGATATTGTTGTGAGCAAGGTGAGTACACACAATAATCCTACAGATATGATGACCAAGTCACTTCCTATTACCAAGTTTGAGCATTGCTTGAACCTGATTGGTCTTCATTGTTGAGTTATGCCCTTAGGGGCTTTGGTGGAAGAGGTTTGATTTTGTGGTTATGCTATCAAAGATTGGAATTCGTTTCAAGGTGGAGATTGTTAGAGTTTGTGGCCCGAATTCTTGTTGGGTCAGCGGGCTTTGCCTGCACTATATGGACCTGTAGTCTTAATGAGTTTGCCCCTTTTAATTTACATCATATTCTAGGGTTAAACAATATATAGAGATTGCGGCCGTCTTTTCTCTCTCATATAGTTTTACGTTGTCCACCAAAAATCTGTACAATCTTTGTTATAGTGAAATCTTCTCTTCTGCCCGTGGTTTTTCACCCGTAAAGGGTTTTCCACGTAATCTTGGTGTTCGTTCTTCTTTATCGCTTTTATCCTCGTTTATTGTGGTTTAGATTCTAACATATATTATGAAAATATTTTGTAATGCATTTGTATAAATTTCAAAATTTATGTGAATAAATTAGACTTTCATTTTTTTTCTTATTTTCTTCTTTATCTTTTATATTATACTATGAATAAGTGTACAACAATAAGAAAAGAGATTTAAGTTTTCATTACCAAAATTTGAGCTTTAATCTCTTCCGATGTCAATAGAGTGTTTCCTTGGTCATCTTTCAAAGTGATTAGAACATCGAGAAGATCATCTTTCTCTTGTTTTGTTCCTTCTTGCCATTGTTTAATTCTCATATCTATTTCCGGATCTTGATATTTCCTCACACTCTCAACTGCTTGTCTTGTTCTTTTCTCATTTCCGTCGAGATCTAATCGACGTCGAAGAAACGGGAAATAGTCAAAAATGCAGAAATTATACAAACACTTGAGTACAGTGAAACTCCCATCCAAATGTTCCTCTTCCTCAGCTCCAGGTCCCCCATTTTCAGTTCCTTTCCCAAAAAATCTCTTACTAAAAATCATATTCCGAATCATATTTCCACAAAAGTGTTGTGTTACAACCCTAACGTTCACTACACCGTCCGCATTGCTCTGGCTAACATTGTAGACATAGTTAACGAGGTGATCAGCTTCCTCTGCTCTTTTGTCGTGCATCCAATGGAGAGTTTCCGAAGAGAGGATGTTAGAGACCAATACACGCTTCATCTTTCTCCACTGGTCACCAACTGTCGTAAAGATCGTCCCGGAAAATCCACCGCTCGCTAGCTCAGCTGATAGGAACGTAGGACGTGCCATAAAAATTGCATCTTGTTTCTTCAGGAACTCGCATGCAATCTCTGGAGAGGTAACAGCTATCACATGCACGCTCCCTAGGCGAATGCAAAATATCTCGTAGCCCATTTTTGACATGGTATCATGCACCCATCGGAAAAATGGTTTATTTCTTATCATTATTGAAATATTGCCAATAATCGGCCATGGTTTAGGGCCGGGCGGTAAACAAGATTTAGGAGGTAAAGTTGAAGTATAAGTTGTTATTTTTTTGCAAAGGAGAATGGTCACTGTAAATGCTAGAAATAAAATCGTAGCATCAAGGACGATTATGGCCATTGCTTAAAAGATGCAAATTGCTACGGGGAGATCGAATACATGCATGTGAAGGATGGAATGAGCATTATTTATAGAGACAATTGGTGAAGAAAGGTGGTTTACAATTTAAGTCTATAGCGTGGTATTGTTCATTGGACACTTAAAGTTTTATTCTAATAAGACAAACTACATGTTTCATTAGGTCACACATCATTAAAACATTCATAACTAATAATGGGAAAAAAAACATTATGGTACTAATTAAGTTCAAAATACCGTAATTCGTTACTCTCATAAGTCATAAATCCAACCCCTATTTGAGGCATTAGCAAAAGAAGAAAAAAAAAATACAGTTGAAAATCCAGATGCCACCTTTAAATTCTTCCCAAGTCCACATTTTTTCTTTCAACGAACTTAATTAGTAATTGAATGAAAAGTTTATTTAATTAACAACTAGACAAGTAAATTATCATGTATATTTTAAAACAATAGCATTTAAAAAACAATCGCAATCAAGAAAAACAATAAAAGGGAACAGATTAAACAAAACAAAAATAGAAAACAAACTTAAAATGGTCAAAAACAAAATAAAAAAGTTAATAAAAAACATCCCAAAGTTTTATATATATACACATTCAACTTTAATTTAATTCAATTATATTTTTTTTATCAAATATAAAAAGTTCACCTTTATATATATTTTGCATACTATAATTCTCTGTCATTCGAGCAAATCAAATGTAACTAAGACTTGGATTAATCTGAGTTGTTCACAAAAAAAGTATAATCATCCTACTAGAATTAACATGGAGGTGCCTCGCCTTCTGAAAGGGTTTTCGAGCACATTCCCGTTTCGTGGAGTGTGACGTATGAAGATCAAATTTGGGAGGATACCTGGTGGGGGACCTGAGTTGGCCAATCACTTGTTGCATTGTTAGGCAGCTGCCGCCGATATTTGGAGCCTCTTGTGGGGGATGCTATGATGGTGAGTCTGATGGACGACGTACGGCTATTTTGGCCATACGAGGAAGCAAATGACATTCAACCATTGCCATGGAATTGATTGAAAAGACTTTCCGGGCACAATAATGTAATTTTTTTTTTTTGTAAGTTTCTCTTCTTTTCCCTTTGGATTGGTTTTTCGAACTTTTCCATTGTCATGTTTGTTCCATATTTGTTTTGCAATTTCACATTAGAATCTCTTGTTTGAATATCTTTGTTCACCTTAGCTAAATACCTTGATGTAACTATTAATAAGGCGAAAGAGGGTGAATGGAACGACCTTTTGAGGCTTATTCTAGAAGGGGTGAGGATACTTAATGAAATCAATCAAATCACGTTTAATGATTGGATTGATTTGCATGGAAGCTTATACGCAGCAAAGTATAGTTGGTGAAGTGGACTCATTGTGTTTGGTCTCCTAAAATTATATTCTGACATCGAATTGTCCTTTGGCTGGCGTTTAGACAAAGACTCATGACAAGAGATAGGATCAGAAAGTTTATGACCATTTCATGTACAAGATGTGTACTCTGTTCGAACAACGAGGAAACAATAGCTCATATCCTCGGGGAATGTATATATACTAAGGTACTTTGGAAGAAATTTGCTAATAACTTCAGTTTCGGTAGCTTTCCCATGATTGGAATCTCATTAAGGAGGTTTTGTTAAGGAAGACTAAAGGAGATACGTTCAAAGCTAATGTATTCAAATGTTTCTATGGAGCAATAGTGTATCAAATCTAGGTTGAAAGAAACTCTAAAATATTTTCAAGGGTTAGAAGGAATGAAGAACAAATCTAAAATGATGTTGTCTTTGATGGCCTAGCCCTAATTCACACATGGCGAAACATATCTATAATTTCGGCTAATTGGGAACTATGTCAACAATGAAAAATCACATTCGAGAAAGTTATAAAAACTCAAACGTACAGGGCAAGATAAAGTGAAATTACTTGTTGATTATGTCTCATATTACTGTAATGCTTTTTTAGATTTTAATTTGCTAGTTTTTTTGGTTATTCATGTTTGTTGTTGTATTGTTTGATTTAAATTAGGACAAAAGTCTTGTTTTTATCCTAATAAAAAATTATTATACTCACTTTCTCTTATTGAATTTCATTAATTAAATGACTATAAGTCATTTCTCAATTAAAATAATGTTATCTTCGATTTAATTAATTTTTATTTCAAAATAATTTACATGTATCAATATGTAAACAGTTTTTCTTTCTAATCACGTACTTTTAACCAACCAAGAAAAAGTTGATTTTAATAGCAACGATTAGTAAGGACTGGTGACATATCCAACAAAATGTCACTATTTGCCTTAGTAGACTCTTATTTCATTGCTATTGAGTAATTTAAAATTACTTACTTTACTACTAATAACTATTAGTATAGGAGTTTAGTAATGTTAATTATTAATTATCACTAATAGAATAAGAGTTATTAGCGACCTATATCAACGAGGACAGTTATCGTTGATATTTTGTTATCAAGACATCAGCGACGATTCTCGTTAAAACACAGTCGCTATAAAAGAGAGACTTCAGCACTAATATTGGACTTCTTTCGGGACTTACAAAATATCCCATTAGAAAGATGTAACATCTCTTCCATTTGGTTTTCAAACACTAGCAAGCCAACCAGCCGATTAAGAGGTACGTCCTTCCTTCGTTGCGATTCACATATATAGGACTATTTTTACATTAATAATATTAACCTTGATTTAAAAAAATATAATAATAATATTTTAACATAGTTATAAATTTGTAATGTCTATAATCTTTGTTAGGATTTGGAGGTTAAAAAGTTAGAAGAAAATTTATCTTAAATTTTGTTTTTCATCTATGTTGCATGTTGCAGAGGATAAATGGAATAATGTATTAAATTATATTCAAATTTATTCATGACCTTGTATATATTTGTGTGATGAGAGAAACTCTTGAATAATTGGGCAATAAAGGAAATTTGTGAAAATCCAATTCTTTAATTTCAGTCCATAAACCTTCACTTCAAATTTCCAATCAATCAAATTCTTTCAGTCCCATAGTGGCATGTGATTTGGTACAACTTTCAATTAAAATCAACAAAGTAGATTGGATGTCAGATTTTTAGTATTCGCATGTTCATTTCGGACATGTTTGGATTGAGGTTTTTGAAAAAACCTAGAAAGGAAAAAAGGTAATGATTGATGATGATTTTGAGGAAGTGATAATTATTTTTGATAAAAAGACTTAAAAGGTATTGACATATATGAATAAAATAAAAAATAATAATTTAAAATATAAGGTATTTCGTATTTTGGTTAATGAAATGAGTGATGTGATTGTTGAGAAATGATTAATTAAAAAATTAATTTTTGAAGAATTTTTTAAAAAATTTCAAAAAGAACTAGACCTTTATTTATTTTTTTTTCCAAAAGTGCCCTTCAATCAGTTTTTTTTTTTTTTAAATACAATGATTGGTTCCATATTAAAAACACATAAATATAAAATTGGATAAAATTATGAGAAAATAAATGACTTGGTTCTCATCTCATTTACTAAAAAAAATTACAAAAGTGTTTTAAATTGAGCAAATATAATTTCAATATTTACATTTTCTCAAAATATATTTTCAGATTTTCTTTGACTAATTTATATTTTATAATATAACTAAATTTTAGTTAACTCAATTGTTAAAATGATTTAATAGTTATTATCAAATATGGTTCAAACTTTGAATTATGACCCGAATTATCATAATTTATGCATTTTTTAAATGGACAAAACTTCTATATTGTTATTCTAATGTAATATTTTTCGTTTTTTCTAATTAATTTATTATATTTGTCAATGAAATGATATTTACAAACGTTTTGGACATATATTTTTTAAACTGAGTATTGTTTTCAAGATCTACGCATTCTAATTTGTCCAAGGTGTTTTGAGTAACTAAAAAATGTGTGATTCGAGAGAAAGAATTTGAAAAAATCAAAAAATATAGATAGATACTAATTTTAACATATTTGTGTTTTAAATTTAATATTTTTTAAGATATACAAGTTTTAAATTATAAAATATGTAATGGGTAGAAATAGTGAAAAAAAATATAAAGTGAGAATTGTTTTTTATTTTTTTATAAATATAATAAACTAATTAAGGAAGAAAAATATTATTAGAGAGTAAGAAGACTAGCATTAGTTAAAAAACCTCAAATAGCTCAAATTGTAATAAATCGAACACATAATTCAAAATTTCAAACCCTATTTGAAAAAAAAATATCTTAGGTTAATTTATTGAACAAAGTGTAACAAAAAAAACATCAAATAATTTATTTACTCCCTTTTTCAAAATGATCAATTTAATAATAAAAAAATCTTAAGCCTAACATAAAAAAAAAAAGTTAAATACAAATTGAATACATTAGAATAATTAATTGACTGAAGATATTTCAGAAGAGATATAAGATCTCCACATGAATCCACCAGTTTTTCGGATCTAATTTTCGACACCGTCATGATAATGATATTATGAATAATCCTTAACAGAGTCTACTTTGGTTGTTAAAACTTTTCTGATTTATTTCCAACTAAATAGTGCACCAAAAAGTTATAGGGATATAGACCCATTTTGTAAGTCTCGAATTTTTAGTCACCCCGATCCATGCCTCCCAATAGTCACTAACGGTTTTCAGCATAACTCATTATATTCCAGTCAAATTCCACAAAAGACTTCATATACTTACAATAACGTGATCATGTAAAACTAAATGAGAAACCGTCTTAAACTCTTTGTAACACTTACATACGATAATCATTCACAATAATCATATTTTTTCATACATCTATCGTCAGTGAAAAATTCTTCCGTGAATAACACTCTAACAAAAAAAAGTTAGATCTCAAACTAACCATATGTGAGTAATGACTACGAGGATTGAGTTGCCTTAAGCGAAAATAAAATTTATTTTCCTTTTCTAATTTAGTAGTTTTATTTTGTATTTTATTAAATAAATATAATAAATTTGTATTATTTTTAAAAAAAAATTAATATAGTTTAGTTGGTTAGAAATCCTTGTGGCAGGCATGCTCATACCGATTAGTTACTATTTAAACTCAGTTTTCATATTTTATTTTTATTTTTTATATATTTATATTTAAACAATTTTTGTTAAAATATTTAAATTGTTTAAATTATAAATTTTATATGAGTTCATAAATTACTAAATATGGGACTACATGAACATGGGACTATAGAAATTAGAAATGCATGATATATATATCATCTTAAGACTCTATTATTGTTGTGTCATTTAATCTTTTTTATTTTATGATGATATAAATTATACTCTAATATATCATTTGTGAACCCTTTTCACATTATAAATAATAAACACATTATATAACAAGAGCTATTATTATTTTATTTTTTTTAGTATTTTTAAATATAGAAGGTTAAAGACCACACAATCAAACATGTGTCTTTTAGTCTCATAAGAACCGGATAACCTTTAAACTACGTACTGTAATGTAACAAGAAATCAAATCACTAACCATCTCGATCACAATCCTTTTTTATGTTATCCATGTTATATATCATGCACTCCATCAGTGGCGGATCCAAGGGTGCAAGAAGGGGCTTAAGCGTCCCAATCAACGATGGGGCTGCATAGTGGGTTGGGAAGGTCTTTAGTATATTAGTACAAGGTAAACCTTTAAAATTATATATATATATATATATATATATATATATATATATATATATTTAAACAAGTGTGTATTTGTTGGATGACTTTGCATGTTATTTATATAAAGGAGTACTCTATTTAATTTTATAATTTTAATTTCTTTATTATATTTTAAAATATAATAATTAATTATATAAATTTTAAAAATTAATACAATTTCTATTTAAATTTATTATAATTGTAATTATTATTTTATTTTATACTGGCAATATTTTTTAATATACAAATATTTATAATAATACATCAATTTTAATTAATATATAAATAAGATTTAATTATATAAGTTGAAGTATAAAGAATTTTATATAAAATAATGTAATATTATTTATTTTAAAATTATATTTATATGAAAATTATGTAGATTATTTTTTTTATTAATTTCAATATAATTAATAATACAAATTACGAATAAGATTAAAATAATAATTTATATAAATAAAAGGGTAAAATAGTCTTTTATATTTTTTTAAATTAAATTAGTTTTAAACTATTACAAAATTTTAGAAAAAATATAAATTAATATTAAAAAACAAGTTAAAATAGTTAGATTTGATTTAGTTATTTAAATAAATAACCTGATATATTGATTATTCTTTTAAAACGGTTTATTGACATTAATATTATATAATCGTCTTTAATGTTTACTTACTTGATAATCTGTTTTTTGTAACGATTTTGAGTTTTGTTTTATTATTTTTATATTTTTTTGATCTACATTCTTATTAAACTAAGACTTTATTTATGGTGATCAAATGCTTAAAATAAAATAATATATATACAAATATGGTCTAGGATTGGTGTGTTGTTTTATTTGGATAATGTAATGTATATAAATATTTTTCTTAATTAATTAATATAATATAATTCAGAAAACTAGATGATTCTTAATACAGAAGAGATCATGGTTAGAGATTTGAGAAATCTTGTTAAGAAGATCGTTGAAACTGATAAACATAGAGTTTTTACATTGTCGGTTGATTGAGTTAGCATTGGTTTTACCTATTACGACTACTTCTGTTGAAAGAGTTTTTCCACGATAAAAATTATCAAGACTGATTTACGTAATAGAATGGGTGATAAGTGGATGACGATAGTTTGGTAGTATACATGAAGAAGGAGAATTTTGCCACTATTGAAAATGAACAAATTTTACAACATTTTCAACAAATGAACACCCGAAGAACTCAATTGTCTTCATTTGTTTGTACGTCTAGTAGTAGTTGAATTGTAAAAGGATAAATATTTTGTTAGTATTAGTGTGATTTTGTATCTTTATTATAATCTTCATTAATTATACTTTTATTTTTGATATAAGTGTTGTATAGTAAAAAAAAATATACTTATAAATTTTGGACCCTCCGTTGAAATTTGGCCCTGAATTCGCCACTGCACTCCATTATATATTTTTCACATTCATAGATAATAAACACATGATATAACAAAATTTTATTAGACAATCGATCAAATGTAAAACACATCAACTACCAAGGAGACAACTTTATTTTAATCTAACAAGATAACATATATAACTATGAATCAAAGCATAACTATACATCTATTTCTCCATATCAACATAAAAACTCTCATTCAAGTGTGGCTTTGCATAGGCATGTAGAGGCTTGGAGAGAACCATTTCATTAATAGCCTCCACAAGCTTAATACAAGTAGTGTTTGGTGGTGGACTCTATGTGAAAACTTGTAGAAATCGAGCTAGAAGCATAAATGTCATGTTGGATCCTAGGTTTACCCCAGGACAACCACGTCGACCTACTAAATGACAATAAGTGAAGATCGGGATCCTTCAATTTCACATGTGAGCAGTCATCTTTAAAGTGATGTTCAGGATTGAATTGAAGCGGTTTATCCCATATTCTATAGTTAAGCCCTAGACCTGAACGACTCAGGAGAACATGACTCCCTTTAGGTATGAAGGAGAAATTTGATGAAATGGCCCTCATAACCGCCTTAATTCCAAAAAAGGCCCACGTCTGCTAATGTTTGTAAAATGGGCCTTTTTGCCCTGCGAAAAGTCTGAAATACCCCTCGAGCGCCTGATTTACCACTTATTTATGAGAAATACCATTCACGCATTTTCAACTAAAACGCGTGAGTTGATTAACGTGTTTTTGATGAAAATGCGTGAATGACATTTCTCGACTTTTAATTTACGGGATATGCCATTCACGCATTTCATCTAAAACGCGTTAATCAACTCACGCATTTTAGATGAAATGCGTGAATGAAATTTCTCGTCATTCATCGTATATATAATTTTTTTGCCCTAGTTTAAAAACAAAACCCCCGATTCGTGAATATCCATTTCTTTTCTCTCATTTTCCCCACCCCGACTTCCAAAACTTCGTCTTTTCAAGTGTCAACTTTCCAACTTTGTTCAGCATCATCGATCAACATCGTTCAACATCATCGTTCATCGTCCGTCCGTCGTCCATCCTTCTATTCGATATATTCAAGTGAGTTTAGGGCTTAGGGTGTAGGTTTAGGTTTAGGTTTAAGTTTTGTTTAATCTGTAATGTTCTCTTCTATGTATATTATACCGTTTATATTGATGGATACTGATGTATTTAGCTTTTAAGGTTCATGTAATATTCGTTTATGTTTGTATATGTGTGTATATGCTTTTAGGGTATATGATGAGTATTATATCAGTGTTCTTATTCTGCATGCATGCATTTCTCGTTTATTCTTTCACGAGAAATGCATTTTCGTGTATTCTTGAACCCTAAACTAAAAACACAGGAATGAAACAAGTTTCAAGATGATTGTTGTTGTGTCTTTTTTGAATGAAACATGTTCTCATTTGGATTAGTTCTTTAAGTTTCCATAAGCTGCATTTTCGTGTATTCTTGAACCCTAAAACCAAAACACATGAATGAAACAAGTTTCCAGCTGATTGTTGTTGTGTCTTTGGTGAATGAAACATGTTCTCATTTAGATTAGTTCTGATTAGTTCTTTAAGTTGCCATAATTTGATTATTTTTTATTCATTCACGAGAAATGCATTTTTGTGCATTCATTCACGAGAAATGGCATTTTCGTGTATTCTTTCACGAAAAATGGCATTTTCGTGTATTCTTTCACAAGAAATGTCATTTTAGTGTATTTTTTGATGTTGCTTGAGTTGTTATATTATATTTTTCATATTATGATTTTGGATTATTAAAAACTAATAAGAAAACTAGTTGTAACATGATTTTGGTTGCCTTATGAAACTGGGCAACTTAGATTTTGAATGATGTGCAGTATGAAACTGGGCAACTCAGACCTTATTTGAAATACTGTTAGGTAATTATAATTTTCTGGATTTGCTTACTCCAATGTTGTTCCTTGTTTTGTAGATGGAGTCCACCATAATTCATGAGTTTGCTGGGAGGGTCTCATGGAAAACCAATATCGAAAAAATTGCCACCAAGTTTGCTTCAATGAATCTAACGGAAAGGGTAGAGCAAATCCAATTCAGATTTTTATTCAAAAGATACGTGTTACTGCGGTTCTCAAGAACTATAATACACCAAATGCTCCTCAGGAAGTGCAACTTAAATTCTATGGAGATGAAGTTCCTCGTGAATGGAGAGGAGCTGTGCTTCGGGATGAAGGAGTTTGCATTGGTCACAAGCCTCAATTTTGGGAAATTCCCTGCGGAGGAAACTATTTTCAATGAAGAATGCCCACCTTTGGTTGCCAAATATTATAAAAGAAATCAACTTGTTAGAACAGAAGACCTTCATTCAAAGTTTGTGTCCTGCTCTGATAGGGAAGATGTTTGGAAATTGGGGATGGTATATCTGGTTACCCAATATGTCACACCCTAAAACTCATATTTGACCGAATGCCTTCGGTCCTGGCCAAGACCAAGCACTCTTGTGATTGGAAATTAGGACCGAGGCAAATCATAGATTTAGGACCGAGGAAATATGTGTTAGGACCGAGAAATATGTGTCAGGGCCGAAGAAATATGTCTTAGGACCGAGGAGACCGAGAGAAATCTATGTCACGACCAATAGGGTCCGATCGATAGAGTCTGACCGAGGGAGTCAGACCGAGGGGGTATGACTGATTATATTTTCCACCTCATGCTTAGCCACCTCATGCTTCAAACCCTTACTTATTCAACAAGCTGGTGACAAGCAGGTGACCAGCCTAGTTTTCCATCCCATGCTTATGACCAGCAGGTGACAAGCAGGTGACCAGTCTAGTTATCCATCCCATGCTTATGACCAATAGGTGACCAACCTAGTTTTCCATCCCATGCTTATTCAACGAGCTGGTGACAAGCAGGTGACCAACCTAGTTATCCTTCTCATGCTTATGAATATCAGGTGACAAGCCCTTTTCATTATAATATATTATTCTACCCATACTTGTCAAGCCAATGACAAGCCCTTTTTCCTCAACCGACTTTGACCCTTTGTATTTATATGCTTCACCATGGATTGATTAATATCAATCCATTTTCCCTCTTCTCTAAAAAATCAGAAGACATACGTTAGAAATCTTGAAGAACAGTAACTCTTCAAGTAAGATCAAACCTTAGCATCTTCAAAGTATAAGGCAAGAAAACCTTTCTATATCACTCTTTAGAAACCCACACATGCTTATATAATTCATGTATATTATATAAATTATGCATACTGTTTTTATAGCATGATTTCATTGTATATTCATAACTTTAAGGATGAACCAAGTATGATCTATTTCAAAGTACCATCTGTTTTCCAAAGGCTGATCTGTTTTATAAACAAGGGTCTATTTTATAAAAAGAATGGTCTGTTTTCTAAAAGAAGGGTCTGTTTTCAAAAGAAGGATTTGTTTTCCAAAGTAAGAACTGTTTTATGGAATCATTGTGAACAATGATGTATGAGTATTGACGGAATGGGAGGAGGGCTACTCAGGATGAGCTCTGGTAGTCTAATTCCAAAATATGTGTTGATGTTTCTATTGGGACTGGACTTCTGGAATGAGCTCTAGAAGACCCTATCCACACAGACAAGGGTCGAACCAGGTTGTGGGCTTTAGGGATAGACTCCGAAGAGTGCCTATCCAAATATGTGCTCAAACCGGATTCCTAACTTTCAGGATCAACTCTGAATTGTAAAGGGCCAATATGTGCTCAAGATCTTACTGTATTTTCACAAATGATGATATACTTTACAAACCAGCATGTGGATCCAAAGAAGCTTTTAAAACATCTTTTCTACAATCTGTTTTATAACTTGCTGGGTCTTTAGGCTCACTATGCTTGTGTGGTGTAGGTACACAACCATAGTCTTTTTAGGACAAGTAAAGGGAGGCTTGGAGTGGGGCAAGGTGCAGGGATGTGTGTGAAAGGAGGGACCAAGGCAGAAGATCGAGCCCTTTGTTGGGTCTATTCTTAAAAGTCTGTATTTTATAAGTAAAGGACCGTGTCTTGATTTTATAAACTGAAATTTTGTAGCACCACTTTTTATACTTAACAAATGCTTCCGCACATGTTTTTGTTTTTTTTTCTCTTATGTATTTACGTTTTCAAACATCCCTCACTCGGTCTAAGTAGATTAGGAGTGAGGGGTGTTACACAATATCTCTTCACCCTTGACCCAAAGAGGATCATAAATATCAAACTCCTCAGCATGGTCGAGGACATCGACACTTTCCTCAATTTTCCATGGGAAAAGGTGTCATTTAGAGCAACCATAAATGGTTTGAACAAGGACCTTGATCGCTATAGGTTGCTATATCTTGAGAAGAAGAAAGCCATGGGGAAGAAGAACAAAGAAAAGGATGTCGATGTTTCTTATATCGTATATGGGTTTGCACTAGCCTTACAAGTGTGGACCTATGAGGTTATCCAAACGTTTTTCCCCAAACTTGCAAGTAAAATGATGCTTCAAGCGCAAGAGCCTGTCTGTCCAAGGATAATATAGTACAAATACGAGAGGAAGAGAACCGCCTTTGATCTTCACACTGGGGAGGACTTTGAAGATATGCGAGGTAATGTTTATGATGTCTTTTTTTATCTTGATTGTAGAAAGCCGAAATTTGGAGATATTGAAGAAGATGTAGTTCCTCATAAACCTGAAATGAGGAAGAAAAGACAAATTACTCTTACCAAAGCCAAACCTTTCATGAGTAGAAGAACCCGCAACCCTACCCCCAACACCAGCAACTCTGATTCTGTCGAGAGCGCCACGAGTAGAAAAGATGATGAATCCTCTCCCATGACTCCAACAACAAAAACTCCCCATGAAAGATGTAGATTGGATGAACTTACGAAGGAGCTAAATGAACTCAAAACTGAAGTGAGAACTGAAATAAATCTCATAAAAGAGATGTTAAACCAACTTTAACAACAGTTTGACATATTATCAGCCACACTAGGGGAGGAACAGAGAAGGAAAAAATTTAATGAGGAAGATTTAACAGAGAAAAAGAAGGTGAATGAGGAAGACAAGGATGAGGAAGATTTTAAGGTGAATGAGAAAATTTTGGATAAGGCGAATGTGTTTATTGAGCATATGTTGAATGATGATAATATTGAGGTATGGTCGAGCATTTGGTGTATTTCTCGCAATTGGTGTATTTCTATTATATGGTCTAATTAAAGACTTTGGTTTTTTTGTAGGATGGGCTTATAGATAAAGACAACGATGGGCTTGTGGAGGAGAACAATAATGCCGGGCTAGTGGATGTGTTGATTGAGGATGTGTTGATTGATGATAATATTGAAGTATATATTTCTCGCATATTGTCCATTTCTCGCATTTGGCATATTTCTCGCATTTGGCCTATTTCTCGCATTTGGCATATTTCACGCATTTGGTCTATTTCTCGCATATTGTCCATTTCTCGCATTTGGTCTAATTAGAGTATTCTTTAGGTAGCTGATGGGATTGTTGAGGAAACAAATGTGATTGTTAAGAAATTCAATGATAGGATTATTGAGGAAGCAGATGAGATTGTTGAGGAAGCTGATGTGCATGATGAGAAATCCAATGTAGATGAGAAGGTGGATGAGACGATGGAGGGGATTGTTGAGGAGAAGGTGGAGGAGAAGGTGGAGGAGACTGTGGAGGGGATTGTTGAGGAGAAGGTGGAGTATAAGGTGGAGGAGATGGTGGAGGGGATTGTTGAGATATGTATTGTCCATTTCTCGCATTTGGCCTATTGCATGCATTTGGTCTAATTAGAGCATTCTTTAGGTAGCTGATGGGATTGTTGAGGAAGCATATGGGATTGTTGAGTAATACAATGATGAGATTGTTGAGGAATCATATGAGATTGTTGAGGAAGCTGATGTGCATGATGAGAAATCCAATGTGGAGGAGAAGGTGGAGGAGACGGTGGATGGGATTGTTGAGATATGTATTGTCCATTTCTCGCATATTGTCCATTTCTCGCATTTGACCAATTTCTCGCATTTGGCTTATTTCACGCATTTTGTCCATTTCTCGCATATTGTCCATTTCTCGCATTTGGCCTATTTCTCGCATTTGATCTAATTCGATGATTTCTTTGTAGGATGGGCTAGTGGAGGATAAGAATAAGGTGGACGATGATTTCATTGTGGAGAAGAAGGAAGAAAATGTGCAGAAGATGGTGGTGCAAAAGGGGAAGAAGGTGGTGCAGAAGAAGGTGGTGCAGAAGAATAAGGTGGACGATGATTTCATTGTGGAGAAGAAGGAAGAAAAGGTGCAGAATAAGGTGGTGCAGAAGGGGAAGAAGGTGCTGCAGAAGAAGGTGGTGCAGAAGAATAAGGTGGACGATGATTTCATTGTGGAGAAGAAGGAAGAAAAGGTACAAAATAAGGTGGTGCAGAAGGGTAAGAAGGTGGTACAGAAGAAGGTGGACGATCATTTCATTCTGGAGAATAAGGAAGACAAGGTGCAGAAGAAGGACAAGCAGAAGGTCGTGGATGAGGATGTGGTGGAATTGGAAGATGCATCCCACATCGATTTTAAGAGAAAGAGGACTAGGTCGAAAGCTCTACTTAGTCCTTACACCGTCCCTCTTTGAAGACAGAAAATGTTGAAGGATACAATGATTGTCGATCCTATGTCGAAGTATAATCCAAAACTGAAGACAGCGTTCATGAAAGAGTTGGCGAAAGGAGCTGAATGTAAAAAGCTCCACCTTTGTGATGGCACTGTAGGCCATGAATCTTCAATACAATTCTGAGGACACATAGGTGGCTAATTGATGTGGAGATCAATGTCGGATGTTCTCTACTAAGAGAAAGAGCATTCACCTACCCTAAGACGTACGCACATGATTTCACCATCTTAGATTGTCATTTCGTCCCTTTGTTAAAATCAAACTATGACAAATTTGTTGCTGAGTCGGCTGAACCAGAAGGCCATAGTTTTGATGAAGCCATTTACATCTACTACTGGGGTAGAGAAGATAAACATATGCTCAATTGGAGCACTATTGATGACGTTTACTTCCCCTTCAACCTCGACCTCAAGCATTGGGCATTGTGTGTTCTTCGATTGCAAGAATGGAGAATTGATGTTTATGATTGTGATCATACAATTTTCAATGACGACGAATTTGCACTATTCATGAAACTCATTTTTGAAATGTTGTCACCCTTCATTCATAAAGCAATGTCTGAAGTTCAAATGGCCAAGTATCCTAACATAACAAATGATACTTTAAGATTTTTTAGAATCCCACATTCCGATGTACCAAAAGCAGCATGGAGTGGGGACTATGACGTTTTTGTATTAATGTATATAGAGTACCTGACTGCTAAACTTGGTCTAGAAAATTGCAAATCAAATAAGATGAAATTATATAAAGAAAAGTGGGCAGTTAGATTGTTTCACCAAATTTTAGAGCCATGAAGTTGTAATATGTTGAATATTGTTTAACATGTTGTGTAATACTGAATATTATTGTTGTAACATAAGTTATGGTGTATTTCTCGCATTTGGCCTATTTCTCGCATTTGTTGTATTTCTCGCATTTGGCATATTTCACGCATTTGGCCTATTTCACGCATTTGGTTTATTTCTTGCAAAGGTGTATTTCTTTCATTTGGTCTATTTCTTACAAAGGTGTATTTGTCGGTGTATTTCTCGCATTCGGCATATTTCACGCATATTGTCTATTTCTCGCATATTGTCTATTTCTCGCATTTGACCTATTTCACGCATATTGTTTATTTCTCGCATTTGACCTATTTCTCGCATTTGACATATTTCACGCATATTGTCTATTTCTTGCATTTGGTGACCATAATCTCTAGCCATATGTAATATACGTGAGTCATGACTCACGCATATACGTGAGTCATGACTCACGCATACTGAATATGCATGAATATGGCTCTTTCCTCATGGTCCAACATACTGTATACAACATATTACCCTTATAACTACAATATTCCTGCGTAATTATGAATACTTACATGAACAACAAAAGAAACAATGTAGCAACAATATTCATAACATAAAACTAACAATAATTGATACAATATTCATAAGACAAAACCAACATTTGTAATCAAAACCATAGACAGTATTCATAAGACAAAACCAACATTTGTAATCAAAACCATAGACAAAATTCATAAGACAAAACCAACATTTATTCAAGCAAGAGATGATGGCTGCTGAGATGATGTTATTGCAGCTCTTGTAGTAGAGGGTGCAGGCATCACTGATTTGCATGTTGCCCAGTTATGACCTTGACCACCACATTAGCTACATTTTCTCGGTACCTTAGGAATTTCACCTTGGGATGACCTACACTTTGTTTATGGCCGCTCTTTCTTAACATTAACAGGTGGTTTAGGGCACACTCGTTGCTTGATATTTTCTGAAATATCCCAAGAGTCTTGATGACAAACTGGATAGTATGTCTCCGCATATGCATTGATCCACATTTCAGTTGAGTAACACCTGAAAGATAACAATTGAAAATGTGAGCAATTTATTAGTTAGTTAGATAGATTCAAGAGCAAACATTACCTTGAGCAGAACTCATAGGCATCCAATTTATGGGTACGGGCAGCAGCTAGGGCATGAGTGCAAGGAAGACCAGATACATTAAAACCCTACAACTACAACTCAATCCTTTCAAGTCAACTTTAAAATCAGATTCACCGTCATGCACATAAAACTCGAAGCGATTAAGTGGATGGACATTATATAATCCTGCATTCTCAGCTTGATCACGTAAGAAGTTTTCATAATAATGAGTACGTTTCTTGTGCTTGGACGCTTTTTCTTTTCTAATATTAAACCAATCTTGTATTGTAAATCTTAAATAATCAGCTAAGATTGATATGGGATACTTTCTAGCTTGCTTGCTTTGACTATTAAAGCTCTCAGCATAATTGCTTGTCATTAGATTGTATCGTTTACCAGGGAAAAATGCACGACTCCATCTCTCAAACCCAATATCTTCCAAATACATAGAAATACGAGGGTCCTTAGCATTGATCTTGTCAAAATTCCGATTAAACTCCAAGATTGTGTATGCACGAGAAGCCAAACCAAACTCTGAGTGGCAGTGATCGATTTTAAATTTGGCCATAATATTCATCTTGATGTGGTAAGTACATGCACCATGATATGCTTCTGGAAAAACTGAGCACAAGGAATTGGTGATGCTTGGGTGTCTATCGGATACGAAGACGAGATCATCAACTAATCCAATTGCATCTCTAAGTTTTTGCATGAAATAAGTCCATGAGTTGTTATTCTCTGAATCAATAACACTGAATGCAATAGGATAGAGTTGTTCATTCGCATCTAATGCTATCGCCACCAATAGCTGACCTCCAACCTTGTGCTTAAGAAAACTAGCATCGACGCACAATACCAGACGACAACCATTTTTGAAACCCCTAATTTAGAGGCCTAGGGACATGAACATATACCTGAAATGGTCGTGCTCATTCGTCTGGATGTCTGTTATGGTACCCGAATTATTCTTCTCCAACATGTACAGGTATGATGGCAATTTATCATATGAATCTTCTACAGTTCCTCGCACCGCCATTAGGGCCTTTTCTCTGGACTTCCAAGCCTTATTATAAGACATCTTTATTCCATAAGTTCTCTGTATGTCTTCTATTATTTTCTTGGGCATGTGGTCATGGTGATGATCCATGTACTTACTCTTCATGCATTCCCCCAAAAACCCATGCTGGTGTTTGCCTTTGATTCTCTTGCCTCATCACAATTGAACATGTAAGATCTTTTAAAAATTTACGAATCTCAAACATCTCCGAGGATTTTCCTTTCACGGCACGTAATCTTCACTTGCAATTCTTATCCAAACATTTCACACACCAAAGTTCTTTTTTTGACTTCACCACTTTGAATTCAAAATGATTAGCCATCGCATATTTATGTAACCTCAGTTGAAGTTCTTTTTTATTCTCAAATAACGAACTAACTTCCAATCCGATTTCGCAAGTTAATGCATCATGTATAAGAGTTTCACTACTTGGTATGTTACTAGTAACCCAATCACTGCAGCTTGGTTGGGTACGAGCAACAACATTGTTTGGTTGTGTAATAGGAACCCAAGCACTGTTTGGATTGGTACTAGGAACCCAATAAGAACTATTAGGTTGGGTAATAGGAACTTAATCATCATCTGCCTCATTTAGACACAAACATGGTTCATCTTCAATGTCATTTTCAGTTTCAAAGAAAACCTCACATTGGTTCAGGAATACGTTAGGATCATCACTTTCTGGAACCACTACACTTTCTTGAGTTGGGTTTGTTGGATGTAGTGACTTCTCTACTAAGGATACACACAATGGAGTGCAGTTGTGAACTGAAACTGCTTCATGTAAAAAGAACTCCACATCCACATCCACATCTTTTTTATATCACTTATATAAGAAAATTTGACATTCATGACATGAGCATTATATACTTGGCTTGAAGCAATAAATCATATCTAGATTTGTCAACATCGGTAGCAGAATAAATTAGATCAATTAATTGGGCATAAGTAAAATTTGGGGAACAATCATACCGCCGTGAAAGGATCGGTGGCACCAATAAAGACAAGGGTCTAACTATTGATGAAAACTTTTGGAAAACGGTTTGATAGAAATCCTGTTAGGGATTTATATCGCTTTCTATTCTTCACAAACCTTTGCAAACTCTTGAAGCGATTCAAGTGCGAAAACGTTTGCTTGGGTTTGAAGCTAAGAACGAATGAAAGAATGAAGGACATAATGTAAAAGACACAGAGAGTTGTTTATGGATGTTCGGAGCAAAACTCTCCAACATCACCCCTTATTCCAACTACCGGAAGGATTCGCTATACTTTTCTTTGAATTAAATACAGTATCAATGCTAGCTAACTGTTGAACAGAATAGACTCTGTTCAACTTACAGAAGGTTTAAGAATATTACTCAGCTAGATAGGATTTTTATTATATCTCTCTCTTGATGTACAAACTCAGTAAGCAAACAAGTGAGCAATTCGTAAAATGGATTGTAAGTCCGGCGGCTCGTCCGTTGTCCTTGAAGATCTTTAAATAGAGAGCAGGTACCAACGGTCGAATCTTCTGCATTAAAACGTGACAATCACCCATTGGAAAGCCTCCATAGTACATAGGTACAATAGACACTATGCACAAAGATCGTGGTCGTACCAATCTAGTAGTGCGCCGAATATTCTTCTAGGATTGTCTTGTAAGGAACAATAGTGGAAAGTATATTTACGTACGTGACATTCATTCATTGGATGCAACTGACTATCGTAAGGATCTGCACGGATTAGTGGAGCAGGAGTAGCGTACAACTAGTTGATCGTGGGAAAACGGATGCTGACTTCAAGCAACTGCTGAAGCGAGGCATTAGACGTGCTTCATTAGACTGTCAAGTCTAATGAAGTTAGATGCCCCCGTCTAAAAGCAGGATCCATTAGACCACAAGGTCTAATGGAGTTAGACGGCACGTCTTACTACATGTCCCTTTAGACTAGTCTGAAGGAGTTAGACTCCATGCGTCTAACTTTCATCTGTTAGACTACACGTATAACCACGTATCTGTTAGACTACACGTCTAACTACGTGTCTGTTAGACTACACGTCTAACCACGTATCTATTAGACTGCACGTATAAATACGCGTCTGTTAGACTACACGTCTAACCACGTATCTGTTAGACTACACGTCTAACCAAGTATCTGTTAGAGTACACGTCTAACTACGTATCTGGTAGACTACACGTCTAACTACGTGTCTGTTAGACTGCACGTCTAACCACGTATCTGTTAGACTGCACATCTAACTACATATCTGTTAGATTGCACGTCTAACTACGTGTCTGTTAGATTGCACTTCTAACTACATGTCTTTTAGAATGCACGTCTAACCACGTATCTATTAGACTGCACGTCTAACTAAATGTCTGATAGACTACACATCTAACCCCGTATCTGTTGGACTACACGTCTAACTACGTGTCTGTTAGACTACACGTCTAAACACGTATCTGTTAGACTACACGTCTAACCACGTGTCTGTTAGATTGCACATCTAAATACATGTCTATTAGATTGCACTTCTAATCATATATTTATTAGACTGCACATCTAACTAGCCGTACGTCTAATAACCAACACGTCTAATGAACCTGATTCAGGCTAAGTCTAACTTAGCACGCTTTGATGCACATGCACAAAAACAATTAGACGACTTATTTTCATTCTTATTTAACTTTTACATAAGTTTATCATCAAAATATCGTTAGTCAAAATAATTTGACCCAATAATTTCCCCCTTTTTGATGATGTTAAAACTTTGCACAATTAATTAGATAAGATATGCATCCATCAAATTAAGGAAAGAGTGATACTTGTTCACAAACTACACAAATAAGTTTCAAAGACTAATATTCCAAAAACCAAGTTCAGAAACCAACAAAAGATAATTTAAAAAGAAAAGAGATTATTGTTCTTCCCTTTTTCACGATTGGGTAATTAAACCCTTCACCGGACAAGAGGTTTTGAAATGGAGAGAGAGAACGGCCACCACGACCACCTCTTCCACTACAACGGTCACCGCTGCGACCTCCACCTCCTTTGGTTGGTTTGCAACCTCCTTCATCAACTAGTTTTCTCTTGGATCTAGTGCCGGTCGAAACACCTCATCTCGCCTCTTGAACTTCCTTCCCCCTTTTTAACATTATCAACGTTAAGGGAAATGAGGTTCTTCTCTTTATTAGCAGTAGCTTCAGCATTTTCAACGGCATTAATTTGTCTTGCGAATGAATCAGCTTGTTCCATTCGTTCGGTATTGGCTCTATTCATATGATTGGTGAACTCAACCATCTGACCTTGAATCAAACTCACTCCAGCCATGACTTCTTGATGAAGTTCAACGGTGAATTCCCTTTCGCAATCAAACCTTTCGGATTGCCGTTTAAAAATGTTTTTTCGAATTTGGAGTAGGTTTTGTTGAGGATGTTGATCTCATACGTGTTCCTCTTCATAATCTTCTCCATTTCTTTATGAGTTTCAAGAAGAGAGGCGAATTCTTTCTTGTTTGATCTTTGACTCTTTTCGATACTCATCATTTTGGATTGCAAGTCCAAAACATTCTTCTGAAGAGTGCTCATCATTTCTTCCATAGACTTTAATAGCTTCGCTCCTCCAACGGATGTTCCTTCATTTGATGAGACTTCATGAGAGTCGGCGGGAGCGGTCTAAATATGACTGACATGAGTGTGAACCTACAAGGACTACTCTGGTTCATCTGCCTCAGAAGAATCTTTAGACTTATCTTCATCTCCTAGAATATCTTCACACACCTTGTGAATCTGATCAGACGGTCCGTCAGAGTGAAGAGAAAGGTCAACAACCTTCTCATAGATGTTCGCAGCTATAATTTCCGGAGTTGGTCGAGGAATAGCTTCAAAACTTTCAGATGACGTATCATTGTTGTCTTGTTCCCCCTCAACAGAAGAACTCTTATCAGATTCCTTTTCTTTTGAGGGTTCCCCCTCAAAACGTGCTTCGATAGGCTGACTGGCTTCAGCCTCCTTCACTAGAGATGCCTCTGTTTCAAGAACAGGGGATTCCATCACATCTTCTTCTTGAGTAGCATTTGGTTGAATGGGTTTGACATTGATCTCTTCTTCTTTAATGATCGGATCAGGTTGAACTAGTTCATGAGTCTGTTTAATTCTGGGTTGAGCCATAAGGCGTTTTTCTTCAACAGACAAATTTCTTAGTTCAATGAGATGAGCAGCGGCTTGCTCATCTTCCGGTAGAATTAGATTGAAATCTTCAGAAAATTGCATCGGATCGTCTTCATTTGAAGAGTTACCGAATGGATTTACCCCTGAGCAATCTGCTTCATGAACATACCTAAGTAAGCTTGAGATATAGTCATTCATGATTTCATCAAGTTTCTTCAAAGCCTTCTCCTCTACATCAGCATTCTTTTCCAATGGATTGAAGTTAGATTTTCTTGCTTCACGAGCACTGGAAAAGGAGCCCAACCTTTGAGATTGGCTTCAACCAGCTCCTTTCTCTTTAGAGCTTCATAAATCTCAAAAGTTTTAGCCCATTTCAGGACTCGCTTTTCAATGTTGACCAACTTCAACCATTTTTCGCTTATGCCTTTTCCTTTGATAACATGATCATACATGTTGGACATTCTGTTCATAACCTAAGTATCGAAGATATTGATCTTCGTAGCAGCTTTCACGTTGGCCTGATCCAGCATCAAGTTAACAATGCACGTTGCCTCTGAAACCTCCTCATTTGATGTAGTAGCAATTGCCTTTCCCTTTCCAATAACCTCAACAGGTTTTGGAGTAGGCCTCGGTTCTCCGATAGTTATGCCAGCAGTTCTTCTGGTGGCTCTCATTATCTCATGAGGAGTTAGAGGCTTGGAAAAAAGTCCAGACACAACGTTAGATTGGACTATCTTTCCTGTCATTATGGACTCTTCTTGAACTCGTTTGGGTACTGGTGGCTCTTCATTTGGTAAAGAGAGAGCCTGATTACACATGACAACAACAACAGGGGTATAAACAGCACCCTGCTCTGTTTCGGAAAAAACTGTAGCTTCACCAACTACTAGATCAGTTTGACGGATAGTGGATGGAATCTTGTCAAGATTTTCAATATTTTGACCAACTGGCTCAACAGTTGGCCCGGTAGCATGTTCCACTACAGGAACAGAAACAGATACATCTTGTTTCAACACACAAACATTAAACTTAGGCACTTCGGCTTGAGATGGAGTAGGGGTTACCTTAGATGAAGCCTTCAAAGACGTAGTCGCCCTAGGTGCCTTTGACTTTTCTCCTCTAGAAACGGAGGACTTTGCTGGCTTTCTTAATTGTCTTGCGGGGGAAGAAAAGGGAGACATCGGGATAGCAGCAAGTGCGGAAGGACATTACTTTACTCTTGAATCAACTACTCCAGAGTCTTTCTTCGAAGAGCTTTTTTGGCTAGTAGAACTAGCCTCTGATTCGTTTACTGTTCTTGCTCTTTTGGCTCCCGTCGAAATAATAGAAGTAGTCGGTTGCTTAGAACGGGTGACGGATCTTCCACCCGTCTGTTGGCTCGACGCGCCAGATAGGGACTCCTTGGAGTTCTTCATTCGAGTGAGAGTGTTGGAGACGGTGAAGACGTTGAACACTCGGTTAGAGTTAATAACCTCTTTATCCCCCATAAGAACCCCTAAGTGTTCCAGCAATCGGTTGAGTTGAGAAGCAAAGCTCACACTCCCTTTATTTTTGGAGTCAATCGTCGCACACAGGTTCAAGAAGAGAGTTGAAGCCCATTTAACCTGAATTCCCTTGAAGATGGCCGTCATATAGTCAAAACAATTCTGACTATAGAGATGAAAGGATCCCGCTCTTCCTTGAAGAGCCTTTGCAACAACATCGTTCAATAGGATGAAATGGGGTTTGAGAACCTTCTTACTCCCATTTAATCTGATTTCTGAACCGTCGACTAAGAAAACAGTCTTCATTTCCGCAATAATATTCGAAGGAAGGTTCAGATTGAAGGTGTGGCCCTCCAATGGAAATTCGAAAAACTCCGCACAGGACGCCTCATTGAAGGAAATAGTCGTATTGTTCACCATTGCCGTGATAGAATCGCCAACCATGGTTGCCGATTTAAAGAACTCCCGGACTTCCTTCTCGTAGAAGATAAACGGCCCACCGAGATACTTCCCGAGACTAGAATACTCCAGAGATCTGAACGTGTCGACCACCTCCTGTTGATCAAACGTATACACAGAGGGAAAGTCCACCTACAAAGTACAATGTTCGAGAGTAATCTTCTTGTTGCCCATTAGAGAGAAGATGAACAGACACAAGATGAACAAAGGTTTTTAGAGAGAAGTTTGGAGAAATCTAGGATTCTTGAGAGATTTGTGAGTGAAAATTTTTTCAATCACGTGCAAGATGTCCTTAAATAGATTTCTAAGAGAAGCATGGCTTAACCGTCACTTTTCCTAAGGGTATGACCCATTAATTAATGTTAGACGTCTTTTCCCACAGAATCATAATTAATTTTGGGGGTATATAAGTCATTCTCTCTTAACTTGAAAGACACATGTCTTCATGTTATTTGAAGATGACTGTTTTTATGTTTGGGCGGGAAAATTAGATGACACGGCATGTGGGACAGTTGTCCTTGATTAGTCTAATACACACGTAGTTAGACGTTTTTCTTACTTTTGTAATCTATGAGATCTAAACTTCTATTAGACGCAGACGTCTAATAACGTGTCTTATAGACGTTTATTAGACGTCAACGTCTAATTACGCATGAACAACACGTATTAGACGTGTGTTTGGTTAGACATGAGCTTCCAATTGCTCTTGTCTTATAAACGTCTAACCGTCTATTAGACGTCAGCGTCTAACCGCGTAGGTTATTAACCAAGACACATTGACTTAGATGCATAGAGTGTGTAAGTAAAAATACGTCTAAGTACATGCTTTTTCTTTTTAGACGACCTTGTCTAATAGACCGATTAGAGCATTTTGTCTGCGTGCATCTTTTTTTTACAATAAGTTTCCCTCTCAATTTATGCATGTACAAAATGAATAGATGAATGTTTTGAGGTCCTTAAGAACAAAACTATTCTTAAAACATAAAACACTTAGTCCTTAGGAATGGAAAGGGTCATTGTTGATCTTCTAGAATATATACTCAGAAGCGTATGCTCCATGCTTCCTTCCTGCAGCTTCCCTGTATCACCTCAGATTTCTGAGTTTCTTCTTCTTATTTCACCATGAAGCAATCAACCTCGTCATCATCACTGTCGTTGGATGAAGAGTAAGAATCATTATAGTTATGTTTGTTCTTCCCATCCCCTTCCATAAGAGCCTTCAGCTCATTTTCTTCATCCTTCTTCTTCTCATCACGCTTCGGCTTTCGACATTCCGATTGGTAATGACCTAGAATGGCACAGTTAAAACACTTAACATTAGCTTTGAATTTCTTATTATCATTTGAATTTGAAGAGCTTGAGTTAGAGTTGCTCTTCTTCATGAAGTCGCCAAACTTCTTCACGAAGAGAGACATGACATCGCTGCTGAGCTGCTGGGCAACTGTCTTCACATCAGGAGCAGTTGGTGACTCTTCAGCAGTTACCAAAGCTTTGGCAATGATTATGGATGAGGGTTGATCTTCTTTAATCCTTGAGTTCAACTTGAACTCATAGGCCTTGAGATCAGCAAACAAATCGAAGAGCGAAATCTTGTTGAGGTTATTTGGATTCCCTCATATCCATCGTCTTTATGTCCTATTCCCTTGGCAAAGCACGCATGACCTTGATAACAATCTCCCTATTGCTATAGGTCTTGCATATAATAGATAGAGTGGAGACAACTTTGCTGAACCTTGTGTCAAACTTAGTCATTGTTTCTCCAGGACACATTTTGAAACTGTCGAACTGTTGAGTGGCAACTATGATCTTGTTCTCCTTTGTTTGCTCATTGCCCTCATAAAGTTGGGTAAGTCTGTCACAGATCTCCTTGACAGTATCACACTCGATGATGTAGTTGAACATACTGTCATCAAAAGATCTATACAGAATGTTTAATGTCGTGTTGTTGAGGTTGTTTCTCCTCTTGTCTTCACTGGTCCATTCAGATTTCTCATTTTCAATCTTGATGGAATCATTTGTGATACCACTTCACATGTCGTCATGAAGAGAAGAAAGGTGAGCACGAACTCTCTTCTTCCACATAATATAGTTTTCTCTTAAGAATGTGGGGATTGCGGTAGCACTGGAATCTTTGGTTATGGTCGACATTCTTAGTGATAGCTTGAGAATAGAAATATGGCTCTGATACCAATTGAAATGATCGGTGGCACTAATAGAGACAGGGGTCTAACTATTGATGTCAACTTCTGAAAAACGGTTTGATAGAAATCCTATTAGGGATTTATATCACTTTCTATTCTTCACAAACCTTTGCAAACTCTTAAAGCGATTCAAGTGCGAAAACGTTTGATTGGGTTTGAAGCTAAGAACGAATGAAAGAATGAAGGACAAAATGTAAAAGACCCAAAGAGTTGTTTATGGATGTTCGGAGAAAAACTCTCCTACGTTACCCCTTCTTCCAACCACCGGAAGGATTCACTATACTTTTTTTGAATCAAATACAGTTTCAGTGCTAGTTAACTGTTGAACAGAACAGACTCTGTTCAATTTATAGAAGGTTTAAAAATATTACTCATCTAGACAGGGTTTTGATTATATCTCTCTCTTGATGTACAAACTCAGTAAGCAAACAAGTGAGTAATTCGTAAGATGGATTGTAAGTCTGGCGGCTCGTCCGTTGTCCTTGAAGATCTTTAAAATAGAGAACAGGTACCAACGGTCGAATCTTCTGCATTGAAACGTGGCAAGCACCCATTGGAAAGCCTCCATAGTACACATGTACAACAGACACTGTGCACAAAGATCGTGGCCATACCAATCTGGTAGTGCGCCGAATATTCTTCTAGGATCGTCCTACAAGGAAAAATTAGTGGAAAGAATATTTACTTACGTGACATTCATTCATTGGATGCAACTGACTGTCGTACTGATCTGTACGGATTAGTGGAGCAGGATTAGCGTGTAACTAGTTTATCGTGGGTAGACGGATGCTGACTTCAAACAACTGCTGAAGCGAGGCATTAGACGTGCTCCATTAGACTGCCAAGTCTAATGAAGTTAGACGCCCCCGTTTAATAGTAGGATCCATTAGACCACCAAGTCTAATGGAGTTAGACGGCACGTCTAACTACGTGTCCCTTCAGATTAGTCTGAAAGAGTTAGACTCCCCGCGTCTAACTTTCATCTGTTAGACTGCACGTCTAACCACGTATCTGTTAACTGCACGTCTAACTACGTGTGTGTTAGACTGCACATCTAACCACGTATCTATTAGACTGCACGTCTAACTACGTATCTGTTAGACTATACGTCTAACCACGTATCTGTTAGACTGCACGTCTAACTACATGTCTGTTAGACTGCACATCTAACCACGTATCTGTTAGACTGCACGTCTAACAACGTGTCTATTAGACTACACGTCTAACTACATGTGTTAGACTACACGTCTAACAACGTGTCTGTTAGACTGCACGTCTAACCACGTATCTGTTAGACTGCACGTCTAACTACATATCTGTTAGACTGCACGTCTAACTACGTGTCTGTTAGACTGCACGTCTAACTACGTGTCTGTTAGACTGCACGTCTAACTACATGTCTATTAGATTGCACTTATAATCACGTATTTGTTAGACTATACATCTAACCACGTATCTGTTAGACTGCACGCCTAACTAATCGTACGTGTAATAACCAACATCTCTAATGACCCTGATTCAGGCTAAGTCTAACTTAGCACGTTTTGATGCACCTACACAAAAAAACAATTAGACGACTTAGTTTCATTCTTATTTAAGTTTTACATAAGTTCATCATCAAAATACCGTTAGTCAAAATAATTTGACCTAACACGCTATTTGACTTTGCAGAAAAATGAGTAACATCATCCATAGTTTTTCCACTCTCCATCAAAGTAAAGAAGTACTTGAGCTGCAATTGAAAACAGTTCAACAACATTACAATAAATCCAATGCAACAAGTTTTCTAGAACCATAACTGAGGAGGTTGCTGGTAGAGTTTTAGGAAATCCAATGCAACAATTTTCCATAAGTTTGCTTCAATGAATCTAATGGGATAGGAGCCCCCTATCCAATAGGTCCATTGAAGCAAACTTTTGGACAATTCTTGGCACATTGTATCTCCATGTAACATACCAGCAAACTCCTCCTCAGTGAGTATTTCGCGTGAGTGGGAAAACAATACGCATGAGTGTAATATGCGTGAGTGTAATACGCGTGAGTGAGCTATACTAAAATATGTGTAACATTTGTATAACATAGTATTGATTCACATTCATTCTATCGAATACAACCTAACAAACAATATACTTTAATATAACCAACATAGTGTTCATAATCACTAAAAAACTTAAAATAAACATACCCATTTCTCGTTAGGAAGAGTAGTGGGTCACGAATTCAAACGGAGAGGTCTCGTGGTGGTGGTCGTCGTCGTCAGCTGCTGCTCGTGGTAATGGTCTTCAGGGGAGTATAGTCTTCAGGGGAGTAGGGTTTGAGAGTCGGGGTGGGGTGGGGAAAGTGAGAGAAGAGAAATGGATATTCGTGAATCGGGGGGATTTTGTTTTAAATTAGGGCAAAAAAATTATATATACGATGAAAGACAAGAAATGCCATTCACGCATTTCATATAAATGAGTGAGTTGAATAACGCGTTTTAGAAGAAATGCGTGAATGACATATCCCGTAAATTGAAAGTCGAGAAATGTCATTCACGCATTTTTATCTAAAACGCGTTAATCAACTCACGCGTTTTAGATGAAAATGCGTGAATGGTATTTCTCGTAAATGAGCGGTAAATCAGATGCCCGAGGGGTATTTCAGACTTTTCGCATGCCAAAATGCCCATTTTACCAACATTAGCTTTTTTGGATTTTAAGGCTGTTATAAGGGCCATTTCATCCAATTTCCCCTCTAATCATCATACGTGTTCATAATTTTTTTTATTGATTAAATGTGTTTATCAGTTTAATTTTTGTGGCTATAGGGTTGTTTTTTTTCTTTTTTTAGTAAATTCGAATAAATTTTAATAAAATTAAACCAAATTCAAATTTAAGTTGGGATTTCAAAATTTTAATATATTATATAATATATTATTTAATTATATGTAATAAATTATATAATATATAATTAAAATAAAAAGAATTAATTCAGTATTTGTTTTTAAAATTGAAATCCCACCTCGAATATCAATGAGTTTTTTACTATGCAGACTTCCCCTTGAATCACATGATCACCTCTTCTTTCAATGCTCTTATTCTTCTAGAGTGTAGACTAGGTTGCAATCTATTTTAGGCATAAACAAACTGGCCTAACTCAGATTGGAATACTCTAGTAGCAAGAGCATCTAGGGAATGGAGAGGCAAGTCTTTGCTTGGACACTTGCCTTCATGACTCTTCTCTTGCAGACCCTCAAGGTAGATGCTAAGGCATTTATGGGCTTCCCAAAAGGAAAGATCAAAAGTTGAGCTCAATCATACTGGTCCTTGGGGACCTAAAGCCCAATTATACAAGTTCATATTTACAAAACTGCCACTATGCTACGGTCACGAGCTGCCTTAAGGCATTCTATTAAGGTAAGGCATTCTATTAAGGTGCAGTAAAGCAGTAAAAGTTAAAGCTTAAGCCTACACAGTCAATGAAGGAGCACTAGCGTGAAAGGAAAGGCAGGCTACCCCCACCGATCGGAGAATAAAAGGCAAAATCGGACAGGTATTCAGGGTTACCAGCCCAGTCGGCATCTGAAAATGCAGTTAGATGAGTCGAAGACCGAGCAGCAAAAGTGAGACCGAACCCAATGGTACCTTTGAGATACCGAAGAATGCGTTTGACAGCATCTCCAAGACGCTCGACCACAGGGAGAGGAAGCTCGACTATAAAAGGTTCAGTTCTTCAAGACGCTCGAACGAAGAATATCAAATGTAATTTAAATTTAAATTGGTTTAAAACGTCTTTTATTTTTTTTTCACTTTTTAATTATAAATAAAATAGAAAATTAAATAAACAAAATAAAAACAAAATAACCGCCCAAATTCGAAGCTCCCGCGATTTGAGAACAGAAAAGAGGGAAAACTGTAATCCCTGCATTGATCCAAAAGCAGCGTGAGAGAAGAGGCGTCGTCCGGCGATTCCAGCTGTGGCGGAACTCCTGTGCTTGCGGCTGATTTTGTTCGAGCTATCAATGATTTCGGCGACTTCACTTGCATCACTACCGACAACGATGAAATGTAGTAGAAGACGAATGCCGTAATCGTATTCAGGTAGCGTCTTGCGATCAAGCTTTATTAACTTCCGACGTTGTTCGTCGCTTGCATTTGTTTTGCACTTCCAGAAGCTCAAAGAGATCCGAATTTCATATCTATTGAAGATGAAAAAGTTTTCTGACACTTGTTTTTCAAAATACAAACTCATAGATAGATAGATAGATAGATAGATAGCCTGGTAATTGCTTGGATCATAATCGCTCTGATAACACTTGTTCTCGGATTACGAGTTAGATGAAGAACCGAGCTGGACATTAATACTGCCGTTAACAAATATGGAGAGATTGAAACAGAGAGAATTAGAGAAAGACTAGATAACAGAGAAGAATGAGAAAAGACATAGTTAGAAAAGAGATAGAGAGGCAGAATAAGAAGCAATGTGAATATGTGATGGTACTTTTTAGTGACGGAATTTTAATATCAAATAGCCTAACCTAAATATTGTGAGGTGTTTCTTTTATATGCCTCACCTACTACATCCACTAACACACACAATTACACAATTAACTATCAAGTATCAAGCCATAACTCCACTACTAACACTAATACACTTTACTTGGTCAACTAGCTAATCCATAATAGCCATGTCTAGCTAAGTATTTGTGTCATGACACATTTTCAATGTAAAGGAATTGCCTGATAGAGTTGTATTTATATATCTACTTTTTCATGTTGTTGGTTTCCTCCATTATGGATGTGAAAAATCTCAAGTGGATGAATGCTACATAATCAAAATGGAAACAATGAATTTATCAGATATTTTGTAGAAATTTAGTGAAGAAGAAGATTTGTTGGATGTTTATTTCATGATGAAGCTATGCCTTAAATATGCATAAAAAGAACTAATTAAGAAAACACAAGAAGACTTAGGAAAGACTGTTTAGGAAATGATATAGTCTAACTATAGTAATAATACGTATTTGCATTTGCAATATAGTTTTAGGCTTTAACAGTAGCAACACCTTCGTTTCCCGCCATTATGCCTCGTTTTCTACTCTTTGAGCTTCATTTCCAGCTATCTAGGCTCGTCTCCCACTCTTAGGGATTCATTTATGGACTTTAAGGCTTTGTGGATGGATGCCTTTATTGCACTATTTCAACAACTTTGTCTCGAACCTGTCTTGTTTCCAGTGGTATCACTATCAATAGCTCACCTCGTCTCTAGCAGATTTGTCTCCAACTCGTTTTATATTTTTCTTTCCAATGGGCAGAGATAAGATTTTAGAATTTATATGCTAATTAAGTCCAACTTGACATTTCCAACATTCACCCTCAAGCTATGTCAACGTTTCTGACAAAGTTTTGTCGATGGAGTGTTGTCAGAGTGGCGTTGTTGGAGTGTGTGTCTGTGAGAGAGGAGACACTATTCCACTTAACTTGCTCTTCTGACACATAGGTGACGTTGGAGTGTCTGCGGAGGTGCGACCCTTGGTTGTCCATCTATGCAACTATAATTTTGTTTATGCTTGCTCTAGGGAACCATTTCTTTCGACCAGCATGTATTCATAATTGAATATAGGCATAACTCTGTTTTGGTGGACATGTATATCTTGACCTTGACATAGGTTATGAAGCTAAAACTCTGTATTCTTTTAATGTTTGTGCAGCCAATTCATTGCAGATTTTCTGATGTTTCTAAAAGTTTATGTTCAAAATAATATCATTCATTAACATAAATAACATGGTGTTGTTTTATGTGATTAGGTTGTATCCCTTTTTCCATTGGTGGGCCGGAACTACTTCTTATGGATCCATACTCATTGAAGTCGGTGACTGATTTGCCTGCTACATTTCATTCATTTTTCAGTTTCAGGTGACACATAATTAAATTGTTGATACAGGATGATAATTTTTTGATCTTATTGGCATTTAAAACTCTTATGTTGTTTTCTTATTTATTGTTTTATTTTTTACTTCCCTTTTGTAACGTTTGAACGCATCTTGCGTTCTTTTTAATAAAAGTTGACATTTTTCAAAAAAATAATAATTAAATTGTTATGAGCATTTTATTAACATTAATAAATTTCTATCCTTCCTAGTTTAACTTCTCAGTGCAAATATTCTTTGTTATTGAGCACAGTATTAATTAAATTACTTCTGGAGTAACATTACTTTTGAGAACTTAAGAAAATGAAACATATTTTAATCAAATAGCTTCTATTGTTGGAGATGGCTTTTATCTTCACAATGTTGCTGTACCTTGAACAAAATTTTGTATTGTTAACTGTATAGAAAAGAAATGGACATGCATCTCTTTTGGTCCTTATATGTTGATATCGTTTGCCTTCATTAATTATTTGCGATACTGGATGCTCTTTTGATCATGCATCTTTGTATCTGGCATTTTGATAGATGTTATCTTGATCACATTTTTCTGTCTGAATTTCTTATGTTGAATATGCAGATATTTCAATTCACTACAGAGTGAATGCTTTTCTTCTTGTTTTCTCTCTGATATAAACATGGTTATTTCTGCGCCAACTGGAAGTGGAAAGACAGTACTTTTTGAACTTTGCATTTTGAGGCTCCTGTCAAGGTTTATCTCTGGAGATGGAAGATCTCTACATGTGTTGGGAACCCTCAAAACAGTATTATCCTTTTACTCCGTATCTTGTGAACGCCTCTAGATCTCATTATGATATACATTAGGGCTCTTAGAACACGATGTTAAAATACTACCTTATGGGTCTTACTTATGTTTATTTATTCTGTCTTTTCTGTTTCTTGCATCTCTCACTTACTTATGGTTCAAGGAGAAGTAGTTTTTACTTTCATTGCCTACTAATGAGGAATGTAATCTGTTTGTCCTTCATTTGAAGTAGTAGTATACACTCACTAATTTATCATCTGACAACACCAATTCTCATTATATATTGTTCTATTGAATGGATTCCTAAACTCTCATGGACATCTCATTTTGTGCTTCTTGTTATATCTTCTTATGTCCTATCCTTTTTTGTTGTGCAAGATCTACATAGCCCCATCAAAGGCTCTTGTACAAGAAAAGCTCAGAAGTTGGAATCAAAAGCTTGGTCCATGGAATATAAACTGCCTGGAACTAACAGGAGATAATGAATCGTACAACATAAAAAATATTCAAGAATCGGACATCATCTTAACCACTCCTGAGGTCAGTGTAGGGAGTAGGGACAAACATTATAATTTAACTCAAAATGTTTCCAGCATTTTGTTCAATGCAAGTTGAGGTTTATCAGTACCAAGAATCACAACATGCTGTCTATACTTTCTGCAGAAATTTGATGTGGTGACTAGCTATCGCAAAAACAGTGGTGGCTTGAGCTTTTTTAGTGATATAGCACTTGTTCTTATAGATGAAGTTCATTTGCTGAACGATCCACGTGGGGCAGCATTGGAGGCAATAGTTAGTAGAATAAAAATGCTTGCTCGAAAACCAGAAATGAAAACAAGTAATTTGGCTAATGTCCGTTTCCTTGCTGTTTCTGCCACAGTTCCAAATATTGGTGACCTAGGTAAGGTCTGATAAGGATTTGTCAAGCTAAAAAAGGACTGCATTTTTTAAATATATTCTCGACCTTATTGCTCAAGATTATTATGGATGATGCTAATGCAGCGGGGTGGCTTGATGTTCCCTCCCAAGGAATTAAAAGGTACATCAATAATTCAATATCCCTTCGTAACTCCCGGAACTTCCTCGTAGTGTCTCCCTTCCATGCCTCATTTCATAGGGAACCTCAAAGTGGCTCTATTTCATTATATTCCATCCATATCCCAATTCCATTATTATGGATGATGCTAATGTCGTTTCGAGTCTATCTCTTTATATGGAAAGTTCAAAAATCATCATATAATAATCCAGAGATTGCGATAGAAAAGAAAAAGGGGGGTTTGGGATGATTTTTAAATCTTTATTCATGGTTTCTGATTTTCTGTTTCTTTTTCTATGCATAATGACATGCCATTGTTTTTCCTCTATTTATTCTGCAGATTTGGAGAAGAAATGAGACCTGTGAAGTTGACCACCAAAGTTATAGGTATATATATAGCATTGCTCTTATCAGCATCCTGCATCCCTGTGCTTCCTTCTTGAACTCTCCATATTAACCAACTACATATTTTCCTACTTAGAGATGAAACATCATATATATAATTATGACACCTTAATGTCCTTTCTCTATGGTGAGATCAGAGAGAAAGTAAAAATTGGTGCTTTGACTTGAAAAGTGTGCAGTAGGTATGGAGTTTCAAAAATAAGGTTTCTCCTCTTTAAGCTCCACCGTCTCCCCCACACCCCCAGCATCGTTAAGTCATGGGAAAAGGAGGAGGCCATCATCTGAATCTTTGGGAGGGAGTTCGGTTGGTGTGGCTCTCGAAACTTTGCCAGCGGCTGTTGGGGAGGCTTCGCTTCGTCTCCGTTCGGGAGATGGGGGAACTCCGAAGGTAGCTTTGGCTATCGGTAGCTTCGACCCAGTGGCAATTAAGATGTCTTTATTGTATGACTTTTTTCCAAAAAGAGAATTTAAGGACAACCCAAGCCTTAGGTCGGCACTGAATCCCGGATTGTAACTTATGATAACAACTGTCATGACTTGTGCTTTCAGTTTCTTCCCTAGGTGTCCCTGGCAATGAAAATGTCTCATTTAAAAAAAAATAATTATTATTATGGCACCTTATGTAGACTGAGGAATTATCTCATGTAAATTCATTTATAATGTAAATATCAATTGCAGGTTATGCTCCGGCAAAGAATGACTTTCTGTTTGAAAAAGTAAGTACCTTCATTCTTGCACTTTTGACTTGTTCCAAAAGTTCCATTCTCTTGCTTGTGCATGTTTTATAAATGCAATTCTATCTCCTGATGTTCTCCTCATTCCATTGTCCAGCGCTTGCAGAACTACATTTTCGGTATGTAGGAGTGCACATGAGTAATATTCAAAAAAAAAAATTCCTTTGGTCTGTTTACACCAAGAACAGTTCATTCGATTAACAACTCTCCAAAATCTCAAATTTATAAGAATGGACTTCTCCAGATATTCTTATGCAATATTCCAGAGGAAAGTCTGCTCTTGTTTTCTGCTCAACTCGTAAAGGGGCTCAAGAAGCGGCACAACGACTCTCTCAAATAGCAATGACTTTTGGCCACTCAAATCCCTTCATTAAGACCAAAGAACAATTGGAAAGGCTGCAGGAAGCCTCAATATCTTGCAGTGATAAGCAAATGCAGTCCTACATTCTCTATGGTGGCAAGTTTCCTTTGTCTAATCTTTAGATTGTATGCATCTTTACATATGGTAAAGCACTTATATGGGCTAATGGTGTAATAATGGTATTCTGTAATATGTATATTCATCTCCAGTGGGATTTCACAATGGGGGGCTTTGCTCAAAGGACCGCAACCTTGTAGAAGGTCTTTTCCTAAATGGTGATCTTCAAATTCTTTGCACTACAAACACTCTTGCCCATGGAATCAACCTTCCAGCACATACAGTAGTAATCAAGTCAACGCAGCACTTGTATGTGTTTCTATGGTCACAAATATCCATTGTATGGTTTCTGGCTAAGTCATAAACACCTAAAAGTTTAATTTTCCTTTTCCACAGCAACAAGGAAAAGGGCCTCTACATGGAATATGATAGATCAATGGTACTCCAGGTATTTGACCCTTATTTTTGGGTATTTGGATTAGCTTTTATAATCTGACATCTCTTCAGTCATCAACAATTTTACTGCTGATAAGATTTGTGTATACTATCTTCATTTGTTCAGATGTGTGGTAGGGCGGGTCGACCCCCATTCGATGACACGGGAATGGTTGTAATCATGACAAGAAGAGAAACAGTATTTTTTTTCCCAGCTGATCTATTTCCAAATATTCTTAAATTTGAATATTCAATTGCATTAAAATGCTTTCATTTATTTGTTGATTTAACAAATTCCTTCTACATGATATCAGGTCCATCTCTATGAGAATCTGTTGGGTGGATGTGAATTAGTTGAGTCACAGTATGTCGTCTACACCTTTCAAGTCTTAATATCTTGTGCTATTATATTACTTCATATATTCCAAAACAAGTGGTTCGATTGAAATCCTTACAGTTTTTGGTCAAGTTGCTTGCTTTTATAGAGATGGAAGTATTATTAGTTAGTCATAATCTAGACAACTAGATGTCTCCCTTTTCTGTCAGACTCCTTCAATGTGTTACTGAGCATCTAACAGCAGAGATTGTCCAACTTACAATCACTGATATCACAATGGCAATTGAATGGATGAAATGTTCATACTTGTATATCAGGATGAAAAAGGTATTTTGTAGCTACACACCAAAATAACTCTTTGTTTCTTGCTGATTAGTTATGTAACAGATATCTTTCCATGAAATAGAACCCTGAGATCTATGGCTTGAAGAAAGAGATTCAAGGTGACCGTTTGGAGAACCATATTCAAGGTACAAATATATCAGAAGAGGTCGGTGGGTTCTTTCATTGCTTTCTCTTGATTCTTTTTTCTTTTATACTACCAGAGATTTGTGTCCAGAAGGTTAATGAGCTATCACAGAATCAAATGATTTGGACTGACGAAGATGGCTTCCTCTTGAAACCACTTGGTAAAAATACCATATAGAGTAGTACATTTTACATTATTTCACAGTTGATAGTTGTCACGGGAAACTTCTTCATTGCTTGTAATATCCAGAACCTGGAAGACTGATGACAAAGTATTATTTGAGGTTCAACACCATGAAGCATGTCATGCAGGCATCGGCTGTTTGCAGTTTGGAGGATGTTCTTCACATCATTTGTCAAGCTGAAGAAATATCCTGTATGTATTGTACATATTCATATACCATTAAAAGAAATGGAAAAGTGATGTTATTAATTGGGAATAAAGGGATACAGCTCAGGCGCAATGAAAAGAAGGTTCTAAATGACATAAACTGGGATAAAGAAGACCGCCTTCGCTTTCATGTCCTTGGAGATAAAGGAAAAAAGAAGAGACGCATTCAGACCAGACAGGAGAAGATCTTTGTTTTGATAAATGACTGTTTGACAGGAGATCCTTCCCTACGTGATTTATCTATGACCCAGGTTTTCCAATCAAGTTATTCTAATAAAGTAATATGCATACATATGTTTCAAGTTCTCATGTCCGACATGCTAAGATGGTTATCTATTTGTGCAGGATATGAATTCTATATGCTCGAACGGATGTAGAATTGCCAAGTGCATGAAGGAGTATTTCATCCATAAAAAATATTACAGTGGGTTTCTAAATACAAGTCTCCTAGCCAAATCCTTGCATCAGAAACTATGGGATGGATGTCCCTTTTTGCTGAAACAATTACCTGGAATTGGAATGGTAACTGCAAAGGTACGGTCTCTAGTGATACACTAAATAAAAAATATCTAAATTTTAAGATGAGTTATGTTTTTGAAAATAAATGTTGAATAAACCAAATGAAAACATCTAAATTATAAATTATAAGTACTTGGTATATAAGTTGATTTGATAAATTATAGAACTAATTAATGCAGGGAAAATTTATAAGACTATTTTGCCCTTATATGAGTAATTTGGTTAATTTGCTGGGTTCGGGTTCAAGTTGTCTTTTGAACTCTCTTAATAGATTATCCTATTAAATAACCGTTACAAATGAACTTAATTCAAATAAGCACTTGATCATTTAGATTAAGTGATAAGTTGTGTCATCAAACACCGCCTAATGAGAATCATTCACTTTACAAAATAAAATCTTGATTTGTTCGTCGGAGATATGTTTCAGGCACTAATTTCAATGGGAGTAAATTCATTTAAAACACTTACTGAAGCTGACCCAAGGAAGATAGAGATTGTCACTGGCCGGAAGTATCCTTTTGGTAATCATATAAAGGAGGCGCTCTCATCTCTTCCGCTTAAGGTTGACATGAAGATTGAAGAAATTGAATGCCAAAGACAAGGCAAACCCAAAGTTGTTGTTACCCTTACTAGGATGTCTGAATCACCTCGCTCGACAACAAAGCGACATTATGCTGATATGGTATGATATTTGTATGAACATATATATCTTCTTCATAATATTTGAGTTAATGAAGATAAATTGAATTTCTTCAACAGGTTGTTGCTTTGGAAGAAGAAAATATTATCCTCTTTCATGAGAAAATAAGGTGATGCTTACTTGGTCAAATATAGGAATGGAAAATTACATGAATGTTACTGTCATGAGTGAATTCAGAAACACTTAGAATTACTCTAGGCATGTGTGTAGGGGATTAATTCTCTTGCAATGAGGTATGACCATGTAGATCGATATATAGGAGAATACAGAAACCACACTTATCATTTAGTATAGAATGAGTTGTGGGCTGCACCTCCTAAATAGTCCTTGTCATAACAACCTATGCCAGGTCAGCTAACAAGAAATAGGCCAACTCGGCCCTGAGGTTTTTACGTCTTACAAGAGAATTAATCCCCTACACACATGCCTAGAGTATTTAGCTCTTGACAATTACTTAGTAGATATCATGATAGTATCAACAATATGTGGTTTCCTCTTTATGAGTACTAATGGTAATAAATTAATTTTCAGGGTGAGTTGAGATTGACATATCAGTTACCTTTTTATATTTTAATTTTTCAATTCTTGATTAAAGTGGTAGCTGACTAGTTGTATATTTTTGTCAATCTTTTGAATTGCTAAATATTGATTATGATGTCAATTTTTGTGTTGGTTGCCGCAGTGTCGACGAATTTTCCAGGTATGATGAGACAACACTAGTACATATACCTTACACATATTGTCAAACTCTTTCAAGGTAGTCTTTTTTAGGCATAGATTTTTGTTGTTAGTACAGCCCTTATAGTGCTACCATTCTGGTTTCAAATCCCAAACAAGCCAAGGCCACAGTTAAAGCAGATCTTATTTTTGAGGAATTCAGTAAGTAAGGTTTATTCTTTGACTAGAAAATATATAAAGTTAATACTGTGATTCTTACATTCATTATCTGCTTCTGCATGTGCATGCAGTTGGGATAGATCTGCATAAAGAATGTGTTTTTAAAAAGGAAAACAACATCCAAAAACATGGAATTAAGCAATCCTCTCTTCCGCATTCCAACAACCATGTATATGCTATTGAAGTCAATAACAAGAACAATTCCCGTCCTCGCATCAAAGAATCTGGACGACGCAACAAGTCTAAAGAGGATATCAGTTGCATGTCCGTCATCCATATTTCTAAAAATTGCTTTGTGCTTATATATATAACCGACTCCCTCACATATGACTATTATTACTATTCTCTGAATCCAGGCCCAATTTTGAACTCATTGATGACGAGGTGGAGGGAATGGAAGAAGGTATTATTTTCTTTCTATTTTTTTTTTGTATCTTGTCTCCTGACTGTTTGTTTGTTTAGTTGTTAAAGGTGGTGGGGCAGCAAATGAAAGTGAAGATGACGATTGCAAAATCATAACAGAAAGAGAAATCTTTGACCACATTCGTGAAAAAGCAAAGAAATTTCCTGTGGTGCCTAATTCGAACACTGATCAAGCAATTGTGCCTATCTCAGAAGCCTTAATCTTGCTTGGAAAGCGTTCTCGAGTAACAACTAATAACTCTGAGAGGAGGAGGAGCAAAGCTCCATGCCTATCTGTGCTGATCAGTAGTACTCCATTCTCAAATGAACATGGAAGAAAGATTAGTGGCGCCAAAAGTATTCTCACTTCCACATATGGATCTCATTTTCATTTTTCCGGTTTCTTTCTTAACTTTCTGAACATTTTTGAGATCTTTTTTCTGCAGAAGGAGGAGGAGGAGGAGTTGAAGAGACTAATAATAAATGCAAAGGCCCACCATCACCACCAACAACAAATGAAGAAGAAGTGTTTAAACTCATTAGGAGGAAATCTAAAGACTTTCCAGAAGTCAATAACCAACTGGCGGCAGATGAAGTATTATTAGACAGAAAAGACTATAATAGAAAGAAAGCCTGGTTTGACATGGAGGAGAAGGAGGATGGTTCAACATGGAAACCCAATCTGCTATCTCCACCGATAATCAGGTCTCCTTCTGCACCTTCTCATAATCTTCTTAAAAAGAAAAATATAGAATGGTGTACTTCTGCATCATCATTAACAGCTGAAAACAAGATAAAAGAATGTAGAAAGGAGGAAAGTCAGCCAATTGAAGTGTCAATAGGTGAGTGCTATAATTCTGTTGGAGAGATTAAGAAGAAAACTCATATATTTAGCGGATTTAAGAGTGTGTTCTCATTTCTATGACGTGCATAGATGTCATAGATAGTGGTAACAATTCATTACCACCTCAAATAATAAAACTCTTGGAGTCTATTCCATGAAAAACAAATTATGAAATGGGATGATGATAAGTCTGGGGAATTAGTTTTGATTGTTAAGTGCATAATTACTTCATTTGATATATTGGTCATCTTGTGTAGTAATTCTTATGAGATATATTTGAAAAACTTAGTTAGTTCCATATTCAAATCTATATGCATTTAAAAAAGACATCCACAGTAGGAATTTGAATGTGCAATTTTCATTATATCCAGCTTAGCTAAACAAAAAAGACTAACAAAAACAATGAAATGAGAAAAAAAACAAAAAAAAATTATATTTTTTCGATTTTTATTTAGAACACTTTAAATTATTTAAAGGAAAGATAACATTATGTGTAAAATCATATTAAATTCCAGTATTAAAAATAAAATTATATCTCTAACCACACTTAAAAGGTATTTTATATTTTAATTAATGAATCAAATATATTTCTAAATGAGAAATAATATTGGATTTGATTGAGTTAAATAATCTCTTTCATCCCAATTAATTATTTATTTTTGTATAATTTTTTAAAGCAATTATTGGAAGTTTTTTTTAAATAATATTGTTTAAGAACTTTTCAAAATAATTGTTCATTTTTTTTCTCAACTATCATAGTTTGTTATTTAAAAACTCAGTTATCTTATTATTTTTATATATATTTTAATATTTTTATTAATATTATAATTTATTATTAAATATAAATTTAATTTTTTTACATAATTAAATTATTATTTTTATATAATATGATATAGTATATAATATAATTATTATCATAATTTTAATTGTATTTAATTTCTTAACTTTTATTTTTTAACTTTTTAATTTTTATGAAATTTTAAATATATAATTTTAAATGTTATATTAAATTATTAATATTATAACATTAATAACTTTTTCTACATTGTCAAATTTTACTCTTAATAAATAATAGCATCTAAAAAAAATTAGATCTAAAAAGTTAAACATGGTAAACTAGCATATTCAAATTAAGATGGATAATGTTATTTGAAGAAGATTATCTAGATGGATAATGTTATTTGAAGAAGATTATCTAGACTTATTGACTATATTTGTATCCATTTAGAGACTATTACAAGTTTATTCAAAATGGATCTCATAATTGCAAAGCTGGCATAATCTTTTATGTCCTAATTCCATGTCTCCACATCTTTTCTTGAAAAGATGTGTGAAAAACTAAAACTCAAATATTTCATTATTTTGTTTGGGAAGCCATTCACATGGGTCCTCCCTAATGTTAAGCTTCAAAAGAAAATGATGTAACTTTGCATTTGCGAGAGGGAAAAGAGGGATGTTTCGTTGTATTTGTGAGTGGGATGAAGAAACAATTAATCACATACTTTTCCACTACGTTCTTGCAAAAGAAATGCGGGCCATCTTACATAACTTGCTCAACATTCAATGGGATGTGCCTCCCAAAGTTTTCGACTTTTGAAAGAAATGAATCAACTAGGGTAAGAACAATAATATTGTGGACGACTGGAAGTATCCCTCATCTGGTAGTGGACGATTTGAAAAGAAAAGAACTTTCAAAGAGAGGAGTTTTGGTACCGAAATAATTAAATAGTTTATGCTCCATACGCTTCTGTCTTTATTTGAAAGAGGGTTTTTGTACATTATGAGAATTTTTTGATCTACATTAGCTCCTAGTTTTGTCTTTTGCTTAATTTCTTTTTTTTTTTTATTTCATTCTTCCACCCCTAGTTTTGTCTTTCTCATTTTTATATGAAAGTTGTTTTAAAAAAAAAATAACTTAATTTATAAGAGATGTAGCTAAAACAATTTAATGATATCCAATAATTTTAAAATAAAATGATTGTAATAATTTTTTTTATTAATTATTAAGTTATTGTAGTGTAATTATTACGATATTTAAAATGTTATATTGAGTAAATATTTATAAAATATTAAGTGATGATAATATTTATTATATTATAAAAATAATAATTTAAATCTAAATATATAAAAGTATAAATAATTAAATTTAAAATATATTTAATAATAAGTTATAATATTAATAAAAATGATAAAATATAAAATAAAAATTAATAATAAAAGTAGGATAATTAAGTTTTAATTAAGATTTGTGGGTTAAAACTGAAATCAACCTGATCTATTTGTGTCAAAATCTATAATCTGGACTTTTATTCGTAATTAATTCAAATTTGATCGATTAACCTAATTCAACTTTTGAAAATAATTTAATTTAACTAAATGTAATTAATTAAAATTAACTAAATGTAATTAATTAAAATGACATCAAGAATAATGAAGCTAAATTATGAATCTTACAAATTTAGTAAAAGAAATGTTACTATGTAAAAGTGACGTTAACGACTAGAATGACAAAGAAGCGACTCTAATTATTAAGGATAGGTTGAAAGGGAAGGGAAAACTTTGATTTTTTGGGATGGCCGACTGAAAAATTGAACAGAAAGAAGGCAGAGTAAGTTGAAACATAGAGAAGACAATTAATTTGTCAAAATTCTAAATATAAATAAATTGTAAACAGTTGGGTCTACTTTAGGTCATTTCATTTCATGTTGACCCGATTTTTTATCTGAACTTAGAAATAAATTACCTACACCTAATTTTTTCGTGTTTAGGTCGTGTTTTCTTGTCGTGTCAGAATGTTAGTTTGAGAAAGAAAACAAGTTAAATTGAACTTGAAACAATATTATTTTGATAAACCTTCTCAATTCGCTAAGTGATTTTATTTTATTTTATTTTATTTTTTGGAGGGGGGAAACAGCTTAGTGTCATTTCATTAAAAAAATCCAAAAGAATGAGAAAAAAAAATACAAAAGTTTAAGATCAGATCTAGACAATTTCTAGAATTGACAATGAAACAATAATTGAATTACAGACAATAACAATAATCAATTAGCGCCTACAACGTTTTTACTTTTATTCTATTTGTGATATTCTCAAACGAAATATCCCATATCTGGCAGAGCTTTCTATTTTCTTCATTCATTTCGATTCCTCTTCAGAATTGAATGAGTGCATTTCCATCTGAAGTTATCTCTCCAAATATCTTCAGCGGTTCTATTTCTTCCACTGTGAGTTCTTGAATTTCTTTCTTTTCAGATATTATAGATTACTGCTCCAAAGTAGCATTTCAACATACTTACATAGAAGGATCTTCCTTTTGCTTTATTTTTCATCCACTCTTGGACTTCTTCCCATATTCCTGGAAAGTTGATAATGTTCATGTTTGCAACATACATGCTCCAGATTTGTATTACAAAAGAGCATTTCACAAATAAATGGTTTATGCTTTCCTCAACTCCCAAACATAGGACATAGTTGATATTAGGAATGTTTATGTATTTTCGAATTTTGTCTTTTGTTGTCAACCTTTACCTGTATACCAGCCAGAGAATAAATTGGTGACGAGGAATAATCTTTGGAGACCATACCACATTATGTCAATCTACTTCATGTCCTCTTGTTCTAACCATTTCCCATGCCTTTCTTGTAATAAACTTCTCATTTCTTTCGGTTTTCTAGCATATTTCATCATTACTTTCATTGAGTTGCTTCTGTCTCATTAGGTTTAAGATTCTATCACCTTCTGGAATACGCCTCAAAAGTGAATCACATTTACCTTCATAGACGTCTCTAAATGAGTACTTGATGTATTCTATTCTAACTCTTTTTCCTTGCATTTCTTCTTTGAATATAATGAGAATATTATCCAGCCAAAGATCATGCCAGAATAGTACCCCTCTTCCATTTCCAATTTTGGTTTTCACCATTTGAAAGTCATCTTTTCTTGGTTTTAGGATTTTATTCAATGACCATGACATTCTTTCATTGATACTTCGTGTCTAGATACTTTACTCTTCTTTCATAAATCTTGTATGCACCAATTTGATCCATAGGGAGTCCTCTTTTTTCTCCAACTCCCATAAGCTCTTGATAGTGAGAACTTTGTTCCATTCAACACAACTTTTTATTCTTATTACGCTTTCTTCTATGAGAGTGCAAACATCCTCCCATTTGACTTTTTTTCCTCCTCTGCATTGTGTTCCCTAGATGTAGTCTCTCATGACTCTATTGAGTTCAGTCATTACTTTTTTTGGGATGACTATTTGTTGTGCCCAGTAGCCAATAATTTCAAAGATGACTCTTTTAACGAGCTCGATTTTACCTACATAAGACAGTTTTTTCGTAGCCCAACCCAAGACAAAATTTCTAACATTTTCTACCAGTTGTTTGAAGTGATTGTATCAGAGTTGTTTTGATGACAGGGGTACTCCAAGGTATTTCACTAGTAGTTCACATTCCTTGATTCTCATAATATTGAATATGTTTTCTTTCTTTTCTTCATTAACTCCTCCATAAAAAGCCTGACTTTTGTCCTCATTGATGTATAGACCTGTAATACTCGAAAAGATGGTTAGAGCTTCTTTAATTATACTAACAGATTCAACATCTGCATAAGCCATAAAAAATAGATCATATGCAAAACATATATGGGTTATTACTTCTTCTTTGCAGTACGGGTGAAATTTGAAATGATGACTTCTCAGAAGCATTTTTAAAATGCAGTCAAAAATTTCCATTATTAAGACAAATATGTAAGGAGATATAGGGTATCCTTGCCTTACTCCCCTTTCACCCTTGAAAAAGCCTCCATGAATACCATTCGCGCTCACAACAAAGTGAGGAGTGGAAACACATTACATAATCCAATCAATGAAAATAATTGGAAAACCTACAACAAGGAGGAATTCGTGGATTGATCCCCATCTGATCGAGTCAAAAGCTTTTTAATGTCAATTTTGAAAGCCACATGTGGCGATATGTTTTTCTTGCTATATCCATTCAATAAGATCTACATGAGTAGGATGTTATGAAAAAATAGAGCGTTTAGGAATAAATGCTGATTGCCCTAATCCTACAAGTTTATCAATAACTGTTTTCAAACGTTGCGAAATAATTTTGTAAATAACATTACAGCATGAAATGGGGACGAAAGTCTTGAATTTTTTCTGGAATTGAATTCTTAGGAATCAAATTCAACGATGTGACGTTCCATTGCTTCAACATTTTCCTGTTTTGGAAGAATTCCAAAACCCCTTCGCTTACATCTTTACCCACTATTTTCCAGTTTTCTTTGAAAAAGTTCGCGTTGAAACCATCTGGCCCTGGGTTTTTATCCCCTTTCATCGAAAACATAACTTTTCTGACTTCTTCCATACTAACTCTTGTAATCAATTGGTTACCACTTTCTTCGCTGATTTTCCTTTGCACAATCTATTAAAGCAATCTTCGGCTGTCCTCTATTATTGTGCTTGTTTCTGTTACAATCAGCTCTTTGTAGAAACTTATTGTTTCCTCATGAACTGCCTTTTGTCCCTGTAAAACATCTCCATTTGAGTTTGTGAGCCTTAGGACCTGATTTCTGAAATTTCTTGATGAACATTTTTTATAGAAGAAAGAAGTATTCTTGTCCTAATGAAAACCAATTTTCTCTAGATTTTTGCTTAGCAAAACTTTCCTCTTTAGAACAGAGGTCTCTGAACCGCGTAAGAGCCTCTTTTTCCTCTTCTCTGTTATAAGGTAGATTTGGGGATCTTAGTGCCTTGCTTTGTATTTCCTCCAGTTTCGTTCTAGCTTCCTCTATTCTTTTAGAAATCCCACTATATTTTTTCCGGTCTAGCTTATCCAACTTCCCTTTTAGTAATCTTAGTTTCTCACAAACTCTGAACATTTTTGTTCCATTAATTCTGATGTTCAAAGTTTCATTAAGATTTTCATTAAATTCTTCATATTTCATCTAGAAGTTGAAGAACTTAAAGGGTCTTTTCTGTTTTTTCTTCTTCTCCCAAAAGAATTTCAAAACACAGAGATATCTAGTTGTAAAACCTGGATTTGGCTTCTTGGGTAAAACTCCATCAATTTTTCATTCACTAGGCCTCTATCAATTCTGCTATTTCTCATGTTGTCCGCCCCTCTTGTAGTTGACCATGAAAATAGATTACCTGAGGAAGACGGTTCAATGCGACTTATGTCTCGAATGCATTCATTGAAATTCTGCATGTCTTGTGTTATGTCTGTCTCAGGCTCTCTTTCATTTCTGAATCTTGTAACGTTAAAATCTCCCATAATAACTCACAGTTCGTCGTCCGTAATGCTTCTTTTCAAATCATTCCAAAGTGTCTTCCTCTCTGTCCCAGAGTTGCTTGCATAGACTACCGTAAAAAATATGTTTACCCTTGTCACCACATTGATAACCTCTGTCAAAATAACTTGCTTGCTTTCAAAATATTTCTTGATTTCAACCCTTCTTTTATCCCATCCTACCCAGATTCTACTTTTAACCCCATCAGAGTTATGAATAAATTCCCATTCTTCTTTGAAGCAACCCTGAGCAACATTCTCTATTTGACTTTGTCTGACTTTTGTTTCAATAATTTCAAATACTGTGATTTCATTCCTTTCTGTTATTCTTCTAACCTCTCTTCTTTTTATAGGGTCATTTAACCCTCTAATATTCCATGTGATTAAGTTTATTAATGAAAAGAAGATGTTCTAGTTTTACTTTCTCTTCCTTTACTTTTTCTTCCTTTCTGTTTTTCCCATATAGCAGGGCTATAAGGAATTGTATTTTCCTTAATTTGTTTACCTTGCTGTTTTGGGATTTTTGTGTTTCTATGGTCAACTTTCTTTTGAATTGGAGATTGTACAGTTTCAACCGATTCAACTGCCTCTTCTTTATCTTTCCCATTTATTTCACTCACTTCCCCTTTCTTGCTTTCTCCCACGTTTTCCCTTTCCATAACTTCTTCGGTATTGATTCTTGTTTCTAGTTCAAGTTTCTTTGTTACTTCTTCATTCTCAGCATTTGATTCTGAATCTCTTACCACTCTATCTTCCTTCCCATATTCTTCAAAACCATGCTATGAATTTTCTTCCTTATCTTGATCCTTCTGCTTACTCAATACTGATTCTTTAGTAACCTTTTTTTGTCTTTCATTCTCAACATTTTCCTTTTCCAATCTTTCTTGTTTTTCTTTCTGTTTCTTTTCTATCTTTGTCTTTGTCTCTTTCTCGATCTTCTTCTTCCTTTATTTTTCAATTATTTTTGGGCACTTGTAACAGACATGTTCGAATGTATTATAGTTAAAGCATCTATTCGGCCTCCACTCATATGAGATTCTCATAATTGTGGGTTCACCTTTTCTGTCCGTTACCGTCATCTGGTGATGAAGATTTGATCTCGGGTGTATCTCAATGCACATCTTAGCATAAGTCATATGTTCACCTTTTGTGATTTTTTAAATTAACCTTGGTTGGAGTTTAATTTCTAAACTAACTTATAATGTTTATTTTTTTTCTAAATTAATATAGTTTATTATTCAAACTTAGGAGTGCTTAATGGGAGGCTTTTTTACACAGAAATATAAAAAGAAAAAGGTGACTAGTATCTATTTTCTTTTTAGCTTAGGGGATGTTAAAAGCAACCTTACTTATGTATCCTTTGACTCAAGAAAGACATTCCTTTATATACAAAATTGATTGATCATTAAGTATGGAAAAGGAATAACAGAATATAAGCCAGCCATATCTTGTGACTCACATTGGATTCCCATTTTCTGTAATTTAAGTCCTTTCGGCCACTCCAAATTCCAACCCAAATCTCATCTAATTATCACTGCATTTGCGCCTACTTAAAGGTGCCAAACAAATAGTGAAAATCATTAGGTAATAGCCCATTGTTCTTTAGTGTCACCAGGCAAGAACTATGATCAAATTTACAGCTCCCAACATAAGGCAATGCAAGAGCATATATGCTTAAGAATAGAGGCAGCAAGCAGCATTTGTGTCCATATTCATGAATGAGGCCCAAACTTACTTCCTCAAACCATCAAAATCCTTTCACCAAAATTTAAACAGGAAAGTCTTGCCATAAGGTAAAGCCATATATAGTGATGCACCTTCTTACTGTGTCAAAAAACCAAAAAGAAGTAAAGTCATCACCTATTTCAGAAATACAGCATTTAGTAAACCTGTTTCTTTATGCACTACAATTTCTCAATATGGTAAAACAAAAGGAGGCATCAAAGTAAAACTAAGTGTTCAAGACGAACAAAAATAAATAAAAAAATGGAGATGCGGGGTATCGATCCCCGTACCTCTCGCATGCTAAGCGAGCGCTCTACCATCTGAGCTACATCCCCTTTTGAAAATCAAATAATTTGTGTATATGGAAACTATCTTTACATAACCTTACGTGAATTCCATCTTTCTCTTCTAGGGTTTGTTTATTGACCATCTTTGTCCACCTCACCTCAGTTGCAACTTTATTTTACCTTGCCTTGACAATGACTTTTTTTTTTTTTTTTTTATCACAAATCCCTCACAAAATAGAATTTAATATCTATACGCTTAGCTCTTTCATGGTGTAATGAAAGACAATGGTCTCCTCCTCATAATCAACAAGTTCTTCTACAAATCCCTTTAACCATTTGACCTCCTTCAAAACCTATCTAAGTGCAACATATTCGGCCTTGGTTATAGAAAGGGTCACAATGGATTGAAGACTTGATTTCCAATTAATTAAACACCCTCCAAGCATAAACAACTATTGAATAGTTGATATTCTCTTATCTAAATCCGCAAAATAATCACTATCTGTTGTTTTTGATTAGGTATATGTGCGGAAATTTTAGATCTAATCTAAAATACCTAATCATTGATATAAAAGCATAACTGATAGAATAAACATACAGCTTGAAATGGTATACCTTTGATGCGTGAATTTGACAGATCTGGTTGATTGGATCAGGATCAGAGCCCCACTTGTTGCTCCTCTATTTGGTCCACACGAGTTCCAATAGATCCGGTTACCGTCGATTGCTAGATCGTAGGATAACCAAAGGAAACAATCTGATTGCTTGCTTTCAGAATCAAGAGCACCCTTTGTTCTAAAGAACTTCTCTCCAGCTATAGAAAAAGGGGGATGGGGAAGTTTTTGTGTATCTCTTTGATTATCGAATAATCATCCTTTTAAATGCCCTTCTCACCTAGGAAAATTTATTTCCCTTTTAATTGTCATGTAAGAAACCTTCCACCTTCCTTTTTGATAAACCGTAACATATTTATGACAATAAAATATGTTATAATTTTATCTTTCATAAATATATCCTCAATATATATATTTATTTCTTTCTTGCTTAAACGTCTTTAACAATATCTAATATATTGTTTATCCACAAAGTTACTCTTTTATTTCAAAATAAAAGGAATAATATATATTACTAATATCTAATATATTAGTAATATAATCATTCTCATTTCATCTATTGGTAAACCCTATATGTGTGACCTCGTAGGACCCAATTATAATAGCTGTAGGTATTACCCTATTAATCATAGTTGGCTTCTAGCAAAGCACTACGACTCCTAAAATAATTGGATTAAATTAATTTTCTTAATTGTCCTATTCACATTTAGTCATTGCACATTGAATTAAAGGACATAATTCCTTCACTATCAACATAGCCAATTAATCACAAAGGATTAGTATTCCATCTCTACCATAAATTAAACCAAATCTAGTATAATTAGAAACATATCTTAGGAGCCACTTGATCGCTTCCCAATGTGTTCTACCAGGATTTTAACATTAACCTTGCTACTAAACTCGGTGAGTAGCCAAAGTTTGGCCTAGTACAAACCATTTCATACATTAAGGATTAAGGACCATGTGACATTAGCTTAATATATGTTAATCAACTTTATTTCTCCATCTTCATTCTTGAGGCAATCTTCACTTGATAACTTGAAGGGAGGTGCCAAGAGAGTAGTCACTCCTTTGCAATGGGACATAGAATATCGAGGGATGACACCACCTTTTTCAAGTACTTAAGTTCCCAATATGCAACAAGCCTTTTCCCATGTCTCTTGATTTAATTCTCAATATATAATATACTTAATAGAAATTCAACTTTTAAATAATTTTGGGATCATGATGATAATGACTATAATATCATAATAACTTAATAATTAGTCATCTATCAAAACATGAATGCTTTGCATAGGCGCATTAGTCATCTAACAAGACATAAAAGTCTTGCGTAGACGCATTAGTCATCAACCAAGACATGAGAGGATCTTGCCATTGACGCATTAACTGGTATGAGCGGTACTCGAGGCACAAATAGTCCATTATCAAATAAACAAGTACATAATCAAGTCTGGAGGAATAAAAATAATAACTCAATCATTATAAATATTTAAAGCCTCATTTTCAAGTCCAAATATACCTCATTTCCTTTCTTTTTTCAAAATAAGAAGTCATATCAAACTGCATTTGAAAACTATTTATCACAAATCATCAATCTATCACACTATTTCAAAACCATTTCATAAACCTCTTACCAAGCTTTTTCAAAACTAGTTTATCAAAATTCTCAAAATCTTTTACCAAACTGTTTCAATATTAGTTTATCAAAAATATCTCAAACCTTTTACCAAGCTGTTTCAAAAAACTAGTTTATACAAAATATCTCAAACCTTTTACCAAACTGTTTCAAATTAGTTTATCAAAAATATCTCAAACCTTTTACCAAATTAGTTTATCAAAATATCTCAAAATCAGTTAATCAAAAACTTTCTCAAAATCCTTTTATAAATCACCGTTTTAACAAACTAATTCTTTCATAACCCATTGTTTTAACCAATTATATATAAATTCTTGATCCATATTTACTTCAAAATAACACCATATAGTATGAAATGTAATATTGTAGTATTCTAAAACTTACTCAATATATATATATATATATATATATATATATATATATATATATATATATATATATATATATATATATATATATATATATATATATATATATATATATATATATATATATATAAACTAATTTGGATTAATTTCCTTACCTTAATTCCACTAAGTTTCCCCTTTTTCTCTAAAACCCAATCAAACAAACTTATGCATTTGTCTTCACTAATTTAGAAGCAAAATGATACGATTCCTTTGTTAGTACATGAAAAGATGTTATTAAATAATGAAAGTTGTCATTTACCTAATTTATAAGGAAATTTGATGAAATGACCCTATAAAACGACTCAAATGAACGGGTAACCAGCGCATAAAATTTATTGCATTGGTGACCATTTCATATATTTTTGATAAAATTATCCCTGTCGCGAGACGCAACCGCCGTTTGCAAGACGCAACCGGATGCAAACTTTATCACATAAACAAGTACATAATCAAGTCTAGAGGAATAAAAATAATAACTCAATCATTATAGATATTTAAACCTCATTTTCAAGTCCAAATATACATAAATATTTCATTTCTTTGTCAAAATAAGAAGCCATATCAAACTGCATTTGAAAACTATTTATCACAAATCATCAATCTATCACACCATTTCAAAACCATTTCATAAACTTCTTACTAAGCTGTTTCAAAACTAGTTTATCAAAAATCTCAAAACCTTTTACCAAATATCAAAATATCAAACCTTTTACCAAGCTGTTTCAAAACTAGTTTATCAAAAATATCTCAAACCTTTTACCAAACTGTTCAAAATCAGTTCATCAAAATATCTCAAAATCAGTTAATCAAAAACTTTATCAAAATCCTTTTTAAAATCCCCGTTTTAACAAACTATTCCATATATTCTTTCATAACCCATTGTTTTAACCAACTATATATAAATTCTTGGTTCATATTTACTTCAAAATAACACCATATAGTATGAAAAGTAATATTGTAGTATTCTAAAACTTACTCAAAATAATAAAAACTAAAGCTGCAGAAGGATTAATTTCCTTACCTTAATTCCACTAAGTTTCCCCTTTTTCTCTCCAACCCAATCAAACAAACTTACGCATTTGTCTTCTCTAATTTAGAAGCAAAATGATATGGTTCCTTTGTTACTTATCAGTATACATGAAAATATGTTATTAAATAATGAAAGTTGTCATTTACCCCACTAATCACTTATACCATCCTCCACTTATCTCCATTAGAAGATGCCATACGCCACATACCTCATATGCTACACAATCCTTATTCATATTATCATATGAAGTCTTTTATTCTTTTATTTTTTTTACTTTAAATTTAGATATTACATGTGTCTAAGAGTAAATGGTTGTTAATTAAAAAAGAAAAAAAAAGAAAAAGAGAAGAGTTATTCAATAGAAAAAAAAAAAATTAAAGTTCTACCATATTCCATCCAAAGTTTTCAAAGATTACCTTGTTAGATCATACAAATTTGTATAGACACATTCAGGAATTATAGTTAGGGTTAACTTGAAAAATATTTTGGGTGAACTTAAAAAAATAAAAGAAAAATTATGAATAAAACGTGTGAATAAACATAAGTATTTTCTTTTTTTAAGAATATAGACACAAATAGTGAATTAAATTAACAAAAATTAGACTACCTATAATTTTTGTTTGAATGGGATGAAATCACCTCATGTCCTCATCCCTACCATAGATTCACCCTTGCCTATTATATTCAAGGATAATTTATATAAGGCTCTCAATATTCCCTTAATTATTATGAATTTCATTTTATTATCATCTCCTTCTACGTAACAATCTCCTCCCTTATTTTTCTTTCTTAAATTAACACCAAAAACTCTAAATAACAAGTTCTCATTGGTCACAATTGAATTCCTTAGAGTAGAGAATCAAATCAATGTTCATCAAACATAATAATGAAAAAAAATTAGATTCAGAATTTTGAGTAATGGTGACATATATTAGTGTAAATTTGAGAAAGTTATATGGGTAAAAATTAGAGTTTGAATTTAAGTTAGTACGAATTTGAGAAAGGTATTATAAAGATTTAAATGACAATGATGATGGTAGATTGATGTACAAATTTAAATGAGTTATATTCAGAGCACATCTAAGAATTGGAGACTCAATGCAAACACAAATTTTGAGGTCATTAAAATAAAAATAAATATATTAATTATAAACTTTATCAAAAAATAAAATATATACACAAATAAAATATATAACTAAAATATGTATGAAAAGAGAAAAAAAAAATATTGAGGGCAGTATATACACATAAAAAGAGATAAAAGATAGAAAATGAGCTTTAACATATATAAAAAGAGAGAAAAAAAAGTGTTAGATTGATAATATATATCATATATTTAAAATTTTGGGGCTTATGAAGAGTGGGTCTTATATAGTTACATAGGTTGTCTCACCTCCCGATTGGCTTGGCTGCACAAAAGCTTCGTTTCCTCGGTAAGTATTACGGATTATATGTGCGGAAACGAAGGTTAAATTCTAATTGATGCAAATTTGAGTGTGGGTTTTATAAAAACTTAGGAAATAATGTGATGGTGATGAATATGAATGACATGAAATAAAATTTTGATTTTTTTTAGTATGAATTTGAAATGACATGAAATAAACAATTCTTTTTATAGTTGAAAAAGGAGATGGTGTGATCCTTGACTTAATTTTCCACAAGACTAATTTGATTGATCCAACACATCGACAACTACATTCGTCAAGAATAATTTAATTATATATAACATTAAGTTCATGCCTTTCATCAAATATTTGATTGATGAATCATTTTCCTCTTTTGTTATTTGGTTAGATTGTTGGCATCATATATGCACATATATTTTCTAATATGAAGAAACACCTGGATAGATTTTTATGATTGGTTTGGAATGCTCAGCTATTACAATGAAACTACAATATATATTACTATAAATAGTTTAGCATTCCAAATCAATCGCATAACAATCTAATTTCTCTTTAGTATTCTACATAGTTTAGGTCTTTTATTGATGGTAGATGTTGCCTTGGCGGAGGGTTTCAACGGTCACAAATCACCCCACCCAAAGTATTTTTTTTTTTTTTAATATCTATATATATCTAATGACGCTTAATTTAAAATGTTGGAGGTGTAAATCACGCTCTCTCTCCAAAATGATCCTCATCATCATAGATATTTTCTCTTTCTTAGATATATATATATTTCTCTCTCTTCATTTATCTTTATTAATTAATTGTTTTTTTCCCTCACCATATATATATATTTTCATCCATTCTATTAACAAAGTTTCATCATTAATTATTTTATATCGGTTACTCTTTTATATATATTAATATATATATATATATTAATATTTTTTTATTAATTATTTTAAAACTAAACCTAGTAATTCTCATTTAAAATATTATATATATTAATTAAATTTAATATTAAATATTAATTATAAAAAATTACAAGAATAATAAGAGTTTCAATTATCATATTATATTAATTATAAAAAAATTATCTATATTAATTCAGTTTAATATTAAATATTAAATATGAAAATATGCAAGAATAAAAAAAGTTTCAGTTATCATATTATAATATTCTATTAATTTAATTTAACATTAAATAATGATTATATCAACATATATAACTACAATTAAACCAATATATTAAATCAACCCCAACTTTTCATTTTTTTCTCCACCCAAATATTTTCTTCCTATAAATAATCTTAGATCAGAGAATAGTGATATCTCTATATCGACTCATAATATTCTTAATTTCTCTATTAATATCATGCTTTCAATAATTGAATTTGCATTATGTTATGTTTCAACAATTTGTTGTTCACTATTTTGCATTTTTTCCAGGAATTTGACCGTTTCAGGCAGCTACAACAACATCCTCGGTCTTTAAACGTGTTATCTCTATATCGACTCGTAATTTTCTCAATTTCTCTATCAATGCAATGTTTTCAATAATTGAATTTGCATTTGTATTATGTTATGTTTCAACAATCTATTGTTCACGGTTTTACATTTTTTCTCAGGAATTTGATCGTTTTAGGCAGCTGCAACAACGTCATACGCATTTCATTGATCTTCTTTTGAATCCGATCGTTTCAGGCAATTGCAACAACATCTTACGCATTTCATCGATCTTCTTTTGAATCCGGTATGGTTAAATTATGAGTAATGATAAAATTTTATGACTAATTAATAAAATAAAATTATTTTTTTAAATGCATATATATGATCTCTATATTCTTAGCCTAAGATTTTTTACTATTTTTCAATTTTTTTTTGAAATATTATAATTATTTATTATAACGTTTAATTAATTAATTTATTATTCACATTATTTTATAATATTTGTCTTGATTATCCTATTTAATATATTCATATTATATTAATAATAATAATGTGATTTAGTCTGAATTTAATCATCGTCGTTTGTTAATTCTATCATCATTTATTTAGGTGTTTGAAACGTGTTTTATATATTAAATTAAATTTTGTTATGGAAGACCTAGAAGAAAATATTCAAACTTCATTTGAAGAAAAATGGGAAACGAAAGAAGGAGGATTAGAAATCAAGAGAAAACCGAAGATTCTTTGTCTCGGTAAATTTAGAAAAGTTTTTTCTAAATTATTTTTTTTATTTAATTATTTATTTTTATTATTTCATAACACAGCCTAATAAGATATTTTATAAGAAAATGATAAGTAAAATTATATTTTAATAAATAATATTAATATTTTAATTATATATACAAAATATAAAAAATAGATTATATATATATATATATTCAAATAATATAAAATATATTTAACTTTACATTTTCACATGTTTTAAATAATTGATAAATATATATTATTTTAATTTATAATATTATTATAAATATATATTTTTTACACAGATATTATACCATTGAATTATTATTATTTTAATTAAAATAATAATTAATGTTATTGTTTAACAAAAAAAAATTATATATATAATAACACTTTTAAATATGAATTTTATGGTGTTAACATAAAAAAGATAGTTCAGTATTATTTTTTAATAAATATTTCACATATATTTTAATTAATATTTTGAGTTTTTGATGGATAATAAATTGTCTCTAAAATGTTTGAGAGAATAAAGTAGAAGCTGAAATAATAATGATCAAAGAGAAAAAACCACAAACATATTTTGCTAAAATATTATTTTTGCCTATTTAAGATAAAGCGATAATTTACGTTAAAAAATAAAAAAATTAAATTAATTTAATTGAACAAAAAACTAAAATTTTAAATAAAATGACCATATTTGTAATAATTTATTTCGATTGTATCTACAAAAATTATAATAAATATGAGATTAAATGACTTCACACAGTTAAAAAAATAGAACAAATAAAAAACAATATTGATACTATAAAATTTATGTAATGGTTCAGTATTATTTTTTAATAAATATTTCACATATATTTTAATTAATATTTTGACTTTTGATGAATAATAAACTGTTTCCGAAATTTGTGAGAGAATAAAGTAGAAGCTGAAATAATTATGATCAAAAGAGAAAAAACACAAACATATTTTGCTAAAATATTGTTTTTTGTCTATTTAAGATAAAGTAATAATTTACTTTAAACAAATAGAAAAATTAAATTAAATTAAATTAATAGAACGAAAAACTAAAGTTTTGAATAAAATTACCATATTTATAATAATTTATTTCAATTATATCTAAAAAAATATTTCTATAAAAAAATTATAATAAATATGAGATTAGATGACTCATATAATATTTAAAAAAATAATAAATAAAAGAACAATATTGATAATATAAAATTTATGTAATGGTTCAGTATTATTTTTTAATAGATATTTCACATATATTTTAATTAACATTTTGATTTTTTAATTGATAATAAACTGTTTCTAAAATTTTTTAGAGAACAAAATAGAAGCCGAAATAATTATGTTCAAAAGAGAAAAAATACAAATATATTTTGCTAAAATATTATTTTTATAATAATTTATTTCATTTGTATCTAAAAAAATTTCTATAAAAAAAATTATAATAAATATGAGAATAAATAACTCCACACAATATTAAAAAGTGGAATAAATGAAAGAACAATATTAAAAAATTTCAAACTTATATATTTAATATATATAGTGCATAACAATTATGATATTATAAAATTAATGTTAAAACACAGTATAATGGTAAAATTTATGTAATAAAATTGAAATGATTATTAATTTTTTATAATTCACACGTAAAGATGTAAATAAAAAAAATGGAACTTAAATGTATTGATTTTTATATAACAAAATTTAATTAAAATAAAAATTTATGTTTATTGTATTTGATAAAAAAAATTTTAAACTATTGAATATAGAAATCATTAATATATTATATAATGTGATTCAATTTATTTTTTATAAAAATTTTAATTTTTTTTAATTTTATGTCTTAATTATTTCACTTATATATTTGTCCGTTTGTATCGCACGAAAATCTAGATTGATATATTTTGTGATTGGTTTGGAATGCTTAACTATTACAATAACAACAATGTATAAGAAAATAAAAGAGTCTAATTAAATAAATACTTCCAATATAACCATAAATGAACATTTTGTTGGGAAGACACAACTTTGATATCAAATTACTCATATCATTAGAACTATTTGTACCCAAAAGTATGGAGTTTTTCGTTTAACAAAAATTTTCTAACGTTGTTTGTGGCTTGGATTTTTTGACCAGTTTGCAGGAAATGTATATATGAAAAACTGTCTGATGAAGATATTGATTCCTGTCCAGAATGCCATATTAATCTTGGTTGTGTTCCTGTGGAGAAGCTCAGGCATGTTATCTCTCTCTCCTTTCTCAATGAGATTTTCTGGCTATGACATCTGCATTGTAATGGAGCATGCACAGTTTTTACCTGGATGGGTGCCTATTTACATTGCACCGATTTTCATTACTATTTTGGAAACTGTCGAAAACAAAAGAGTAATTATATTATTGAGAACATGTTTTTGTCTATTTACAATACCATAAGATAATTATACCTTAATAGGATCTAATTAAATAATATTACTTCAATCATGTCATATTATTTTAATCTCGTAATATATTATAATATGAAAGAAGAGAGAGAAAAGCTATGGAGATTTTAGGTTTTCGGCGAAATTTTCGGCAGCAAATTCTTTCATCACGAATAGACGAATTATACGATCGGCACAAACGGCACGATCGACGCGATCGGCACAAACGTCACGATCAGCACGATTTGCACGATATCAAGGTCGCGGTTCGCTTACTGTTATCACGTTGTTAGTTGCTCAGTGTCGATTGTCAAACGTGTGCACAATCGGCACAATCGGCACGAACGACACGATATCGGCTCTAATTGCTAGGTCGGTCATTCATCTACAGAGCTTGGTTGGAAGGTTATGGTTTCTGGTTTACCCTGTTCTGTATAGTTAGGGTTTCTGGTATACCATATTCTGTAATTGTTCTTCTCAATTTCCTTGTTGCTTTGTTATGTTCTTCATTAAAATGGGAAGAAAGAAAAACAATAAGTATAAGGAAGTCAAAGAATTTGTAATGGAAGGTTTAAGGGAGGTGGCTGAAAAGAAAATTGATATGATTGCTGAAGAAATAATCCAGGAAAAACAGGAATGCAGCAAAGGTAAGGAACCAATTTCTGCTAAAAATTCTGAAGAAAATGTTGCATGAAAACAGGGGAAGAAAGAAGTAATTTGGAATGTTGGTTATAATGAAAGAGCCAACATGTCTGGTCTTAAAAACTAGATTACCAAACTCCTAATGCATTCTAAGAAGGGTGAAATCACAATCAGTAAAGAGAAAGCTCAGCAAATAACAATCCAACTCAATATTCATTATCTCAAAAACTTGAATTTACTGAAGAAAACAGAATATGAAGAAATAGTTAAATGGTCAGTTGATGTAATGAATGAGCTGATGAAGGCTCCCAAAACCAAGACGTACATTATCAAGAGTAATTCAACATAGAAAGTCAACGAGGTATGGAAGAATAAAACAGAAAAGAAATCTGAAGATCATGCCTACAAAGGAAAAATCTACTTGGGGGATATCCAAACAAAGATAGAGGTACTCAACTCTATTTTTGAATTCAAACTGCCTTCTAAAATAGAGGAGAAATGTATTGAAGACTAGGAGTTTGTAGTGGTTGGAAACTTCATTGGGAAAAATAAAGTATCATTTTCATATACCAAAGAGGCTCTAATTAAATAGTGGGAAGAAAATGGGCTTGAAAAAGCTTCTGCAAATATACATGATCTCTACTTCCTGCAGTTCAAAAGGGCTCAAATTTGAAAGAAATCTTGGAGAAAGGGCATACTTACATAGGATCAAATTGCATGAAGCTGGAAAAGTGGTCAGAAGAGATGAATCTACAAAGCAAACCAAAAGAAACAACCCACATTTTGTTCAAACTTTGGAACATTCTAGCCCACATGTACAATGCTGAAGCAATTAGTCATTTTGCAAGTACAATTGGGAAACCATTATATATGGACCCAATAACTGAAGGAGGAGAGAACTTATCATTTGCTATAATTAGCATTGAAGTGCATCCTAGGAGTGTCCTACCAATGAAAATGGTAGTTGTTGACAGATGAGGAAAGCACAATATCATGGAGATCTCTTATGAATGGAAACCAAAAATGTGTGCTTTCTGTAATACTTTCTTGCACAATAAATATGATGAAGTTAAAGAAGAAGAGTAGAAAAACAAGAAAAGTCAGGAAGTAGAACATAAAAAGAAGGAAACATAGGAGGCCAAACTCAAAGATCAAACAGTTGTAGAAGAAAGCAAGAAGGATTCTAGGAAAAAGGAAAACAGTGAAGGAACGAAAGTAAAAGGAATCAAGGTGAATAGGAAAAGAAAATTTTCTGTAATGCGAAGGATCATTATGGAAATGGAAGATGAACCTCAAGTTGTTGTTGAGGAAACTCAAGAGGAAGACACCCAAAATTTCAAAGCTAAAACAGAGAATTCAAAAGCCGATAAAGAAAATTCCAAAACCGATGTGGAGTATGAAGCTGAAGCCGAAGATAATGAAGACAAAAACACAGAAATTCAAGTTGAAGATAACAAAGGTAAAAGCCTTGAAATTTTCAGAAATAATTCTTTCTATCAAATCAGAACGGGCTCGTACATAGAGAGAATTCAAAATGAGAAACAACAATACTCATCCTCTTCAATACAATCTCCTTACAACGTTAGAGGAAGGGGAAGAGGAAGAGGAAGAAGGCCTCTCAATGAAGATAGATAGCATGCGAAAATCCTAGGCTGAGATAGTTAGGTTTGAATATAGTCTTTTCTGTTTGTAATCTCTGTTTTTTTAGAATGTATGAATGATACTAATCAGTTTTTTTAGGGTCTTTTGATTGTCATTCTTAATCATAGCTAGGGTTTGTCTAGATTTGATTTATGACCCTCCCACTTTTGAGATTTTAATAAAATGGTTTTAACCGTTTTCCCCCAAAAAAATGTATTATAATATGTAATATACAAATCTCCCCTTCAATTCTATGTTAGCAAACATGGATTTACAACATACTTTTAGGTTTAACAGTAGTAATGCCTTCGCATCTTACTTTAGGCCTTATCTCCCATTCTCCTCTGTGTCTCCCGCTTAACGGCTTCGATATGTCCCGTTCTCTTGGTTTTGTCTCTGCCTCTATTGTTTTCTCTTGATGGTCTCATCTCCAGACTGACTTGTTTAGGGTGTCTTCACTATCTTAAGCTCATTACATTTCTATCAGCTTCATCTTTTGCTCATTTTGTTTTGTTTTCAATAGCTGGAGATGGTATTTTCAGACCTTTTTTATATGTTTAATTCTCTATATAATTCTTCTTTTTTAGCTCAGTTGGTAGAGTTCAAGACTCATGACCTCACATATCCATTTTCATAAAAATAAAGAGTATATTTTACATCCATAGTTAACGAAGAAATAAGATAAAGTGAAAACATGATGTAAAACAAATACTAAATGGACCAATAAATCCCCCACCAATGGTTACGACAACCATTATCAAATGCAACAAAAAAAACTCTTAAGTTGTAACTAGAAGCTCTATTACCATGTAGAATGTAAGAGACTAGATTTGGGGAATCTAAATGCTCAACTATATTAACTAGTAATGTGCATTATGAATGAATATTAAATATTCCAATTTACATAATTACTAGTTTCCATTTTTAATCATAATCCTTGGCATTCCCAATTTCCTGCTATTTCCTTAACATAGACAATGATGGTCTTACCACATGAAGCTATGTCTATTTCCTTAACATAGACAATGATGGTCTTACCACATGAAGCTATGTCTATATCTTACAATCATGTGAGTTAACTTGCCATAAAATATCATATATAGGTATATGTCAAAAGTAAATGCAGAATTTTGATTTAACTTCCTTGGCACAAGTTTCCGATGGAATTATCTTCAATTAGGGTCTGTTTGGATATGTGGAATTGAAATAAGAATTGGAACTGAAATTGGCATTAAAATTCTAATTCCAATTCCCCAAGAATTAATGAATTACAGTTTAATTCATGTTTGAAAAAAATATAAAATTATAATTCAATTTCAATTCTAATTCTTATGTTATATAAATAATATAATAAAAATAATTTTAATATATATTATCTATATTATTAAAATATTGGTTATGAATTCTCCGGGGAATAATTTGCACAACACAAGGTGTCCATAATTTGCTCAACAAGTTTGTGTAGATTAACATCAAGTATCTCTAATTTATTGATACTTCAACGTATATGTTGTTCTGTAAAAAAAAGAAAACAAATATTTTATGAAGTGTAGGCTCAACAAATATACATGACTCTATCTCAATAGAATGACCTTTCATCTGATGGTATGCACATTACGCACTTTTAAACATTCCAAGGAACTCTTCACCCTCTCTAAGAGTTAAAGGTTTGATCAGATTCTTTTGTGTAAATTCGTATAAGTATATATGACATTGTTTTTATACATCGCCATGTAAGTTGATGCTTAATCATTAAACATTAAGCATTAAGTTAGGATTAGGGTTTAGGATTATGTTGGCTAGATGCCCCGATGCGGTTTAAGCATTAAACATTAAGCATCAAACTACAAGTAAGAAAAATCAAGCATCAAGAATCAAGCACCAAGAATCAATCAACAAGCATTAAGCATCAATCAACAAGCATTAAGCATCAAGCATTATGCTTAAGTTTAATGTTTGATGTTTGTTGTTTGTTGTTTGATGATTGATATTTGATGTTTGATATTTGAAGTTTGATGTTTGATGTTTGATGTTTGATGTTTGATGTTTGATGTTTGATGTTTGATGTTTGATGTTTGATGTTTGATGTTTGATATTTGATATTTGATGTTTGATGTTTGATGTTTGATGTTTGATGTTTGATGTTTGATGTTTGATGTTTGATGCTTGATGCTTGATGCACTCAATGTTTTGATAGGTACATGACATCTTTTTAAATTGATTCAACCAAAAACATATCTCTCGATATGTATATGACATCGTTTTTATACGATTCAACCAAAACTCTATCTCTCGATAGATACATTATACCGTTTTTATGCAATTAAACCAAAACCCTATCTCTCGATAGGTACATGACATTGATTTATAACTATTTTTTTGTTACAAAATCATGAAATTTATTGGAATAATTGACATTCAAAGTGGAATTTCGAAGAATTATGTGACAAGTTGGGTACTCTCAATATCTTATACCCAACTTGAGGGGAGTTTAGAATTATGCAATTACTTGCACTCAACATGTTGCTTTGTTTACACTCAACATGTTGCTTTGTTTACACTCAACATGTTGAGTGTTGTGAGTCTTTATATTTTATTAGACTCAATGTTCTTTAAATATATGATTTTCTCATTTAAACTCACAATCTAAATAATATTTTTTCTCTTCAAATTTCTACACTTCGTTTTCATTTTTTACAGAACAACTTCATTGATGATATTATGTGCAGCGGAACAATATAAAAGTAATAATTCAAGAGTTTCGAGAAGAAGAAGTAGCAGGGGTGAGAAGAGAATATTGATAGTGCCTAACAGTTCAAGAGTTTTAAGATGAAGATCCACAAATTTAGTTGAGAAATAAGACAAAACTTTCACAAATTTATTCATGCCCTTGATTTATGAGGTGAGTTCGACTTATATATCGATCGAATCCACTAGAGAATTCAGTTACAACTGCTCAAGTTTGAGTGGGAATATTAGTTCAAGAACCTAGGGTTAACGATTCACAAAACTAGGTTTAAAAAAAATAGAAATTCAAACATTTAGATATCCAACCTTAACTGTGCAATTAAACAAACCTTGTTGGGAATAATTTTATCCCAATCTTTCAATCAATCATGAGATTATAGCAAGATCCCCTTCATGCGACTTTGGCAAAATGATGGCAAAGTTGAGATGCTTGTTGCTAAGATTGAAAGCAATATTTGTGATTTTGTTCCTCTATCACGAAAGTGGTTACTGTCAAACTAAGAAGTCATTATGTTGACAGTTCTAACCCAATCATGTGTGCAAGCTATACCCCGATGCCTCACTCTCTAAATGGAGCAGCCCAATATGTGGTTATTAGAATCTCGGATGAAGACAAGAGGCCACACACATGTATGGTCAACAAACAACTACCCCAATACAGAGTCTAATAAAACGCCATAGAGAAAATGAATTAAAGTTAGCTCTAAATCATCCAAAGCGAGAAAAAGATACAAGAAGATGAAAACAAATAATAAGGGTAATAGGGAAGAGGAAAATAAAAAATCCAACATATATCCATTCTTGAATATCATGCCTTTTAATATAAGGGTGTGTTTGATGAGGGAGAATTGAAATTGGAATTGGCATTGGAATTCTAATTCCAATTCCATGAGAATTGGCATTGAATTACAATTCAATTCTTATGTTTTGGAAAATTATAGAATTGTAATTCAATTTCAATTCCCATGTTTGGAAAAATGATAGAATTGTAATTCAATTCCAATTATTTTGTTTGGAAGAAATTATTTTATGAACATAATTTTGACAAATAATTCAAAGTAACTTTATATCAATATTTTAAACAAAAATTCTAATAAGAAAACAACTTATTCAAACAAATTTTCAGCGAGACAATTTTTTTACTAAAAAATAGCATAACATCAAACAAGTTATAATAATATTTTGATAAAAGATCAAAGTAACATAGAAAAATGTATAATTTTGTATGCAATAAGTTAAAGTATCTCCCTACCCATATATGAGATAAAAATAGTCTTAATAACAAAAGAAACACAAAATAAGAAATTGGAAATCTCGTAACTTGATGATCACTTCTTCATTTGTAACAAAATCCATGCACGCCTCATACGCTCAGGGATTGTTTGAAACACTTCGTACTTCCTCTCGTTTGTTGTGAGTACATCAATAGCTTGTAGAAATTGTGTCTCCTCTAAGTCTGAAATTTTTGATAGTTCATCAAAAACTTGTTGAGCACTTGTCTTGTCAATATTGTATGCCTTACCAACCACGTCAGCCATCTTGGATATTGCAGTGACCATATCATTATGACGAGTTCTTTTAGAAGGTCGTTCTACACTAGTTGACTCTTTATTTAATTTTGAACAACTCTCTATATCTTCAAACATAACTCTTGCGCCTTCATCAGCCGTTTCAGCTCCACTTCCATTAGCTTTATCTTGTCCACAAATAATTGACAAATCTTCCCAATTTCCAACAATTTTACTTCTATAATGACTCGCATCTGGGTGTGCCTATAAACAAGTCACAAAAAATATATATATAAGTGTTATCTTAAAATAAGAATTCAAGCAACATAAATAAATATACCTTGACATAAGCTGTCCATACTTCTTCACCATCCACTTTCACCACTTTTCTATCCCAATCCCATCCAAATCCACTCGTACCAAGCATAGCACTTATAACAATGTAATGTTTATCCCAAGTCTTAAGTCGCGATTGTATATTTTCCCTACTAACATTAACATTACATTGATTGTGTAATGCACTAACCGCAATAGCATATGCAACAAATTTCCATCCGTTAGGAGGATGATTTCCCAAATTATGTTGCTCAAGAAATACATTTGTTAGCACATTATCCATCATTTATGTCCATTTGAGATACAATTTAGTCTTCATTCTCTTTATTTTTTCAAAATAGAGAGTGAAAATATAAGATTGATTAGAAAAGAGACCAACAAAGATTTTATATTGATAAAAGAAGATACACATCACCACAATTATATACTAGTTTAACATAAACTAAAACTGTTCAAGTAGATATGAAATCACTAAAAACATGTAACTAAGTTCTACCACTCCTAACTTGATATTGACTATACATCTCCATTGCCATATCATCCCTAAAATTTGTCCATTGACTACCACCTTGTACATTTGTTATGACATCTTCATAGTCCACATCAAATACTTCATTTGATTGTTGTGACAAATCATAATCAACCTCATGCAACAATGGATAATCCAATTCACTTGCAATTTCACGAATGTAGTTATGAAGAACACAACAAGCATTAATAATACGAACCTGTCATTCAAGTAAATTAATTATTGAAATAAATATTTGTGTATCTATGTCAAGAAAATAATATAACCAATTCTTATAATTATGTTATAAAAATTCACCTGTGTATTAGTACCAAAAAATAATGGTTGACGAAGTACTGCCCATCGTTTTTTCAGCAATCCAAATGTTCTCTCTACTGAATTTCTTGCTAAAGAGTGTCATAGGTTAAATAATTCCTTATAGTTAGAAGGACGATTACCATGACTTGACCATTCATTTAGGTGATAACGAGTAGAACGATAAGGAGCTAAAAATCCTGGAGTATTTGCATATCTAGCATCAACTATATAATAATTTCCTAAATAAAATTCAAATTTATTAGTATCTTCTTAATGCTACTAATATAAATAAATTTTAAAAAACAATACCAGTCGGCACAAGAAATGGATCCCTTTCTCTCACTAATGCACTTCGTAAAACTTTTGAATCTGATGATGAACCTTCCCATTCAGGAAGAACATAAAGAAATTTCAAACTCTTTCTATCACATACTCCCAAAACATTAGTTGTTATCTATTGTTTCCTATTTCGATATCTACCTTGAGCCTTAAGTGGAATAGTCATCTCAACATGTGTTCCATCCAAAGCTCCAAGACAATCCTAAAAAATTTAAAATCAAACTATATAATTTCTAAAATAATCTACAAACATATGTCAAACTTAATTTTGGTACTAACCTTGAACCACCTCCAACTTGATTAGGTAATCTTATAAAATTCTTACTTAAACTGAGAACCAAGCGTAGTACTTCATGAAAGCGCCTACTAATTGTCTCTAATGAACGAATATAGATACCTCCAAGCACCCGAAGTTTTACTCCATGTCCCAATACAAGTAAGAACATGGCTATAGATTCTTCAACCGTCACATTGCTATTATCTTGTAAACCTTTTTCACGCAACAATTCACAAAACATAGTGAAACTGTGTTTTATGAATCGTAATAAGTCAAAACAAGTTTTGTCTTTTTCTCCATATAATCTTTTTAACAATATTTTTCTTAATGCATTATTTTCCTTAGTGTCATATCGTGGAACTCTCGGTATATGTTGTTCTTGTAACCAATCCACAATTGCAATAGTGGTTTGAGTTATCACATCAAGAAGTAATATTCTTTTTTTACTTGTACTAAACTGTTATCATCCATTAAAAATATACCACGTTCTGCAAAATAAATAAAATTAAATAAGGTTTATATGTATCATATGCTGATTTCATATTTCACAATTGCAATTAATGGCGACCAATCCACAATTACAATATGGCGACCAAAAAGGTATTGAGGATGTGTTAATCTATCCCATGTTTCAAATCATCAACCAACTTACCTTCTATTTTATTCTAACTCCAAATAACCTGATTTAAATCTATTCTACTTAAAAACTAAGATTACATAAATTTAAACTTTAAAATAGAAAAACCATAAATACATTTAGAGTCAATCCTAGGCATCAAAATACTAATAAATAGTCATAATCTTACTAGATACTAACAAACATATTTATCAAACTAACACTTATCCTATTCTACATACTTTAATCTTACCATATGCCGCATGAATATTCATAATATTTCTTGATAATCATAAAGCATCACATACAAAACAAAGAGTCTACTACTATTCCACAAATACATGACATCACTCAAACCCTATTGCAAAATACCAGGATCTATCATTAGGATCAAATGTATTTTTCTAAATAAATATTTGAATATGAATATAAGTAAAAAAAAAATTCCGAGGAGATAAGATTTACAAAAGTAAGCTTGGAAGTAGTTTGGAAGTCTGATCATATAATATTCTCAATTAATAAAACTCAACGAAAGGAATATCTAAACGCATCCAGATCCAGAAACAAAAAATAGAAATTGTTTCGGCATTAAAGAGATATATATGGAAGGTACCTGATGTTGAAGCAGTGATAGATCGTCGCCTCTAGTGAGAGATCGTCGCCGCCAGTGAGAGATCGTCGCCCGTCGCCGCTAGTCGCCTCATGTCGTCGCCAGTCGCCGCCCGTTACATATTAGAAGAGAAAGAAGATTTAATTGAAGGGGAAAATGATACGGGCTCTGGAAAATGGGGAAGGAGAGAGAGAGAGGTGAAAGCTGGAAAATGGGTAGGTGAAGGGAAAATGGGGAAGGAGAGAAAGAGAGAGGTGAAAGGAAATGGGTATGATTTGTTTGTTTGATGGAATTAGAATTTTTACCTATTTTGACCGGAATTTAAAAAGGAATAAATACATGGTTTATAATTCCATCAGAATTTAAATTCTAAATTCAATTTCTAAATTTAATTCTTCAAACAAACATCAGAATTGGAATTGACCCTTCCAATTCCAATTTCAATTCCAATTCCAATTCCAATTCCAATTCCCCCATCATCAAACACACCATAAGAGAAATCACTAAGGTTAACTTAAATCATCACAATTTTACTACAAACATTCAAATTTTACTCCATAATTTATAAAAATAATAAATATTAATCTTGAGTCAATAAATAACTTTTTTAAATTCATATATGGGCTCATTGCATAGATTTTGAATAAATAATTATTTTAGAGACAATGTCATATCGACCCGGCTCTAAAAATAAATAATCGAGACTATAAAATTCAAAAGACAAATAAATAAACAAGTTAGTAAATAAGTTAAATTGTGATGAATTTATCAATTATTAATGTTATTTGTTTTGTTAGGTATTTTAGGAAAAGAAAAAAATTGTGTCAGAGTTAGCCAAACACCATCGGCGGACGAGTCATTATTAGGCCCACCAGTAGAGCCTTTCCAGGAGAGTCAACCAAGTCTAGGTGCAGTCAACATAGCTAAGACCCAAGCCTAGACGAATCACCCATTCGTTTCAGGCCCTTGCATGGACGCCTAAGAGCAGCATGCAGAACGTTGGCGAGCGTTTTGAGCGACTCAACTATGACTTCTCCTTCTTCTTCGTGGACGACTAGCAATAGTCTTAATTTTTTTTATTTCATAAATCGGTGATATCTCAGCTGATTCTGGACCAAATAGACCCCCAAAAGAAACTGCATGACTGGGGGATTTAATGAATTAAATAAAGCCCACAATTCACAAAAAAGGAGAACCAATCAATTTGAATTTCGTTTGGCAAATTCACGAAAAAAGGAGAACCAATCAATATGAATTTCATTTGGAAAACTAATGGCTCCTTAGTTTTACGGAAATTGAAGAGGCTTGAGTGTTCTAGTAGTTTATTTATATATTTAGAGAAACTTTTCTCAAGATGTAGTTATCGAGTATCTCAAATCTCAATACATTTATACTATTTTTATTGTTTCAAAGTTTCAAGTTTGTCTTTGTGTTAGCTAGACTTGGTATTCCCGTTTAAGGCTGCTATGAACAATTTCTTGAATTATTCATACTCTTTGTAAGGATCATTAACATTTACATTCACTTTGTATAAGCCTAAATAAAGTTTCATTTTTTTTTTTGTATTTTTGGGTTTCTATTTGTATGCTACTTTATTTGCAGCATATTATGATTGTATTACATGTATAAGAGCATTGTAAATAAATAATCTTGCATTCACCTTTAAATAAAATCACCTAAATTTGAAATAAAAGTTAGTCTTGAATACAACGTGTTCTTGAACCCTTGTTCAAGGACAACAACTCAAGAAAAGTCCATATATTTTGCATGTTTGATTTGAGATGCTTTTAAGCTAAAAAAACAAACTTAAAAATCTTCAAAAGTTATTATTTTATGTGAAGAACAAGCCTTGAGTTTCTTAATTTTTCTCTAAAGATTGATGTTATGGATGTATGTTTGTTGATTGGTTTATGTTCTAGTGGTGCTAGGGATCATTTTTATGTAGTTAGAATACAAGTTTCGTGTCTTGGATGATGGGAAAATGTATTCTTCAAAACATAACTTTTTTCCAATTAACTAAGTATAAAATATGGGCACAACATAATAAAATCAAAACGACAACTCAATACAAGTTTTAGCGTGGAAAACCTCTCTTCAAATTGAGAGTAAAACCACGAGACCAGTTTGGCCACTTAATAATCCACTCTTATCAACAAGGTTACAAACAGGGGTTCACTGTAGATATAAACTAGAGTCACTAATCAATTGCATCAAGATCAAACAATAATCTTGGCAAATAACAACAAAGAGCAAAAATAGTAAGATAAACCAACCTTATTAATTCTGCAATTTTGGTTTCACTTCAACTAACTTAGAAGACTCAAAAAACAAATCTTTCCCGTTTAGAAAATAGCCCCAGAAATAACCAATAAGATTTCAATGTTTGAACAACAAATCCACTACATGTTTCTAGGACTTCATGTCGCTCATTCCTCCTAAGAGAACTTGCGCTAGAATTACTAGGGATCCACCAATTTTCAGACACTTCCAATGGAGTTAGGATTCTTTGATCCTCCTTTTTAGGCCATGGATTGACCATATTAACTTCAAGACTGTCAATAGGTTCATCCACGAAGATCATATTTACCTTGTGATCGGGTAAATGATTTTTCCTGATTTCAGGTTTAGGGATGATTTTATGATCGATTAGGTCTTAACACTGGTGCTTAAGGGCACTACAATTATCAATAGAGTGATCTTTCATCTGATGGTATGCACACCATGTACTTTTGAATTTTCCGAGAAACTCTTTACCTTCTTTTGGAGTTAAGGGCTTGATTAGATTCATTTGTTAGAGGAGAGTAAGAACTTGACTCAAGGTCATACCCAAGTCATCAAAAGTTCTGGGAGGCCTCGGGACCTTTGGTATTGGCGGTTTAGATATCGTCGGGACATTTATTTTAGCCAACACAAGTTTTCTCGGACTTGGATTAGGAGAGGCTAGAGCTTGTTAGGTAGTTGTGACCTGATGAACTTCGATTTTTTCCTTCCTTTGAGGTCTCACAAGAGTAAGATATGTCTTCACGGTTTTACCCTCCCTCTTTTCCTTTTCAAAGGCATTGTCGATGTTATTACCTATCTTGAGGAGCTTCTTCATGTTTTAGAAGGCTTTAACAGCAAATCAAACAGAATATCGACCGTTGATATTATCCAAAATTATATCGATTTGTCTTTGTTCGCTAAATAAAAAATCAATTTCTTTAGAAATAGCCTTCCATATTTCGATGAAAACCACAAATTTCTCATTCTTGTCTTGTTTTACGTTCTTGAGCATCTTCTCAAGTCGTTCTAACTTGAGATGCATATTGAACCGTTCTATAAAGGCTGATGCGAGTTCATTGATAGTTTGAAGATACACTATCTTTTTTTGGTGATACTAACATAAGATTGCACCATCTAAGTATTGTGGAAATAGATAAAAGATTGTTGGTTCTCCCAGATATAAAGGTGTCATGGCCATTATATAGATGGAAGAAAGCGACAGGGTCACTTTTGCATATGTATTTTGACAAAGATGACAGTTTTATCCCAAAAAGGATGATTTTTCATTCGGTAGTCTTCATAGAATTTTTTCAATCATGATGTTCATCAATGATACCTTTGGTCAACTACTTTAGCTGATCTTTGAACTTGTCTTGCTTGGAATTCAAATGATCCATTTGGACCATGTATTTCAAAGGAGGAATAATCGTAGGGTTTATGCCTTCTTGGGGCGTTGGGGTCATCAACGGCTTTTGACTGGGTTATCGTTGACCTATTATCAATATCTTTAGGCTCATTATATAGAAAGGCTTCTTCCACGTTACGACGCATTCGAAGGTTAATTCTAATTAGAGTGATGATAAGTACATATTGTTGTCACTATCGTGACGAGGATGGAAGATCCTGAATAGGAATAGCAGACTTGGTCATTAAATTCGTTAACACTACCAACTACTCTGTTACTTGTTGAACAATAACCTTCATTTCCGCAAACTCAGTTGGAGATACCATATCCTTATAAGTTTTTGTAATTCTTTCGGTCATTTCTTGGTGCATAAAACGTCAAGTTTTAGAGTCTCTTCTTATTGGGGCTGTGCCGACTTGCTGCAGTTGTAGACTACGACTGGGAAGAGAAAGAAGTGAAGATTTGTAGATGTAACGAAAGTATAAATGCAAATACATATAAGATATGAATTATGGTGATTCAATCAAAATAAACATAGATTTGTATATAAATATATTCTCAAAGTTTGTTACAGATAAGACTCATTTGTTGATAATTTATAGAGAGTCTAAAAGGAAAAAGTGCTTGATGAAATTAAAAGGAAAAAGTCAAGATGTAGTCTGTTCCGACACTAGCATTTTCTTCTACTTCAGTTTCCTAAACTTTATCGTATTGTTATAGAATGTGGTCCAGGTATTTCATTCACTTCTACACAATATCTATCTAGTAAGCATCAAGCCATTTTTCAAGATATCCCGCATAGGCCCTACTGTCGATAGGCTTATCTATAGTGAAGGCCAATTTGATAAAGTTGTAGCAGAAATGTTTGAACAGACTATGGGTATAGTAGTAAGTAACTCATTCCAAACACAAGCATAATTAGCGGTTTGTCATCCATCATGAAAGTCATTTTCTTGATGGGATACCATGGAAGAATGTCACAGATTTCATCATTACTTTGTAACGGAATTTCAAGCAAGGCTTGCTTCATTCTCCGATATTGGATGAAAGGGGACATGATGCCATCAGGAAGAACTGGCGGTAGGCGTTGGAACTTGTCAAACAATCAGATATAGAGGATTAAGGAGAACCCCCTTTTACTCATATTAGAAGACCTACGTGGGCTATTCAGGCCCATTAGTATTTCGACTAAGATAACACCAGAGGGATCTTTTTTGCCTCTTCGCATTTTGTGTTCTACCTCAATGATTCTCGAGGAGAGCTTATCATTTTCCGGTGTTAGGAAGAAAGGAGATTGTAGGACTGACATCGTTATCATAGATGATCCCAACTTTAGAAGGATTTCTCCATCTATTATTGTCATCTTAGTCCAAGCTTGGAAATCGACAAAGGTCTTTACAATGATAGTATCAGATTTAGCTTTAGAGTATCTGTACTCTTCTTGTAAGAACATTCCGATGGGCGTTGAGTCTATAAACAGTCTTCAATGTAAAACATTTTTGTTGTCCATCATAAGAATAGCCCATAATTCTTTTATGGTTGGGCACATAATTCTTTCACCGAAGAAGTAAACTCGTTTGACATGATTCCACCTTTGTTGCATTACCAACATGAAGGTGGAATTTACCTTGAAGTTTATTAACCTCATGATGGGGGTGAGGGAATAAGATTGATAATTATATTCATTAGCGTGAAAGTTATCGATCTAAGGGACCAGCTCGACATCCGTCAGTATGAACATTATTGATGACTGCGATAGAAGAAGAATAGAGTATTGCAATTGTAAAAACAAGAGCAAATGCATATGCAAATAACATGACTTAGAGTAAACATCTCATAAGAGTTTTATATACTTGCTTTAAAGAACTTCCGATTTTACATAGTTCAAAATTTTGGAGTTATGTGTTTTCCGGTTTATTATACTACTACGTTCTAACTTTTTTTTGTTATATAATTTTGGTAAAACTAAAACTTCTTTTCAAGGGGAGAGAGTTCTACTGCAGCAGGTAGAGGTGACGAAACTTTCCATTTCTTCTTCCTCTTGTTAACGTCGGTACTCATCCATGATCTAGTCGAGATAATCCTTCTTGTCTTTAGGGATACCCATTTTGACTGTATTGTTCCACATCTCAAGGTAGTTTATGAAATCATTGTACTCGATAGACTTGTCTATGATAACCGCACAATCACGACAAGGAGGCATGCAGTCTTGCCCAAATTTCTTAAAGAGCTCGCTGGTATAGTAAGAAGTGATCCACTCGAGACCCATAAACATAATTATGGGTTGATCATCCATTAAATATACCATCTTTTTAATATCATACCATGGTAGAAGTTTGAGTATGGAATCATTATCATGGATGTGTATCTCTAGTTTGACACTCCTAATTCTTCGGTATTAGAGGGCGACATTCATCTCATTATCGGGAAGCGGGAGAGGTATATGCTCCATCTTTTTTAAGAGCCATATGTAGAGAATGATCAAAGCCCCTCTTTTGTTAAGATATTAAGTGAAATAGGATTCATTTAAACATAACAATATTTCATCTAGGATGATTCCAGTAGGATCCTTATTTCCTCCTCTAAGGTGATAAGCCACTTCAAGTATTTTGGAGGATGGTGGACGATTGCATGTCGATGTGTGGAGAAAGTGGTCGATCATGATTGTCATGTTGAGTAGAGAGGTACTGAAGTTCAGTGGTATTTTTCTCCAGTCTGAGTGGCCAGTTTTACCCAGCGTGGAAGGTCCAAGTATGTCCTTACTAAGATCTTGTCTTTGTGGTTTTAGTATACTCAAATTCTTCATGTATTAGACTCCTAAGAGACATGGAATCCGTGTAGGGCTTGAGCCTTACAATGTTTTATTTATCGATCATCATGATAGCTTTGTAATCTTCGATAATTAGAGAAGCTATGCAATCATGTATGATGAAGGCCTTGTGTATCGGATCCCACTTTTGCTGCATCTCCATCATAAAGTTATGATGGATTCGGAAGTGAGTGTATTTGAGAGAGGTACTTATACCATAGCCTCGGTAGTACCATTCGGTTTCGTGTAAATAGTGGCTCTAGAGAAACATGTCTTCGTTCTCTAAGATGGACAATTTGCGAGCGCATAATCAACTTGACAAACATGTCCTTTGATTTTGATAAAGAAAATATTCTTAGAGATGTTTATTATATTTATTATAAATGTATGCAATGTATAATAAATAAGCACGTATAAGTTGACTTGTCGAGGCTTTGTTGTTTGGGCATGTTAAACAACGGTTGAGTAGAGTAACTAGGTTTTGTGTTCTAAGGTTTAGTCAAGGTTTAGTTTGGAATTTCTCCCCACCGTCGCTAAGGTCTTGCATCCTAACGGATGTATCAAAGCTGAAAGGGGGGATCAATTCCAGTTTCCTAAGTTTTCCTCACGCAAAATCTCTCGATTACAGATTGGTATGATCGGTCTTCACATAATTCGTAAAAGTATAGAGTTCTGATGTAGTACTTCTTCACGTAATACCAAAGTATATACCCGTGTTGGGTTTTTGGCAATTATTAGGATAGAGCCTAGGTACGTTTTTGGGGTGATGAACCCAATAAGGTGGATTATTATGAATGTTTAAAATGTTATAATTAAAAATTATATAGCCATAATTTTATTTATTTATAAATTAACATTCCCCATTAGAGTCGCCAAGAAAGAAGTAACCCCCGGGAAATACCCTCTGTAGCTTAGCACGTGTCAGATGACACATGACATTACGGGGCAATAGGTAGAGGTGACGAAACCTTCACTTTCTTCTTCCTCTTATTAACGTCGGTACTCATCCATGATCTGGTCAAGATAATCCTTCTTGTCTTTAAGATACCCATTTTGACTATATTGTTCCATAATTCAAGGTAGTTTATGAAATCATTGTGCTCGATATATCTGTCTATGGTAACTGCACAATCACGACAAGGAGGCATGCAGTCTCACCAAATTGCTTAAAGAGCTCATTGGTGTAGTAAGAAGTGATACACTCGAGACTCATAAGCATAATTATGGGTTGATCATCCATTAAATAGTCCATCTTTTTAATACCATACCATGGTAGAAGTTTGCGTATGGAATTATTATCATGGATGTGTATATCTGGTTTTGGCACTCTTAATGCTTCGGTATTAGAGGGAGGCATTCATTTCATTATCAGGAAGCGGGGGAGGTATATGCTCCATATTTTTTAAGAGCCATATGTAGAGAATAATCAAAGCCCTTCTTTTGTTGAGATATTAAGTGAAATAGGATTCATTTAAGCCTAATAATATTTCATCTAGGATGATTCCAATAGGATCCTTATTTCTTCCTCTGGAGTGATAATCCACTTCAAGTATTTTGGAGGATGGTGGACGATTGCATGTTGATGTGTGGAGAAAGTGGTCGATCATGATTGTCATGTTGAGTAAAGAGGTAATAATGTTCAGTGGAATTTCTCCAGTCCGAGTGACAAACTTTACCCAGCGTGGAAGGTCCAAGTATGTCCTTACTAGGATCTTGTCTTTGTGGTCTTAGTATACCCAAATTCTTCATGGATTAGGCTTCTAAGAGACATGGACTCCGTGTAGGGCTTGGGCCTTATGATGTTTTGGTTATCGATCATCATGATAATTGGACAAATTCTACGATCATGTATGATGAAGGGCTTGTGTACCGGATCCCACTTTCGCTGCATCTCCATTATAAAGTTATGATGGATTCAGAAGTGAGTGTATTTGAGAGCGGTACTTAGACCATAGTCTCGGTAGTACCATTTGGTTTCGTGTAAATAGTGGCTCTAGAGAAACATGACTTCGTTCTATAAGAGGGACAATTTGCAAGCGCATAATCAACTTGACAAACATGTCCTTTGATTTTGATAAAGAAAATATGCTTAGAGATGTTTACTATATTTATTATAGATGTATGTAATGTATAATAAATAAGTACGTATAAGTTGACTTGTCGAGGCTTTGTTGTTTGGGCACGTTAAACAATGGTTGAGTAGAATAACCAAGTTTTGTGTGATAAGGTTTAGTCGAGGTTTGGTTTGGAATTTCTCCCCACCGTTGCTAAGGTCGCATCCTAATTGATGTATTATAGCCGAAGGGGGGGATCCATTCCCGTTTCTTAAGTTTTCCTCATGCAACATCTCTCGGTTACAAATTGGTATGATCGGTCTTCACATAATTCGTAAAAGTATAGAGTTCCGATGTAGTACTTTTTCACGTCATCCTAAGTGATATACCCGTGTTAGGTTTTTGAAAATTATTAGGATAGAGTTTAGGTACCTTTTTGGGGTGATAAACCCGGTAAGGTAGATTATTATGAATGTTTAAAATGTTATAATTAAAAATTATATAGCCATAATTTTATTTATTTATAAATTAACATTCCCCATCAGAGTCGCCAAGAAAGCGGTAACCCCCGGGAAATACCGTCTATAGCTTAGCACGTGTCAAATGACACATGACAATATGGGGCATCGCGAGGTGACTCGAAGTTTGATGCGTTTCAAACTTCGTTTGGGTGTCAAGCATCTTTTTTTAAAAATAAAATATTATTTTAAAAGATTTTGACAATACTTGGCTACTTTTGAAATTAACTATGTAAAAATAATTAATTTTATTCAAATTTAATAATTTGAGGATCAAGTGATAGTTTGATCAAAGTCCGGTTTAAATTAATCAAACAATATTAATTTAATAAAAGATTATTTATTTGAAAACAAAGTCTCCAAATGATTTTAGTAAAATTAGTAAAATGTACATGTATAAATGTATTTTATACTAGAGTTTCTACAAGGGGTTCGTTTTATGGTTACGCTCGTGAAAGGGCTTCCGCGCTATGTCGTCATGCCCGTCGAATGACGTGTTTTTTAATTCTGGCTATTAAAAGATTTATTTATAAGATTTACTTTACTAGTAGTCTGGGGTCCTAAACAAGGGTAGGTTTAGATTACGTAAATAATTGTACAAAATTATTTAGAAAAGCATACATGCGATTGTGTTGATATAAGACTAAATAAAATACCTCAAAAATATCAGAAAAGTATTAAAATTTAAAAATAAATTCTAAACGGGATCTTAGTTAAAATATTTTATTTGCGAAATATCTCGAAAATATTAAAAATTCATTTTCTAACCTTTCGGGATTATTTGAAAATGAATTGGGGTTCAAAAATTACAAAAATAATTTTGAATTTAAAAAGTGGAACCAAATAGGCCCTAGGACCGGAGTCCTAGGACTTGAGTTTGTTTTTACCGATATAGGCTTGGACAGGCTCGGTCTACACTAAGGTGGTCTTGATCGGGACTTGGGAAACTCAGTTAAGGGACCAAAGGATTCGGACATGGGGCTCGGGAGGCTCGGTCCTAAACTTATGTTGTTTTGTCCTAGGTCTAGGAGTCTCGGTCCCAAGTCTAGCTTCCTCAGTCGTGGGACCTAGGAGTCATAGTCCCAGTTCAGACCTCTTAGTCCTAGGTGAAAATAATCTGTCGGGTTCATTGGTCCTTACTCAAGAACATCGGTCCTAGGTCTCGGTCATAACTCAAGAACACCGGACATATGTCTCAGTCCTAACTCAAGAATTCCAGTATTTGGTCTCGGTCCTAGGTCAATTTTCTCGGTCCTCGTAAGACCGATGATTCTCGGTTCTATTTATCGGTCCCGGTCCTATAGGACTCGGTTGTCGGAGACAATGTGTTATTCATTTGGAATGAAGAATTACATGTTTGTATCTTTTAATATACATCATGAAATCATGATCTCTACGTTGCAAACAACTCTCATATGAATGTAGGGATCATAATCCCTAACCCTAAACACAATCAATCGAACTATATAACAATTGATTTTTCAAAATTGCTTTTAGGGAAAAATTTGGGAAGTTTTTATTTAGGCCATTTCATGGACTAATTCTTGTTCCAATAGCTTTGAAATGATGACTATAGTCGGACACAACCAAAATAAGAACATCAACCAAGCTCTGTAACAATTTTTTAAACTGAAATTCAAATTCATTTAAAAAAAATCAATTGGATCAAACATGATCGAGATGTTGAGTCAATTAAAAATGGACTTAGAAAATAAGTTTATTTAGATCAACATTGTTCTAATTATGAGCTAACATTATTTTGATGATGTGCAGATTAATTATAATAAAACTTAGTTATGGAGCTTAATTTAATGTTGCAAACAAATAAGACTAAACTGTGAAACTGTTTTTGTGCAAGAACATCTCAAGAAAACGTAAGTAGACGTTTTGGTCGGTAGACAATGTCTAACCTCTTCATACGTGGTCTGAAGTAGGCTCCTTCAGACATCTTGCTACTTTAGACAGAGTCTGAAGCACGAGATTAGACGCGGTCTAACTCCTTTAGACGTGGTCTAAAGGGAAGCGTAGTTAGACGCGATCTAATTCCTTTAGACGTGGTCTAAAGGGAAACGCAGTTAGACGTGGTCTAACTCTTTTAGACATGGTCTAAAGGGAAGCGTAGTTAGACGCAGTCTAACTCCTTTAGACGTGGTCTAAAGGAAAGCGTAGTTAGATGTGGTCTAAAGGAAAGTGCAATTATACGCAGTCTAACTCCTTTAGACGTGGTCTAAAGGGAAGCGTAGTTAGACGCGGTCTAACTCTTTTAGACGTGGTCTAAAGGGAAACGCAATTAGACGCAGTCTAACTCCTTTAGAAGTGGTCTATAGGGAAGCATAGTTAGACGTAGTCTAACTATTTTAGAAGTGGTCTAAAGGGAAGCGCATTTAAACATGGTCTAACTCCTTTAGACGTGGTCTAAAGGGAAGCGCAGTTAAACGCGGTCTAACTTCTTTAGACGTGATCTAAAGAAAAGCTCAGTTAGACGTTGTCTAACTTCTTCTTAGACGCGGTCTAAAGAAGGAATGCAAGAAGACGTTGTCTAACTTGATCAGACGTCCGAAGGAGCGTCTAACTACGTAACTCAGCTCATCTGCAGTTTGCATTTTCAACAGTATGACAACTCATCTCCAACAACGAATGAATAACTACCACATACTCCAATATTCAAATTGCCCACGTTATATCTCTCTAGTACAAGACAATATCAGAGGATATTCGGCGCACTACCTGTCTGGTATGACCACAATTCCCAATGCTCAAAATCTGATGAACTCTCGTACTAGTGGCCGCCGTCCAACAAAAGAGGGCACGTGTCCTCAAAAAAGTTTCGACTGTTTGTGCACTTCAGCTATAAATAGAAGCTCAAGGATAACGGACGAAACACAACAATAAACTACTTCTTAAAACACAACTTACGGACAAGCTACTCTAACTTCAAGAAACCTGTCTTACAAGTTACTCAAGATCTCTCTCTTGATTATCCAATCTCTCAATCTCAAGCTCAAATTACTCACTGTGTGATTACTCTGTAATTAGTATACTGTCTTTTCTATGTTAAATTTCAGTGTTGTAAGTTGAACAGAGGGTGTTCTGTTTAATAGAGAGTTAGTTAGAAGTTCAGAAGTAGGCAATTGTGAAGTCTTGTGGTTTCTAATTGGGTTTGTGTAGTGTGTTTTATACCGACCAAAGTCTTCTAGTGAATATCCATAAAACTCCCAATGTTCTTTACTTTCTGTCATTGACATTTATTATTCTGAAGATTCAAATCCAACAAACGGTTCCGCACTTGAACTTGTTCAAGAGTTTGTGAAGAATATAAACATATTTTAACTTCTAACAGAGTTAAAATCAAATTGAAGTGTATAAGTTGTTCACAATAGTCAGACCCCAATCTCTATTGTCAACGCCGATCCTAATACATGATGTTGATATTATGATTTGGAAATCATCCTAACATGTTTATAAACATGTTAGGCAGCTAATTGAATTAAAATTCCAACTTAAAATCTCAAGAACACAAAAATAAAATTTTCCAGATTTCAAATCAAATTTGAGTATTTTCAATTTAGGTTGAATTGATGAATTCTCTTTTGACAGAAAGCTTAGAAATCATCTATGGAATGATTTCAACAATGAACATAAAATTTAACCCTATATATGATCAACCCGATCAAACTTAGAAAACTCCAATTTCAAATCACAAATCGAATTACAATGCATTTGGAAACTTACAAACGATTGGAGAACAATCCAATGATATGTAGGAAGTTTTCTCGATCCTTGGATCGAAGCTTTGCTCGTTAGAGAAGTTTTTACAAAAATTAGTCACCAAAGTTCTTCACAATTCTTCGATTCGGACTGTAATGCTTGATGATTATTTGATGTATTGGAAGAAGATCGCCTAAATACTATTTATACCAAGTTAGGTCGGTTATCATAATCGAATTCAACTTCCATTTTTCTTTCTAAGTTGTTCTTCAAAGTTTCTGTTTTATCATTAGTAGCCTAGGTAGAACGTAGGATTTGAGTTCTAAACCTAGGGAAAATGATAGCGAGGAGAAGACGTGCACATGGGTCAAAAACGAAGGGGTAAGGTTGAGAAATGGGGAAGATGGGCCTTCTGGAAGACAACCGGTGTCGAGTGCAGCCTCCGGCGTTCACAAAGAAGAAGTACAAACGACGTCATTTTGTTTAGTCAAAATGCGTCATTGCGTTCTGTTGGCGTTCCATTGGCATTAGAGCGATCGAGATAACGGGGTTAGCATCCCCGTTAGTTGTTCTGGTGTGAATCAAGCACGCGCATGCTTCTGCAATAGCGGGGTTTGTGGCGTGTTCCTGGGTGCTGGATGAAAATTTATCACTGATCCGATGACTGAAATCCTTATTGTAAAAATTAAACATAATTTTGGCCATACATGATTATCATGTTATATTTTTAATAAAAGGGTTAATTAAAATATAATTTTTAACCCATTCTTTCATTTTTTTCAACAAAAAAAACACAAAAATATTTTTGACGATATAATAAAAATTATGTTCATTTATTTTATTTTTATGTATTTTGGGGTATTTATTTAATTGTTTTTTAGCCATAAACTATACATAATATATGTTTAAAATAATAATTAAATAATTTCAACCCCTTTTTAGGTATAATTTGAGTAAAATAAATACAATAGTTTAACCTAAAATTATTTTTAGATTTTTATTTCATTTTTCTAATTAGAGTTTAATTATCACAATAGTTAAACTTAATTTGATTTTAATCTCTCTTTTGTTTATTTTGAATTTAATAATTCAAAATATTATTATTATCATCATAAATTATGGTATGTCAAACTTTCATGTTTACAATAGTATTAAATAATTTAATTTTACTTTGTATAATATTTTGAAATTTATGTTTATTATATGAAAATATATTTAAAGAGATATATAAAGAAATGAATCAAAAATATTAAATATATCTCTATCTAAACACAAATATGTTTTTTTTAAAATTAAGTAAATTTATTTTTATACTAGCAAAAGGTATATGTTGCAAAAATATAAATACACGATGTATATAAAATAAAATCTTAATATTAAAAAGATTTTATGACACATCCAAAAATAAAATAAAAAATATACAACCACAATTAAAAAATAAAAATAAAGATAAACTATATTTTCTGTCAAGCTAGCATCTCAATATTTATTTATAATTTTAACAATCTAGTCATACATTAAAAATATTCAAACATGATATCAAATTCAATTTACTATATGATAAAAAAAATATCTGCTCTTATACCAAGTGAAATGATCAGAGGAGAATTAGAACATCAAACCATTCAAAAAAAAATAAAAAGAGATTCTAGATGGTCATATTTTTTTATAAAGTAATAATTCTTACACAATAAACGAAGAATTAAGAAATTGGGGGAGGAGAACGACACACTTCATGAAAATAATTCAAAACATTTGTTGGAAAAGATGCGGAGTCACAACCTACATATCGAAAGAAAGATTAAGAACACATGACGACGAACTTAATAAAAAACATTGAAGATGTTTATACGTGCATGAAAAGATCCGGGAGAAGAATAGTCGTTAGAGAATATGCTTGCCGAAAAGATGGTGTCATTTAAAAAAACAATCTTAATAATCTACTTTTTGCATCAGACAATAATTAAAAAAGACATTAAACAAAAACACTCCAACAAATACAATTTAGTACCATAAATGATAGACAATACAAAAATAACAAACCTCATAATGTAAGATGATTAGTTATATGTTGTTTGTTCCTCTTCATACAACACGTTGTAAATCTATAAATGAAATTAAAGGACTATGAAGATTGATGGTAACATATGAGACCGGTAAAACATAGAGAGCAACCTCCTTCCTAACAAATTTTGAATCACTAAAAAAGACGAAGGATTGTGAAAAATATTAAGGAGTCACATTCCTCAAAATCCAAACCCTAACATGATAAAAAAAATCTTTCAAAAGAGAGTAGGTACATTACCTAATATTCAAATTTGACCTATGCAATGTTGTTTTCAAACTATTTGTCATCTCTATTATGTCTATATCAACATTGGTAATCTTTAAGTTGTTGCTACACTCTCAACTATTTAATCTTTTTTCCCATATAATTGGATTATGCACTGAAAATAAAGCCTTAAAATACAGATGTTCTTACATTATGCTAACCATAAAAAATTATGAAATCATTAACTATTAGTATACTGATGGTTAGTTATGGGATTAATTCGGTATATTGATGGTTAGTTATGGTATCAGTTAGGATGAGAAGACATGGCTCATTAAATTATGTCTAAATCTAGTTAATAAATGTTTCAGGAGTACAATGTCCAACAATTGCATGGGCACCGTGTAAACATCAAAACTACTCTTTGTCCATAAGGCCGAACAGATTGAACAATGATGTCTCGAGGGTTCTCAATTGCAACAATTAACCTAAAAGCCATATGAAACTTCTCCCATGTCTTCCCAAGTTAGATACTATAAATACCTAATAATATAACAAATGTAATTGTATATTCGATATTATTCCGAATGAAAACCTTCAACAAAAATGAACACTTTTCTACTTTTATAATATTGAGTTATATAAAATAAAATTAGCAATCAATAACATAGTTATCTAGACTTATAGAGATCAATAACATAGTTATCTAGACTTGCAAACATAAAGTAATCTACATCATCAACAAATAAAGATATAAACTACTATGTAGATAGATATGATTGAAGATTATTACCATCATTGCCTGCCAACATAGAATAAGTTAGATGAGAAATATGGGTAGGAGAATGGAGGCTTTGAAGCAATAAGTCAAATTAGGGACTAAGATTCTAAGTTAGGATCCCTAACTCACAACATTCTCTAAATCAAACAAATCAGTCAAATCAGAAAATAAACACCATCAAAAATACATCATCAATAAAAAACCCTCCAGTAATTGGTAGCATTAAAAGAATAAAGAATGTCGTTGTTTAGCACAAACCTCTTGTCTGACGGAGTGTAAGATATCATCTGAATATTCATCTTTGTAAAATACTTTGACAGTCATATCTTGCCAGAGAACAAGAAGGATGAATTAGTTTCTGTAAGGGAGAATTTGTGTAAATTGAATGACCCATTACTTTAACATTGACAAAAAGAGAGAGAACAATTAAACATGTATGAGGATAAAGAAGGATTGAAATGGAGCTAGACAAACATAAACTGTCACCTAGCATCTACCGATCGAGGATCACTCATCGAGTATAATGTGATATGACTTCATGAATTCAACCAGCCTTCCAAAACTTTAGCGGAAAAGAGGGTGAGAGAAAGACCCATGAGATTTCTTTATGCTTGAAACCTATGAAAATCCTCTTCTATACATGTTCACTAAGGTGAGCGCGTGTATGTCACCCAAAAACTAAATACTTAAGGATCATTATATATATTACCTACATAAAATTAATTTCAAGAATCAAAGTATGATTACAACAAGATATCCAGATATATATGAAAATGAATCAAAAATATTAAATACATCTCTATCTAAACACAAATTTATGTCCTTTTTAATTAATTATGTAAATCTATTTTTATATTACACATAAAAGTTATTTCTAGAATCCAAGTATGATTACAACAAAATATATATGGAAATTAATCAAAAATATTACATATATCTCTATCTAAGTAGTTCTAGAATACTCTATAGAGATATATAAATAAGGATGTTGTTTTAACATTCTTCTTCACACTCTCAAATTTTCTCTAATTCCTTCCTCTATGATTCATTTTGCAATTTTTAATAAATTTTTCATTCACAATTTTGATTTCCATTAATGTTATATGTAGATCTACAAAAATGAAATAAATATTGTATATTAATTATTAAAATTGTCTTCTTGAATCATGAAGTAGAGGTTAATGGAATAATTTTTTATTTCCTAGAATCAACATCTAGAAGCTAGAATCAATCCCCGACAAACATATTTGAAGAGTCCTCACTCTCCATTTTGTCAACTTGTTTCTGTCAATTAATTTATCTTCTTTCATTAATAGTACTCTCTTATATTTAAGCAACAATTTCACATTTGAGAAGAATACGCTAAAGTATCTATGTGTTTAGAGGTTTAGGATATGTTGGATGTATCAATAATAAGGTACATGTTTATATTGACTTATATAGACTAATTACAAGTTAGTAAGATTTCTCTTTGGTGTTTGTGAATATACAATATATATGAGTTTGATGTTCGCAAATATTAACACAAATATAGAGAAATCTTACTAACTTGTAATTAGTCTATATAAGCCAACATAAACATGTACCTTATTATTGATACTTCCAACATATCATAAACCTCGAAACACATAGAATCTTTATCGTACTCTTCTCAAATGCAAAATTATTGCCTTTTAATGCTTGATAAAATCATTTCTCATATGTACCTCTCTAACTATTTCAAATAATAAAGTCTTTTAAATATAAGAGAGTAGTGTTAATGAAATGAGTTAAATTAACTGACAAAAACAATTTACAAGATGAAGAGTTGGGGATTCTTCGAATATGTTTGTGGGGATTGAATCTAGCTTCTAGATTTTAATTTAGGAAATGTGAAATTCTTCCATTAACCTCTACTTCATGCTACAAGAAGACAATTTTAATAAATTAATATACAATATTTCTTTTATTTTATGTAGATCTACTTATAACATAAACTGACATCAAAATTATGATAGAAAAAAATGATAAATACAAAATGAATCATAGAGGAAGGAATTAGAAAGAAAAAATGTTAAAACAACTTCTTTATTTATATATCTCTATAGAGTATTCTAGATACTACTTGAATTTACATACAATAAAAATAATAAATCAACATTCAAACTGTAGTAATCTTGTTGTAATCATACTTGAATTCTAGAAATATTTTTTATGTGTGAAGAGAGATTCGTCAATTTATTTATTTTATTTTTTTTGGGAAAACAGCTTAGTGTCATTTAATTAAAAAAACCCAAAAGAGGAAAAAAAATACAAAAGTTTAAGATCAGATCTAGCCAATTTCTAGATTTGACAATGAAACAATAATTGAATTACAGACAATAACAATAATCAATTAGCGCCTACAACGTTTTTACTTTTATTCTACTTGTAACATTCTCAAACGAAATATCCCATATATGGCAGAGCTTTCTATTCTCTTCATTCCTTTCAATTCCTCTCCAGGATTGAATGAGTGCATTCCTTTCTATTCGTCAATTTATTTTTAAAAATCATTGAAAAAAGGGCTTATGAATACAAACGTATTTTTAGCTAGAGTTTTATTTTAGTTCGAGTTTGGTGATACTCGGAAAAGGGCTTTCGCGTTATATCATCCGTATCCATTAAAAATGGTCTCTACATTATAAATTTTGCTTTTGAAAAATGGTTGCATAACATTTTTGTTTTAACCGATTATTCTTTCGGGCCTAATCATACGTTTTAGCATTATTTAATATATTGTAACAACAATATTTAAATGCTCGTACATGTTGCGTTTGATAACTAGGTAGGAAAATACCTGAAGAGTATTAGTCATCTAAAGGCATTAGGGTTTAACATAAATCCTAAACGAGCCTTGGTCAAGATATATTTTGTGAAAATATCCCAAAAATATTTTAAAATCATTTTCTATTTTTTTGGAAATTTTAGAAAATGGTTAATTGTTCAAAATTACAAAAATAATTTTGAATTTTAAAAATGAGAATCAAACATGTCTTAGGACCAATGTCCTAAGTTTTGGGTTCATTTTTATCGGTCAGAGCTCAGGGCCCTAAGTCATACTGTCAATTCTAGATGAAAAGCCTCGGTCAGGGTGTTAAGGACTCTCGGTCTTTGACTGGAATTCTTTATTGTGTGCTGAAATTCTCGGTTGAACGCCTTGATCCTAGGTGAAAATCATCAGTCATGGGATTGAGAATTCTCGTTCAGAATCGAGATTCCTTGGCCCTATGTCTAATTTATCGGTCGGATGTAAAAATCTTTGGTCGGACCCCTCGGTCCTATGTTAAGAATGCTAGTTGGACCTCTCAGCCTTAACTGAAATTCTCGATCGACCACTCAGTCTGGTTGAAATTTTTTGGTCGGACCACCCAGTCCTGACCGAAGATCCTTGGTCGGATCTCTCGGTCCTAAATCGGAGCTCTCGGTCCTCAAGAACATCAAAATTGTAGGTTTTTCAATTTTGATGGAGGCTTAGATTCTTTGATCCAAGGGCCTAGGTATATTTACAAAGCTCCCATAAATTTTTAGAACATCATCCCAATGTATCAAAGGACCTGGGTGATGATCAATTCTTTCAAAATAGTTTGTAGCAAAAAATCAGATTTTTTGTTTTAAGGTTGTTTTTAAGTATAACGAGCTAGCCAATAACTTCTTAATACTTCATATACTTGATTGGTACCAAAAATAAGAAAACTAGTTGTTCGTTTATACCAATTCAAAAACTCAAAATTTTCAATTTTTTTGAATTTTTTTATTTTGATCAAACATGTTTAGGATGGATAAAACATGATCCAAACATGTTTAGGATGGATCAAACATGATCCAAACAATTTTCCAACATAATTAAAAACATGTTGGGAAACTTTCTTGGTTGTGATTCTTGAGGATTAGCTCAAGAAAAAAAAAACAGATTTTTAATTTTTCCAAATTCAAATTTGTGTTTTTTCGTTTTAGATCAATTGATCGATCTTGACTTTCACAGAATGCTCATAAAGGATCCTAGGATCGATTTTCAATCAAAATATTTAACAACCGGACATCATACAAGATTATGAAAACTTAAATGTACAAATTTCAAATTCAAACTAGAAGTATGAATTAAAGGTTCATTGAAACCTTACCAAGGATTGGAGAACACTCCGTATACTTTAGGGAAACTTTGGGGATGCTCATATCCAATCTTTAAGGCCTTATACAAAATTTTTAAAAATCCAGAAGCTTGGAGCATTAATAGCGGATTTTTTTGTAATTTTCGATTTGAATCTTGAGAGTTGATCTCTTGGCTTCAGAATTGTTAAGGGAGGCTATTTATAGCTTCCCTAAGTTGATTGAGGAATTTAAGTGGATTGACTTAGTCAAAAACCATCAATAGTGTTTTAGCTATTCTTCGCTCCACTTGCTGGAATAGGCATGATTCATGCCTATAAATGTAGGGGAAATGATGATTGTGATAGGGTGATCATTCAACCTTTCGAATAAACTGAAAATGTGGACTAACGACTAAGTTCTATCTTTGAAAAATCAAACATGGATTCGATCTTATCCCTCTGGTGATCGCGAAGAAGAAGATGATTAGGGAGTGAAACGATGCCATGTCGGGTGTGAACACGGATGCAGAACGTTTTGTGAGCATTTTGACTGTTCCATTGCGTTCTAGTTGAAGGAGCTAATGCTCGCGTTAACTGTTTGCTACTTTGTGGGCGCACACTCCTTCCGTTGCAGCGGGCACGTCTAAGACGTTGGATGAGATTCTAGCACCTATCAAACAAATCCTGAATATTTTAAATAATCCTTTAATATGTCAAATAATTGTTGACAATTTTTATCCCATATAAACTTTTGGTCTTTCTTCAGCAGCTTGAACAACGTATCGCATGTCATGTTAAGCTTACTGATGAATCGGCTAATATATTGGATATTCCAAAAAATCCTCAATCCACTTTTTTCATTTTGAGGGACCGGCATAGCCATGATTTCTTCTATCTTAGAGGGATCAACTTCGATTCCCCTCCGTATGATTAAGAAGCCTAGAATTTTACTAGTTGTTACTTCGAAAGTGCATTTATTCGAGTTAAGTCTTAGTTGATATTTCCTAATTCGTTGTAAGAATTTCTCAAGGTTTTGAACATGTCCTTCTCAATCATTTGATTTGACAATCATGTCGTTGACATATACTTCCACTTCCTTGTGCATAATGTCGTGAAGGGTCATAATGGTTGCCCTTTGGTATGTGGCTCCCACGTTCTTAAGACTGGAAGGCATGACACGATAACAAAAGGTTCCTACTTCTTTTATGAATGTAGTCTTTTCCTTGTCTTGTGCGTATTTACCTCAACAAGTTTGTATAGATTAGCATCAAGTATCTCTAATCTATTGATATTTCAAGTATAAATAGATATCTAAGGACAATGGACAAATAACTTGCTTGACTGATTACTTGCTGAACTTGCTTACTTACACGTTCACTAAATTCTTACTTGCCAAAAAGCTCTATATGAATTAAGATTCAACAAGTTCTGTATTCACTCTCCATGAAATCATTCTATAATCCACATATTATTCTTTCTCTATGAAATTTCAATAAGTTGAACAGAGATTGTTATGTTCAATAGAGAGTTAGCTAAAAGTTCAAAAGCAGGCGGTTGTTAAGTCCTGTGTTTTCTGACTAGGTTTGTGCAGTCATCGTACTAAATCAAATTCTAAGACTGTCCAGTAAAAAATGAATCTAATCACTTGTTTTTTTTAACTTCAAATCTATATTGAGGTCATATTTAAATCTTCGCATTGCATTTAAGAATAATCAATTTCTAACCATATTTAATATATACTACTATTGGCACCATTTACCAATTTTTTGGTAACATAAACTAACTTTTTACTTATTAAAATATAATGAACTTGATAAATTCAATTAATTTGTGAATGTACATGTAACTTGGAATTTATTTTTATAATTTATTTTTCATCTCCAACTAATATATATTATAACTATACATTAAACTTGAAAATTTTAAAATCATACGTAAAATCTCTTTAAATTAATAAATTATTAATTTATCGATATAATAATATCTCGTTAAATTAATAAAATATTTTGGTTTCAATATTATTAATTTATAGAGATTTTACTTATATATATATATATAAATTTACAAATATATATATATATATATATATATATATATAAATTTATATATTGGGAACAAATATAAAAAAATATATATTTTTAATTATATTTTTTTATTTTTTTTTGTTATTTTGACGAGAGATGTAATTTGTTTTAATATATATATATATATATATATATATATATATATATATATATATATATATATATATATATATATATATATATATATATATATATATATATATATATCATAATTTGTAATTTTTTATATTTGAGATAGATCTTTTTATAATATATTATTTCTCTTTATTTTATAGATAAATAAATTTGATTGTCAATACACTTATTTTATTTATTAATGTAAATATATTTATTTGAAGTTAAATTTTATAATATATTTATTTTAATTATATAATATAATATATTTTATTTATATGAAAAATAAAAATAAGTATAAATTAAATTTATTAAATGATGATGATAGCAAAGAATGATAGAAGAAAGATAAGTATCTTATGTTAAGACCATAGATGTTGACAAAGAAAAAAAATGATGATGAATGTGAATAAGACATATATGTAATGATTGTTTATTTTAACTTTGTATATGTTTAATTTTATATTCAATTTTGTTAGATATGTTAATTTTAAAATAAAAATACTTTAGAGTAACATTAAAATTAAAATAGTTTTTTTCTAAATAATTTTTTAAATAAGACGATCATGGGGCTGCTCCAACCACTAGAGCCCCTCTTATTGAGACCATAAATATTTATGACTAAGAAGTAGACGACGATGAAGATGTCTTTGACATTGTTAATGATAACAACGATGAAGACGGCGAAGAATAAAAAAAAGATATGTGAGTTTCTTTCCAATGCAAGGTGTTGTAGATGAACATGTGAGGTGCATCTGTTTGTTGTTCCTAGAATGAGATATCAATTCTATGAAAATCAAGTTATTATATACTATTATAGATATTTAAGAAAGTTTAGTTGTTTTTAGAAAATAATGCGTGAATAGTTGAATCAAGCACTTACACTTTATTAAGTTACAATTCAAGTTATCTCATCTTAAAGTTTTATTTTATTTATATTTGATTGACAATTATTTTCATTGACTTATATATATGTTTAAAGTAAATGACTATCTACAAAGTTTATTAAGAATGCTATTATATTTATTGAATATTATGCCATCTTTAAAAAAAATATTTTTCATGTGATGTGTAAAATTAAAAAACAAATATATCTACATGTTGCCAATTTGTGAGTTTACAATTGTTTACTTTCAAGTTTTTTTTTTTATTAATATCTATTTGTATTTTGAAGGCAATACAAATGAAATAACTTTGTAAATATTATTTTAAAAAATATTTATTATAAATTTACAAGATATTGTGCTCTCTCATATTTAAATGCTTAAAAAATATTTGTATTAATAATATCAACTATTAAAAATTTATATATGTGTAACCCTTGTTTTTAGTGCCTATAATGTGTTTTTTTTAACTCAGGACAATTAAGTATCTTTTTTTGAACGTTGAGTTTTGCTTCCTTTTCAGAGTGCGATTAATTTCCGTGAATTAAGCACCTAACACATAAGTATACTCAATCAATTTAATCAGATAAACGGAACTTGTCGTTTGACGGGGCTTGAACCCAATACATATTATTATTTTTTTATTAATTTTTTTTATATTTTTATCCTTGTAAATCGTACGGGAATCTCCTAGTTATAATAATGATGCTTAATTTTCAAAGTATATAGATTGTCAGGTCGAGAGATATGGTTAATTTAGATATATATGTGAGAGTAAATGTATATTTGAATCGAATTGTGGGTTGACCCGTCCATAAACTTAAAACGGTTAAAAATAAAATTAAAAATGCTATATATGTGTTTTGAACTTACAACCTAACAAAAAAAAATTATAACTTTTTAACCAACTATACTAATAAGATTTTATATTTTTAATTCAACACCAAATTTGATGAACGCGGGATATTTTAACAATATAAGTTCAAATTTTTAACTAACTAATATATATATATATAATGCTGCTTAATTTTTAAATTGTTCGAATTGTCGGGTCGAGAGCTGTAGTTAATTTGGATATATATATATATATATATATATATATATATAAAAGTAAATGGATACTTGGGTCGGATTGTGAGTTGACCCGCCCATAAACTTAAAACAATTAAAAATAAAATAAAAAATGCTATCACATTTTTATCGTAATTTTTTTTCACAATTTTTTATATCATTTTTCGTGCAAATACACGGACATGCTAGTTTTAAATAATATTTTTTATTTTATTTTATATTTAATTTGTGAAAATTAATGTATTTAAGAGACCTACTTAAAAAAATGACACAACATAACTTTTTATTTTGAAAGATGGTTAACTACTCCTTTGGAGTATATAAGTAATCATACTATTCAATAATAATTTTATCATTTGGAGGATATTTTTTTATAATATCTTATTGAGGTGTTGATTTAAAAAAAATAATATTTTGAAATATTTTTAATTAAGTATAGATCAACAAATTTAATAACGTTTATTCCAATTCCACATAGTTGTATTTCTAATTAACATCATTATAACACATTTATCATTATAATAATTTACAATATTAATTTAATAACTTAAAATTTTATGCTCTAGCTCGATATGAATGTGTTATTTAAAATTAGTCTAATATTAATATATTTTTATATACACGTCACCATGAATATTTTACTAGTTAATTCTAAAAAATATATAACTAGAAGAGAATATAAAATATTGATTTATAAATTAGTAAAGATAATTAGATACCTATTTAATTCAAAACTGAAAACATCCAACTACACTAACTACATTAGGGGTGTCAAAAATGAACCCGACCCGCCAACCCGACGCGAGTCGACCCGAAGAATATTGGGTTAAGGTTGGGGGGTTTCGGGTTTGAATTATTTCGGGTCAAACCCAAAATATAACCTGGAAAAGAAAATTGGGTTGGGTTCGGGTCAACTCGGGTTGACCTGAATTAAAAAATCAGGTCACTCATCAATCTGAACTCACCCACTCACCCAACCCGACCCACCTAATATATTAATAAAAAAAAATAACTTGTCTACCTTACAAAAAATACCTAACCCTAACAGGCCTAACTCATATCCTTAATTTCTATTCATTTTCTTCCTTCCGTCTTTCTCACTATTCCTTTTCTTCCATCTTTCTCACTTCTCTTCAATATACATTCCTTCTCTAATTTTCATCTTTTTTAATCTCTTGAACTCCGTTAGTATCCAGCAATAAAATGAGTTCACAAATTAATCTTGATCTTGAGGAGGATGGTGTGAAGGGTTCACCTATAGCAAATTTAGATGCAAATAAAGAAACGTGCATTGATTCCCAAGATCAAGCCTCCAAAACTAGTATTTTATTTATGATATAGGAATTTGATACCTTTTAAAGTTTGGAATTCAATGGAAAAGCTCAAAAGAGTCAATTAGAGCTCTATTTGGAAGAACCGAAAATTGATAAAGATACAAAATTTGATGTCCTCGCATTTTGGAAAGCTTACCAATTTAGGTATCCTGAACTTGCAAAAATGGCCAGAGATATCTTGAGTGTTCCAATTTCTACAGTTGCTTCAGAATCGGCTTTTAGCACCGGTGGTAGGATACTTGACCAATATCGTAGTGCAATGAAGCCTGATGTTGTTGAGGCATTAGTTTGTTGTAGAGATTGGTTAGTTGGACAGAATGGTCAGTGGCTCGTCTTTTTATTTTCATTTGAAAGTTATTTATTCGATTTTTTGACTAATATTTTCTTTTTGTAGAAAATACTGAGGTGGAGTTGGATGATTTGACTGCAAATATTATGAGTTTATTCATAAATGGGGACGATGGCTCAAATACTACTTAAACTATAAGAAGAGATCATTCAGATTTCAGACATTAGTATTGATACTTGATATTAAAAAGTAAGTAAGTTAAATTAATATATTTTTAGAAAATTTTAGAATTTAATTTTTTTTTAATTTCATATCTTATTTCAATGTTGGGCTCATACAAAAAGGTTTACAACGATGAAGAAGTGGAGTTTGAACTTGAAAATACTTTTGTGATGATTGAAGACTTTTTTTTTATAATAATATCATAATTTCGTTGTGTAATATTTATTTTGTGAAAATTTTGAATTTTCTAAACATAATTATTATGTTTATCAATTTTATTATTTTGTATTTAAATTATAGTATTATTATTAAGAAAATTAAATGGTTGAGATTATTTTATTTTAAGTGAGATTATTAAGGTTTGAAATGGGGTTAGCAATTCGATTTCTTTGTGATAATAATTGTTGTTTCTTAACGCATGGGTTTTACAAACCTGCGACTGTGGCTCCCATTCATGCTTTCTCTCTCGTTGAACCTTCCCCCTTTCCACCGATCAACCCAATACTCCTCCGTTTGCATAGATCCGATCATTTCCACGTAAATTTTTCGCAAACCAATCGAACCCGTGTTCCAATCTGTAGATCAAATCCCTTTCTCTTGTTCCAATTTATAGATCGCGTAATACCCACCTACTACGTAAACCCATAATCCCATCGAAGCCCGATTTATTATCTACTCTCCCTGAATTTGGGTTCCAGTTTGCTCCTGCATTCACTGCGTCTTCTTACATAAAGAAAGTAGATTTATTTATTTATAGAAGAACAAGATGAGTAGTACCCAGTTGGTGAAAGTACGGAAGGAGGCGCTTGCGGCATGCATGAAATGCCCTCTTTGTCATAAGCTCTTGAGAGAAGCTACTACTATCTCGCTATGTCTTCACACTTGTGAGTCCCTTTTAAACTAACTAACTCACTCATTCAATCATTCATTCATCTTCCCTTTTCTTCTTCTGAAATCGATGTAAGAATTGGGTCTTTTCCTAATCTTGTTTTCATCTTTTATGGCGTTGGCTTTGTTAGTTTCTCTTCTTTATTGCGTGTGTGTATAGTAGATTCTTTCTTCATTCCTTCCTCTGCTTTCTTCTCTGTGTGAAGACTAGCTAGAGTTTATTTGGGCTCTTTCTCGTATTTTCTTTGATTTGACATTACCTTTTATCAGTCCTTGAGTTAGTAAAATTGCTGAAGTTATCGAATCAGAACTACAGAAATTCATTGATTAACTTAGGAAAATTGTTTAGATAATGTCAGACAAGGTAGAAATTACCCTTGTTCTTGCATTGAACTAGTTCATCTTCTTTTTTCTTTTTGGAATTTCCCAATCATTATATCCGCTGGTCTGGCTGGGCTTCAGTTTGATATTCATATTCAGTGAAAATTAGGTTCTTGTTGTCCAAAAGCTTTCTTATACTATCTTATTTGGAATTTCAGGTCTAGTTCTGACAATTAGGTTCTTGTTCTTTCTTGGTTATATTTAAGCTTATTTAGTTAGTTACTCGTTTTTTCATCTGCATTTGAATTCTGATAAAGCTATATTTGGCTTCTAGTTTGTGATCCAACTTTACACTTTTTACCAAACAAAAATCTATGTCTCACAAAAAATTGGGAGGGATCATAATCCACTACAATTTCATTTTTGAAAAACCTGTGATATCATTCAACCACACTTCTTATACCAAAGAAAAACACCTCCGGCTTCAACTTTGGATGGGTCATGATTCTGCAAAGAAATTGTGAGAAAATACCACTTTCCTAATAGGATAAAAGTGTTCCAACGATTTTTTTTTTTTTTGGTTTCATTAAAGTACTCCAGGTTGAATCCATTGAGTTTTGAAGGTACATGTACTCTGTATTTTTGTCTTAATATAGGAACGATTTCAAACACTGATTTACCAGTTGATAATGAAGTTTTTGACCACTAACTAGACCAATTTTTTGAGTTCTTAAAAGAACTTTTTTTACCTTCAATAGAAGAGTAGTAATTTTTTATGTTCTTGGACTATATGTCTTAATATATTATGATTTCACCTTTTATCATTTGAACTGAAAATTTTAATCTCCTTAATCTTATTTGGGTTAATATCACAGCATATCATTCCTTATTCAGGTTATTAATATTTTGTTTTTCTGCCTATGTTTGTATTCCAGATATTGTGAATTTCTCCTTTTTTGTGAGGAAAGAAAATTATTTGTATCAGTTTTTTCCACTCTCCTATTTATTAGTAATTGTTTCACTGATAATAACTAATCCAAAATTATATATCTGGAAACTTGTCCAAATACAAAAACAGAAAGAAACGTGTTTCCAAATGGGCTCATTGACATAATTGATAACTATTCCCACCCAAGGGAAAAAACCACATTCTTCAGTTATTCCATTAATACACATATTAATGTTATGTTGTACTACATCCCAATATAAATGTTGTGCAAGCTGAGAATTACATGTTAAAATAATGACAAGATGATGATTTTAAGTTGGTTCTTTAGATCAATTTCCTACTTCTCTTTCCATGACTCGGATTCTTTAGTTCATAATAGTTCTGTTAGGAAGAATGGTTAAACTTTCTTCAAATAGTAAACTTTGCATTCTCTTAGGAAAACTGTTTAGAAAGGTACTTTTGTTTGATGAGCTTGTGTCTATGTCTTCCTGAGGTAATAAGAAAAGAAACCAAACACTTGTGCTATCTTCCCCTTCTCCCAAGAGTACATTCTTGCTTAGACAGATCTGTCTTGCTTAGGCAGAGCATCAACGGTATCAAGATCATTTATGTAACATGGACTTTACATGATTTTACCAAAAAGCTTTTGTTTGCCCTTTCACATCCAAATCTTATCCATTTGTAGATGGAGCTTCAATTGCAGCTAGGTCTAGAGGGTAATTAAGAACACTAAGTTCATGCCTTTCACCAAATATTTGATTGATGAATCATTTTCGTCTTTGGTTATTTGGTTAGATTGTTGGCATTATATATGCATATATATTTTCTAATCTGAAGAAACACCCTGGATAGATTTTTGTGATTGGTTTGGAATGCTAAGCTATTACAATGAAACTACAATATATTGCTATAAATAGTTTAGCATTCCAAACCAATCACAAAATGTAACAATCTAATTTCTCTTTAGTATTCTACATAGTTTAGGTCTTTATCGATGGTCGATGTTGCCTTGGTGGAGGGCTTCAACTGTCACAAATCACCTCGCCCAAAGTATGCTCTTTTTTGTAGATATTAGAATAATAAAGAGAAAGTAGATTGATATATTTTGTGATTGGTTTGGAATGCTTAACTATTACAATGGAACTACAATGTATAAGAAAATAAAAGAGACTAATTAAATAAAGAACAACTTCCAATATAACCATAAATTAACATTTTGTTGGGAAGACACAACTTTGATATCAAATTACTCAAATCATTAGAACTCTTTGTACCCAAAAGTATGGAGTTTTTCTTTTAACAAACATTTTCTAATGTTGTTTGTGGCTTGGATTTTTTGACCAGTTTGCAGGAAATGTATATATGAAAAACTGTCTGATGAAGATATTGATTCCTGTCCAGAATGTCATATTAATCTTGGTTGTGTTCCTGTGGAGAAGCTCAGGCATGTTATCTCTCTCTCTCTCTCTCCTTTCTCATTGAGATTTTATGGCTATGACATCTACATTGTAATGGAGCATGCACAGTTTTTACCTTGATGGGTGCCTATTTACATTGCACCGATTTTCATTACTATTTTGGAAACTGTAGAAAACAAAAGAGTAATTGTATTATTGAGAACATATTTTTGTCTACTTACAATACCTTAAGGTAATTATACCTTAATAGGATCTAATTAAATAATATTATCCTCAATCATGTCATATTATATTCCGAGATATTATTTTAATCTCGTAATATATTATAATATGTAATATACAAATCTCCCCTTCAATTCTACGTGAACAGACATGGATTTACAACATACTTTTAGGTTTAACAGTAGTAATGTCTTCGCATCTTGCTTTAGACCTTATCTCCCATTCTCCTTAATGTCTCCCGCATTACCGGCTTTGATATTTCCCATTCTCTTGGTTTTGTCTCTGCCTCTATTGTTTTCTCGACGATCTCATCTCCAGCCTGACTTGTTTAGGGTGTCTTCACTATCTTTAGCTCATTACATTTCTATCAGCTTCATCTTTAGCTCATTTTGTTTTGTTTTCAATAGCTGGAGATGGTATTTTCAGACCTTCTTTTTGTATATGTCTAATTCTCTATATAATTATTCTTTTTGTAGTTCAGTTGGTAGAGTGCAAGACTCATTACCTCAAAGTCGGTCAAGCCTTCATGACCCTTTTCATTAAAAGAAAGAGTAGATCTAACATCCATAGTTAACGAAAAAGTAAGATAAAGTGAAAACATGTAGAATGTAGGAGACTAGATTTGGGGAATACTAAATGCTCATCTACATTAACTAGTAATGTGCATTATGAAAGAATATTAAATATCCCAATTTACATAATTGCTAGTTTCCTTTTTTAATCATAATCCTTGGCATTCCCAATTTTCTGTTATTTCCTTAACATAGACAATGACTGGTCTTACCACATGAAGTTTTTGTCTATATCTTACAATCATGTGAGTTAACTTGCCATAAAATAGCATATATAGGTATATGTCAAAAGTAAATGCAGAATTTTGATTAACTTCCTTGGCACAAGTTTCTGATGGAATTATCTTCTATTAGGGTCTGTTTGGATAAGTGGAATTGAAATAAGAATTGGAATTCTAATTCCAATTCCACAAGAATTGACATTGAATTACAATTCAATTCTTATGTTTGAAAATTATAAAATTGTAATTCAATTGTAATTCTTATGTTTTATAATAAAAACAATTTTAATATATATTATCTATATTAATAAAATATTGGTTTGATATAGCTTATTAGGATAGCAAGTGTCAAGAGTTTTGTCTTGGGTTAGATTCTCATTCAGAAAAATAATATCGGTTCGACATGATAACTTCCTAAATTAAAAAAATAATATTTGGTTCGACATGTTAACTTCCTAAATTCAAAAACAAAATATCGATTCGACATTTTAACTTCCAAATTCAAAATAAAAATATACCGGTTCAAAATGTTAACTTACTAAATGAAAAAAAAAATATCGGTTTTACATTTTAAGTTCCTAAATTCAAAAAAAAAATCGGTTGAACACGTTAATCCTATAAATGATAAAATAATAAGATATTTTGTTTGGAATCATCAATCAAAATACCCTCTATTTAAAAGAAAGTATGTATTCAATATATATTTATACCCCATGTTTTTTTACTCACAAATCACCTTGTTTTTCCTAACCTGCATCAAATGGGGTTATTTGAAACTAACCACATGGTTATTCAATCAACCTCAGATCAAACAAGGCCTTAGGATCTATACCCTGTTGCCAATTTTATAGTGCAACTTTTTAAAAAATAAACTAATTAGAGAACTTAAAAACATTTACTTAAGTGGAGGCACCAAGCTTCACTTGACTGATACGCAAATAGTCTTGACATACCTCATCTCATTTCAAATGCATGAATTAACGGTGGTAATCTACTCTCACATGAATTACTTTGAAATACATGCAGACCAGACCATAATTTGCAGGACATAAGAGCTAAAATTTTCCCATACAAAAGAAGAAAGACAAGGACTCCTGAAGTTTTACCTTCAGTTTCACCTCCAGTCAAGAGAAAGGAGAGATCTTTGTCATCGCTGGTTGTAAGCACTCCAAAAGTGCCAGTGCATAGTGTTTTAACTGGGAGGAGAACAAAATCCTCCACAAGAAAGATAAATATCCGTGGGTCCTCCATTGAGGAATCCATTAAAAAGGAAGCTGCTTTTGAAGATTGTCATGAGAGCTCAAGCTCTCACGAGGTTCTTAACAAACTTATTCAAGATAAAGTGCAGGTAAAGAAAAGATTTAACATAAGAACTACCATTTGAGACAGCCTTTTTTCGTTATCCCAGTCTATCTTTATGTTTTGTTTGTTTAGACCTCTTCTCCTGGAAAGCCTGCCCAAGAACATATACCTAATAAAGATGTGGGGAAAGATGCTCAGATGTGGAAAGGGAATGTTGATTTGTGGAAACCCTTGAACTGTCTGGTTGAAGCAGCAAACAGGACCAAGTCTTCTAAATTGTGTCCTCAAGACTCGCCTTCTGGAAAACATGAGCCACTCGATGTTCCTGACTATGATATGCATCTACCTAAGACCAAATATAAAGATCAACCACAAAAATCAAAATCTCAAGATAACAAGAACCAAGCAAATCCAGCTCCAGGACCAGTCAAACGCAAAAGATTGCATGCAGCTGATCGAAATAATAATATGTCTGGTGGACTTAGTTCTTCCGCACAGTCTATGATTGGCATTATGGGAGCCAAGGAAAACAGACCAAACTGTCCAATTTGGTTCTCTTTAGTCGCCTCACGAGACCAGTAAGTTTATCTGTATTAAAAAAATATATCTCAGGATGACCATTAAGTTTATCCTAATTCTTAATATAGTTTTACCTTTATTGTTGATGGTTTGTCAGGCAGGAGATTGCCTTGCCACAGATCCCAGCAGGTTATTTGAGGGTAAAGTAAGTTTTTCACTATAATGCTAATTCTTTTTGCATATGTAATTACTTGTTTTCTTATTCATATGACCAGATTCCAACATGTACTTGTATAATATTATATGTATGAACTTGCTGCTGGATATGGAAACCAACGATAAAAATGCTTGAATTGACAAATAATCCCATGTTTGTCTTGTAATCCTTGTTCCAGCTTGTGCTTAGTGTGGTTCCTTGGAATACATCTAGAAATCAAAAATAAAGAAAGGATCCCAAGGTTTTGAGGAAAATTTTTGTAGAATTTGTAAATAAACTTACAGCAATATCATTATATTTTTCGTTTCAGCACCAATAAAAACATTGAATCATGTTATAGCTTTTTTGCCTCGGTCATTAAAACTGTATGTATCTTGCAAAACTATTTATAGTTTTATGTATATTAATAAAGGTGTTTTCTATTTTCAATATGAATATTGTCAACCTTCCCAACACACACACACGCGCACATCATTCCCACATATAGGTTATACTTTATCTCACCATTTTTCACTCATTCACAACTGTTTGGGGTCCATCTCGTGTCACATTCATTTCAAGGAACTAGTGGTTTGTCACCTTTATTGATGACCACACTTGATAAACTTGGTTATTCCTTATGAAGGAAAAATAGAAGTTCGTCACATCTTTTAGCAGTTCTCTCCATGATTCAAGCTCAATTACACACAATCAAAACTGAAAATGCAAAGGAATATCTTTCCCTTGCTCAGATCTTATCTATGCAAACAAAAGTATTCTTCAATTTCATACAATTTTGCTTTTTTCTAACAGAAGTAACGTCTTCTCTGATTGAGAGGAGAAAATGTTTCTCCATAATCCCTCTTGTTTGAAGATTTGTCAATATTTGTTGTACCTACCTATGACAGACAGGGTTTGAATTTTGATCGAGCTTTATTGACTAGCTGTTATTTCTATAATTAATAGATGTAATCTGTTATTCCCCTTGATTTGGCGTCCATTATAAAATTCTCTTTTTAATTTATTCGGTTGGATATCCAGGAATCTCTCTACATCAAAATTCAAAATTCTAGATATGATAATGATAATCTTTACTAAATTGAATAATCACAATTCACATCATAGATATATAATACACCTATTCTTTATAGTATATTTTTCTTATAGCTAGCCATACATTATAGTTTATATTTTCATATTTTAAAGTATCCTGCTGCAAAATTGTCAAAAATGAATATTTTCAGCTTGTAAAATATATGTGATATACTTGATACTGTTAAGAATATTTTCTTTTACCATTTACTAACAGTCTAACATTGGGTTCATTTGAAAACACCATTTATTTCTCTATCCAGATGTGGACTTCCAAATGAGACCACATTTGGAAACACAAGATGTTTTTTAATGTTGTGACAGATTCATAATTCTTGACCGTTTCTCTTTCAGATCCAAAAACGAAAGTGTTTCCAAATGGGAGTTCTTATTGCCTTTTCATGCATGTTATTGTTCATCTTTACCTGAACAGAATTCATCTTATGGCATAATATTGTTAAAATCGTGATTTGAATTCATTTTTTTGCATTAAATGGTTAGTGAAAAGTATTGGAAATGCCTTAGCTAATATGCCATTTATGCTGATATCGTTTTCCTTTGAACTAGGGATGGTAATTTGCCGATCTCTTTCATTCAGAAATATCTAATGAAGAAACTTGATCTAACAAGTGAAACTGAGGTGAGTTCGTTATATAAGTTCAGAAACTATTTTTAATGTAAAAGAAACATGTTCGCACATTCTAGTATCATAATTAATGTCTAATATCTTGCAGGTTGAAATAACATGCCAAGGTCACTCAGTACTGCCAACTTTGCAACTACAGAATGTGCTTGATCTCTGGCTGCAAACATCGCCCACATCGAAGAAGGTTTCAGCTTCTGTGGGAAGCTCGGCCAAAGAGTTTGTAATGGTTCTCTCCTACTCCAGGAAGATCCAACTGCCAACATAAGGATGGATGATGTTCTTTTATTAGCTGTTTTTATCTTTCTTTTTTCTCTAGGTTTCCTGCTGGTATACCTCATATGATGACAGAATATGAAAATGCTGTTTGGTTTTCAAATTTTCCTACCATATTATTGGAATTTCCCATAGTTATTGTAATATAAGTTGCATGAAATCCCTAATTCGTTGAAAACTCACCTTCCCTTTTTATCGCCCTGAGAGCTCTGAACTCCTCTTCTGCTGTTCTACATAGCTTGAATGTCTACTAAGAGCATTAAAATTATTACTCCACATGAAATCTATAGAATTGTTTAGCCTTAGATAGATGAAAATCTTAAGTGGGTTGATTTTCAGAAATTTTCATCCAAACAAAGACATGCATACGGTTTTGAATACTGGTTTTCTCTTCTTTGTCAGATCCTTGTGTTTGATTACTTCTATTAATGTGATGGTTATTTTTTGATTAGTTTATAATCTTAAAGCAATGTTATAGTTAGATTATTTGCCAAGGAAGTATATTGAGCTAATAGACCGATTCGAAACAACATTAATTTGAGAATCGGGGCGACTGAAACTTCCATCCATGGATAATAGCTCCTCCACTATTCTTGGTTTTTTTTTGGGTAAGATTCTTGTTCTCTTATTGTTTGACTCTAATTAATCATCTTCCCATCTTTCTCTGTTATTTATTCACCCCCCACATATATATATTTTTTCTTTTGTTCAGTAAGATTGCCTCACTGAACAAGCAACAGCTTGAGCCCAATGCCTTAACTTTGTCTTCACCTGTTGAGGACTATCACCTGCATGCAATTCATAAGTAGATTAAAAAATATTATAATCATGGAGAATTCTTGTACTAAATTTATTGATTTTTTTTACTTTTGACAGTTTCCAAATTTGTATAGAAGATATTGACAAAATAACTTGAGATTGGGTTTCTTTTTGACTTGTATTTCATTTATTGTTCTTATGTATAACTTATGACAAATCATATAATGACTTGTTTCTAACTTTTTTTTGTTATTATTTTTTTAAAGAAGGAAATTACATAAAATTAACATCTTTCTGAAGCCAACATCTTTTCTAATACAAAATATTTGACAATTGCTTACCTGGGGAGCATATTTTCCATGAATCATCGCTATTAGAGTTTGGGCTCCCAATTAATGACGACGATGATGAAGTTGATGACAAACACGATATTTGGCTTCTTGGAGAGGTAACCGGGCTTGTTGATGACAAACACGATATTTGGCTTCTTGGAGAGGTAACCGGGCTTGTTGCAAATTGCCTATTAACCGCAAAGTAAAGGTCAAGCGCCGGCAAAGTATTGCAAAGCCTCCTACCACCAGGCTTCTTCAACACCCCTTCCTCATTGAAACCGAAACCCAATTCAATTGAACCCCTAAGCTCACTTAGATCCTCATCTGTCAAATTGTCCTCGGTTTCATTAATCTTACAATTCCTCTCTTGATTGAGTATCTGAATTCGCCTCTTCTCCCACGCCACATCTCGTGGGGTTTGGCACATCGACAAATTCTTAGACAAAGCCCTCTTCCTATGAGGTGTGTGTTCCAATCTCTTCAGATCATCAGATTCTGATGAAGACGTGACATTGGTTTTCTCGATTAATGATCCCGATTGAGAAGTTCGAGTAGATTGATGATGTCGTTCAATTGACGACATCAATTCAACCGACCCTTACTCACCAACTAGGGTGGGGTGGTTGGAATTTTTAACTAATTCTAGCTAAAATATATGCATAAATGTTTAAGAAAGATAGGATACATTATTTAGGATTTAGAGATCAATATGTTTTTCTTTCTTTTCTTACAACCAAAAGAGAGGAGGGAAAACAAAATGAACCCCCATGCATGCATGCATGCAGGCACAAATTCCTACCGCTACAACATTGGATCAAAAAAGAGGTTTTTAATGGTAGGAATTTAGAGATGAGGGCAAAAAAGGACCAACCATTCTTATTTATGAATATTATAAACTGGTTCTTTCTTTTATCATAATTGAGACGTTTTTAAATTAGGTGTGAATTTAATTTCTCTTTATTTAGGTGACCTCACGTTCATAACTGTGATCTAAAATAGATAGGGCAATCAGAATCTTTTTAATGACAATCTTTCTTTCAAATATTTTTTTTTTATATAATTACTCAATCTTTCAATTATTATAGGCACGATCAAATCTGATAAGATCTTCTGCTACCGAAGGGGTGTTTCCCTATTGCAGACCAATCAAAACTCAACAGCATTATTATATTAATAAATTAAAATTGGGTTGAAAGGAAGAGAGAACTCGGAACTCGTATTTTATTCCGGATTCAGCAGAAGCGGAAAGGAGTGAAACTTCCTTTGCTTCACTCCGTTTTACATGACCCATTGAAGAGACGGTCTATACCGTTTTACATGAGGTTGTCCATGTAAACTGATTGACATATATTAATTGTTGAGTGAAGCGAACTTCATTTGACTCCGATTTATAAATTATGTTTATAAATTTATTTGTGATGTATTTAAATGATTAAATAATAATTCATATATTTTTATTTCTGATATATATAAAATAATAATTATGAATTAATATAATTTTATTTTAAGATCTGTTTAAAATAATAATCATAAATTATGTGATTTGAGATATTTAAATTAATTTTTATGAATGATTATAATTACATTTTATAATTGTGATATATTCAAATGAATTTGTACAAATTATTTTGTATATTTATATATTTAATATGCATAAATTTGTTTGTAATGTATTCAAATATATTTTGACAAATTATTTAAAATTTTATATAATTATATAATTATATATTAAATATATACATATAACAACATATTTTTAATTAATTTTGAAAGATATTTAAATTATTTTGTAAATATATTTAAATAAATTTGTAAAATAAAATATTCAATTTTTTTTTGTAATATATTTAAATTAATTTGTAAAAAAAAAATATTTTAAAATTTATTTGTAAGATATTTTAAAAAATTATTTACATTATTTTATATTTTATATAATTATATATTAAATATATATAAATGTTCATGTAAAACCACTGACACATGTAAAAATATTTATACGTTCATGTAAAAGTATTTATGATTTCATTTAAGTCTGTAAAAGAATAAAAAAAAAAAAAACAAGCGTTACCCGGTGAAGTAAGCTTCACCTGGGTATTTACAGCGCTCAAATGAGTGAAACAAGCATTACCTGGTAAAGTTTGTTTCACTCAATATTTGTTGCGCTGATAGAAGTGAAACAAACTTCACTAGGTATTTACATTTGTAAGATATTTAAATAAATTTACTTTAATTATATATTAAATATATATAAAACAACATGTTAAAAAAATTTTGTAATATATTTAAATAAATTTATAAAATAAAATATTTTAAAATTTATTTATAAGATATTTAAAAAAAATTGGATAGCGCTTGTTTTATTTAAGATAAGAATAAAAATAAATAAAACAAGCACAACCAGATTTTTTTAAATATCTTACAAATAAATTTTAAAATATTTTGTTTTACAAATTTATTTAAATATATTACAAAAAAAAATTTGAACATGTTGTTTTATATATATAATTATATAAAATAATTAAAATAAATTCATTTAAATATCTTACAAATGTAAATACCTAGTGACGTTTGTTTCACTTCTATCAGCACGGCAAATATTGAGTGAAGCAAGCTTCACCAGGTAGTGTTTGTTTCACTCATTTGAGCGTTGTAAATATTCAGGTGAAGGGGCAACGCTTGTTTTATTTTTTTTTATTCTTTTCCAGACTTACATGAAGACATAAATGCTTTTATGTTACGTATAAATGTGTCAGTGGTTTTACATAAACATTTATATATATATATATATAATATAATTATATAAAATATAAAATAATTTAAATAATTTTTTTTAAATATCTTAAAATTAAATTTTAAAATATTTTGTTTTACAAATTCATTTAAATATATTACAAAAAAAAATTGAATATTTTATTTCACAAATTCATTTAAATATATTACAAAATATTTTGAACATGTTTTTATTTTATATATATATATATATATATATATATATATATATATATATATTTATATAAAATAATTAAGGTAAATTCATTTAAATATCATTTGTTGTAAATAACCAGTAAAGTTTACTTCACTTCTATCAGCTCTGCAAATATTGAGTGAAGTAAACTTCATCGGGTAGTGTTTGTTTCACTCATTTGAGCGTTGTAAATACCCAGGTGAAGCTTGCTTCAACGGGTAGTGCTTATTTTTTTTTATTATTCTTTTGCAGACTTTGTTGAAGACATAATTATTTTTACATGAACGTATAAATGTTTTTACATAAATGTGTTAGTGGTTTTACAAGAACATTTATATATATAATATATAATTATATAAAATATAAAAAATTAAATAATTTTTTTTAAATATCTTAAAATTAAATTTTAAAATATTTTATTTTACAAATTCATTTAAATATATTACAAAAAAAATTGAATATTTTGTTTTACAAATTCATTTAAATATATTTATAAAATAATTTAAATATCTTTCAAAAATAATTAAAAATATGTTGTTATATGTATATATTTAATATATAATTATATAAATTTTTAAATAATTTATCAAAATATATTTTAATACATTATAAACAAATTTATGCATATTGAATATATAAATATATACATTATTAAATAATTGGTACAAATTCATTTGAATATATCACAATTATAAAATATAATTATAATCATTCATAAAAATTAATTTAAATATCTCAAATCACATAATTTTTAAATTATTATTTTAAATCGATCTTGAAATAAAATTATATTAATTCATAATTATTTTTATATATATATCAGAAATAAAATTATATGAATTATTATTTAATTATTTAAATACATCACAAATAAATTTATAAACATAATTTATAAATTGGAGTCAAATGAAGTTCGCTTCACTTAACATTAAATATATGTCAATCAGTTTTACATGGACAACCTCATATAAAACGGTGTAGACTGTCTTTTCAATGGGTCATGTAAAACGGAGTGAAGCGAAGGAAGTTTCACTCATTTCCGCTTCTGTTGAACCCAGAATGAAATAAGGGTTCCGAGTTCTCTTTCTTTCAACACAGTTTTAATTTATTAATATAATAATGCTGTTAAATTTTGATTGAAAAACACCCCATTCGTTAACAACAGATAATATGATCTGCGATCAAATGATTAAAGTTAGATCTCTTTTATCTCCATATTAAGTCTTTAAGTTATATTTATAGAATGGTTAGGTAATGCACATTGAATTATATATATATATATAATCAAACATATTAAGTTTTTAATGGGAATGAAAATTATTTTTGATTTATTTATTATTATAAAATAACAAAATAAGACATTATATATTTAAAATAAAATAGAATTTATAAAAAAATTTAAAAATATCAATAAATATATATATATATATATATAATATTATTAATTAAAAAAACTGAAATAAAAAAAATATTTGTTAAAAATAAAAATAAAAACTGTTAAACAAATTAATAAAAATATTTAAATTAAAAATATATTTAATTAAATAGGTTAAGTTTTAAATTTATTTAGAAATGTTTTTGGGACTTATTTATTAATATAAAAATATAAATTAAAATACTTGAAATCATTATTATTTTTATTATTTAATTATATATATATATATATATATATATATATATATTAATTTTAAATAATTTTTTATTATATAAAAATAAATTAAGACATTTTATGAATAATTTTTTTTATTAGCAGATATTTTTTGTTTGTTTAATTATTGTTTTTATTGGTTCAATTATCTATTATACTAATTTATTATTATAAATTATAAATTAAATTAAAACATTGTATACAACAATTTTATTATCATATATTTATCTTTTTAGTTATTTATATATCTATATATATTAATTTTAAATATTTTATATTTGTCTAATTATTTATTATCTTAATTTATTTACTTATAAATAACTTTTTATATTTAACTTTTTTAATTATTTTAATTTATATAAATGTCAATTCTTATTAAACTTGGTTATTAAATAATTAAAATTATTATAAATATAAATAAAATCTTAATAAATTAGTTAGATTATTTTTTAATATTTTTATTTTTCAAATATGTATATAATAATAAAGAATATTAAATATAAGTAAAATTTCATATAATTTGATTGGTTAATTTGATTCAAAATTTAATGTTTAATTAAATTATTTTTCTAAACTACTTTTTTTTCCGATAATTGATGTTGTTAATTTATATGATAACCTTTCTGTCTTAATATATTTTTTAAATATTTTTCAAAATTTATATATTCGACAGATATAAAGATTTAATTTCATTTATAAATTAAAATAAATATAAAGACTTGAATAATATTATTTTTATTTAAAATATTTATAATAAATAATATTTATATCTTCATGATGTAACGTTAAATAGAAAGCTCATGCATCAAATATACAAACTATTTGAAAATTTTAATCAAAAAATCATGTAACATTTGTTATTATTTAATTTGTTTTAATATTGTTGACTTATTGAATGAAGTTTGTTACATGTTGAAAATTATACTAAAAATAAATCATTGATTTGTGATTTGATTTTATAATGTGATATTTTTAATCTTGTTTTTGTGCTTTTATTTCTTTTACGGTTCCTTTGGTTTTTTAATCTTACCAAAACATAACCATTTCATTATATATATGTAAATATATTTAATTATTCAATTGAATTGATTAAAATAATTTATTTTTATAATTTTAAATACAAAATATAATAATAATTCATCAAATTAAAAATTCAAACAACTTATTTTTTAATCGAATAATATATTTGGTAAAAGCTCACTAATAAATAACTTAACATAACTTCTTAATAATTTGTATGATATTAAGTTTTTATTTTGAACTAAAAAAATAAAATAAAAAAATAACTTCATATCAAACAATTTGTAATAATATTAAGTTATTTATGATAGACTGTTTTAGTTTTTAATAGATTAAATTATAATAATTTTTTTATATTTAAATTTTATAAAATTATTTTAGTTAATAAATTAAATAATTGATAAGAACTATAATATATATATATATATATATATATATATATATATTAGATAGCTAGAATAACTCATTTTAATTTAAAGTTGGTATTAGTAAAAATTAAAGATTAGACAATTTTATTACTTGAACTATTTAGGTGGTTTGAGTATATAAAATAATATTTAATTATTTAAATTTAATTATTAATGAAAATATATTATATTCAAAATTTTAATTATATATATAAGTAATATTAAAAAATAAGGCATGATATATATATATATATATATATATATTAAATCTTTGATTTTATTCTCTGAATTTTTTTTTATCATAACATGTTGATATCTTTTTGCAGTTATTGATTATATTTTTATTGTGTGTAAGAAATGACTCTGCACTGTATAGAACATGACTATGTAAAGGAAATCATCATGATTTTAGAATTGCAGTAGCAAGACTTAAAGAAATCGTACACGGTTAAAAATAATTTTACTTTTTCTTTTCTTTTCACTTTGTTGTAATTAAATTCATACAAGTAAATCATATATATATATATTTATATTTGATTCTTTATTAAATGTTAAAATATATTTTATAATATTCAGACTTATACAGGTTGTAAATATATCCAGTCATTTAAAGAAAAATAATATATTTTTAAAATAAATTGAATTTCCTATTTTGTAAAATAATAACAAAAAAAATTAAAATATTCAAAATTTCGGTCTACTCATTCTCTTTCCTCGTGGTCCACGCGAGTACGGTTATAATTTTGAATTATTTACTAGGCTAGATTGGATAGGTTTATATTTCTAACTTATGGCTTGTTTGATGTGTGATTTTTTTATTTTTCCAAGATTTTATCCCAAAATTTAACATTTTTTAATTCATAATTCCAACCATTTAATCATTATTTTTATATATTTAAATACTAAAATTATTCTTTATTTAATTATATAAAATTAATTTATTTTAAAAAAATAAAATATTTTTAAATTTTAAATACTACAAAACTCATTTTTAAAAATTTAATTACACACAACTTTTTTTTTTAAAGAAAAAATCTCAATAACCACGGCATCAAGCTAGCTAAGGTATATTACTATTATTTGATAAATTTAATTATTTCAATTTATAATTTGTATTTGTTTAATTGCAACTTATTATTGCTTATAAACTAAATTAACTAACTTTCCCACAACTATTATATCCAAATAATATGAACCTAAAAATATATGATGGGTTGCATATATGATTTTATTATATTATGATAAATAAGATTTATTCAATATTATATATTATAAATTCAAATTATTTGGATATAAATAAATCTTTTTAATAAATATAATCAAATTTAAATTTATTAATAGAGAACTTTATATTCTCAAATCTCATCCTCTCTCTCCTTCTTCCATCTCCATACAAATTCTTTTATAAATATCTCCAATCCCTTCATTTTAATATTCACAATTTAACATTTCATTTCAACTTCAGTTTCTTTCTCTCCATTGTTTTCATAACAATATGGCTGATATTTCTCAGGTAAAATAATTTCATAATTTATAGTTAATACATGTATATGTTAAATTTAGAAAATTAATTTTTTAATATTAACACATTTTCATTTATTCAAATACTCATCGTTTAATAATCTGATTAAGGATGATTTGATGACATTAGAAGTTTAAAAAACTGTAATATTGTATTTTTTTATTATAATTCAAAATTTGTTTTATTTTAGAAATATAAAAACAAAATATTCAAAATCATAATAAAGATTCAACTGAAATTAAAAAGAAAAACAAAAATAAAAAAAAATAAAAAAATTGGAACAAATAGTATTACATGTTTTATTCTTAACCAAATACAAAATTAGTAAGGTGAGATAAGAAATTAGGATTTAACTCAAATAGTATGTTTTATATTTGGTTTAGAGTATTCTAAAAATAAAACAAACTATAAGATAAAAAATTATTTAAACTTCTTCTAAAATAAACAAGATATAATATATATAAATTGTATTATGAATTAAAAAATATAATGTTATAAACTATAAGAACTTACAGTATATATAGATTATTATTATTTATAAATAATATATAATATTATTTATAAATAATATATAATATTATTTTAAAATTTAGAAAGATAGCATATCCCACATTTGATTTGATGAATAGATAATTTAAAATTTTAAAGAAGAAAAAAGGAAAAAAAAATGTATACCTATTTATTTACTTTATGTGAAATATAATTATTTAATCATATATATATATATATATATATATATATATATATATATATATATATATATATATATATATATATATATATATATATATATATATATATATATATATAGATAGATATATATATATAGATCTATAGATATATATAGATTATATAACAAAATTATATTTTCATTTTCTTTTAAATTTTATTTATAGTCATTTTATTAATTTTATTAATTCTTTTATCAAGTATTTATATAAATTTATCATCCATTATATATTATTACTTGTTTATATGTATATTTTTAAATTATTGACATAAAAAATTGTTAATAACCTTCTTACATAATTTTTTTATTTGTATTTTATTATAAAATACATATTTTTAATTAAATTAATCTAATTTATGTTTTTATTTTGTAGAAGGTTGATTAGAAGGAGATGCACATGAATGGTGGTCATATTAGATTAAGTTCATTTTTTTATATTATTAAAGTTTTATTAGAAAATTAATGTGATTATTTGTTAGGAAATAGTAATAGCAACAATATATAATGTGATTCTTGATAAATGTAAAAGGATAGTCACTCTCTTGACTAATACATTAATAACGTATATAATTAAATGTTTTTTTAAATGTAGCCTTATCTATGCAACGAACATATACTCTCTTAGGATTTATACAAAATCCAACAATTCTTGAAAAGATAATATTATAGGTTTATTTTACAATATCAGATACATTTATATTATTATCTCCTCAAAAATTTCTGGATGAATTTTGTACGATTAAATCCTAAGAACATAGATGTTCATAGGATATTAAACACTACATCAAATAAAACATATAATTATATAATGTGATTATGGTATTAGTCAAGAGAGTGATTATCCCTTTACAATTACCAAGAATTACATTATAAGGTATTATTGGTTAGAATTATCCTAATTATATCCTAATTTAATGTGTGAAAAATCAATATCTGAATGCGGCGGAAGCGTACCTTAATTTGATTGCATGAATCTTCTATTTCCTTGTAATAGAAAAAGTCTTTAATCTTCTATTTCTTTAGACTTTCTTTATGTGGAATGGTTCTTCCATTTGATGAGTAAGTCAATGGATTTCTCTCTCTGTTGATGGGGACGCAAAGGAGAATTGACGTTACATCAAATGGGGACCATTACCGTTACATATAACCAACAATAAATTAGTTATTATGGTTTGGCAATTTCTAATTTATCCCCTTCATAAAATTAGAAATGTCACTTAGGTATCCTCACTTTATATTCATGACAAATACACCCATAAGCCATAAACTTAATTTCACATTAGATCACATTATTTTGGCTTATATTAAATATGACATATGCACAATTATTTATTATACAGTGAACCTAAAAATTCAAACAATTTCTCACTGGGTCACGTATGTACAAAAATAAATGTATCAACCATAATGCGCCTGAAGTTGTATGTCATCTTAATCATATGTTGTATAAACAATTTTATCAATTAAACGTATAAATATAGGACCAAAGAGCTCGTCGTTGTATTTAAGCACAACTAGACCCAACAATGATCACATAAATCAATACAATTAATTGACAAATCATATCATGAATGTGAGGAATGAAAATTTCATGCAAGGTGATTTTTTCATGTCAATTTTCAACTGGTCCTACTTGACTTTAATGAGATCATACTTTAAACATAATTATACAAAGTGTAATGAACTGAATAATACTTAATTTCTGATCAGAATAAAAACTTTATTAATATCTATAAAATAATTAAACTGGAAGATGTCAAAATTACAAACTCCCACTGAAGTTAGAGATCGTTGATCTCTATAACACTCATACGAGCAATATCCTCATTAAAGACATTAAATGATAAACTTATTTTCATGAGGTTCATAACCATAGAGTTTGTACATATATATTTTATAGAAATCTATCCACTTTGTATCATTTCTTTCATAAAATAAACTTGATGTCAAAATCACTTAATTTGATGCCTAGTAACATGTCATAAATTTCGCTGCAATAGTGGATGACGCCATAAGTGTTTGTTTGACACTTCTTTAAGAAACGACAAAACCAGCTAGAGAAAAATATTATCCGAAGTAGATTTCATACTATTTTGGCATCTCGTAATATCGGAGTCAGAATACTCAATGATCTCAAAACTTTCCGACTTCTTATATGTGAGCATTTAATTCTTAATTCTTTTCAAATATTTCATAACAATTGGGCTACTTAATGTCCAGCAAAGTTTGTGACAAACAAAATGTCACCCATATATAAAACCATAAATAAACATTTACTCCCATTGAACTTGTGATACACAAATAATCAATTAAATTCACCTCAAAACCAAAAGAGAGAATTGTTATTTTGTGAAACTTATGGTATCACTAACGAGACGCTTTTTTAAGTCTTTAATTTGCAAACCATATTAATTTGGTTTCTCAACACAAAGTTTTCTCGTTGCATTAAATTGTTTTTTTCAATGTCTCTATTGAAAAACCCCCCTTAACATCTATTATGGTGAAGCTCGATATCAAAATATGCAATGAGTACTATAAATTGTCCTTAAAGAGTAATTCAATTAAACTGGATTGTCATAAAGACACTTGATTTTGAGGTTGTTGAGTTTGTACTTAATGAATTTGATCAATATTGTCTTGTTACTCTTGATTTTTTAATATTATCATAATATCAATAAAATCCTTATCAATGTTAAAAACACTTGAGATATAAATCAAATATTCCAAAATAGGAATTATTGATCTAAATCATTTTTAGAGACACAATCATTTCTCCCCTCAAACTCAATATCCTCAAAAAAAATATTGCAGTCTCGTCTAAAAAAAACTATCTTTATCTTGACATAATAAAAAAATTATAGCCCTTAATCACTTAGAATATTTAATAAAATAGTTGCTCACATTTATACACTTAAGTAACAATTAAATTCAAATAATGATTTATCCCATCTCAAAATACTTAATGCAACATTAATATCAAGTCTTTGGACAGTAATATTAATTGCTAATAGTATTTTGGTGTAATGATCAAACATTAATAATAAGACATGTCAAATAATCAATCTATCTTTGGATCGATTAATTATTCACATGAATAAGACTTTATAATTATTACATATTTATCATCACAAGTATTAATGCAATTCTGTCAATTAATTATGAGCCTTTGGGCCAAATAATATAATCACATGAATTACACAATACTACCATTCAAAATTGTCTTGATTTAATTTCAAACAAACATTGTCACTTTGGTGATTATTTGTATCAATCAATACAATCCAAATAATGAAAAATAATATCATTATTTTAAATTTAAATGTCATATTATTGTATAACCCAAATCAATAATATATATTTTTCCAAAGAAACATATAATTTATTTTATTATAAAAAATAAAAAATATACCTAAACCAAATCATACTTCTTGAATTTGAAATTTGTAATGTCTCTTATTAATTAAATTAAATAATAAATCATCAAGATTTATTTAACCAAATTTCAAAAATTCTTATTATTAAAATCCAATTATTCATTAATTTATTAATAATCATCAACTTTAATCTTTTAATCCTAAAATAAAAGATATAATTAAATTTTATTATATATTGATTTATATATACTTAACAATAAAATTATTCCTTAATTTTCTTTGATTTATAATATATATTATATATTATATATTATTTAATCCCTTAACAATAATATCCAAATGATATTTAATTAACCGTCAATTTAAAACAGTCAATTTAAAACCAGAATTGAAAATCTAACTTTTTAACAAAACTTAACGAGAGAGACTAAATATCCATAAATTTAGTAACTTAAGAGAGAATCTAAATATCCATAAAGAATCTAAATATCCATAAAATCTAGGACAAATCTTTATATCTTTCTATTATGTGATTTATCAAAATTCAATATATCTATAATCCAAAAACATGCTTTTAAATAATTTATAAATAAATTCATGCATATATAAATCTAGTAATCTTATATATTAATGATAATTGCTTAACCTTAATCTATCGTCAAGTCAATCTTGATGATATATATAGATTGACGATATATATAAATGTTCCTCTCTAACCGATACTTAAAAAATAATATCCATAAATTTAAGAACTTAAAAGGTAAATATACATAAATCTTTATATTATCGTATTCAAATTAATTGATAACATACTTTTAAATAATTTATAAATAATTCAAAGCATAAATATATATAATCCGATTAACATGCTAATTATTTATAAATTCATAAATGTATATATCATTCCCAGATAATTTAAATATCCCTCCTAAATCTAGGGATCTTATCTTAATAATAATAACAATAACTAAGTCCATAGATAATTCAAATATATCGTCAATCTTAATAATCTTAGATAACATTATTGAATTCTTAATTCAGAATATATATTAAAGGATAATTATCTTTCTGATTTAAAATTTCTTCACATAATTAAATTAGGATGGCTCTATACCAATTGTTATAATTATCCTAATTAGATCCTAATTTAATGTGTGAAAAATTAATATCTGTCTGCGTACCTTAATTTGATTGCATGAATCTTCTATTTCCTTGTAATAGAAAAAGTCTTTAATCTTCTATTTCTTTAGACTTTCTTTATGTGGAATGGTTCTTCCATTTGATGAGTAAGTCAATGGATTTCTCTCTCTGTTGATGGGAACGCAAAGGAGAATTGACGTTACATCAAATGAGACCATTACCGTTACATATAACCAACAATAAATTAGTTATTATGGTTTGGCAATTTCTAATTTAGCCCCTTCATAAAATTAGAAATGTCACTTAGGTATCTTCACTTTATATTAATGACAAATACACCCATAAGTCATAAATTTAATTTCACATTAAATTACATTATTTTGGCTTATATTAAATATGACATATGCACAATTATTTATTATACAAGTGAATCTAAAAATTCCAACATTATTTACTACTTTTATTACTATTGCCTAACAAATATTGACATTAATTTTTTAATAAAACTTTAATAATGCCAATACTTTTTTATATTAATCTAATATGGCAATGTAAAAAGGTTAATAATAATTTATTTATGTCAATAATTTAAAACTATACATATAAACAAGTAATAATATATAATGGATGATAAATCTATATATATATATATATTTGTTAAAAATGTTTTAAAAAATTAATAAAATGACTATAAATAAAATTTAAAAAAAATAAATAAAAATATAATTTTGTTATATAGTCTATTAATATTGCCCAACAACAATTTGAAAAGAGTAATCACATTAATTTTCAAATAAATCTTTAATAATAAACAAAAATGATATGGTTTGCTGAAGAAGAAAAAAGATGAGTTGGTATATGTGGGTATAAATGTAAATACGCGTTTGAGAGGATGATGTAATCAGGGACGAATCTATATAGGGGCTCGGGTGGGCTGAAGTCCACCCCGAAAAAAAATAATTTTTTTTTACGACAGAAATATGACATTACCCTTAATTTCTTAAAAAAATTTAATATAATTCATTGTTTTTTTTATCTAATTATTAAAAAAAATGGTAAAACTTTACTTTATATACTTGTTTTTTTCAAAATTTTCTCGTTATTATTTTAAGCCCATCCTAAAATTTTTCAAGCCCACCCCAGTTCGAAATCCTTGATCCGTCCCTGGGTGTAATAGTCGTATATGTGAGTACAAATTAAAATAAATTATTCGATGGGATAGTATGATAGTGATATATGTGTGTAAAAATTTGAATAAATTATATGTGTTTGAGACGATAATGTGATGGTAGTATATGTGAGTGTAAATTTGAATAAATTATATGTGTTTGAGAGGATAATGTGATTGTGATATATGTGGATGCAAATTTTGAATGAATTATATGTATTTGAGGAATAGTGTGATGGTGTTATATATATATATGGATGCAAAATTTGATATTATTTATAGATAAGAAATTATAAAAAGAATTATAAATCAACATCCCGTTATATATATATATTAAAACTTAATTTGAATTTAATTGATTTATCGAGAGTTGTAGTTAATTTGGATATATAAAAAAAATGGGACAACGGACTAAGTATGTAGCCCGCAAACACACTTAACCATTTAACTAGGCGCCTGATGGACTCGAACCCATGAAGTTAGGGTTAACTCACCTTTTATTGCCGCTAGGCTGAAAAAGGGGATTAATTTGGATATATATATATATATAGTAAATGAATACTTATGTCGGATCGTGGGTTGACCTGCCCATAAATTTGAAACGGGTTAAAAATAAAATTAAAAATGCTATATGTATGTTTCGAACTTATAACATAATAAAACAAATACAACCCTTTAACCAACTAACCTAATAAAATTTAATATTTTAAATTCAACATCAAATTTAATGAATGTGCGATATTTCTAACAATATAAGTTCAACTTTTAACTAACTAATATATATATATATAATGCTTAATTTGAATTTGCTTGGTTTGCAGGGTCAAAAATTGTGGTTAATTTGGATATATATGTGAGTGTAAATTGATACTTGGGTCGGATCATGGGTTGACCCGCCCATAAACTTAAAACGGTTAAAAATGCTATATGTATGTTTTGAACTTGCAACATAACAAAAATAAGCACATCCTTTTAACCAAGTGTGATTGAGGTGTGGTTTTTCAATGGATAATAGGTTGATAACAAATGAGAGTGGTTAAAAATATGAATCAAATATTTGATTGACCAAAGTATGAGATCACGAGGTTAAATGTTGATTGAGATTGATTGTTAATTTTTTAAGGATAAAAGACATGTAAAAGTGTGATTGGGATGTGATTTACCAAGGAATAAGAGGTGGGTAACAAAGGATCGTGAGGTCACAAGATTAGAGGTCGATTGAGATTGATGGTTGGTTTACTAAAGGATAAGAGGCGTGTGAAACAATGATTGAGATTGGTGGTTGGTTTTCTAAGGAATAACAGGCGTTTGAAAATATGATTGAGATTGATGATTAATTTATCGAGGATTAAAGGCGTGTAAAAATATGATAAAGAGGCATATAAAAAAGTGTGAGTCACAAAAAGTTAACTAATTAACTCTTTAGTAATAAATATTAAATACAAAATATATATACATACACAAAATTATAAAATTATTTCAACAATCTCAAGTGGTCTAGCGATAAGGTATTCACATTTCATGTTTTGAATCCAAAAAAAATAAATTTAAAAGTGAGTATTATAAATATTTGGGAGATCGATGTTAAAGAATGTAGTTTTAAGTATAATATATGGTGGCACAACTTTTAAATAAGTGATAAGAGACATTTGAAAGTGTGAGGTTGGATTTATTTGTTGCTTTGATGATCATTTAAAATTGGAAGGTCACGAGATGGAGTTCAAATGGTGGGTGGTTTGTATGTTGAGGGGATAAAGATATATATGAAAAAATATGAGTCACGAGATGATGGTCAATTGGGAGGGGTTAATGGCTGATTTGATGAGGTATAAATGGTGAGTGATCAATTGGTATTGGTTATTGATTTATTGAAGTAGGGGTAAAAGATATCGTCTAAGATTTGTAGGTTGTTTGTCGATGGAGTAAAGAGACATATGATGGGATAAAGAGACATATGAGAAAGCGTGAGTCATAAGATGATGGTCAATTGAGATACTAGAAAGTGTGAAAATGTGTGAGGTCGTGAAATGAGATGTGGATTGAGATTTGGTGGTTGGTTTGCTAGAAGTGGGGAATAATTTAAAAGGTTGGTAACAAATAGATATTAGTGGTTAAAAATATATGAATGATATGTTGATTGACCGAAATATAAAAGTGTGTGAGATCACGAGATTAGAGGTTGATTGTGATTGGTGAGTTATTTATCAAAGGGACAAAGAGAACATATAAAAAAGTGTAAGTTACAAGATGAGAGGTCGATTGAGGAATTTGTGTTGGTTTGAAGAGGAATTGGTATTTTGGTTATTGATTTGTTGAAGTGAGGTAAAAGAGATCATTTAATATTGGTGGGTTTTGTCGAGGGAGTAAAAAGGCATATGAGGAGATAAAGAGACATATGAGAAAGTGTGAGTCATAAGATGATGGTCAATTGTGATACGAGAAAGTGTGAAAATGTGTGAGGTCATGAGATTAGATGTTCATTTAGATTTGGTGGTTGGTTTTCCAGAAGTGAGAAATAATTTAAGAGGTTGGTAACAAATAGATATTAGTGGTTAAAAAATATGAATGAGATGTTGATTGACCAAAATATAAAAGTGTGAGAGATCACGAGATTAAAGGTTGATTGTAATTGGTGAGTTATTTATTGAGGGGACAAAGAGACATATGAAAAGGTGTAAGTCACAAAATGAGAAGCACATTGAGGGATTGATGTTGGTTTGACGATGATAAGAGGTATGTGAAAGTGTGTGAGGTCACAAGATGAAATGTCTATTGAGAGATTTGGTGGTTGGTTTATAGAAGTGGGGGTAAAAATAGAGGCCGCGGTAATATAAAAGAAAATGATAATAAATGAGATATTAGTGGTTATAATATATGAATGAGATGTTGATTAAAGAGAAAGATAAAAAGTGTGAGTCACAAGATAAGAGGTCGATTGGTGATAAAAGAGGTCGCGGCAAGGATAAAAATCATGAGATGAGAAGTCAATTGAGATTTGTAGTTGATTTATCGAGTGTGATAAGAGTCATGTAAGTTAATGATATGAGAGGTCGATTGAGATTGGTGGTTGATTTGATAAGAGATAATAAGTGTGTGAAAATGTGTGAGGTCACGATATGAGATGTGAATTGTGTGATTGGTGGTTGGTTTGTCGAAGTTGTGATAAAAAAAGATCGTAGTAATAGATAAGAGGTCGGTAATAGTTTAAAACGCGTCTAACTAGGGCTGCAAATGAGCCGAGTCGAGCTCGAATTTGCTTGAGCTCGAGCTCGACTCGATTTAGTATTTATTAGGGTTTAGGGTTTATAAATTTAAGCTCGAGCTCGACTATTTACCTATAAGCTCGGCTTGACTCGAAAAGCTCGAACTCTAGCTCGAATTTAAGATCGAGTTCGAGCTCAAACTCAAGCTCGAGCTCGAATTCAAGCTCGAACTCAAACTAAAATTTATTTTCAAAATGAAATATCAAACTTTCATACATATTCAAAATTTAAAACATAATATTTAAAATTGAAAATATGAAAAAATCATAACTATTTAAAATTCCAAAACCATGATAATCCAAAAAGCATTCAACCACAATTATTAGTCAAAATTCTAAAATTAATGTACAATACTATATAAATTGTTTGAACATTCAATATATTAATATTTTTTAAGTCACGTTCTTTAAGCATAACACAAATACACCTACCTGCATTTAAGCTTAAAAATAATTAATATAAAAAATACATGTTAAAACAAATAACTAAAATTTAACTTACTTTAAGGTTTAAGGGTAGATACGGACAAAAACAAATTCAACCTATTTTTTATTAAATATTATTAATTATAATTAAATTATTTGGGTACAAATACAACAAAGAATTTATTAACTTATTTATAACAAGAATCTATTAATTTATTTATATATTACAATATATTATTAATATTGTAAATTCATTTTTTCTCTCAATATATTATATATAATATATACTTAACTTTTTTTTATCTTTTCATAATATACAAAATATATACTAACATTTTTTATCTTTTATTATATATAATATACTAATATTTTTTTATCTCTTTCAATATTATATATAATATAATATTGTTTATGCATAATAGTATTTTTCTATATAGATCTATGATCAATATATATTAAAAATATTTTTTTATATAGATCTATGAACAATATATATTAAAAATATTTTTCTATATAGATCTATGAACCGATTAATATATATAATAGTGTTTTCCATATAGATCTATGAACGATTAATATATATAATAGTGTTTTTCCATATATATCTATGAACGATCTATATAAGCACAAATTTTTCACAATACAAAAAAAAAAATCAAATTATTTAAAAGTATGAGCAATATCTATAGTAGAAAAGAAAATATATTTTAATTTACCTGTAGGTTTCTTGTGAATGAATGAGAGAAATAGTGTAGATGAGAGATAACATAAAGAAAATGTATTAACCTATTATGAATGAGTGAAAGTAATGAAAAAGACGAAAGAAAAAGAAATAGTGAAGAAGATAGAGGAGAAGAAGAAATGGTGAAGATAGAGGAAGAAGAAGAAGAAGAAATGGTGAAGACGAAAGAAAGAAGAAGGAAGAAAAAAAAAATGAAGAGTCACTTATGATTAATACATTAGAAATTAGGGTTTTGTTTTACGACAATATAATATAATAATTTGGATTATGGGCCTTCTATATATATGGGCTTTGAAAATAGAGAGAAAAAAAAATTATTTTAAATTTTAAGTTTTTTTATATTAAATAAATAAATAAATATATTATATATTATCAGGCTCGAAAAAACTCGACAAGCCATCGAGCAAGCATTATATGAGCTCGAGTTCGGCTCGAATATTAAACGAGCCGGCTCGAGCTCGGCTCGAACTCGATCAAAGTTAAGCTCAAGCCGAACTTTGATCGAGCAACTCACGAGTAGCTTGACTCATTTGCAGTCCTACGTCTAACATTACTTTAGATAAGAATCAATTGAGGAAGTTGTGAAACTCATTGATCTTCTTCAAGATCTCCGTGCTCGTTAAAATTTGTTCTTCTTGTTTGATTATTGGTGAACTATTTTGTGTTGTGTTTTTTTTTAAATGTTTTTATTTCAATTTTTGTAATGATTTTTTCGTTGAGCTTAAACAACTCTTATTTATATCATTTTGCATGGAACATTTAAAAAACATAATTATAGATAAAAGCAAAATGTATGACACAATTTAAAGTAAAATCTCTGAATCGATCTATAGTAACTAACAAGATAAACTGTGAATTGACTTGATTGATCTTCTTGAAAATCTTCGTGTTCATTAAAATTTGTTCTTTTTGTTTAATCATTGGTGAACTATTTTGTGTTATGCTTTTTTTTAATAAATATTTTCTTTCAATTTTGTAATGTTTTTGTTGTTTGGTTTAAATAACTCTCATTTATATCTTTTTGTATGGACCATTTAAACAAAACATTACTTTAGATAAAAGGAAAATGTATGACACAACTTTAAGTAAAATCTTTAAATCGAATCATAGTAACTAAAAATATAAATGGTGTAATTTACTTGATTCTTATTAAGAAGAAATTTACATATCTTTTAAGGATTTTTCAAATTCATAAAATTAATTTTTTTAAATTTAAATGTTTAATAATTTTTAAAATATATATTAATATTAAATTTTGGATTAACTTAAATTTTAATAATATTAATTTTATCTAAAATACTTATAAATAAATAATATTTTATTTATATTCTTTTTTTTGGGAAAATTTTTATTTATATTCTTACCGATAATTTAAAATATTCATGCTAAATAAAGTAAGAAAAAAACTAAAAATTTGTTTGACATGAGAGACATTGACGTTTAACTATTTCTCTATGTACAATTTTAGATTTTATGTCACAATAACTTATTTAATTATTTATTTTTTTTCAACTTTTTATTATTAAAAAATTATTAATAATTTTTTTTTAATTTTTTATTATAAATAACTTTTTAAAATTATTAATATATTGATATATTTTTAAAATTATATATATTTTTGTTACATATATAAATTTATTATTATACATTTTTTTTAATATATATATATATATAAATAAAATGAAAGTGAAAAAAAATATAATTTTTTTTAATTATTCTCTCATATTTATTAAGAAATAATTTTCAAAAATAAAAATAATTCAAATAAAAATAAATAATTGCATTAGAGAAATAATTAATTTGATTAAAAAAACAATTTAAAAATTTTATATTTAATTTTTTTATACAATCTTACATATATTTATTAAATATAATATATATTTTAAAACATTCAATCTGCTCTACTACTTCAAAAATATATATATAAACAGAGAGAGCAAGAAAAAATATTAATGAAATATAGAGATAAATTATTAATTGAACAAAAAATAATTAACAGAGAAATATAACAGACAAATAGACATTTAGAATTATGTTGACTTAATAAGTCTTAATCACCAGCTGCCCATACTTTACCAAATTTTTATTTTTTTTTATCGTTATTTATTTAATAATTTATCTCTTTTTCATTTTTTATTTTAGTATTTTTAATAATTTATCTTTTTTTAAAATTTATTATTAAATTATTATAAATAATTTCTTAAAATTATTAATATATTGATATATTTTTAAAATTATATATATATATATATATATATATATATATATATATTTGTTACATATATAAATTAATTATTATATATATTAAATTTTATTTTATCTATATATAGTTTTTATATAATTTTAAAATAATATATAAATATTTTATTTAATATATATATATATAAAAGGAAGAAAAAAACTTTTTAATTATCTATTCAATTATATATTCTCTCTTATTTTTTAAAAATTATAAAATAATTTTTAAAAATAAAAATAATTCAAATTAAAATAAAAAATAATTAATTATATTATACTTAATTAAAAATATTTACTCATTAATTTATTATATTAGATTAATAAATTATATTATTTTTTTCAGGAGTCAACACATCTATTTTCATATTTCATGTCTAAAACATAAATAAGAAACAAAATATAATTTAAAGTAAAAATAATATAATTTAAAGTTAAAAATAATTGTCTAAAATATAATAAAATTTAAATATTTTAATTTTTTTTGTAAATGATTTCTTCACAATTTATTCATTAATTTTATTATTATTTATTTCAAATATATAAATAAATTTATTTTGAACATAAAAATATATATTTCAAAAATAATAATTTAAGGAAATAATTTATTGGATTACAGAAAATAATTAATAATTTATATAATTAATTTTTTCATCTATTTTTATATATATTTATCCAATATAATATATATTTTTAAAATATATATTTATAAATTTTGTTATTTGATTCATTATTTTATATGGATGTATTATTATTAATCGGGTGGATTGAAAAACTATTAATGTAGCAAAAAAAAAAGTAATTAAAAGAGGGAGAGAGAATATGATTTTTTTAAAATTATATTTAATCAGTAAAGTCTTAATTATCATTTTACAACATTCCATTATACTTCCACTCCAAATTATATATATATATATATATATATATATAAAACATATTAGACAAAAACAAAAATTAAAAAAATAGTTCTAAAAGATGTTGAGAAATTTTTTTTTAGTCCTTTTAATGACTTATTTTAGCATTGGATTGGAAGCATGTTTCTCTTTCTAACCCTCATATTTGAATTAATGTTATTTTTGTTTGGTGCAATATCTTATTTAATCAGAAAATTTTTATCTCGGATTTTGTTATCTGAGTAATACTCTTAATTTTCACTGGGTTGTTTGCTGCTTATACTTTTCGATTGTATTGGTGATGTTTTCTCGAGTCTGTGTCTGTCCCCTTTTTGACAACAATTGAGACGAAATTATTGGATTTAAAGTTATTGTTTCATATTTTCAATAATGACTTATTTGATTTTATATTTCTTATAGAAATCCTCTTACATGTATTTTTTAATTAAAAAAAACTAGCATGACACCTCATATTCATAGCCCCGCTTCCATTCAAAGTGTTTTCGATGAGAATCGAACTCATGACATTTTGGTCTCTTAGGTCGACTCTTTCCACCGAGGCACTCTGATGAGGTTCCTCTTATAGATATCCTCACATAATTTTTATGTGTTGGTGACAGGATATTCGAGTTTTATGGATATTGGGTTGTACGTCCCTTTTAGGTCAACTAACAAAATTCCAATTATGTAACCCTACTTTTCATGTGTATGATGTTATACTCATAATTCTCTCATTTGGGAATTCGAGTTCATCTTCTGACTCAACAATAATGGGTTGGTCAACAAGGAAGTCCGCAATAATGACTCCTTTGATAAACTTCTGTACCGTATAGGGTATGTCAGTATTCGAATAACATCATCCATTTGGATAGCCTTGGTGACAAAAGAGTTCGTTGGAATAAGAAGTGGATCGGGTTCAGTCTTGATACAAATTTGATAAGGTGGGTTTGCATGTAGTGTCTCAACCTTTTAGTGATCCATTCTAAGGCCCAACAAGTCATCATCAGATGTAGTATACAACCGTTTTGAGTTTGTCCTCGTTGTCTTGAGCCAACATGCTTCCCATGGTTGTGTCTGTTACAGTAAGGTATAGGATGAGAGGAATGTAGGCTCTAGGCGGCATGAGTACGAGATACGATTTTAAATAATCATTGACTCTGCCAAATGCTTGTTGACAGTCTTCATCCCATACAAACTTTTGGTCTTTCTTCATTAGTTTAAAAAACATATCGCATGTCATATTAAGCTTACTAATGAAATCGGCTAATGTATTGGATTTTACCCAAAAATCTGCAGACCTCTCTTTTGTTTCGAGGGACCGGCATAGCCGTGATTACTTCTATCTTAGTGGGATCGACTTCAATGTCCCTCTATTTGATTAAGAAGCCTAGAATTTTACCAGCTGTGACTCCGAAGGTGCATTTCTTCGGGTTGAGTCGTAGTTGATATTTCCTGATTCACTACAGGAACTTTTCGAGGTTTAGGACATGTACTTCTCGATCCTTCGATTTAAATCTTGTCGTCAACATACTTCCACCTCTTTGTGGATCATGTCATGAAGGATCATGGTGGCTGTCCTCTGATAGGTGGATTCCGTGTTCTTAAGACCAAAATGCATGATCCTATAACAGAAGGTTCCGACTTTTATTATAAACGTGGTATTTTCGTTGTCTTGCGGGGCCATCATGATTTGGTTGTATCCTGAAAATTCATCCATGAATGACAACAATTCATGATCGATACCATGGTCGACGAGTATGTCGATGTGTGGTAGCAGGAATTGATCTTTAGAGTTGGCCTTGTTCAAATCCTGATAATCTACACACATGCGTAGTTTTCTGTCTTTCTTCAAGACAAGGACTATGTTAGCTATCTAGGTATGATATTTCACTACCTCGAGAAATCCAGCTTCAAGTTTCTTTTTTACTTCTTCCCAGATTTTATTCACGACTTTATATTTCATTTGTCTGAACTTTTGCTTTACTGACTTAGCGTCAGGATATAGAGGAATATGATGTCGTGTGATCATTAGATTAATGCCTGACATATCCTTGTATGACCAGGTGAAGACGTCTTTGTTGGCTTTTAGTAGTTCAACATTTTCCAAACGTTTCTAGAGGTTTAAACTTTGGCCGATTAATATGATATGAGGATCGTCGACTATGTTTAAATTGATTCTGTTTTTCTTTTCCGCAGCGGAGACAATCTCATCATCAGTTTCTAAGAAGTGTTTGGTTTTGAAATTTAAGTTAGAGTAAAGGAAAGATCATTTTTACTCATAGATTCGAAGTCTATTTCTTGTGTTACATAGAGGGATATATTAAATGTAAGAAAAGATGATCCAACAAGATCATTGTTCTTAGGATTCTTACAATGTACAATATTTAACATCTCTTTACACATGAGGGTATAAAGAGCTCTACTTTCATCAATTACTGTATCGATTGATGAAAGGGAGTCAATTTCTTGAAAACTGAGAGAGCTAGATTCTTGAGCTAGAACAATTGTCAATGGAGAGTCAAATTTTCCAGGGTATCGCGCCAATAGTCTGTTTTTTCCTAATCACACAAACAGAAGGGTTAGCAAGAAGGGTTAGCATTATGAGGACAATCTAAAAATATTTCGAGACCTAGAAAATGACTTTGTAAATCTAGATTGGTAAAGGGTTCGGGGAAGTCAAAGCATAAGGTGCTTTGTTCTTCGTGGATGAACTGTCCATTCAAGGTTGGTTGGACAACTATGTGTCGTTTGGATATCTTCTCCTTGCGAATTTCGTCGAATCCTATAGGTATGTATCCTAGACCGCGTCGATCCATGTTACACCATCATTGCGGGAATGATGTCATACCTTTGGTGTTTGAGCCTAAACCCATGCCATGGAAATATCCAATTCGACGCATCATTATGATAGAGGGGAGGCTAAACATACTAAAGTCAGGGTGTTTGGATGAGTCTTTACCTTCTAAGAGGATTGAACATATCTCGAACCCGCTTAGTTCAACCTTAAGGGTGTCAATGTGGGTAGACACAATGACTGTTGTGGTGTTAGTTGTGCCGTTGACTGTGATGACTTGGACGTTAGCGATGAACATGAGCTTTTGATGTAGGGTAGAGGCTAAAGCCTTAGATTGATGAAGCCATGGTCTTCCTAAGATCAAGTTATAGGAAGGCTACATGTTGATGACGCAAAACTCAACTTGAAAAGGGATGTCGTCCACTTGAATGGTTCACTTAAAACAACACATTATCTCGCGGTGAGAGTTGTTGAAACCTATGACACACATGTCAGATGGTATGATCTTGTCTCGGGATACTCCAATCTTTTCAAGAGTCCGCCATGACATATGTTGAGAGCAGATCCATTGTCTATTAAGACCATGAGAATGGTCTTTTCCTCCATTTGCATAGAAATGTAGAGGGTTGTGTCATGATTTGGTTTGGCTGATGGAAGATCCTTGTCTTCAAAGTCGACCATGTTATGTTGCGAACTAGCGGATATGATCCCTACTAGTTCTTCAGGGGTGTTGGCAGGGACATTGACATTACTTAACTCATTAATGACGGGTTTTTTGTGCTCGATAGAGTACAACAGAATTTCCTATATGGAAATATTAGTATTTGTCCTTTTTAGCTGATATTAGGAGACTGTCTTTTGGGTTAAGAGCTATGAGCTCATTTTCCCTACTTGTTCTTACAGGAAGCTAGGGATGTGAATGGAAAATTAGCTAGTGTGGTTTTCATAAAATTGGTTAGAATTTCGTTCCACCACGTGTTGTCGCGATGTCTATCGGGGCGTAGATGTGGAAAATCGTTTTTACGTCCTCCATTTAGAAGTCTCACTAGAGCGGGCTTTGGAGTTCTCTTTGGGCCAGGGTTGATCATGCTGATCCTTAGTTCAGCATTATGGATAAGGTCTAGTAACGCATTGGAGTCAAGGGATGCTTCGTCAGTGGTGAGCGTATTGACTTTATGATCCGGTAATAGATTCTTTGTTATATCCGGCTTGGCAAACACGTTTTGATCGATCAAGTCCTTGAACAAGTATTTAAGGGCACTATAATTGTCGATAGCGTGACCCTTTGCTTGGTGGTAGTCGCACCAAGGATTCTCATACTTTTCCAAGAATGGTCTAGAAGTTCTTCAAAAGAGGGATTTTATGAGATTATTTTCTTGGAGAATCTTCATCACTTGACTTAAAGGAATTCATAGGTCATCAAAGACTCTATGAGGTTTAGGTGCATTTGGAGATATAACCTTGGTAGGAGTCGTTGTACCTACCTTAGGCTGTGGAGGCTTACTTGGGCTTGTCTTTTGAGGCGATTGCTCATGTCAGGGAGTAGTAACCTAGTGTACTTATGTCTTTTCCTTTCTCGGGAAATGACTTGGGGGTGAGGTAGCTTTGAACACTTTTCAATCTTTACCTTATTTCTCGATAGCATCATCAAGGTTATTGCTAGTCTTTATCAATTTCTTCATATTTTGGAAGGTTTTGACGACGAATCCAACATAATATCGTCCGTTAATGTTTTCCAAAATCATATTGATTTGTTGTTGTTCGCTCGTGAGGTATCGATTTCCTCATTGACAACTTTCCAGCTTTCAATAAATATAGAGAATTTATCATTTTCTCCTTGTTTAATGTTCTTCGACCTCTTTTATGGTCGTTCGAGGTTGAGATGCATTGAGAAGCATTCTATGAACGTTGCGGCCAGTTCCCATATGCTTTGTAGATAGACTATCTTTTGCTGGTAATACCAGCGTAGAGTAACATCGTTGAGGTACTAAGGAAACAAGTGGTGATCATTTGGTTCTCCAAGTCGCAATGGGGTCATTGCGGAAGCGTACATTTTGAAAATACTAACGAATCGTTTTTTCCTATGTACTTATATAAAGATGGAAGTTTGACGCTTACTGGAATAAATGCTCGTTCGACAACTTTCATAGCGTCTTTCTAGTCATGATATTCTTTAGTGCTTTTTCCCTTAGCTAATTTGTTTAGATGACTTGCATCTCTGCCTGCATTGCTTGAACTTGAGTCATTTGGCATTCATATTTCGTTAGCGGTGGTTGATCAACCTCTAGAATTTGTTTTTCTTGTGGTCTCATGGCTTGATTACCTCCTCATTTTATACCTCGTGTAATTAGGTTGATATCCTCTTTGGAGTTTTCATAAAGAGAGACTTCTTCTTGAGCTTGATGGCCAGTAGGACGAGATTTAATGGGGTGAACATAATTGGGATTGTCTAGTTAGGAAATTGAGAAGAATAAGGTATATTTTGGGATGTAGATGGAATTTACTGATTAGTTAAAAAAGATGTGATCAACGCGAGTTTCTATGTTACATGTTGCAAAGTTGCCTTCATTTTCTTGAATTCGGTCACTAAGACCATTTCAGGTACTGAGGGTTCTTTAGCCATCTAATGGTGTATAAAACATTTAGTTTTTTATCTCTCTTTCTGGGGGTCGTGTTGACTTGTCGTAGTCATGGATTATTGCGAAGAGAAAGAGATGAGGGTTTTGTAGTTGTAACAAAGTACAAATGCATATAAAATGAATCCTAGAGATTGAGCATCTCTTTTGTGATTCGATAATAAATTATAGAGTTGTTATATAAACATACTTGTTAAGTTTGTTATAGAAAGAGCTCTCTTGTTGATATTTTATAGAGAGAGTCTAAAAGGGAAAAAATATTGACGGAGGTCATAGACTTTAAATCCAACTATAGTCTGTTTCTACAATAGCAACTTCATCATAAATGTCATTTTCTTGATGGGGTACCATGACAAGATTTTCCTAATTTCATCATTGCTTTGTATAAGCGGTCCAAGCAAGACTTTCTTCATTCTTTGATACTAAAGGGAAGGGGACATGATAGCATTGGAAGTTACTGGCAGAAAACGTTTAAGTTTGTCGAGCATCTAGATGTAGAGAATTAATGGTGAGCCCCTTTTGCTCATCGAGGAAGATATGCATGAATTATTTAAACCCATCAGTATTTCTGGTAGAATAACACATGAGATGATATGGTATGCTATCTCCAGGATTCTTGAGGAGGTTTTACCATTTGCCGGTATTAGTGGGCTAGTAGGATCATCATTATTATCATGGATGATCCTAGAGTTAAAGGAATTCTCCATTCCTTATTTCCATCTTCGTTCATGTTTGGAAATTGATGTATGTCTTTGCGAGGATAGTATCGGGTGTTACCTTAAAGTATTTGTATCCCTCTTGCAAAAGCTTTCTTAAGGAAATTGATTCTATAAATGGCTTTAGATGTAGAACATTCTTGTTGTTTGTCATGAGGATAGCTTGGAACTCCTCTATAGTTGGGCACATAGACATTTCTCTCAAGAAGTAAGCCCGTTTTACAAGTTCCACCTTCATTGCAATTCCATCATGAAAGTGGAGTTTGCCTCGATGTTTATGAATCTCATCATTGGAATGAGGCCATAGGATCAATAGTTCCACTCATTTGCGTGAAAATTATCAATCTAGGGAACTAGCTCAACATCCGTCAATATGGACATTGTCTATGATTAGAATTTCAAAATATTTCACAAACATGCGTTTGTTTTAAAAAGAAGGAATGTGTTTGAGATGCTCACTTATACTATGCATGCATACACATAATACATATATAGTAGTCACATAAGGGGTTATAGTGACGAGGTTTTGGTTGTCTAGGCACGACAAACAACCGGCTTGGTGATAGTAACCAGGTTTTTTGTACTAAGGGGAATCATAAGAGAGTTTTATTCACCGATAATGGAGGGGGTAAAACCGCCGTCATAAACCAGGGAATATTTACTCAATTTGGAATTTCCCTCCACCTCCACAATGAATGCATCATAAGACTCATCGCCAAAGGGTGGGGTTGATCCCGTGCATCCTAGTTTTTTTCTCTCTCAACATCACTTGATTTTGTAACAAATTGTCATTTCTCATGAACAATCTTTACACATAAGTGTAGAAGTACCGATCACAACCGTGTACTTCTTTGCAAGTAAGAAGAGGGTGATTTACTATTTACACAAAAGACTTTAAATAGGGTAAAACATATGTGTCTTTTAAGTGTTGTATCTTTCAAAACAAGCTTATTAAGTGGAAATGTGATACAAACGTTTTAAAAGCCAAGTTTATGTATTCGAGTTAAACATTTAATCCCCAGTAGAGTCCCTAGAAAGGTGTAACCCCCGGAAAACCCTTTATATATGTTTCCGTGAAAAGCTCGAAGTTCGAGAATTTCAATCTCGATTTGTGTGTCAGGAATTTTTTTTTGAAATAAAACAAAATTTAAAAGATTTAAATGATTCCTAATGGCTTTTGAAATTAAACAATTATTTTTGGGGTTCAATTTTAAATAATTTGAGGATTTACGGTAATTAAATCACAATTTAATTTATTGGAAATCTTTTAGTTTAAATTAATTAAACATAATTAATTTAAAAGATTATTTATTTTGAAACAAAGTCGCCAATTAATTTTTGAAAATCAATAAAAGTTGGCATACATGTACAAACGTATTGACTAGAGTTTATTTTGAGTTCGTAGTTTGGTGATACTCGAGAAAGGGCTTTCGCGCTTCATTTTCCGTACCCGTTTTAAAAACGATCTCTACTTATAAAGTTGGCTTTTGAAAATCAGTTGTATAACGTTTGAGTTTTAACCAATTAATCTTCCGGTCTTAGTCATGCTTCTAGGTTTTAGTGTTATTTAAAATATTGAAACAACAATATTTAAATGTTGGTACATGTTGCTAATGATAACTATGGAGGATTATACCTGAAGAATATTAGTCATTTTAAGGGTGTTAGGATTTAGAAATAAACACCAAACATGCCTTAGTCTAAATATTTTTTGTGGAAATATTTTGAAATCATTTTCTAATTTTTTGAAAATGGGTTGGAGTCCCAAAATTATAAAAATCATTTTGGGTTTTGAAAGTGGAACCAAATAGGCCTTAAGACCAGAGTCCTAAGCCTTGGGTTTGTTTTTATGGATCAGGGTCTAAAAACCCTCGGTCTGGTGCTAAGGACTCTCGTTCCTTGGCTGAGAATATCGGCTTAGGTGTATAAATCCATCGGTCATGGGCTAGACCTAGGCTAAGTTCATCATCCTGGGTGTATAAACTCATCGGTCACGAGTTAGCTCTAGGCTAAGTTCATCGGTCCTAGGTCGAACCTTTCGGTCCTATGTTGGACCTATCGGTCCTTGATTAAAATCATCGGTCGGACCTCTCGGTCCTAGCTCAAGTACATCGGTCGGACTTCTCGGTCTATTGAAACCCTCGGTCCTAAGTCTCGATCCTAGGTTCAAATTTCTCGGTCCTAAGTTTTGGTCCTAAGCTAACAAGCATCGGTCTTCAAGAACACCAAAATTAGGTTTTTTAAAATTAGTTTTTTTTTATTAGGATTCTTTGATCCAAGGGTTTGGGTAACTTCACAAAGTTCACCGGAATATGTTGATTATCATCTTAAGGTATTAATCAACCTAGATGATGATCAAATCGTTCAAAACAATTTGTGATCAAAATTTGAGTTTTTGATTTTAAAGTTGTTTTGAGAAGAAATGAGCTACCCAATAGCTTTCTTATATACCATATACTTGATTGATACCAAAACAAGAACACTAGTTGTTCGTTTTGATCAAATCAAGAACACAACAATTTCAATTATTTTGAAAATTTTGATTTTGATCAAACATGATCGGGATGGATCAAACATGATCCAAACAGTTGACCAACATCATTTCAATCATGTTGGGATGCTTTTTGGGATGTGATTCAAGAGAATTAGCCCAAGAAAGACAAATACGTTTTTTTTTTTATTTTTAAATTTTGGTTTTTCTGTTTTAGATTGATTGATTATTTTTAACCCTTCAAAAAGTTCATAAATGATCCTATGATCAATATCCAGCCATAAAACACCATAAACAACAAGCATTCAAGCTTATGAAATTTGAAATATAAAAATTTCAAATTCAAACTGTAAATATGAATTAGAGGGTTATTGAAACCTTACAAAGGAATGGAGAACACTCCTTCATCCTTAGAGAAGCTTTTAGGATGCTCAGATCCATGCTTTAAGGCTGTAAACGAATTTTCAAAAAATCCAAAAGCTTTGTACTTTGATGGATTTTTTTGTAAATCGCGATTTAAATGTGGAGAGTGGATTTCTTGGCTTCGGAATGATTCAAGGATGTATTATAGCATCTTTGAGTTTGTTGGATGACTCAAGTGAACTGAATCATCTAAAAGCCATTAATGGCATTTTGGTTGTTCTTAAGTCAACTTGGCGAAATATGGATAAATCATCCTTATGGTTGTATGAGAAATGATCATTGTAGTATGGTAATCATTTCAACCTTTAAATCAGACGAAATGGTTGACTATCGGATGAGTTCTAAGTTGGCGAAATTGAAGACAGATCTTCATCCTTATCTTCGCGGCGTCGCGATGAAGAAGACAATCGGAGGTCAAAACGGCATCGTTTTGCACGTGTTTGGCATTCCATCAGCGATCCGTCAAGGCGCCATTGCGTCTGAGCATTTTCAGCTAACGGGGCTAACGTCCAATTAGTCGATTCGATGCCTCACGAGCACGCGCTTCCTCCGCTACAATGGGTTACGCATGTGCACCTAGAGCATTAGATGACAATCCAACGCTCATCTGATAGTTGTAGCTTCGGTTGTAACTTTCTTCTTTCGATTTCGGCTACACTCGATCACTAATATATTTTTATTTTAAAAACTTAAGAATTTTTTTGAAATTGATTTTTTTTTTACCCTTTTGACTTTAATTTTGATCGGTTTAAATACACAAAATATTAAAATAAATATGGAAAATATTTTACCATTTTATTTTATTTTTTGTATGTTTTTAGGTTAAATAAATAATTTTGGGAGATGAAATGGATACCTCATTTCATCTTAAATTACTTATTTTAATTCCTGATTTTTTTCTAAAAGTATTTTAAGATAAATGAGTACAACATTTATCTCAAATAATTTTATTTTTATTATTTTGACCATTTTCCTTAATTACTTATGTTTTAATTATCACAATAATTAGCATAATTAATTGTTTTAATTGGGTTTTGTTAATGGAGTTAATTATTTTGAATTTATTTATTCAAAAATAAATCAAAATAATTATTTTAATTTTATAAATTAGCGTGTAAATTTTTAGTGCTTACACACGCCTTCTTAAAAAAAAGTCAAAGTAATATGTCACATCCCGACACTTTATCACTTCTACCTTAATGGTCTCATAAATCTCTTCCGTAAAATGAGCTTCCAGTATATCTTTGAATTGTACTAATTAAATCAAAAGTTATACCACTTAATTTAGGTTTGACCTTAAATGACCCCTTAAACAAACCAATATGGAATTTGACAATACTCGTAGAGATTTCAGGTTCATTATCATGTTCTCCCTCGATCGAGATCAAATTAATCAAATTATTTTTTGTTTGCGCGTTAGAGATCCCATGAAAAAACTTAGTGTTTTTTATCTCTGACTTTTAACCATGTAACTCTACTCCATTTGTGTGTCCTAATTTTTTTCCTCCTTACACATATCGAGGAACTTGCTAACATTGTGAATTTGAGAACTAACCTCCTCAGCGGAGAGTTCACTAATCTCTTCAACCCCGTCAATGGAATTAATTTCATTACACAAGTAATTTATTTTAGCACAAAATAAAGCACGATCTCCCACGAACCAAATTTTGAGAAACTTACGCTGATTCCTTAAGTTCGCAAAGAGATTACTCGACGGAGAACTAGTCGATGACTGATTCACCCACCAGGATTGTACACGCGGTATAAAGTTCTCTTTGATCAATCATTTATTTTCTAATCTAAATGGTTGATATATTCTCTCCATCTTTCGGCGTTCCATCAAGATCGGTCGGTGATCTGAAGAACTCCATGAAGGACCTTTTGAAATATATTAGAAAATCTTTAATAGATTGATTTACTAATTAAAAATCTCTCGATACGAGAATGAACCTAAACCTCATTTCTATTATCTCTCCTAAAGTTGAATTGATCACCTTCCAAAGACAAATCGATAAGTTTAAGTTCTTTAATTGTCTCTAAGAACTCGCGAATTAGGTTATTATGTCTATTGACTCATTTTCTTTCAGACGGGAATCTAACTTCGTTAATGTCGCACGTAAAAATAATTGGTAAGTCTCAAATACTAGTCATGTTCTTCATTTCATTAAAAACTTTGTTTTAAATTATGAAAAAACGGTCCAAAGATCGCAGAAATTACCCATGGGAAATTATTATCCCGATTTCTTAGTTGAACGTTAACTGAATATCTATCTAAATTAATACTCGTTTTCTCATACTTCATTCAATGCAACAAGAATTTCACCTGGCGTCGCTATAGAATCAAGAGCATCCCAACCACACAACCGTCAATTACATAAATCACTAACGACTGATTAATCTTCTGAATTTTAGTATCACTAAAACAGTATATGTCACAACCAAGGGTTCTCATTAGTGACTTAATGTTACCTCTTTTTACACCATCATTTAACTCATAAATGTTTCAATCATTGATAAAAATCTAGTCGAAATAACTATTTCTCGATTTCGAGACACAATTTTCTACTTGCATATAACCCTGCGGTAGATCATTTAGATTTTTCAACTTGTTTTGCGATAACATTTTCAAATACTATATTTCTTTTTAATCAACTTTACAAATTGAACCTTAATATTTTTTTCTCATTTAATTAGAGAAAAGTAAAAAAAAAAAAAAAACTACATAGAAACAAATATTAAAAGAAAAATATAGTATAAAAACATAAAACTAAACATGCATATTTACATTCTCAAGAGAGAGAAAGGGGAAAACACCATTTTCAGTTTAATGTATGCATAGGTTAGGAAAACATATTTCATTTTCACCCATTTTGGGGAGAAATTTGTTTGACAGTTAGATATGGTCTAAAATCGGGGAAATGACGGTTAGATATTGTCTAAAAATCAAGTGTATTAACTCCGATAGTGAATTCGGTCGGTACCAACATGGATTTACCAATTATGGTACTCATTTCTCAAAAAAAATCCTGATAAACATGCACATAAGTGTAGAAGTACCGATCACAACCGTGTACTTCTTTGCAAGTAAGAAGAGGGTGATTTACTATTTACACAAAAGGCTTTAAATAGGGTAAAACATATGTGTCTTTTAAGTGTTGTATCTTTCAAAATAAGCTTATTAAGTGGAAATGTGATACAAACGTTTTAAAAGCCAAGTTTATGTATTCGAGTTAAACATTTAATCCCCAGTAGAGTCCCTAGAAAGGTGTAACCCCCGGAAAACCCTTTATATATATTTCCGTGAAAAGCTCGAAGTTCGAGAATTTCAATCTCGATTTGTGTGTCAGGAATTTTTTTTTGAAATAAAACAAAATTTAAAAGATTTAAATGATTCCTAATGGCTTTTGAAATTAAACAATTATTTTTGGGGTTCAATTTTAAATAATCTGAGGATTTACGGTAATTAAATCACAATTTAATTTATTGGAAATCTTTTAGTTTAAATTAATTAAACATAATTAATTTAAAAGATTATTTATTTTGAAACAAAGTCGCCAATTAATTTTTGAAAATCAATAAAAGTTGGCATACATGTACAAACGATTTGACTAGAGTTTATTTTGAGTTCGTAGTTTGGTGATACTCGAGAAAGGGCTTTCGCGCTTCATTTTCCGTACCCGTTTTAAAAACGATCTCTACTTATAAAGTTGGCTTTTGAAAATCAGTTGTATAACGTTTGAGTTTTAACCAATTAATCTTCCGGTCTTAGTCATGCTTCTAGGTTTTAGTGTTATTTAAAATATTGAAACAACAATATTTAAATGTTGGTACATGTTGCTAATGATAACTATGGAGGATTATACCTGAAGAATATTAGTCATTTTAAGGGTGTTAGGATTTAGAAATAAACACCAAACATGCCTTAGTCTAAATATTTTTTGTGGAAATATTTTGAAATCATTTTCTAATTTTTTGAAAATGGGTTGGAGTCCCAAAATTATAAAAATAATTTTGGGTTTTGAAAGTGGAACCAAATAGGCCTTAAGACCAGAGTCCTAAGCCTTGGGTTTGTTTTTATGGGTCAGGGTCGAAAAACCCTCGGTCTGGTGCTAAGGACTCTCGTTCCTTGGCTGAGAATATCGGCTTAGGTGTATAAATCCATCGGTCATGGGCTAGACCTAGGCTAAGTTCATCATCCTGGGTGTATAAACTCATCGGTCACGAGTTAGCTCTAGGCTAAGTTCATCGGTCCTAGGTCGAACCTTTCGGTCCTATGTTGGACCTATCGGTCCTTGATTAAAATCATCAGTCGGACCTCTCGGTCCTAGCTCAAGTACATCGGTCAGACTTCTCGGTCTATTGAAATCCTCGGTCCTAAGTCTCGATCCTATGTTCAAATTTCTCGGTCCTAAGTTTTGGTCCTAAGCTAACGAGCATCGGTCCTCAAGAACACCAAAATTAGTTTTTTAAAATTAGTTTTTTTTATTTGGATTCTTTGATCCAAGGGTTTGGGTAACTTCACAAAGTTCACCGGAATATGTTGATTATCATCTTAAGGTATTAATCAACCTAGATGATGATCAAATCGTTCAAAACAGTTTGTGATCAAAATTTGAGTTTTTGATTTTAAAGTTGTTTTGAGAAGAAATGAGCTACCCAATAGCTTTCTTATATACCATATACTTGATTGATACCAAAACAAGAACACTAGTTGTTCGTTTTGATCAAATCAAGAACACAACAATTTCAATTATTTTGAAAATTTTGATTTTGATCAAACATGATCGGGATGGATCAAACATGATCCAAACAGTTGACCAACATCATTTCAATCATGTTGGGATGCTTTTTGGGATGTGATTCAAGAGAATTAGCCCAAGAAAGACAAATACGTTTTTTTTTTTTTAAATTTTGGTTTTTGTGTTTTAGATTGATTGATTATTTTTAACCCTTCAAAAAGTTCATAAATGATCCTATGATCAATATCCAGCCATAAAACACCATAAACAACAAGCATTCAAGCTTATGAAATTTGAAATATAAAAATTTCAAATTCAAACTGTAAATATGAATTAGAGGGTTATTGAAACCTTACAAAGGAATGGAGAACACTCCTTCATCCTTAGAGAAGCTTTTAGGATGCTCAGATCCATGCTTTAAGGCTGTAAACGAATTTTCAAAAAATACAAAAGCTTTGAACTTTGATGGATTTTTTTGTAAATCGCGATTTAAATGTGGAGAGTGGATTTCTTGGCTTCGGAATGATTCAAGGATGTATTATAGCATCTTTGAGTTTGTTGGATGACTCAAGTGAACTGAATCATCTAAAAGCCATTAATGGCATTTTGGTTGTTCTTAAGTCAACTTGGCGAAATATGGATAAATCATCCTTATGGTTGTATGAGAAATGATCATTGTAGTATGGTAATCATTTCAACCTTTAAATCAGACGAAATGGTTGACTATCGGATGAGTTCTAAGTTGGCGAAATTGAAGACGGATCTTCATCCTTATCTTCGCGGCGTCGCGATGAAGAAGACAATCAGAGGTCAAAACGGCATCGTTTTGCACGTGTTTGGCATTCCATCAGCGATCCGTCAAGGCGCCATTGCGTCTGAGCATTTTCAGCTAACGGGGCTAACGTCCAATTAGTTGATTCGATGCCTCACGAGCACGCGCTTCCTCCGCTACAATGGGTTACGCATGTGCACCTAGAGCATTAGATGACAATCCAACGCTCATCTGATAGTTGTAGCTTCGGTTGTAACTTTCTTCTTTCGATTTCGGCTACACTCGATCACTAATATATTTTTATTTTAAAAACTTAAGAATTTGTTTGAAATTGATTTTTTTTTTACCCTTTTGACTTTAATTTTGATCGGTTTAAATACACAAAATATTAAAATAAATATGGAAAATATTTTACCATTTTATTTTATTTTTTTGTATGTTTTTAGGTTAAATAAATAATTTTGGGAGATGAAATGGATACCTCATTTCATCTTAAATTACTTATTTTAATTCCTGATTTTTTTCTAAAATTATTTTAAGATAAATGAGTACAACATTTATCTCAAATAATTTTATTTTTATTATTTTGACCATTTTCCTTAATTACTTATGTTTTAATTATCACAATAATTAGCATAATTAATTGTTTTAATTGGGTTTTGTTAATGGAGTTAATTATTTTGAATTTATTTATTCAAAAATAAATCAAAATAATTATTTTAATTTTATAAATTGGCGTGTAAATTTTTAGTGCTTACACACGCCTTCTTAAAAAAAAGTCAAAGTAATATGTCACATCCCGACACTTTATCACTTCTACCTTAATGGTCTCATAAATCTCTTCCGTAAAATGAGCTTCCAGTATATCTTTGAATTGTACTAATTAAATCAAAAGTTATACCACTTAATTTAGGTTTGACCTTAAATGACCCCTTAAACAAACCAATATGGAATTTGACAATACTCGTAGAGATTTCAGGTTCATTATCATGTTCTCCCTCGATCGAGATCAAATTAATCAAATTATTTTTTGTTTGCGCGTTAGAGATCCCATGAAAAAACTTAGTGTTTTTTATCTCTGACTTTTAACCATGTAACTCTACTCCATTTGTGTGTCCTAATTTTTTTCCTCCTTACACATATCGAGGAACTTGCTAACATTGTGAATTTGACAACTAACCTCCTCAGCGGAGAGTTCACTAATCTCTTCAACCCCGTCAATGGAATTAATTTCATTACACAAGTAATTTATTTTAGCACAAAATAAAGCACGATTTTCCACGAACCAATTTTTGAGAAACTTACGCTGATTCCTTAAGTTCGCAAAGAGATTACTTGACGGAGAACTAGTCGATGACTGATTCACCCACCAGGATTGTACACGCGGTATAAAGTTCTCTTTGATCAATCATTTATTTTCTAATCTAAATGGTTGATATATTCTCTCCATCTTTCGGCGTTCCATCAAGATCGGTCGGTGATCTGAAGAACTCCATGAAGGACCTTTTGAAATATATTAGAAAATCTTTAATAGATTGATTTACTAATTAAAAATCTCTCGATACGAGAATGAACCTAAACCTCATTTCTATTATCTCTCCTAAAGGTGAATTGATCACCTTCCAAAGACAAATCGATAAGTTTAAGTTCTTTAATTGTCTCTAAGAACTCGCGAATTAGGTTATTATGTCTATTGACTCATTTTCTTTCAGACGGGAATCTAACTTCGTTAATGTCGCACGTAAAAATAATTGGTAAGTCTCAAATACTAGTCATGTTCTTCATTTCATTAAAAACTTTGTTTTAAATTATGAAAAAACGGTCCAAAGACCGCAGAAATTACCCATCGGAAATTATTATCCCGATTTCTTAGTTGAACGTTAACTGAATATCTATCTAAATTAATACTCGTTTTCTCATACTTCATTCAATGCAACAAGAATTTCACCTGGCGTCGCTATAGAATCAAGAGCATCCCAACCACACAACCGTCAATTACATAAATCACTAACGACTGATTAATCTTCTGAATTTTAGTATCACTAAAACAGTATATGTCACAACCAAGGGTTCTCATTAGTGACTTAATGTTACCTCTTTTTACACCATCATTTAACTCATAAATGTTTCAATCATTGATAAAAATCTAGTCGAAATAACTATTTCTCGGCTTCGAGACACAATTTTCTACTTGCATATAACCCTGCGGTAGATCATTTAGATTTTTCAACTTGTTTTGCGATAACATTTTCAAATACTATATTTCTTTTTAATCAACTTTACAAATTGAACCTTAATATTTTTTTTCTCATTTAATTAGAGAAAAGTAAAAAAAAAAAAAAACTACATAGAAACAAATATTAAAAGAAAAATATAGTATAAAAACATAAAACTAAACATGCATATTTACATTCTCAAGAGAGAGAAAGGGGAAAACACCATTTTCAGTTTAATGTATGCATAGGTTAGGAAAACATATTTCATTTTCACCCATTTTGGGGAGAAATTTGTTTGACAGTTAGATATGGTCTAAAATCGGGGAAATGACGGTTAGATATTGTCTAAAAATCAAGTGTATTAACTCCGATAGTGAATTCGGTCGGTACCAACATGGATTTACCAATTATGGTACTCATTTCTCAAAAAAAATCCTGATAAACATGCAACAATCATGTCATCAATATAAATGATAAAAAATTAAAACTGTACTTTTATCACTTTGTTAGGAACAATATATTGTGAATTGCATTGAATAAAGCTACAAAGTTTCACTATTATGTATTGGACATGTTGGGAGATACCATACACATTTTCAAGGATTGGACATTTTTTAGCTCTTGTATATTGTATTTTACTTAATTAGGGTTTATTTCATTAAACAAACATCACACTTAAACCAGAACATTTTTCGTCAAAATAATGTCAGATTTAACTTTTTTTTGGCTACTACAATCATACCTCTGTTCGAAAGTCACAAAAAAACATAGCACCAAATGATGATACATAATTATGGTCCGATTGATGATTTTGCCTGGTCCATAATCTCTACGAATTTGGAAACAAACAATCTGACCCTTTTACAATTAATGATTAGAAGACAATGGACGGCAAAAAAACAAAAACGGGTATAATACACCCAAAAGATATTTAAACTGGGAAGAGCATCTGAATTCGTTTAGGTCCCTATATCTAGTACAACTAACCTTACAACAGAATAAGGATTAAAAAAGGAGGCTAATGCTCGCAATAGTATGTTACAAAAAAAAAGGAGATAACTCAAAAGGAGGATCCCTCAGCCAGAAGCAACTTCGTCGAGTTCGAGTTCCTCTACCTCACTTTCTGCCGCTGATATCAAAGACACTGACTGAATCTTTCCAGCATGCTCCAATCGCATCAATATCACTCCCCTGATTTCAAATAATTTTGTGAAATTATGTTTTTTATTGTCTAATTTGCTATTGTTGCTTTCAAGGAAAACCATTATCACACTTACCTTGCATATCGGGACTGTATAGACACATCTCGAACCTTTATTCGATTGAGTGTTCCGCTTTGGCTCAATAGAACCACCTCCTCGTCACTCTCACCATCATCTGCTAAAAAATTGTTACTAAAGAAGAATACTAAATAAATCACATGATGAGAATAAGTTGTACATAATTAACATTACCCGCCAAAGAAAACCCAACAATAAATACAGCTGCCAATCGGTCATCTTCTGTCGAAAACTAATGAAGAGATGGAGAATAAGTTTAGTACAGTAAAAGAAAATGAGAGGGTAATAACAAATTTAAATGACCCATATTACCCACCTTATAACCAATCAAACCAACTCTATTCAAAGATGACAAACGGAATGTGCTGAGAGGAACACGCTTGCCAAAGCCATTCTCTGATATGAATAGCAACCATGGACCTCCCGACACTTTTCCTCTGATATATATTGGAGATCACAATTTCAAAACGAAAGGAAATATCAGATGCAATAACTAGAGTAATGCCTTAAGTGAGTTAATTAATAACATTTATCCAAAAATAAGATGGCCAGAGATACAATTCGAATAAATGAATTAATTTCAATTCAGAGTATTAGAGTAAACATTTAGTCACAAATGAGTAGTCCAAGTACTTACCGTCCTTCTGAAACTCTCTCCACATCCTTCCGCATAGCAGCTGGAATCATATCCATGCTAGCCATTTTATCTCCCTCCTTAAGCCTCATAGCAACAGATCCCCTTGTATTCCTTCCAAGAGCACGTACCTAACAAATAAAACCAAGCTTGTTATGTAAATATGTCAAGAAAATATCTTTGTGAGAGGCTTCCTACCATTCAATAAAAAACAATGTACAAGATAATAATAACAAGTATAATTATTCAATATTCAATAATAATAATAGCAATGATAATGATGGTGATATTGAAATTCAGAGAGAAATACACACACAAGTCTACTATGAAATAAGACACTTGCATTGCATTCTAAAAATAGACATTCTGCAGGTATATGGAATAATACACATAGCAACATCATTCCATTCAAAAACTTGAATCCACGCTATATAAAATGTTGAAAATGTCTATATTACCGCTCTTAATATAATGGTTTTCTTTAGATTCTCTGATAAAAATACAGATACATAATGTTGTTTATCACTGACTAAATAAACACGTTAAGTTGGAGTATATTTAACATGTGTAGTTCACCAATCTTTTTCTATGTTCTGTGAATTGAATGATTATTCAACAATGGCTGTTATATTACATCAGAAATCATTCTAAATTGTTTCTATATTTAGTGGTTTTGTTTTGAAACTATTAAACAACATAATTTATTATTCTCATCTTGTAAAGTGATCACGCCAAAGAATATTTCTTATCTCCAATATGTTAATTCTAAAATTCATTAAACTGATAAGACTTATAGAAAAGTATAAGAGCTAGGGATATTTCTTCTCTGAATAATGAAAGGATATTTTGATGTTCTCTTACTTTTAATTTTAATAAAGAAATATATAATCATTAATTAGTTTTATTTGTTAAGAAATAAAATAATCATTTGATACAACAAAATATGGAGATAAAACATAATCAATAGACAATTATAATAATTTTAAAAAGAATTAGAATGAAATATTAGGTTACTGTTGGTATCCCACAGTCATTTATTAACCTTGTCTTTCTACAAAACTACTTAAACTTGTTTCAAGTGATTTGGATTGAACTTTCCTAGAATCCAAAGCAGAAAAATGCAGGCTGCCCATTTCAGCTTATTGTAATTAGTATCTTATTTCCTTTTAACTTTTATTAAACAAAACCCCACAACCTCAGTTTTTTTGCTCTACAAAGCTTTTTATTTCAGGATCACCAACAATTCATTCCTATTTTACATGAATAATTTTACAAGAACAAAAGCGAAATTTTATATTTTACTGGAAAGTAAAACAAATACTTACAATGCCACAAGAAGCAACAATAACCATTCCCTTTTGTGAAGCTGTTACAACAAGGTCATCATTTGTGCATCGACGAACCCACTTTAGTTCATCACCAGGGACCTACAAATTCAGTGAGTTTGAGATTTTTGGAGAAAAGTACCATCCACGTGAGCATTCCAAGAGATTCTATGACATACCAATTGAATTGCAATAATACCCGATGACCTGATTGATGAGAAAGAATTCAAAGACACTTTCTTAACATATCCTTGCATGGTAAGCATAAGAAGATAGTGATCTTCAGCAAATTCAGTCACAGGAATTACTGAAGTTATTCTCTCTCCATCTGATAAGGATAAGATCTGTCTCGACCAAAATAATGTTTTTTAAAAGCATGTTTGGGCTAAAAGACTATGATAGTAGAATATAAAGCTCCTTACCTGTACCAGTGGGGTGCCTGCAGCAGCCCTGGTGCATTCTGGAATTTTATAGGCACGAGCAGAGTAAACAATTCCCTTGTCACTGAAAATAAATATTACATCCATCATTTCCAATACAGAAGAATGTGTAAGTCTATTCAAAACAAAAGTATTCCTACAGCACAAAACTTATAAATGAATCATAGTAGTTTTATGGAGAATAACTAGGAATAATTCTTAAGAACGTATTGTCAATAAAAAGATGAAATGATCAAATACATCATCAATTCAGAATAACTGGCAAATAATATTGGATATCAGGTGGGTAAAACGGGAGATATACCTGAAATACATGATGTAATCATGAGCGCGACATACCAAGAAATCAGACATTGAATCATTTACTCGTAATTTCCCGATTGATTTGCCAATTGTTCCTCGATTCTGAAGATTGAAAGTATTTGGTTTCATTCGTTTCATATAACCCTTCTCACTGATTACCTGAAGATTACAGCCAGGAAACATTAGAACCAAAACGATGGAATATTGGTTTGCGAAACAGTCTATTGGATCAAATTACCAGTAGCATTTCCTCATTTGGGATAACATCTATTTCTTCAACCTGGCCAGCATCTGTTTCTTCCAACACTGACCTCCTTGGATTAGAAAATTTATTCTTAAGCTCAACTGCTTCATTTTCTATGAGCTGCAGAGAATAAAACAAGATTGTAAGTAAAAAAAATTAATTAATATTTCAAATAAAATAGACAGATAGAGCAATCTGTTAAGTACATTCTGTCAAAAATGTTAGCTCGAGGGAGGTTCAACTTGTTTAGTAACTAGCAAATGTAACTGTAGAAAAAACTAAGGCTATGATTGAACGTGTATAGAATTAGAATTGAAATTATAATTCCATTATATAATAATTCTACTGAACTACAATTCAATTCTTATGTTGTAAGAAATCATAGAATTGCAATTCCGAAGTAGGGATGATGAAACTGAAACTAAAAAAAAATCATATACGTTCAACTCTGTTAGAATTATAATTTTAGGTCCAATTTTTTATTTTAAGACATCAAACAAACAAAGGATTTGAAATTGGACTCCAGTTTCAATTCTAGTTCCAACTTTGCCTGAACCAAACATAGCATGTATTACATAATGCTACAAAATAACAGTATCCTATTTGAGATCGATCACGTATGATTATTCACAATCATAATTAACTATATATAATGAAATATTGCGGAAGCAAGATTGAATAAAATTGGGGCAAATATTATTTATGGGTGCCTTTTAAATACATTACACAACTAATTCAATGATAGAGTTACTTCTTAGTTTGTGCAATCACTAATACCAATGTAATGAAGAGCTATGAATCCATAATAAACAGTAAGTAATGAAGAACGATCCCTGGAACAAACGATCAGTGATTATCAACATTCTAAATTTCTATGCTCAGACTTCAACAGGCAGAGGCTCCGTAGCTCTGATACCAATGTAACAAATCTAGGGTTTACAAAGAAATAATACGAAAAAACAAGAGAATATAGATGTGAAACAGTCTTAAGTTTTTCAACATTAAACATTTGATATCATAAACCCTAACTATTACTCTATTTATAATAAAGCTATAATAAACCAACTAACTACTAATGGGCTAAGCCCGGCCCATTACATCAGACATATCCACTGTATTTGTAACAGAATAGAACAAAAGAACTTTTCAGAGAAATAGTTATGAGAAAGAAAGGATCAAAGGATTCCTACTCGACACATTTCCATCTATTAAGAAAATGGGAGTTTGCAGACAAGTTGGGATTATTTCGACCTGATAAGAATCTAACTCTTTTGTAGTTTGTTTTTCTTTCCATGTAATCACTGATCGCTCCTCACATTCCTTTTCTAATGTAAATGTTTACCATTATTCAGAAAATGTGAAGAACTCTCTATAAGTTGCAACTAAAATTGAGAAAAGTGAATTTGAATGTAAAGAAAAGCAACATTAATAAAAGTAAATAGTATAAACCCTCTATCAGTTATCATCACTACCAGGAGAGGCGGATAAAGAGAAATTGTTAAACGAATACATAGTTAATCACTCCAAAAAGATAAGGTATTGATATATATTATATACTAGGGATAATCTTATTCATGGGATACCACAAGATAATAATATAATTATTCCAACAGTAAGAGGGAGCTTTTGTAGCATACATGGTCTTGGAGAAAGAATAAAGATTGCACCAAATGATATAGGAAATATTAGCTATAAATATCATAGCCAAAACATAACTATTACTATATATTTTCTATTTAAACTAGTCATCATTTTTCCCTTCTAAAATGGATTATCTTGATTTTTCATCTTTCCTGATGGGTAATAAACTTTTCAATGTTCAAGGCAGGAATCTACCTGGAGGACTTGTCTTTTACTGGACAAGAGCTCCTCTAATCGAGATATTTGCTCTGACAAGGATTTCTTTTCATCGACAAGCTTATTTCTCTGCATTGTTATAAATATAGAATAAGTTAGCATATGTTGATTAGTAATGAAAAGGCTTACAGCAAATTTACACATGCCTAAAGAAAAGTTTGGATGGCATAAATAACAATGCACCTCAAGTCGTGTAAGCTTTCTCAGATTTATATCTAGTATTGCATCTGTTTGCTTCTCAGACAAGTTGAATGCTGCAACAGAAGAAACAAAATTAGCAGCTAAGATAGTTATATATGTACAAATTGAAAGATCATGTCATCCCATTTTCCTTCGCTATTTCTAGACACGTCTGAAATCACGAATTTCCAACATTTATCAGAGAGAATAAAACTGATTAAAGCAAATTAATTTGATAACATAAAACTGACTTATCCTTGTTTTGATACACAAAGGAAAATATTCAATGAATTTCAACCCATTGCAGAACAGTCAATGGCCATTGTATCATTTAGTTCACCCTATCCCTATCACTTCCTTCAACTTAAATCAAGTGACCAAATCTAGAGCTAGGGAAACGTCTCAGCATAAGAAGATAAAATGCCTTCTATGATAATTTTTTAAAGAAGACACTAGAAATGTACTTATACACCAGCCAAAGAAATATGTGGAAATGTCATGGGAAACGAACATCAGTATAGCAATGAACTTAGGTAAGGGAACAACAATTTCTTCATTGAAAACCCAAAACCTTCATGATCGCATTAAAACCTTCATCATCCAGCCTAAGCCTTTTATGCATAATTTGGGCTCTATTTGGGTACAATTTGCAGAACGAAATTTATGTAATGGGTCTTGGTTAGCCATTTGGTACACCAACATTTTAGTGAAAGAATCAAGTGGAGTACACATGCATGTGCTTTTATGTGATTTCCAATGAATGATGTTTGTTCTCTCATTAACTCCAAGAGCATAGAAAGATTTACAGAACAAAAATGACTAAAAAGTTAATCTAGTAAAATTCATTGTAAGCATATGATAATGAGAAAAATAGAATTCCCTCTTTATTTCATTTTATTTTTATTTTAAAGTTAATTAATACAAACAGTAAGGGTGACTTCTAATAATACAAACAGTGTTTATACCGAGTTGATTTGGGCGTTATTTGTTGAACAACTCAGTCATCAAGCACACTGAATTGGTAGAATCCACTCTTTCAATTAAAGCAATGATGTATGTAGAGTTTTGGAGAAATTCCAAAACTTAATATGTCCTCCACCAAATAAACAAGTGCATCAAAATTCCCAACATATTATAAGTTTCCTATACTTCACCCATATACATACCACATCCATTTAGGATGAAAAACGGTATTCTTAACATGCAACACGCTATGCTAATCCTATTCCAAGGCTGCAAATTCCCCAGCAAAAGAAAAAGGACAGCTTTCAGTTTGATCACGGTGAGAAGATATTAGGTAGGTTTTGAAAGGTTTACTGGTGTGTGGAGATTCTGATCCCTCTGCTACTTCTTGTGGACCCTCAAAATGCACAAGTAAAGCAGAAGCTAATAGATTGCTCATATGTGTATTAGGATAGTAAAAATTATTAAAGTTATTGCATATTAGTTACAAGTACTTAGTAGTTAGAGGTAGTTCTTCACTTCCCATCCTCTTTTCATTCTAACCAGATTCGGTACTGTATCAAATATATCCATTAATACATGATTATCCAAAACAAAAACCACATAATGAATCTGTTTTACCAAACATAATGAATCTGTCCTAAAAAATTTCACTCAATTTACCTAGAAATTACATGATTGCACGTATCACATGAAAGTGCTAAATTCTTTTGCAAGAAATAGCCACATATAGGCAAGAAAAGCAGATAATATATTAATCCTTAAAATAATATAACACCAAAGCCCATGGAGCATAATAGTAGACACAAGGAAGAAATCAGAAATGTGAAATAGCACCTTTTCTCAAGGCTGCTGATGCCATGGCATTATTTTGAGCTTCCTTGATTATTTTAATTACTTCGTCCACATTACCCAGTCCCACTATTATACCCTTTGATCAAAGTAAAACTTAGTTAAGCATATTAACAATATCTACATAATAGTAGCATTAAAAACCTTGAAAAAAATAGTATACCTCAACAATGTGACTTCTTTCTTGTGCTTGTGTTAATTTAAACCTGGCACGTCTTTCAATTACATTGCATCTAAAATCTAAGAATGCCTGCAGAATAATAAATTTTTTTAGATATATTTCTAGTGAATGAAATAAATATAGTAAGAAACACAGATATCAAACTGTTATTAACCTTTAACATTTCCATCAGACCAGTTTGTTGAGGTTGTCCATTAAGAATACTGTTGTGTAGATAAGTTGAAGAGAATCAAGAGTAGTAAATACTTCATCAGCATCAGGATAATAATTGAACAACATCGAAATATTATTGAACATGAATTTGAAGTAACATGATTACACATGCCTCTATAAGTGTGAGGAGACCTATCTTTTCAGATGATATAATGAAAAGGAAAAGGTTCAAACACCCTTAAACCAAAAGAAACAGATAGATGCTACCTCATTGACTATTTACTAATTAACAGATTAAATATTATGTCCACTTAGAACAAAGAAATTTATCTTTCCCATCATCTGATAAAATCGTATAAAAGATTCAGGTTTTGTGATAAATTGGGTATAGGGCACCTGGATGGACTTGTCAGAAATAAAACCTATGAAGCTCAGCCACTTAATACAAAATTAGTAGATTTATGATTTATTCAGTGGCCTAAATGCTAAAATAGTTTGGGCATAAAACATACCCGACCATGTTGCAACTGAAACTAGTTTGAAGTGGAGTAAGTCGATACAGGTTATTAAGCACAACAGCAGGATCGGATCCCCGTTTAAGCTGGAACATACAGACACAAAGAATGAAGCAGTGGGAGAGAAGAAAAAGAAAGAATGATTAGTAGATTATAACTTCCCAACAGAGTTGCACTCCTAAAGTAAGTTTATCCACTTGACAGGAAAATTTGCAAACCCAAAATGTGAACCATTTAACTACATATGCGTATAAAGGTACCTCAATAACGACGCGCATTCCGGATCTATCGCTTTCATCGCGAATATCACTTATTCCTTCAATTGTCTGCAGAGAACAGAGCATGCACATAATGTAGTAACCATCAAAGTAACAAACCTATTTTCCTAAATATGAAAAGTGCATCAATCAATAAACATCAGTTCAATTGCTACAAGACCACTTATTCCTTCAATTGTCTGCAGAGAACAGAGCATGCACATAATGTAATAACCATCAAAGTAACAAAGCTATTTTCCTAAATATGAAAAGTGCATCAATCAATGAACCATCAGTTCAATTTCTACAAGACCAGTACTAATTCCTTCAATTGTCTGCAGAGAACAGAGCATGCACATAATGTAGTAACCATCAAAGTAACAAAGCTATTTTCCTAAATATGAAAAGTGCATCAATCAATAAACATCAGTTCAATTGCTACAAGACCACCATGCCCAAAGATCCAAATGATCATATAGAATTTATCTCAATTGTTTAAATAATCCCAAAACATCTAGATACATCAAAGAAAAGGAGAAAAGCTTTAACAACACAAACTGGCTCAGTGTTGAAATCAGCCACTGTACATTCAAGCGACTCAAATCACCCACTTACAAATTAGCTCATTAGGCACACTCTGTTACCTTGTTGGGAAATGTATGGCCTCTGTCTTCCCAATATTTACCTGGCCATATGCCATGCTTAATCAGACCCTGTAGGCTAAAACAGCTTTACTTATCCTTATTGAGACAAGTCTCAGTTTTCACTCACTAAGATTATTAATAGTCCTTACTATAATTAACTACCGAATTAAGAGTGAATTTGCCTGACTATATTCCATGCTTAATCACACCCTATAGGCCAAAACAGCTTTATTCATTTTATTTATCCCTAATGAGGCAACTCTCAGTTCTCACTCACTAAGATTATTTTCTAGTCCTTACTACCCCATCAGGTTGCTCAGTGGAAATAGTCGACCTAATAACCAAAAGGTCACGGGTACGATTCCCACTGCAAGCGCTTTGAATGGAAGCGGAGGGCCATGGCTGTAGAGTGTCATGCTAGTTCTCCTTAATTAAAAAAAGATAGTCCTTACTAAAATTAGCTGCCAAATTAAGAGTGGTTCCTCCTTCACCGCTTATATTCATAGCTCATCATGTTCTCCTCCTTGGCATCATTGCTTGATTAGGCAACTTAGTTACCATGATAGGATGATATTCTCCCCATTTCAAAATTCTTTTATAGACAGGCCCATCACTTGAATGATTTATGAATTTAAATAGTACATTAGTAAAGTTTTTTTTGGTTTTCAAATAATACAAAGCTCTGAATCTGTAATTCGGCATCTTAAGCATAAAGCATTGATAAATTGCGACAAAATTTAGCATATTGGTTGGTTTAGCTTAGTAGAGGTAAAATGATTTAAAATTGCATTATTTGTAGATTAAGATTCCATCATGAATTATGAGAATAACCTAAAACCAAATGATTATATGAAGATAATCAAGTTACACTTTTGAATCATTATCATTATTCTCCTATCCTGTATTGTTTTCTCATCTCCCTTTTTCACCAAACTCCAATTAATACATGCACAGATTTATTTTATCATCACAAACTTTCCACCTCCCCCAGCTGTCTCCATCCAGCTTATAGTTCATGGTGTATCAGGACAATGATCTCAGGTCACAAGAGCTTTAAGACCTATTGCTTAATTTTTTTATCTAAAATGGATCTAATTAGACTGAAATAACAATTGCAAGGGATCTGGATAAAATAAAATATTGAAAACATGCATCTACTAAAATAATAGACTACATATTCAACAAGTATCAAAAAGAACAGCATCAAATATCTTCAAAAGTAATATTTATTTTGCAAAAGGGAGAATATAATTTAGTACAGTACCTTGCCTTCCACAAGCTCGGCAATCTTCTCAACAAGAGAAGATTTGTTCGTCTGATAAGGAATCTGTCCCATGCACATAACAGCAATTAGAATTACCTCACAATCACTTGGTATTTATTTTTTTCAGCTGAACATCTCTTTCCAACAGAATAACGATTCAAACAGGAAATAAACCAATGATACCTCTTCTATGATGATTGCATTACGCTTTGTCTTGGCATCAATCAATTCAAAAGAGGTCTTCCCTCTTACTATAATGCGCCCTCGTCCAGTTCGATAAGCCTCCAAGATGCTGTATAAGAAAAGAGTACATTCAGTTATCCGCATCATTAGCCGTAAAGGAGTCAATGTTGCCAAAGAGCAATATGATTAAAGAAGTCAAATAAATTCTGGCCATGCTAATTCACAGAAACAAATCTCTCAGTTTCAGTATCAATTGTATTAAATATGGCTACAAAATACATCTTTCATCATAAAGCAAAAAGTTTAAATAAAAAGCCACCGGTACACTAGTTAGACATTTTCTTACATGCTTGAAGAAAGACACAAAAATCTATCAGGTAAAACAGATTTCCTTGGAAAAACATCCACATAATATCAACCCTTTACTAAACCAAAAAAGTACATCACTTATACCTTTTTTCCTTTATTTAAAAAAGGTCACCACTTTCATCTGCATTATCAAGTTCTACGAAGCATCATAAAAGGAAGATAAGCATGAATTATCTGGAGGAAGGTATAAGTATGCATTGTGAAAACCAATCAGCAAACAAGACTTTTAATAACAAGTCTATTCAACTTCATCAAACAGGTGAATCGAAATTATTATGCATTGTGTGTTCAAGCTTCTATGTTTCATCAACTAGAAAATGTATCTAGATCTCTTTTGTCGGAATTACTGCATAGTAGAAATATAGGGAAGTTCAGCATACCCTGCAGTACCCATAATTGAGCCGCCGGTTGGGAAGTCGGGTGCCGGCATGTATTCCATCAGTTGTTGGAGCTATTTCAAATAATACAATTGACTGAATGAGAATAAAAACAAAAGTTCAACTGGATAAAGAAAAATACTAAAAGAAACTGTAATTTTGTGACTGCATACTACCTAATCCAAAACATTGTTTAATCCTGTAAACATATTCCCATATAATGACTTTCAGTAAAAGGTGAGAAAAAACATGAAAGAACAAGAACCAAAGAAGAAAAGTATTCTCCAAGAAACAGAAACAAATTATTTCTCAAGTGACCATAGATCTTAACAATTGGAAAGCAAAGTAATGGCATGCCATACTTAATTGCACATCACTATTATAAAACCTCCATGATGGTCAATAAATCATTTAGACAGACATTTTCCATGAGACTGATTTAAAAGAAATTGGCACAAGAGTTTTCTTCATATTTTTTACTAGGCCCACAGCTGATTTGTCTTGGGATCAACCCCAACAACCAGTAGATTCATAAAATGAGAACTTATTGACATAGCTAATTTACATTTCATCCAGAGCCATCAACTAAAGAAAATGGAAGATCTTTTGGCAGGGCCAAATAAATCTTCATATCACCTTATAAATCAGCTAATTTTTTCAAATAACCCAAGATCAAACAAGCTTACTTAACTCATACAGATATTGAAACATTGTTATTCAGATTAGTTGTCACAAAAAACTGTCAAATGAATATTATTGAAATATTCTAGCTCTGATTAACAATCATTCTGAGGTCTCTTTTTTCAGTAAATCAAGATTCCAACATCCTTTTTTGCTGAAAGCAAGAGTGAATAAAAAGTGTGGTGATTTTATTCCATGGGTCATACCCCCTTTAAATACATAATATACATGCAATGTGATGTTGAAATGAGATGAGATGAGAAAGAGAGAACTCCTAACTGCTAGGATTAAATTACAGATTTAGAGATGTGAGAAGAGAGAAACCCCTAGGAGATAGAATAGAATCACCAACTAAATTTTCAGCATACTCAAACATAACCACTCTTCTATTTATATTGTTCTAACTTCTCCCTAACTGCCACTCTTCATAACCGCTAGATGTCTTAACTCCCTTTTGTAATTCTTCCTTCTTCAATTAGCCCTAAACCTACCTCTTGTATCACAATTCAAGTATAGAGTTGCTTCCTAAAATAATGGGATATTATTTTAGGATAATTATCTTTTAACCACTTTAGACAATTATTATAAAGAAAAATAACCTCAGCACTTATCTACCCAAATAATATTTGAATTATCCAATAATCTGAAAACTCTAATTAATCTGGATTTTATCAACAAGTCTATAACACCGGGAATATATCACTCAATGCATGCTAAAATTTATGCAAACTGAAACCAGCCATAACACAAAAACTGTGAACAGATATTTGTAGATTTTTTTCTTGCTTCTTTAATAATTTATTGAGAAGCACAGAGAATCAAATAAGAAAAGCAAAAGAAATAAAATTGGACATGCTTAAATAGGTAATGAATATTAAGTACTTGAACATTAAAGCTCGCAAGCAACAATTACAAGATCAATAGTTCACAAGAGTGCTAATAAAGGATATATTAGTATAATACCGTAGCTTCTGGGTTATGAATTAATGCAGAAAGTGCATCAACAAGCTCCCCAAGATTATGTGGAGGTATATTGGTGGCCATGCCGACCTGAAAGTTTTAATTATCATCTGCATTAGTACACCAATAAATCTAGAAGCTTCAAGCAGACGACCAATCATCCTTCACAAGAAGAATCCGGCATGAATGGAGATTCCTCAACAGATAAAAATATATATCTTGTCCACGTGTTAACGAACTGATCACTGAAGAAAATCCTTACAACACTACACAATGGATAGTTCAGCAATCATCGCTCACAACCTGATGTGAATCATATTTAGAAACTAAATGGAAGAAACAGCCTAAAGAAGGGAGTTTTATATGTATTGTTTGACATTGGAAATAGGTGAAAGGTCATTCCATCAAATTTATGGTACAAGTTTATTACCACTCGAGACCAGGGAAAATGAACAAAGAATCCCCATAGTAATTAGTTCAAAGGACAAGTAATTGACAATAGTAAAAAGTATCTCATTCTACAAAAATTTCAGTAGTTGGAACTAAAGATAAACTCTACAGCCTACAACATTACCAATCATCTTTACTATAAGAGACCTAAAAAATAATCAAAAACTAATGAAATTTCAGTGGTTGGAATTAAAGATAAACTCCACATCCTACAACATTGCCAATCATCTTTACTATAAGAGACCTAAAAAATAATCAAAACTAATGAAATTTCAGTATAAACAAGCAAAAATACTGAACAAAAATCATATGGAAATACCGCTATGCCAGAAGAGCCATTCAACAACAACTGTGGAAGCCTGGCAGGAAGAAGAGATGGCTCCTTTTGTGAATTGTCAAAATTCGGAACAAAGTCAACCTCCAAATGATGCAAAATACAAGAGAAAATAAATTAGTAGAAGAAAATTTGCATAAATGCACAAGAGAAAAATTATCAAAACAGTAATACTGACTGTATCTTGATCCAAATCAGCCAACAGCATCGCCTCGGTAAGTGGCTGAAATAATCAATCCAAGACATTAGCCTCCAAAGAAATCAAAATATACTTCTTCCCTTATTAACATTTCTAGTTTTTTTCAATAACTTATCATTAACTGGAAGATGCATTATGCATAATAAAAAGCAGCCTAGTATGCAATTTTCCATCATTAGAGATTAAAAAGGCTTCCACTTAAAACAAAAGTACAAAACCTACTTCCAGCCTGCACTCTGTGTAACGCATGGCAGCAGGGGGGTCTGCATCAATGGAACCAAAGTTACCATGCCCTTGGATGAGTGGGCTGCGTAAGGAGAAATCCTGCAGAGAAAATAAGTTTCTGTAGTTTAAATTAAACATACAAAATATAGTATAATTGTTTAAGCCTGAACCTACATGTAACTCCAAGAAACAAAAGGGAAATAAACTTTTAATCAAATTTTCTATTTTATGTATTTTAATCATGTCAGTTGCATTTCAAAGTACTGTCACAGTGTCATGAGACAGTGCAATAGAGAGCTATAAGAATTTTTCAGACTTAGGCTTATCCCTAACACATAATTCAAAAAGAAAAATACAGTGATATTTTTTGGTAGAAGAAATTTGAAAATCATTGGGTGTTCCAATATGGTTATGCAAAGAGGGCATTAGATATGTTAGCCACGGTGCTTATCATCCAATTCCATCTTTCAACACTTGATGGTATATGTTTAGGTTGAAAAGTTAATGATCATAATTATAAAGTTACCTGAGCCATTCGGACCATAGAATCATAAACAGCAGTGTCCCCATGTGGATGAAACTTACCAAGAACCTAAGACAAACGAAATGAAGTTCAAGATAAATGGTGACAACAAATAAAGAGGGTAGTTGACATTTCGGATATTTCATCAGCAATATCACCTCTCCAACAACTCTAGCACATTTCTTGTATGGTTTTCGTGAGGAAAGTCCCAATTCATGCATCGCAAATCTGTAAAAAAAAAATAATGAAACAATTAGTGAGAACTACATTTAGGAAAATTCTGTAGCAAGCAATCAAAACATTTCCAAATGAGTTGTGACAATCATTTGTTTAGGAGCAAAATTATCAGATGAAGAATATTAATACTACCAGGAAACATGATAAAAAAATGGAAAAAGTAAAATTCAGACTACACAAAATCCATTCAATTGAAAGTACTAAATGCATATTTCATATGCCCCTTGTGCAATTAGAAATTAATACAGACAAACACATGATTCTTTTCTTTAGACATCCTTGACATTCATGAACTTTGAATAAAAGTATCTTTGGTAGTATAAAATACAATAGCACTTTAACCTGTAGGATTGAAATGCCTTTGCTTGATATAAAATATTGTAATAAAATAATATAAACTGTCAGATAATTGACAAACCAAAAGGAAGTGCTAGACATTCAAGTAATGCCAAAACTGGTTGATAATCAAACACATTTTAAGTTATCATATCAATCAGATTCCTTCCATTACTTGCATAATAAACAGGAATAACTCACAATATGCGACGATGCACAGGCTTTAAGCCATCCCGAATGTCAGGTAGGGCTCGACCTAACAATACCGACATTGCATACGCCATATATGCTTCCGTAGCCTCTTTATGGAGCTCCGTAGGGATGATCCTCCCATCATTTCCACTTTGAGCATCCTTCAGAATGATACTACCGTTCCCTTCATCTACTTCCTCCTTAGTAGCAGTGTCCTCCTTCTTCCGGGCCTTCACCGGACGAATTCGTCTCGAAGGAGCGGCTGAAAGAAAACGGAGCTGCGAAACGCCCTGTCGAAGTGTATACAATGGAGTGGAAGCATCTGAACGGGTGAAGTGGTAACGGAAAAGGCGGAACCCTGTGGATGAAGCCATTGATGAGTGTTTGATGGAAGAATGAGAAGAAATGTTCATGCCATTGAAGAGAGGAATTCAAAAGTGGCTTTTGAATAATGTAGTGTATTATCCTGTCAAGTGAGAGGTTTTAGAAAGGGATGATGATGATATATGCTAAAACCCTAACCAAGGTGCAGCGTGAGAAAATATATCTCGTGCGCGCCAAGTTGCCGTTTTGTTTTCTTTTACATTTTCATTTTGTTTTGTTTTTATTTATTCACATTTTGAATTAGGTTAAATTCAAGTTTGTTAAAAAATTTAGAATGATATTTTTTTTTTAATTAAAAGAGAATTAATATAACACTCACAGTTATGGTCCCGTTTAAACTCAAAGTGCTCGAATAATATATTTAGTTTTTTTATCTCTATATATATATAATAATGCTTAAATTTAAAGTAATTGGATTGTCGAGTCGAGAGATCTGTTTATCTCCGTAAATTTTAACAACAGTAGAGACTTAAATGTCCTTAAACTCATTCTACCCAAATAAATTTATCCTTATTTCATACATGTTTTTCTGTCACTTTAGCCAAAATAAACCAAATAACCCAATTTAGGACAAGCCCTATGTGAAATAAAAACGTTGGTTTATCAAAGTGAGAAGATGGTTAGATGCGAAATGATATTGATGGTTAAAATATGTGATGAAATTGATGGGTGGGTAAAATGACATTCACGAGATTAGATGTTGATTGGCATGTATGGTTAAAATATGCGATGAAATTAGTGGTTGGGTAATGACATTCACGATATGGAATGAGATGGTTTGAAGTTTGTTGATTTGACCGACGTGTAAGGTCACGAGATTAAAGGTCAAATGAGGTGTAAAAAATATGAATGAGATGGTTGGTTAGTCGAAGTGAGGATAAGTAAGTCAGGTTGTTTATTGTCAAATATGTGAGGAGTGATTTGTTTGACCAAAGTGAAAGTAAAGTCTCGAAAAGAAAGGTCGATTGAGATTTGTGGATAAAATTTTAGAATGAGATGGTTGGTTAGTCGAAGTGAGTATTGTCACACAATGAAAGGTCGATTGGGGATTGGTGGACCAAAGTAAGGGTCAAAAAAATTGATAATGTACCAAAGTAAAAGTTTAAGGTCTTAGTATGGAAGGTCCGATTAGGGTGGATAAATGTGAATGAGATAGTTGGTCAGTCGAAGTGAGGATAAGTAAGTCGGGTTGTTTATTGTAAAATATGTGAGGAGATGAATTATTTGACCGAAATAAAATTAAATTCTTGAGACAAAAGATCGATTGAGATTTTGGTGGTATAAAAATGTGGAATGAGATGATTAGTTAATCGAAGTAAGTAAGGTCACGCGATGAGAGGTCAGTTAGGAGGATTAATGAGTCAAAGTGAGGGTAAAAGAGATTGATAATGTTGGATATGGTAAATTTGACTGAAATAAAAGTGTGTAAGGTCATAGCATGAGAGGTTTGATCATGATATGGATAAATGTGGAATGAGATGATTAGATAATCGAAGTAAGTAAGGTCACGCGATGAGAGGTCTGTAAGGAGGATTAATGGGTCAAAGTGAGGGTAAAAGAGATTGATAATGTTGGATATGATAAATTTGACCGAAATGAAAGTGTGTAAGGTCATAGTATGAGAGGTTTGATCAAGATGTGGATAAATGTGAAATGAGATGGTTAGTTAATCAAAGTGAGGATAAAAAAATTAAGTTGTATATTATAAAATATGTGAGCAGATGGGTCACGAGATAAGAGGTGGGTTGGGGATTGTGGCCAAAGTGAAAAGAGTAAAAAGAGATTGGTAATATTGGAGATAATTAATTTGACCGAAGTGAATGTGTAAGGTCACATAAGAGAGGTCGATTATTAGGGTGGATAAATGTGGGATGAGATGGATGATTAGTTAAATTGACTAGTGCTATTGAATCTGCAGTTAAGGGAATATCACCAGTTCTTGGAATAAGAGCTCTTGAACTCAATGGGGGAGGTTTAGCCTAGCTAGCCCTAATTTCGGTCAAAAGGGTTTGGCGTTCAGATGGGGATGCGATTAACAATTCTCTTTCTAAATTGAGGATAAAGAATGTCGGGTTGTATATTGTAAAATATGTTAGGAGATGGGTTGTTTGACAAAGTGAAAGTAAATGTTTCGGGATGAGAGGTCGATTTTGAATTTGTGGATAAATGTGAAATGAGATGGTTAATTAGTCAAAATGAAAGTAAGATAACGAGATGAAAGGTCAATTGGGGTGGATAAATGTGGAATGAAATGTATGGTTAGCCAAAGTGAGGATAAAAAGGTCGAGTTGTATATTATAAAGTATGTGAGAAGATGGGTTGTTTGATAAAGTGAAAGTATGGTCTTTGAGAGATGAGAGGTCAATTGTGATTGGTGGATAAATGTGGAATGAGATGTTTTTTGATTAGTCGAATTGAAATTAAGGTAATTATATGAGAGGTCGATTGAGAAAAAAATTGATATTGGTGGTTAAAATGCACGAGAAGATTAGTTGTTTAATCGAAGTGAAAGTTAAGGTCACGAGATGAAAATTCTAGTTTGAATTGGTAGATAAATATGGAATGAGATGGTTGGTCAGTCAAAGTACTTTAAGGTCAGGAGATAAGAGGTCGATTGAGCATTGGTGGGCTAAAGTGAGATTAAAAAAAGAGATTAATAATGTTTGAGATTTTTGATTTGACAAAATTGAAAGTGTAAGGTCACGAGATAATAGGTTCTTGAAAATAATATGTGATGAGATATGTGAGAAGATAAATTGTTTTACGGGAATCTTATATATTTATGTTACAAATCATTTAAGTAATTATTACATATATTTTTTATTATTTATATAAACATGTTAATTTTAAATGTTATTTAATTTTTGTTAAATATTTATTATAATAATTTATTATTATAAAAAAATTAAAATATTATATGAAAAAAAATTATTAGCATAGATTTTTTAATTATTATATTAATTTTAAATATTTTTTAATATTAATTCAATTATCTATTATAATAATTTATTATTATAAAAATTAAGACAGTATATTTGAAAGAAGAATTTTTTATTATCTTTGTAATTATTTATATATATATATATATATATATATATATATATATATATATATTAAAAAATAATTATTTGTCCAATTATATATTATAATAATTTATTTATTTTAAAATAATTAATTATATTTAATTTATTTATTTTTTTATTTTTGATAAATATCAATTTTATTAAATTTAGTTATTAAATAATCAAAATTATTATTTTATAAAAATTATATAAAAAAATTTAAATAAATTGGTTAGTTAATTTTTTAATATTTTTTTAAATAAATATATAATAATAATAAGTAATATTAGATTAGAGTAGAACTTTATATAATTTGATTGGTAATTTGATTCAAAATTCAATGGTTGAAGATTTGTTTTGTTGAAATTATTTTTATTTTTATCTAATAAATGTTGTCAATTTATATGATTGGTCAGTGTGCTTTAGATTTAGGGACGAATTCATAAATCCGAGTTGTTGTGGATTTACAAAAATAACAATAAAATTTTAAATAAAACTAGTAGATAAATGTACGTTTTTCCATTTTTTTAATAATTGATAAAGTTAAATTGAAAAACTTATAAGGTAAAGTCACATTTTTACCGTAAAAATAATGAACATTATATTTGAATTCTTGATTTTTATAAATTAAAATCCATTCAAATCATTTAGATTTGAATAATATTATTTTTATTTAAATTTTTTATATATAAATAATATTCTGTTTATATATTATCTGTGAGTTATAATTATTATTATTGATGTAAATTTAAGACGAACTAGTATAACTATTATTATTTTTAAAAGATTGAGATATTTACCGAATTAGTAGCTGATAATATTTTTTGACTAAGTATTTAATCGGTACAAGATTCATTTAGGAAGCCTAAAATAATTATTCAAATATTGTAATATTTCTTTTAACCTTTTATTAATGTTACTTTGTCACTTTGATTTATGAGATATAGAAGGAAAATAATATAAAAATATCTAGAAAAATGTCCAAATGGATAATATTGTTCAAAATTGGTTTGCAATAATGAAAAGCAAGGTTTTGAAAACCGTTCCGGTTACCGACCCGGTTTTCTGGGCGAACTCCGGTTTAACCGGTCTAACCGGTTCAACCAGTGGTTGGACCGAATTTTAAATTCATTAAATTTAAGTTCTTGTCGGTGGGTCACCAAAATTCGAAAGGTGAAACAACTCCTTCAAGATTTCATCGAATGTAGCAGATGTCTTCAATGACCTGCTACTTTATTGGTGGTGTTAAATCTCCCACACTGATGTCTCCTTCATGAAAGGCCGATGATCACTGGATTTGGGTAAACTAGATTTAGTAGAGAGAGAAGAAGAGATAGATCCAGCAGAGAGCTTCTTGAAGGGCCGATGACCACTAGGTTTGGTTTGGGTTGATAAAGTAGATCTAGTAGAGAGAGAAGAAGAGATAGATCCAGCTTAGAGCTTTTGAAGAGCCGATGATCACTGAGTTTGGTTGATAAAGTAGATCTAATAGAGAGAGAAGAAGAGGTAGATCAGATAAAGAAGAAATGTCCAGAGTTACCTTTCGGACCGGATATTTCCGGTTTGTTTTTTGGGTTAAACCGTCCGGTTGGACCGGATTTTGCCCGGTTCGAAAGGTGACCGCATTAAAGTCAAAAACCGGACCGTTCTCTCAACCGTTTCGCGGTCGGACCGGTTGAACCGGCGGTCCGACCGCGTATTTTAAAACCTTGATGAAAAGTGAGGAGAAATGCTCTAGATAGGGATGAAAATGGGGTATTTCGATGCGGGAAATACATATATCATTCTCTCTCCGCTTTTATTTTGGGTTTTTTTTAATATCATCCGTTCCATTTGGTTTCGAGATATCCCGCGGAACACCGTTTATAAAACAATTTTAAAAAAATTAAAAAAAATTTATACAAAAAAATTATATAAACGGATTTTTTAATATAATATATATGGTAATATATTAAAATTTTATATTATTATAAAAAAAAAAATTACAACTCCTATAAAATATAATGAATAAATAAATATATTGGTAATTTTATATATTTAGTTGTGTTCATAGTGTTCGGGACAGGGTCGGGGCGGGGAACATTATATTTGAATTCTTGATTTTTATAAATTAAAATCCATTCAAATCATTTAGATTTGAATAATATTATTTTTATTTAAATTTTTTATAAATAAATAATATTCTGTTTATATATTATCCATGAGTTATAATTATTATTATTGATGTAAATTTAATACGAACTAGTATAACTATTATTATTTTTAAAAAATTGAGATATTTATCGAATTAGTAGCTGATAATATTTTTGACCAAGTATTTAATCGGTAAAAGATTCATTTAGGAAGCCTAAAATAATTATTCAAATATTGTAATATTTCTTTTAACCTTTTATTAATGTTACTTTGTCACTTTGATTTATGAGATATAGAAGGAAAATAATATAAAAATATCTAGAAAAATGTCCAAATGGATAATATTGTTCAAAATTGGTTTGCAATAATGAAAAGTAAGGAGAAATGCTCTAGATAGGGATGAAAATGGGGTATTTCGCGGAAAATACATATATCATTCTCTCTCCGCTTTTATTTTGGGGTTTTTTATAATATCATCCGTTCCATTTGGTTTCGAGATATCCCGCGGAACACCGTTTATAAAAAAATATTAAAAAAATTAAAAAAAAATTATACAATAAAATTATACAAACGGATTTTTTAATATAATATATATTGTAATATATTAAAATTTTATATTATTATAAAAAAAATTTACAACTCCTATAAAATATAATGAATAAATAAATATATTGGTAATTTTATATATTTAGTTGTGTTCATAGTGTTCGGGACAGAATTGGGACGGGTCGGGGCGGGGGACACAAATATCATCCCCAACCCATTCCCATTCGGTTTTAGAAAAAAACCGCCACAAACAGGACAATTCGATTCTGTTACCGCGGGGCGATTTCAAATTGTCATTCTTACCTCTAGACATTTCATAATTGTCTCTTAAATGACTAATAAAGAGTGAAGAATGGATGAAGTCTCTTAAATGACTAATAAAGAGTGAAGGAAAATAATATAAAAATATCTAGAAAAATGTCCAAATGGATAATATTGTTCAAAATTGGTTTGCAATAATGAAAATTGAGGAGAAGTGCTCTAGATAGGATGAAAATGGGATATTTCGATGCGGGAAATACATTTATCATTCTCTCTCCGCTTTTATTTTGGGGTTTTTTTAATATCATCCGTTCCATTTGGTTTCGAGATATCCCGCGGAACACCGTTTATAAAACAATTTAAAAAAAATGAAAAAAAATGTATACAATAAAATTATATAAACGGACTTTTTAATATAATATATATTGTAATATATTAAAATTTTATATTATTATAAAAAAAATTTACAACTCCTATAAAATATAATGAATAAATAAATATATTGGTAATTTTATATATTTAGTTGTGTTCATAGTGTTCGGGATAGAATTGGGACGGGTCGGGGCGGGAGACATTATTAATGTTACTTTGTCACTTTGATTTATGAGATATAGAAGGAAAATAATATAAAAATATCTAGAAAAATGTTCAAATGGATAATATTGTTCAAAATTGGTTTGCAATAATGAAAAGTGAGGAGAAGTGCTCTAGATAGGGATGAAAATGGGGTATTTCAATGCGGGAAATACATATATCATTCTTTCTCCGCTTTTATTTTGGGGTTTTTTTTAATATCATCCGTTCCATTTGGTTTCGAGATATCCCGCGGAACACCGTTTATAAAACAATTTTAAAAAAATTATGAGATATAGAAGGAAAATAATATAAAAATATCTAGAAAAATGTCCAAATGGATAATATTGTTCAAAATTGGTTTGCAATAATGAAAAGTGAGGAGAAGTGCTCTTGATAGGATGAAAATGGGGTATTTCGATGCGGGAAATACATATATCATTCTCTCTCCGCTTTTATTTTGGGTTTTTTTTTAATATCATCCGTTTCATTTGGTTTCGAGATATCCCGCGGAACACCGTTTATAAAACAATTTTTAAAAAATTAAAAAAAATTTATACAATAAAATTATATAAACGGATTTTTTAATATAATATATATTGTAATATATTAAAATTTTATATTATTATAAAAAAAAAATTTACAACTCCTATAAAATATAATGAATAAATAAATATATTGGTAATTTTATATATTTAGTTGTGTTCATAGTGTTCGGGACAGAATTGGGTCGGGTCGGGGCGGGGGACATTATTAATGTTACTTTGTCACTTTGATTTATGAGATATAGAAGGAAAATAATATAAAATTATACAATAAAATTATATAAACGGATTTTTTAATATAATATATATTGTACAATAAAATTATACAATATAAAAATATCTAGAAAAATGTCCAAATGGATAATATTGTTCAAAATTGGTTTGCAATAATGAAAAGTGAGAAGAAGTGCTCTAGATAGGGATGAAAATGGGGTATTTCGATACGGGAAATACATATATCATTCTCTCTCCGCTTTTATTTTGGGGTTTTTTTTAATATCATCCGTTCCATTTGGTTTCGAGATATCCCGCGGAACACCGTTTATAAAACAATTTTAAAAAAATTATGAGATATAGAAGGAAAATAATATAAAAATATCTAGAAAAATGTCCAAATGGATAATATTGTTCAAAATTGGTTTGCAATAATGAAAAGTGAGGAGAAGTGCTCTAGATAGGGATGAAAATGGGGTATTTCGATGCGGGAAATACATATATCATTCTCTCTCCGCTTTTATTTTGGGGTTTTTTTTAATATCATCCGTTCCATTTGGTTTCGAGATATCCCGCGAAACATCATTTATAAAATAATTTTAAAAAAATTTTAAAAAAATTATACAATAAAATTATATAAACGGATTTTTTAATATAATATATATTGTAATATATTAAAATTTTATATTATTATAAAAAAAAAATTTACAACTCCTATAAAATATAATGAATAAATAAATATATTGGTAATTTTATATATTTAGTTGTGTTCATAGTGTTCGGGACAGAATTGGGACGGGTCGGGGCGGGGACATTATTAATGTTACTTTGTCACTTTGATTTATGAGATATAGATTGAAAATAATATAAAATTATACAATAAAATTATATAAACGGATTTTTAATATAATATATATTGTAATATATTAAAATTTTATATTATTATAAAAAAAAATTTACAACTCCTATAAAATATAATGAATAAATAAATATATTGGTAATTTTATATATTTAGTTGTGTTCGTAGTGTTCGCGACAGAATTGGAACGGGTCGGGGCGGGGGACACAAATATCATCCCCAACCCATTCCCATTCAATTTTAGAAAAAACCCGCCACAAACAGAACAATTCGATTCTGTTACCGCGGGGCGATTTCAAATTGTCATTCTTACCTCTAGACATTTCATAATTGTCTCTTAAATGACTAATAAAGAGTGAAGAATCGATGAAGTTTCTTAAATGACTAATAAAGAGTGAAGAATTGATGAAGCATGTTATCATGTGAAAGAGGTCGAATATCTTCTTGTTTGATTATAAAAACTCCTTGGTATGTTATTTTAATTTTGTGTTCAACTGTTTTCAAAGAAACAAATTTGGATAATGAAATAAAGTTCCATTTTTTTTATATAAAAAAAAAGTAGCCTTTATGATAATGCTTTCTAATGCATGTTAGCACCGGATCATCTGAGATTTTTCCACTCAATAATTGTATTTTTGTAATAGTTATTTATAAAGATAATAGGCAGACATGGATCTTATTTAAAGAACGTGATCAACATCTTCAGCCTGTTTATTTGAGCAAGTTGTGAAACCAACTTCAAACATCGATGTGAACATGGAAGAAGTTTCTTCTTGCAAACTTCTCCTGCATTTACTCATCTAGGCCTAAGTTATGAATCTAATAAATTTGTATTATCTTATTTACTTCTTCCTTACAATTTTTGTTTTAATATTTTCTTTTAATAAGTTATGATAATTCATGTACATTATAATAATTCAATATAATCATTCTCTTATATTCTAACATGGTATTAATTTTTTGTTTTGTAATTGAGCACATCAAGTCCTAGTCTTTCGCTGCCTTTATTAATAATTACTCTAGTCATTGATGGGAGACTCTCATAAATTTATTATTATATTTTATTTTCAATAATAAATTTTTATCATTGTTTTCTAGATTTTTTTTTAAATTTTCTTATTTTCTTCGACTATCATATCTTCTGAGTTTTATTTTTTTTTGTTGTTTTTTTAATCTTAGTAGTCTATGCCCATATTTTATTGATTTTAATTCAATTATATGTGATTTTTTTGTTGGTTATTTAATCAACATTGTCATCATGTCGTTATGATATATATATTTTCAGTTATTTTACCCCCAACATTATATACCCATGAAATTATACATTTTTCACTAATTTATTTAATCAACACATTGTCATCTTGTTGTTGGATGGATCTCAACACTCACGACCATCTTCAGAGTTCTTTTTTCAATTGTTGGTTCACCTAGAATTAAATGCACATGAGATTTTACCTCTTAGTTGATTTATCACTCAACACACTATTATCATGTCATTGAATTAATTACAACACTCGAGATTATAAAGTTTGAAGAATATAACATCAACATTTCACATTTGTCTTCAACCTCAAATTGTTCAAGTCATTTCCATCTTGAGTTTAAAGAGATGTTATACACTAGTAAAAAATGTATGATCACCGAGGAATCTCACCGAGAGCGATCAAATGCTCTCAGAAATATTTCTTCCACCGAGAGCATCACTCTTCCCACACTGATATTTTTGAAGACCACCGAGAGTATTAGTTATTCCTCCTAGATAATATTTATTTCCGAAAGCCTTTGTTGTCTGCTCTCGGTGAATGAATATTTCTGAGGGCCCGCGATTACGCCCTCAGTGAAATCCTTTTAATTTTACCCAGTCGCTTCCTTTCTTCTTTCTTTCTTCTTCCTCTCGCGCTTCCTCTCATGATCCCTTTCTTTTTTTCTCTGATTCTTCGCTCACAGATCCGCTCGACCTCCGCCCTTCCTTCGCTCACAGATCCGCCCTCCTCCGCCCAGATCGATTCTGCCCTCCTCTACCCTCCTCCTGCCACAAATTGACGATTTCTCCCTCATTCGCCCAGATTTTCGGCCATGCAAGTCTTCAAAAGTCTTTTGCTTTGGCTAAAATCACGACTATTATTTCCAGGGGTTTTCGACCATAGAGTTGAAGTTTCCTCCACTTATCTGAGAGACGTTCAAAACAACTTTTAGAGCTGAAATCAGTCCCTGTTATAGATCCCCAATTATTGTAAGATTTCTATGCCACGACTAATTTCATTTCTGTAATAGAATCAAGGTTAGGAAAAAGTAGAATTCATGTATAAGGATTGGGGATAAATTTTGTAAACACGTGTTTATTTTGGTATATGAATCTGGAATTTGTTTTGGCAAAGTTTGATTCATTTTATTACAATTTGATCAAAAGTTATTGTGATGTTAGGCTTAGTTTATGGAAATCAACAACAAACATTAATCTATTTAGGTATAATCAACCCATGAGACTGATTCTGAAATCTGATATTTCAGTATATCTTGTTTGTTTAAATAAATATAACTTTATTTGAGTTGTGAATTGGAATTTTGAATTCAAAGAAAAGTTCTAGTAAAATCTGTTATGCTAAACTTTTGTGTGATAATACTTTTTATTTTAATTGATTTAGAGGTTCAAATCACTTTACTTAAGTAACTATGCAATTAGGATTTTTGGGAAATTATTTCTGCCTTGATTTGCTTTTCAATTTGAAAATCCTCTTGAACTTGAGTCTTAACTTGATGGTAGATATTTCCTTCCCCTATTCCAAGTTGATTCCTCTTCAGCTTCCCGATTCTAGGTACTCCCCGATTCATTGTATATATATTAATTGGAATTATACTTGATTCTTTGTATATATTTATATGCTAAAAAGTAGTAGCAACATTACTACTATTACAAGGTCTAGTTATCTATAGACTATGGCCTTCACCAATTGTGCATGTCTTTTGATCTTGCATTGTAAAGAAGTAGATTTACATAAGTAGATAGGTGAATCACTTATCAGATAACAAATGAGACAATCAGAAATGATGTTGAAACCAAATTAAGGGTTCTTCCACACTATGAACATTGATGTTTGTTTGCCTTCATTAAATATGTTTGCATGTCTGCTGGATTTAAATTGATTTAGGGATTTACATTAGATATGTTTGTCTGCCTTCATTAGATATGTTAGAAATGAAATTAAATATTTGCCTTCATTAAATATGTTAGATATTAATAAATATGATATGACGATGTTTATTTGAGTGATATTTGGACTATATAAAATGTAGGTTTTTCTAGTAACACGATATTGACATTATTGATGCTTTAAATGATGTTTATTTCATTCTACATAGATACTTTATTTAGTTAAATTGTGTTACTAAATTAATTCCACTAAGTTTAAAATATCTAAACATTTCAAATGATTGAGATTAATTAATTTCTAATACTCTTTTCAATATAACCATATTTTGGTGTTAAGAAATCTGATCGACGTTGGAAAATGGAAATTCCGGACAAAAGTTGGATGCTCCTACGTCGAGATCATCCACAATATATGAAAGACGTTGAACAATTCCAAAACTTTGCTCAATACTCTACTAGAAGGGAAAATATTGATTGTCCTTGCGTTAAATGTGCAAATCGAAACTATGAGAGTGTTAATGTTGTGAAGACACATCTAATTATACACGGTATTAGAATGGACTACAATTTTTGGTATTTTATGGTGAAAGGAGCTCCACAAATGATATTGTTGATGATGGCGTTGATAATGTTGATAATGATGTTGATGACGAATTAAATAATGAAGACGATGTTAATGAGAATATCATAGAAGAAGATAATACAGCTGATGATATTGATAATGATGTTGATGACCGGTATATGGAAGATATTCTCAATGATTTGTATCCCAAAATTCAACACTCTAGTTTTGAAGATTCGGTTGACAATGATAAAACATTCTACAAATTGTTGGATGATTCAAAGCAGCCTTTGTATGAAGGTTCTCAAATTTCAAAGGTTTACACATTATTGAAGTTGCTTCATATTAAAAATGTTGGTCAATGGAAAAATACATCATTAGACCTATTGCTAAATTTGCTCAAAGATGAGATTTTACTAGTAAATTCTCATTTACCTAATTTTATTATGAGTGTGAAAAAATTATTACAGATATCGGTCTTACATATGAAAAGATCGGTGTCTGTAATAATAATTGTATGCTTTACCGTAAACAAGATAATGATCTGCAACCTTGTAATGTGTGTTCGGAATCGTGGTTCGGGATAATTGTATGCTTTAACATAATGCAGACATATTGGGATCGTAGTTCGGGACCCGACTGTGATATCACATCGTATTCTGCATTGGTTAGACTTGAACTCTACCGACATAGAGCATCTTTGGAAGTCGGTAATGGTAAGTGTTAATATCTTATTGTATTAACTTTCATTCTCTAATACATAATAATAATTAATCTCGTATGTTTGTAGAATCGTTTTGAGGTAGTGCCGGAACCTATTGGGTATTATCAAAAATAAATAATGGAACATGTGAATGTGGTTTGGGATAGGTATCGATGTGATATCAACCAGAATCGTGTTAAAGCTCATGATGGGGATATAACAACTATTAGAGCACACAAACCGAATGAATATACAGAAGATGATTGGAATTACATTTTAGATTGTCATTTTCTCTAAGACAATTTCCGGATGAATTTTTAAATTCTAAACTTTACACATCCTTGTTTATAATGCAACTAAGTATTAATTGATGTTTTCAAAAATAGGTAAGAAGTGAGCGAAATTCACAAAATATGAAGAATCTTCGCATAACACATAATGCGGGAGTGTGTCATTCTATCAAGTGGCAACAAAAATGGTAAGTACATATTTATTCAATAGAAATTATAATATGTTAACTATATTTTAATAAGTAACACTAAAATTTAATCTTCATAGGAGAGGACTACGGGTATAGTGCCATCACACATTGAGCTTTTCTACGAGACACACAGTAAAAAAGGAACATGTGACGACTCTACTTGTGCGGTGGATCCCCATATACAAGAGAAAATTGTAAGTGTATACTTCATATTTCACTTATTTATTGATTTATAATTAACTAATCAACTTTTGTTTCTTTTTGTATGATGCAATGCGTCAGACGCTCGAAAGAAATCCCGATATGTCCGATTATGAGTTGATCGAGAACGTTTTTGGACGATAAGGGCACGAGAGGGTCATTGGAATGGGATTCGGCGTGAGGCCCACACAGTTTAGAGGAGATTTGCGTGGTGGAAGCCAATCTCAACGAAGGGAGCAAGAGGTTGAGAAGTTACGTACTAAATTACAAGAGGAGGTTTTGAAAAGAGAACAACTGGAGGTTGTAGTTCTTGAGTCAAAAAGAGAAGCGCAAGAGGCAAAAAGACAAGCTCATGAGGCACAAATACAAATGGAAAGACAAGCTCTTGAGTCACAAAGACAAATGAAAAGACAAAGGGAAAATTTTCAGAACTAGTTGGCGACGTTTATGGCGAGATATCCTCCACTTCCACCTCCGGATCAATCTGGTATATGATACTTTTATATCTTTAAATAATTTGACTGACATATAGGATAATGGGATTTTGGTTTATTAGATGATTGAAATTTTGAATGAATTGAGATTTGAGTTTATTGGATAATTGTATTTTTGGATTATTGGGATTTTGATATATGAAATTAGGTATTTCTAATTTGTGTATGATTTAGGTCTGAAATTGTTTGGTTTAAAATATGTAATATTCGATTTATAAACGTTTTATTTAAAAAAAAAACTTATTATAGCCGAGAGCAATAGGCTTATGCCCTTACTAACTCTTTAAAGTTAGCTCCGAGAGCGTTAGCGCTGCTCTCGTTAATATTTGAAAGCCATTTCCGAGAGCGTTAGCACTGCTCTCGGTAACAGTTTAAAGTCATTTCCGAGAGCTTTATATGCTCTCGGTTATAAGTTATCTCCAAGAACTTTTTATGCCCTCGTAAATGTCTTTTTTTCTCACCAACAGCTTTATCACTGAGACGCTCTCGTGAATTCTTTCACCGAAGGCATTTAGCCTGTCTCTTAGAGTTTCTACCCTCTTTAAAAAGCAATTTTTTACTAGTAATAATATAAGATAATATATCGGTAATATATTATCACAACTTTATTATTATATTATATTAATAATGTCTATATAATTGAATAATTTATGTACCTATATATATATATATATATATATAATAATACAATATAATCGTTCTCTTATATTCTAGCAAGGCCCCTAGATATTTATGATTTTGTTTGTATTTAGATATTTGGTAATGTTTGATTTCATTATAATTGTGGACATATATGTCACATGGGTAACATTTCTCTCTAGATGGTAGAAACTATCAAATACCACTCAATAAGTTGGGTTTGGAATAGTCCATTATAAAAAAACAAACAATACAATGTACACTAGTTGTCCCCACCCAGATTTTGTCCACAAGATTATCATCTCATCAAAGGGTATAATAGTAATTACCAGCAACCCTAAGTCCTAACTATCCCATATTTGAACAAGTTGTGAAATCAAAATCAAAATCAAATTAAGAAAAACTTCTTTCCATAACCATGGAAGCTTCTTCCTTGCAAACTTCTCCAGCTAAAAGGTAATCAACCCTCTTTGATTTCATTCACTAGCTAGATTTTATAATTTATCAAGTGTTCATTTGATTATTACATGCAGGCTAGAAGGTAAGGTAGCAATAATAACTGGCGGTGCTAGTGGCATCGGAAGAGCCTCCGCTAAGATATTTGCCCGATACGGTGCCAAAGTCATTGTGGCCGATGTCCACGATGATAGAGGCCGCTCCCTCGCGGAGTCATCGAACCAAACCATCTCGTTCATACACTGCGACGTGACCAAAGACGACAACGTCAAGAACCTTGTTGACTCGGTTATCTCTGAGCACGGCACGCTCGATATAATGTTTATCAACGCGGGCATCCTCGGAGACATTAGCCCCAGCATTTTGTCTACAGATGAGGGGAACCTCAAGACCATATTCGGGGTCAACGTATTTGGCGCATTCTTCTGCGCCAAACATGCTGCCCGAGTCATGATTCCAGTCAAAAAGGGAAGCATAATCTTCACCGTAAGTAGTGCTTCGGTAGCTGCCGGTTTAGCACCTCACGCGTATACTTCGTCCAAGCATGCATTGGTGGGGCTGACCAAGAACTTATGTGTGGAGTTAGGGCAACACGGTATCAGGGTCAACTGCATATCGCCTCATGCGATCCCAACCGAGATTATGACAAAAGGGTTTTCCATGGATGGTGAATCGGCGGCTCGTCTTGTGGCCGAGACGTCTGTTCTGAAGGGGGTTACGTTGGAAATGGATGATGTGGGGGAGATGGCGGTTTTTCTAGCAAGTGACGAGTCGAAGTATGTTAATGGGGTGAACTTGTTGTTAGATGGAGGCTACACAACTACAAATCCATCACTTGGGCTTGCTCTGGCTAATGCAATTAGTCATCTGTCCTAATTATAATTTGTGTCTAATTTGTGATGGATGGGGTTAATTTCATCAATTTTATTAGTACCGTAAACACTGCAAAAAATATAGAATTTCGTGTGTTTTATTTCTTCTAAATTGTTGAACGATCTCTTCATTCTTTTGAGTTTTTTAATTGGTTAAATTATTATATCGTCTCTTCCTATTTAATATTTAATTTTAAAATAATAATGAAATAATTAGATTTTTGTTCAAATTTCATAAAAACTCATATCAAACCAGTTATTGCTCAAAATTATTTAATTCAACAAATTATTTAAAGGAAATATAATTTTTGTGTATATTTTTGTTAAATTATTTTTAATTAATGTTACAGATTTTAAAATATAAGTTTAATTATAAATATTAAAATATTTATATTGAAAACAGATATTTGTATTTTATATTTATAATATTAATTTTTCTATATATAATATTATCTGCAAAACTTTGAGAGCGATAGTCGTACATATCTTTGATTGTGGCATCTCTACGAATAGAAATAGGAACAAACACAGGGAAGAGAACAACCAAACTCTTACTCCACATTATGCATTCTCCCCAAAACTAATTGATGAACCTTCGTCCACATCAAACAAAAAATGTTCACGATAACTTTTTTCACATGATTGATATACCACTCCATATGTTACATCCTACAGGGGGATTGAATTTTTTTTGAATCAACCCGATCAATCCAACATATATTTGTTTTTAATCATATTAACCCAAAGATTCCATTTTCCGAACCAAAACGAGCACACCACTCAGACAAAAAGGCCTTATTAAAAGCACATAGGTCACGAAAACTCAAACCTCCTTATCTTTTGACATTTTTATTTAACTCAACTTACAAGATGTGAAAATGAAGACTCAGAAGACTCCCATAAAAATTTACACATCAATATCTCTATTTTAACTATCACGCTTTTAGGAATAACAAATAATAACATCATGTAAATATGCATAGATTCTAACGTGCTCTTGATGAGAACCATACGGCATCCTTTAGAGATAAACTTGTTTTTTTAGATAGAGAATTTTTTTTCCATCTTAGAGATAATCGGATTCCAAGAGGCTTTAGAGCGAGTCTTTGCTTTAAGTGGAAGACCTAAATATGTGGCCTGAAAACATACAATGCCAAATCCCAAAATACCCGCTAAAACGAGATTTTCTCATAGTTGACACAAAATTAGAGAAGAATATTTTAGACTTGTCAAGATTAACACAAAGTCCTGAGCAAGCGCCAAATAACCACAAAATATCACGAAGATACTTGAAATTTCCATGGGAAGCATTAATCTTACTGAGCGTATCATAAAAAAAGTAAGTGAGAAATGGAAAATGGAGCCCTCCTCGATTCGCAATCAACCACATGGATAAGTTCGTTATTTTCAGCGAAGATCATCGTCTTAGAAAAAATTCTCATGACAATGACAAACAAAAAGAGGGACAATGGGTCTTGCTGCCTAATCCCCTCGAACTCTCGAAAAAGCATTGAGAATTATCATTCACGATAACAAAAAATTTAGTCGTGGAATTGCAAAATTTTATCCACCGAATCCACTTTTTACCCATTCCCATCCTAGTCATGACATCAAAGATAAATTCTCATTTAACATAATTATAAGTTTTTTCAATATCAAGTTTGACGAAGCGCATTGAGCACCATTAGAGTTAGATGAATCAATGCACGCATTGACAATCAACGTACCACATCAATGATTTGACGCCCTTTAATAATTGTCATTTGGTTAATATATATAACTAATTCTAACACCACACGCAACTTGTTTGCCAAACATTTTGAAATAATTTTGTAGAAAGACATTACTAAACTTATAGGTCTAAATTTTTTTAGGTCTATAGTTTTTGAAGCTTTGCTATGAGAACAATCAAGGTGGAATTCTAACTTTTGTCAAAAGAGGAAAAACGATAAAACTGTTCAATAGCCGTCATAACATCCCCTTAAGGAAGGTCCACACCCTTTTGAAGAACGCCAAAGTGAAACCATCGCTACCCAGAGCCTTGTCACCACCAAACACATTAATAATATCTTCCACCTCCTACACCGTAAATTGTCTCTCAAGAATACCCTTATGCTTAGAATTAATAGCCATAAAGTTCATAAAGTTTATGCCGTCTAACTTTGGTCTATTGATTACTGATTCGAGAAATAGATTCTTATAAAACTGGATAATGTTTGCAAAAATAGCTGACTCACTCTCATGAGTAACCCCAAAAATCGAGATAGAATAATTAATCGCATTATCTTTAGACCGAGCATTCAAAACACTATGAAAAAACTTTGTGTTCTTATCTCCGTATCTTAACCAGGTACCCCTATTGTGCTAACAAACCCCAATTTTCTCTTTCTTGCATAGAGATAAAACTCACTAATCAAATGAATTCTAGAGGTAATCTCAAAATCCAACAACTCACGTGCATCTTTAGCCCCATCAATAACATTGATCTTATAGCATAAAATATCGACCTTAGAACGAAAGCATTCACGGTCCCTTACAAACCAACTTCTAAGTAACTTCCAAAGATCTCTAAATTTAACAGAAATCTTGGAAGAATGTGATTCACATATCACTTAGTTTTGCCAATAAGTTTGCACCCTCGGAAGGAAATCTGGTCTAATCAGCCATTTATTCTTAAACCTAAACGGACGATAAACCCTCAAAACCAACTTACGCTCAATCAAGATAGGTCGATGATTAGGTAGCTCTATAGAATAACTTTCTAGAAGACATTAGTTACCCCACAAAAGATTGAATTGTTTACTAGAAACCTATCTAAACGAGATTAATCGAGCCTACTATGATTGTTACCTCTCCTAAAAGTTATTGACATCCTTCTAATGGTAAATCAACAAGCTCGAGATTTGCAATGGTTTCAAAAAACTTTCGTATAACACTCGTGAGTCTTTTTGCACATTTTTTTTCAGAAGGGATCTAACCTCATTCATGTCACCCGCAAACACAATAGGAAGATCCCATAGACTAACAAAACTAGCCAACTCAGAAAAAAAAAACTATGTCTTTAGTTGTGGAAGGACAAATCCATAAACAATTGAGATATACCACCTAAAATTATCCCCATGATTTCAATAAAAAATGCTCACATAAAAACTTCCAATACTAACATCCATTTTTTTCGAACATGTCATCATTCCATGGCACTAAAATCTCACTTAAGGCTCCCATACAATCGAGAGCTTCCCAACCTCAAAAACGTCAATTACAAATATCCCTAACAACCCATTGATTCATATGCTACATTTTTGTCTCGCTGAAATAATAAATACCACAACCGAGAATACCCAATAGAGGCTTAAATACCATCCACTTATTAGTATCATTGATCCCACAGACGTTCCACGCAATAATCTTTCCAATCATTAGGTAAACTAATTATAGTACACATTGTTCGGCTTTGAAACTCGATTCTCAGTCTTTAAATAACTGATAGGGAGTGCACACTTTCTCATTTCTCTATGTTGATAACTAAACGGAAGTTGAGGAATTTCACGAGCTTCCAACCTCACCTTCGTTTCGGCCTCAAGTACTTCCTCATGGACAAAAGATCTATTTTCATTTAAAGACATATTATGTGATGAGAAACTCTCACAAACCTCTTCATCAACATCATACTCGGGGTTCTAAGGCAACATAATTTCCTCTGAAACAATATGCATGTACTCATGTGGTTCAGGATATAAAGTTTTGATAGAGGTGTCAAAGGAAACATTGGCCATATGAGACCAAACTCATTCTCGAACAACTTCACTGTGTCCACACTGGAAGACAACTCAAAGATAGGATGCAGGAACATTGTCCCACATTCATTAAACATTGTTAGTTGAAGCCCAAGACGTGGTGGAGATCCATCTGATGTAACCATAAGGTCACAACTAGATAAAAAAATGTTGAAGGTGATGTCTCTAAAACCAAAATAGAATCCTTAATAACAACTATCGAAGACGACAAAATCAAAGTCATCCCCACTAAGGTAGTGATCTTAAGTGAGTTAGAAGGCAAAAATGATTTCTTAACAAACAATGACGGTTGATCAATCATAATTGGAACAAGTGAAACAAGGCAACTCCAAACTCTTACATGAGGAGCAATTTGGATCGAAACCGAGACTCTGCCAACACCGATGTACCATTAAAGGGGGCAACAACAATATTTTCTAGTTCCAACGCAAGCCATTCGATATGAGCAAGATTAGCCACTTCGTAAAATATAAGATCATGATCAACTTATAATCTTCAACCTCAAACGGCGGAACACTCGAATCTCTCGAACAAAACCATAGTAGAAACCCAAACTTTAATATCGCAAATTGTTTTAGCCAAACAATTAATTCCACAACAATTTTTCTGTTATCCATGACAATCAAAGGCGGTAATTTAACCCCAGTTTTATCATGTTTAACCCGAATGAGTGCCCAATCACTCTTTCTTTGATGTCTAAGTATTCGAGTCCATATACATAAAATCCCCTAAAATATTTTCCGCCCATTTTAACAACATAAAACTCTACATATCACGAGGTAAACCGTATAAATGAACACACATACCAGGTATAGATGGCACATTGGGAGTAACAAAAAAAATTTAGAACGTTGGATTCCATTTTCCCTTTGGAGTGCGACTAATTCTCGCGGGTTAAGCACATAGCCCGCAAACATACTTAACCATTTAACTAGATGCAGAACTTATCGCTTTACAATATCAAACTCAGGACTTCAAGGAGGCTGAAGATATCCAACTCTTATTGTCGCTAAGCTAGAATAAGGGATAAGAGTAAAAAACCTTATATTCACCAGTTGAGTATCCTCTAGAGAAAGTTCCATAGTTGGAGAAACTAACGACACATTCAGATGTGTGCCTGATGGTTCCATATAAGGGACCTCAGATGATGATGACACCAAATTTGGATGTCCTTAATAATCTTGGGATGACCGTTCATCAGTTTATTTAGTCCCTTATCCAACAATGGCAATAACGAAACATTTATAGGCAAAATAAAAAATAGTTTTATTGTTATGCCATAGAGCGACATACTTACCACGATTATTAAATTAGGACCAAAATTTTCTATTTTTGGACCTTTCCACGGTTCCGAACCCAAACACTTATTGTTGCATTCATTCGTCACCATCGGCTTTCGTAACAACCGTAAATCCCGAGCATTGGCCATAAACTCTCTACAAACTCCTGGTCCAGATTCAACCATGCCGACGAGCTCTAGATCCAGCAAGCTAGTGAATAGCTCGATAGTTTTTGTCCCACACGCAATTGACTTCCTCCACGCTTCCTAGACCGCTCGCCTTGGTTTTCTTGCAATACTTGCAAATGATACCCCTAACCTATCTCCTCTCACATTCTGTTGACGACGATATGAGTTCTCCTAATTCGAGAATGGGTCTATCTCCCCAACGACCTACATGATGATTATAACGACGAGAAACAGACCTTCTTTTAACCCTCCTTCCATTGTCCAAACCAAGATGCTCGACCTCTACGGACATGGTCGCTCTATTTCCATTGCCATATCTTTGGTGAGAGTCCATCAAACGGACAACTCGTCCATTCTTGCCTACCACCTGCCAATAAGTCTCGACGACATCCGAGGGTTATCGCGGTTCGTCCTTTTGATGCCATCAAATCCAGCCTACCCTTGAGTTTCTTCCACCACCCTCGTTCCACAATCGTGAAGTTAACTAGGAAGAATGAAGAATGAAAAAATAGCCAAATATATATATATATATATTTATAATTTAGATTATTTAAAAAAACAAATCATTGTAAAATTCACTCTCTCCTCCCCCCTCAACAAATTTTAAAAAATAATAATGAAAACAAATTGTGTGATTCAATGAATGATATTGTTTGTTTGTTTTGAAATAATATAAGTAAATATGCGGGGGGCGCACGCAAAGGACGGATAGACTAATAATAATAATGATTGAAAAATCTGGTTGGCTGAAAAGGAGGAAAGGGATTGCGGGGAGAGGGAGGGAGGGGAAGAGAGAACAACAGAAAGGAGCAGACCTGTTTGAGGAATTGGGCAACCAATTTCATTTCCTCCATCTCTCACACCTCATTCTCTGTCTCGCTCTCCGTTGCCGTTTGCCTCCCTGAATGCCTCGCCCGTGTTCAGGGTTAGTAAATCATCATTTCTATCGCATTATTCATCTGCATTTTCCTTCTCTCGCTTCAAATTCATCATAATTTCACCGATCTACCGTCAATGGACGACCAACCGACACTAGAAGATGAATCTATTATCTCTTTTGATTTCAGATTCTATTTACTGTATCTAAGCATCTAGGTTTTGTTCGTTCTGTTGTTGTAGTACATGGTGGCGATCGCTAAGCGGAGCGAGGGACTTGCTGCAGGTAGCGAACAAGACCTTTGTATTTGATCGTCAAAAAGCATCGCCATTCATATTGTCAGTTTTCTCATCAATTCTCTCATCATCAGCTATTAATCAATATTAATTACTCATTCATTCTGTCATTTTTATTCTTTGTAGGTGTTCATGCAAATCAAATTACGAGATGAGTTCCATGGCTTTCAGTTGTGAAATGGTGCATGAGTAAGAGACTCTTTCTTCTCCATTTTAATGTTGATGTGGGTTATTTGGGATTAATAATAACCAATTAGTTATTAAGATAACACTAGATTTGAAGATGATCAACACATATAAAGTGATTTTCTGATTATTGTTACTCTTTTACAAATATTGTCCCATACAATTTTAGTATAAACAAGCCATTCTATCATATTTTCCTAATCAGCACTTGGATTAAGTATTCATCAGTCAATGTATTTTTGCACAAAATGGGGGTTCATTTAAGGTTTGGATTAGATGGTATATATGGAAAATGAAAGGACCTCCATATATCTAAACATGAGGAGTTTTTCTTTTCTTTTTCTTAGAGAATGCTAGTACAACATGGAAACCACTTCAACCAAGATGCTTTCGAAAAATCAACCTCTTAGTTATAGCAATTAAAAGCACCAAAGTAAAGGAGTAGTAAATACTGAACATAAGTAGCAAAACTGAAATATAGAATGTCTCTAACATACTCTATTGTTCCCTTTCATCAGACCTTTAATCATGAAAAATTATGTCCAAATTTGCATAAATTACTTATCTCTTTAGCTTTTTATTACAGGGTATTTATGTCCAAATAGTTTCATACCGCCCATCCTTAAAACCCACCTCAAAATCATAAGATTATTTACCTATGTTTGACATTTTCAGAAGAGTGTGATTTCTTTTGCTTAATTTAGTATATAAACTTCTTTTCTAGATAATGATCCATATAATTCTAGATCATTGCGATTTTTTTACAAAATAACAAATGTAGATATTTTCTAATGATGATGAACATGAAAAAAAGAAAAAGTGTACACCAAAACAACCTAATCTTATGGTTTGTCCAAGTACCCAATGCGGTTGTTTATTTTGTATATTCCATTTGCAGAGTGTTTGTGGCACATGATCTTTGTGGAGCATAAGTAGTGTGGTGTCCCAAAAAAAGGCCTGAGGCTTGCCGCACATTTTGACATGTTCTACAGCCTACAGTACCATCATCTGAATGAAATTCTTAAAGATGGCTGTAGCAGTTGATCAACATAACAGATTGAAGACATTATTAGTCCTCCCTCCTCCTCCTCCTCCTCCTAGATGCATCAGACTCGTGGAATTGGACCAGACAAATCATGTTTCCTTAAACCACCAGCAAGCCATGGAACTTATCAATGTCAACAGAAGCATCTCCACCCCTTGTCTTTCTGCATCATCCCCCCTCTCATATAATAACAACAAAGAAGCAAATATAATTGCCGGTCAAGGGATTGAAGTAATTGGTGGCCACCATGATCCAAAATCTCGTCTTCTCATAACAAAAGTGGCTCTAGCTCTACAATCTGGTGCTGATCCTCTCCCAGCGGCTAGTGGTTTAACTGGCGCCTACTTATTACCTAGTCAAGTCGGTTCTAGCATGAGTAGCATTGTTGCTGTTATTAAGCCGATAGAAGAGCCACCTATGGAGGATTTGGGCAGCCCTAAAGGGTTCTCCGGGCAAATGCTTGGCCAACCGGGAAGAAGACCCTCGATCAGATTAGGAGAAACCGGGGCACGTGAATTGGCAGCTTACCTTCTAGACCATGATGGATTTTCCGGTGTTCCTCCAACCGCGTTACTTAGAATATCCTCGGATGCGTTTCCTTCAAGCATAGGGAAAATGAAACCGTATTCTGGGTACAAAATGACATCGGTGCAGTGCTTTGTCGAGCATGAATCGGATGCTGCAGATTTAGGCCCCTCTTGCTTCTCGGTGGAGTCGATTCATAGGATCGGAGTGTTGGACATTCGAGTTTTGAATTTGGATAGGCACACTGGGAACATGTTGTTGATCGAAGGAAAGGAGCTAATTCCTATCGACCACGGGCTTTGCTTGCCGGAGCGGCTTGATGACCCGTACTTGGAGTGGCTCCATTGGCCTCAGGCATTGGTTCCGTTTTCGGAGAGTGAGGTGGAGTATATAATGAGTCTGGATCCGATGAAAGACGCGGAGATTATAAGGAATGAGGTTCCGTCGATTAGGGAGTCGTCGGTGAGGGTCCTCGTGTTGTGCACGGTATTTTTGAAGGGAGCTGTTGTTGCGGGGCTCTCGCTTGCGCGAATTGGTGAAATGATGACCCGGGAATATCATGGAGGGGAGGAGGAGGAGAGTACATTCAGTTTGCTAGAGAATCTTTGCATGAGCACAAAGGCTAAGATGAATACAAAAGAATTGAAGGACGATGATGAGGAGGATGAGGAGGAGGAGGAGACTCGGGAGGATAGTGTGTCGTTTGGAGAATTGAGCGAAGAGAAATGGTTGTTGTTTTTAGAGGTGTTTGAGAAACTTTTGCCGAATTTCTTTGAGGCTAGAAAGGAGGGAAACTACTACTGCAACTACTGCTGCTGATGATAATAATAACAATAGGCAAACTAATTACTACTTTCAGACTACTGACTTTGGCTGGCTGGCTGGCTGGCTGGCGTGTTTCTATATCACCAAGCTCTGGTAACAAACAATATGATATATGAGATAAACTAGTATACAAAAATTCAAAAAAAAATTTAATATGTTGTACATGCATTGGAAATGTGATTGTGGCTCAAGCCATCCTTTCCTTGTTTAATTTTTCAATCATCTATACTCAATTTTGTGTTAATCTATTCTTTCATTTCCTTTGCCATTAATTTCAATACATTCATTCCTACCAATTGCTTCATGATGTGTGCACATGTTATCTTCAATCATTTGCAGGGAAGTTATTTCTTGTTTATTCAATCACTTTCATTACACTACATCATGGTCATGTTTTTAAAATTCATCTTTCTTGCACATCCCTATTAAATTAAATGAAACATCTCTTTTTGTTTTGGTATGATTATGACTGAGTATGAGTTTCACAAGAATGTCATGTCTTCACATTATTTAACTACTCTCTATTCTTTATGTGAAATATTGTAATTTTTATTAATTTAGTTCTTTTATTTTTAATTATCTAATTTGAATTTATAAATTAAATTTTAGTTTTATTTATTATAATAATTTTTTAATAATTTTAATTATTATTAATTTAGGATAATAATTTAAATTTTATAAAATTATAATAATATATTTGTAATTATAATAAATAATATTAAATTTATTTTAATCTCCATTATAGTAAATTAATAGATAATTAATTTAAATCGTATTAAATTGATAAATATCATTAAAAAAAATACACTTATTTTAACTTCTGAATTATTATAGTTTATATATTTTAAGAAATTTTCGAGCCTATTATTTTATAAAATTTATATACGGGTTTAAGCACTAAAATTTTAGTTACCCAATTTATAAATTTAAATAATTATTATATTAATTAAATTCAATTACTTAGAATAAAGGTTAAGAAAAATAAAATAAAATAATTTGAGATAAATGTTGTATTATTTTATTTCAAATTAATTTTGAAGACTAAAAAAAATTAAAATAAATAATTTGGATAAATAATTTGTCCCTTTTATATCAAACTAATTCTTTATAAACCCCCAAATATATAAATAAAAATAAAAATAATAATAATAATTAATTAATAGGTAAAATAAATAATATGTATATTAAAAATATTTTGTGTATTTTGTAGGTTGAAAATGACACAAAAAAATCAACTTCAAACAAGCTCCAAGGCTGAAAAGGGGCTGTGATCCAGTGCAACCGAATAAAAGAAAAACAATGTAGCAGACCACACAGTCATCAGATGAACGCTAGAATCTCATCTAACGCACAACAGCTAGCGACGTCACCCGCTGCAACTGAAGGAAGGCAATTCTTCGCAATAATTGATCAACTAACGCGCCTCAACGTCGTTAGTCCAAACACGAACGGAACGTCCAACGTAGATGGAATACAGATAGAACACTCATGTGTCTGCGCTTTGGCCAAAAACGACGTCGTTTTAAGACTCTCTCAGCGCTCAAACGCGGAAGAAGCAAACGACGTTGTTTTCGACCCTGGTTTGTCTTCTTCCTCGCGATGAACTAGATCAACATCGGTCGAAATCTTTGATTCTTTAAAAATGAAACTCAACCGATACTCCACCAAATGGCCTAATTCAAATATTGAAATAATCACCCTACTTTGGTGATCATTTCACCTACGATCATAAGCACAATAATCACTTGAACGATCATGTTGGACAAAGAACATACAAAAGACGATAATTTCTTTTTGTTTGAAATTCGATCCACTTGATCGATCAACCGACCTTATCTGACTATAAATAGATCCCATCAGTCAAAACAAAGTCAAGGATAATTATATTAAGTCCTCAATCCACTTCACACAAAATCCACCATTAAAACTTTCTAACTTTTCTTGAAAAAGGTAAAATCTTGTTTAAGGCCCTAAAATTCGACTATATGTAATCATAAAGCTTCTAAAAGAGTTCAGGAGTATTCTCAAACTCATAGTAAACTTCGATTTATGTTGTAATTCAACTTATAAATTCAAATTGAAATTTTATATTTCAGTTCGACTAGTTTTAAATATTGCTTGATTGTTTATTTCTTGATTGAAAAACGATCCTGAGATCATTTGCAAACTTTTTGTCGAAACCAATTTGAATTAATCAATCAAAATCGAAAAAACCCAAATTTGATTTTTGAAAATTTTTAATATTGGATTTATGTTCTTGAGTTAGTAATCCAAAAACCTTTTTAACATGTTTCTAGAGGTATGAGGAGTATGTTCGGATCAATTCCAAACAATCTCGGTCATGTTTGATTAAAAATCAATTTTTTTATAAAAATAAAAATATCAGTTCTTGAATTGGTTAAAATGAACCGTCAATGTTTATGTTTTAGTTTTATTTGATTATAACATGTATAAAAAAGTTATTGGTAAACTCTTTATACTTAATCAAACCTTTAAAATCAAAATCCTGATTTTTTTCCCAAGAACTGTTCGAATAGAATAGGACATCATCCTGACTGAATATGCATCAAGATGATGTTATAAACAATTCTTGAGGTCAGACGAAGATCTCCATCACTTTAGATCGAAGAATAAGGCTTCAATCGAAACCACCAAACCTGTAGTTGGTGTTTTTGGCATCCGACCAAGGAATTTAGTTGGGTTCGGTTTCCGACCGAGAAAATTGAACCCTCCCCTACACCTGACCGAGGAATTCTAGCCCCGACCAAAGAATTTCAGCACCTAATCGAGGATCCTCCAAATCTGACCGAGGGACCAGCGCGCGCGACCGAGAACTTCCCGCATCCGACCGAGGAATCCTAACCTCGACCGAGGATCCTCCGCATCCGACCGAGGAGACCGGTCTTAGGACCTATTTGTTTGGGATTTTAATTTTAAAAATTATTTTTTAAAATTAGAAGCCCCAAACCATTTTCTAAAAATCTGAAAAAATAGAAAAAAAAATAATTTTAAAATATTTTCATAAAACAATATTTTGATAAAGGCCTGTTTAAATTTATTTTTAAATTTTAATGTCTTAAAACTGATATTTTTCAGGTATCTTCCTCAATAATCACCAACATCAATCGCATGTACTAGCATTTAAATATTATTTTACAATTTTGAATGAAAAAAATAAGTGCATGTTTAGGATTTGAAAAATAATTAGTCAAATAAAATGTAATAAAACCAAAATTTCAAAAGCTAAAATTTTATAAAGTAGAGAACGTTCTTTAAAGAGTATAGAGGATATAGTGCGAAAACCCTTTCCCGAGTATCACCAAACATCAAACTCAAAAGAATCTCTAATCAAATATACGTTTATATACGTATACAAAATGTTTTATTGATTTCAAATAAAAAAAAATTAATTGGCAACATTTCAGTCTATGAATTGTAAATAGTTAATTATACTCTTTCATCAAATAAATAAGTTTTTAAATGATTTATTTTTAATTAATTTAAAATACATATTTTTTAATTAAACTGTGATTTAATTATTTTAAATCCCAAAAGATTATTTAGAATTGATCATAAAATTAAATGTTGCTGTAATTAATTTTAAAATGTTAAAATATATCTTTCAAATAATATTTTATTAAAAAAAATTAACACGCAAATCGATATTTTTTTTGGACAAGGGATTTCCAAGGGTGACAATGGGCTTATTGCACAGATTATTAAATAAATAATTATTTTTAGAGACATTGTCGCGTCGATCGGACTTCAAAAATAATTAATTTTGGACTATAAAATAAAACTTAGGATAGTTAGTTGTATAATTGCATCTATTATATTTATTTCGAATTTTTATTAAATAAATATTTACTATTTTAGACATCGTCATGTCGATCGGACTCTGAAAATAATTATTTCCAGATTAAAAAAATCAAAATATATGAAATAAGTGATAACTTAATATATAAATAAATTTCAAATAAATTTATTTGTTAATAATATGATATTATTTATTTTTGTAGATATTGACGAAAAAGTACTTGTCCCTGAATACTCTGATAGAACCACTAGGAGATCCCACTGGGCCAAGTCAAAGATCAGTCGCCCATGTCTGGCGCTAGTCCAGGCCGTGACCAAGGACATCGGGCGCGACTGAGAGACTTAGTCCATGCAATCTCCTTCCGCTTCTTGGGCTTGTTCTTGTTGTTCTTTGTTGTGTTCTTTTGGGTTCTTCGCAGGAGCCAACAAACAAACGCGTGAAAACTAGTGATTCTGTAAAAGGTTTTTTCCCTCGATACTTGACCGAATTTAACTCTGAAAAATGATGTGTCACTACACGGAGGTGAGGAATCTAATTGAGCCAACAATTTAAAAAAAGATAACAACAAAGTCTCTATTTAATTTGGAAGCACTAGTGGTCATTTAGAGCTAAAATTGACAATTGAAGCGCCTAACTTGGAATTGTTAGCTGAATTTTTTATGGTAACTTATTTATACCCTAGACTAACTACCATATTAAGGACTAAGGATACATTGTTATAATATTTAATTTAGATCTTTATTTCTTAAATCTATAATACTAATACTCTAGGTCAATAAATTGAGATAAATTGTAGTTGCAGAAATAAATGGATCTTTATTAGAAAAACGATTCATTAAGTTGTTATTCGGATCTTCTCTCGATCTTGAATCTCCTAATTCTAGATCTAGACCTGATTCTGTAATGTCTAGTGTGTGTGGGGTTTATGTCTTTCAACTCTTTATTGATAGCCCTTGGGTGTTCTTGAGAATGAACAAGACTTCTATATTTACTATGATTAGAGCAATATAATGAGTATGTTATCTATATGGGTTGAGACTTAGTTCTAATACCCATTTACTATTTGGCCATCAACAAAATAGTAAATGGTATTTATGTTTCTACACAAATATGTCATGGCATATTTATTATAAATGTCTAAATAAGTCAATAACCTTTATACTTTAATAAATCGTTTTAATTTGACTGTTAACCGACCAAGAAAATATCGTTGTGGCTAAGTTTTCAACAATCCAACCGAGAAAATACGGTCATGGCTAAGTTTCTAGCCGACCAATAAAATACGATCGTGGCTAAGTTTTCCGTTAGCTTACCGTATTTTTTTAACCATGCATGACAACCAACCGAGAAATTTCATCCTCGCATGGAATTCGACCGTATATTTTGGTCATGGCATGGTTTTCAACCGAAAAACCAACCATGGTCAGGCCTGTTGAATCGGTTCAGTTTAACTCCTTAGGTTTGTTTGGTTGTTTATTTTGTTTAATTTTATTGATTTTGTGCATTTTATTTATTTTATTACTTTAATTATTTTTTTAAAATAAAATAAAAAAACACTTAAAAATATTATTTTCAAAAAAAAAATCAGTAACCTGTTTGGTTTAACTTTTTTTCAACTTGAATGAGTCATAACTTCTTCAATATTTGTCCAAAAAATGTGAGGTTCATATTGTTAGAGTTTGTGGCCCGAATTCTTGTTGGGTCAGCGGGCTTTGCCCGCACTGTATGGACTTGTAGTCTTAATGGGTCTAACCCCTTTTCATTTACATCACATTTTAGGGTTAGACAATATATAGAGAAGACAGCCGTCTTTTCTCTAATACAGTTTTATGTTGTCCACCAAAAATCTGTACAATCTTCGTTATAGTGAAATCTTCTCTTCTGCCCGTGGTTTTTCACCCGTAAAGGGTTTTCCACGTAATCTTGGTGTTCGTTCTTCTTTATCGCTTTTATCCTCGTTTATTGTGGTTTAGATTCTAACAAATTGGTATCAGAGTCAAATTTGTTTGTTTTATTCTTTGTCATGACCACGATGAAATACGATATTCCGCTGCTGGATCGTAACACCAGATTTGCGTTATGGCAAGTGAAGATGCGAGCTATTTTGGCACAGATGGATCTGGAAGATGTGCTATATGGCGCTGACAAGATGCCATCTTCGTGGACTGATGAAGAGAAGCAACGAGCAGATCGTAAGGCTCTATCGCAGATTTATCTGCATCTGTCGAATCAGATTCTTCAAGACTGTTTGAAGGAAAAAACAGCTGCTGCACTCTGGCTAAGATTGGAGCAATTATGTATGACGAAAACGCTGACTAACAAGCTACACTTGAAGCAACGCTTGTATTCCCAACGTATGTCTGACGGTACGTCTTTAGAAAATCACTTAATTGTTTATAAAGAAATAGTCTCTGATTTGGAATCTATGGAGGTTAAGTACGATGAAGAAGATTTAGGGCTCATATTATTGTGTTCACTACCTCCTTCGTATGCTAATTTTAGAGATACCATTCTCTATAGTCGTGAGACTTTGACTCTAGATGAGGTTTATGATGCACTCTTCTCGAAAGAGAAGATGCATAAACTTGTTGGTTCAGATAACATGGTTGAAGGCCTTGTTGCATGAAGCAGACAGCAGGAGAGGTATTCTAGCAGCAATAACCGTGGTAGGTCAAAATCCAAGAACAGGGATAAGACGTGTAGGTACTGCAAGAAGAAAGGTCATATTGTTGTTGAGTGTTATAAGTTACAGAATAAGAATAAGAGGGCTGGTGAGGATCATAAGAGCAATCAACCATAGAAATATGGTGAAGCTGATGTTGCTGAAAAGTACAATGATGGAGAACTCCTCGTTACGTCTGATATTGATTCGAAACAGAGCGACGAATGGATTCTTGATTCTGGATGCACGTTTCATATGTGTCCTAATCGGGACTGGTTCTCTACATATGAAGTGGTCTCTAGAGGTACCGTTGTGATGGGCAATAATGCATCTTGCAGAATTGCTGGTATTGGTACGGTTAGAGTTAAGATGTTTGATGGCACTATTCGAACACTTGGTGATGTAAGGCGCGTTCCTGACATGAAGAGAAATCTGATCTCATTGAGTATTCTTGATTCTAAAGGGTACAAATACACTAGTGAAGGTGGAGTTGTGAAGGTCAGCAAGGGGTCTCTTGTTGTGATGAAGGGACTCAAGAAAACTGCCAATTTATATGTTCTGCAAGGCTCTACGATTACAGGTGATGTTGTTGTTGCTAGTTCGTCTTTGTCTGATTCTGATGCAACAAGATTATGGCACATGCGTCTAGGTCACATGAGTGAGAATGGAATGGTCGAATTGAACAAGAGAGGGCTTCTTGACGTGCAGGGTATTACGAAGCTAAAGTTTTGTGAACACTGCGTTTTTGGTAAGCAGAAAAAAGTTAGGTTCTCGGCTGGTATTCATAATACGAAGGGGACACTAGACTACATTCATTCTGATTTGTGGGGGCCTTCTAAAGTACCATCTAAAGGTGGTGCGTTCTATATGTTGACTATTATAGATGATTTCTCCAGGAAGGTTTGGGCATTATTTTTGAAATAAAAGAGTGACGTGTTTTCTACTTTTAAAGAGTGGAAGTTAATGATTGAGAAGCAGACAGGGAGGCAAGTAAAGCATCTCCGAACTGATAACGGTTTGGAGTTTTGTTCTAATGAGTTTAATACTTTATGTAGAACTGAAGGTATTGTGAGGCATCATACAGTTCGACATAATCCTCAACAGAATGGAGTTGCAGAGAGGATGAATAGGACTTTGATGGAGAAGGTGCGTTGTATGCGCCTTAATGCTGGGCTGCCGATGTCGTTTTGGGCTGAGACCGCTGCGTATGCATGTCATCTCGTTAATCGCTCTCCTTCGACTGTTATTGATAAGAAAACTCCACAAGAGGTATGGACTGGTTCTCTTGCTAGTTATTCTGATTTAAAAATTTTTGGATGTCATGCGTATGCTCATGTGGATAATGGCAAGTTAGAACCTCGTTCGGTGAAGTGTGTGTTCATAGGATTCAAGCAAGGTGTGAAGGGATATAAGTTGTGGTGTCCTGAGACTAGTAAAGTCATCATCAGTAGAGATGTTGTTTTTGATGAGACTAGCATGCTTCAAGGGTCTCCATCTTCAACTCCCTCCGAGGGAAATCAACAGAAGTCAAGTATTGAGGTGGAGCTTGAGATTGGGTTGAAACCTACACCAGAGCAAATTCCAGGGCCTATTCTAGTTTCTATGGATGGTGCTAACTCCTCAGAAGCACCTCCACAGCATTCAATTGCTAAAAATAGGCCTCGTAGAGAAATTAAACGCCCTCAGAGATATGCAGAGGCTGATTTAGTTGCGTATGCATTAAATGTGGCTGAAGAGATTGATTCAGAAGAAGAACCTGCGACATATTCAGAGGCGATTACCTGCGAAAACTCTGGTATGTGGATGATCACTATGCAGGAAGAGATAGAATCGCTTCACAAGAACGCTACATGGGATCTAGTGAAGTTACCAAAGAGCAAGAAGGTTGTTCGCTGCAAATGGGTGTATAAGAGAAAGGAAGGTACACTGGGAGTTGAAGAAGCCAGGTATAAAGCCAGGCTTGTTGTAAAAGGATATAGTCAAACTCTAGGTGTTGATTTTACTGATGTATTTTCTCCAGTTGTGAAACATAGTTCTATTCGGGCTTTACTAGGTATTGTGGCATACCACGATCTTGAGCTTGAGCAGTTAGATGTAAAAACTGTATTCTTACACGGAGAACTTGAGGAAGACATCTACATGCAGCAACCAGAGGGATTCGTAGCCTTAGGAAAGGAGGACTATGTATGTCAGCTGAAAAACTCTCTTTATGGTTTGAAACAGTCACCGAGGCAATGGTACAAGAGATTTGATACATTTATGACCACTCATGATTTCAGGAGGAGCAGTTACGATAATTGTGTCTACTTTAAAGTATGTGATGATGGGTCGTTCGTTTACCTGTTGTTGTATGTTGACGATATGCTAATTGCCGCTAAAGATCAAAGAGAGGTCAGAAAGGTGAAAGCACAGCTGAGTAGCGAGTTTGAGATGAAAGATTTAGGTGCAGCAAATAAGATGCTTGGAATGGAGATTCTTAGAGATCGACCGGATGGAAAATTGTACATAAGTCAAAAGAGGTACATCGAGAAAGTCCTTAGTAGGTTTAACATGCAAAGTTCCAAGCCGGTAAGTACTCCACTAGCTGCTCATTTTAGACTTTCGTCTTCTTTGTCACCACAGTCATATAGTGATGATGATTATATGTCGCGAGTGCCATACTCTAGTGCTGTTGGCTCCCTTATGTATGTTATGGTTTGTTCACGACCTGACTTAGCATATGCAGTTAGTGTTGTTAGTAGATATATGGCAAACCCTGGTAAGGAACATTAGAAAGAAGTTCAGTGGATTCTCAAATACTTATGTGGTTCTACTGATGTTTGTTTACAGTTTGGGAAAAGTAGAGATGGAGTTGTCGGTTACGTTGATTCAGATTACACTGGAGATCTTGATAAGAGAAGATCATTGTCTGGTTACATTTTTTGTGTTGGTGGGTGCGCTATTAGTTGGAAAGCTATGTTGCAGGCTACAGTTGCTTTGTCTACTACAGAGGCAGAGTACATGGCGATTACAGAAGCTTGCAAAGAAGCAATTTGGATGAAAGGCTTGTTTGGCGAACTTAGTGATGATTTGCAGATTTCTACAATCTTTTGTGATAGCCAGAGTGCTATTTTCTGACAAAGTATCAGATGTTTCACGAGAGGACTAAGCACATTGATGTACGGTATCATTTTGTGCGTGATGTGATTGCTCGTGGTGATATTGTTGTGAGCAAGGTGAGTACACACAATAATCCTGCAGATATGATGACCAAGTCACTTCCTATTACCAAGTTTGAGCATTGCTTGAACTTGGTTGGTCTTCATTGTTGAGCTATGCCCTTAGGGGCTTTGGTGGAAGAGGTTTGATTTTGTGGTTATGCTATCAAAGATTGGAATTCGTTTCAAGGTGGAGATTGTTAGAGTTTGTGGCCCGAATTCTTGTTGGGTCAGCGGGCTTTGCCCGCACTGTATGGACTTGTAGTCTTAATGGGTCTAACCCCTTTTCATTTACATCACATTTTAGGGTTAGACAATATATAGAGAAGACAGCCGTCTTTTCTCTAATACAGTTTTATGTTGTCCACCAAAAATCTGTACAATCTTCGTTATAGTGAAATCTTCTCTTCTGCCCGTGGTTTTTCACCCGTAAAGGGTTTTCCACGTAATCTTGGTGTTCGTTCTTCTTTATCGCTTTTATCCTCGTTTATTGTGCTTTAGATTCTAACACATATATTTGTTTTCACAAAATTATTTACAACCCGAAAATCGACTTAGTATATTTTCTGACTATTTTGATTTTTTTCACTATTCTATTAATTCTCTTTATACTTGTTTGAAATGTTGAAATATATGTCTATGTATGCTCATGTCAATTATATTTATTTTACACATTTTGCATGATTTTATCTATGATTTGTATGATCTTTCATTACACATCCATGTTGTATATTTGTACTTAAATATCTTTTTTATTTTGTACACTTGTTGTATGTAAATATATAAATATGTAAATATATATATATATATATATTCACAAATATCACCAGCGCAAAATTAGTATGTGTCTTTGATAAACGGCTGGGCGTCTACATGAAAATCAAACTTAACACTAGCTGTAGGACAATTTTAATAAGTAAAAATGAATAAATAGTAAAATATAAAACAATATACTCTAAAATGTCAAAATTATAGCAAGTAATAGAGACGGTATATAACATCCAAAAATTCTACTTTTTACGACCGAGTGTCTTCGGTCTTGGCTAAGACTTAGGACCGAGAATACGGGAACTCGGGATCGAGTGGTCCGATCGATGATCCTGTAGATGAAGGATTTATCAGGCAAGTACTCTTTTCTACTGTTTTCTAAACCCACACAATGTTATTTATTAATGTATTTTATATAAACGATGCATAACGTTTTCAAAACATGTTTTCATTACAAGTCCATGATTTTCTAAAAAAATGATGTTTTTAAGTTAAGGGTAATGAAATCAAAGTGATCATGATGAAGGAATTGATGGATATGGGAGGATATCTACCAAGATGAGCTCTGGTAGTCGGATTCCAAAATCATGTGCTGACGGTATTGACGGATGGACTCCTCACCTTGAAGATCAACTCTCAAGGTTAGGGTCCCAAACATGTGCTCAAGATGTAACTTGTACATTCGCTAATGATGATATTCCCTTAAAAACCCTCATGGATGCAATGTAGTAAAATGTCTTTTATGTATTCTTTTAAATGTTTAATGGGTCTATCGACTCACTATGCTTGTGTGGTGTAGGTGTATCCAGCCACATGTTTTTATGACAGATGAAGAAAGATTTGGAGTCGAGCATGGTGCAGGAGATGCGTGTGGAAGGAGGGACCGAGACCGTAGACCGACTTTTATAGCACCCATTTCAATGATCATCTTAGAAAAGCACCCTAGCGCTTCTGCATTTATGATCGAATTTACGTTGATTTAGATGTATTAAATTAGAATTTTAGGGTGTTACAATTTGGTATCAGAGCAATGGTTCTGAACCTTAGTACTTTCACACATATGTTCCTACAGATGCACCTTCAAGGCCTTACCTTCAGGTTTGTAAATTGTTTTAAATAATTTATTGAATGACATGAAACTGTTTTTCATAATGATTTTAAATAAGGTTTTTGCATTAAACTGTTTTCATAATCACAATAGAAGCACGGCCCATAGGATCGAATTTCGGGGTCAAAATTCCTTATTAGGTGGGTAATTTGTAACATCCAAAAAATTTACTTTTCACGACCGAGCGTCTTCAGTCTTGGCTAAGACTTAGGACCGAGGATACGAGAATCCAGGACCGAGGATACTGGAATCCAAGACCGAGTGGTCCGACCGATGATCCTGCAGATGAAGGATTTATCAGGCAAGTACTATTTTCTACTATTTTCTAAACCCACACAATGTTATTTATACATGTATTTTATATAAACGATACATAACGTTTTCAAAAACATGTTTTCATTGCAAGTCCATGGTTTTCTAAAGAATAATGTTTTTAAGTTAAGGGTAATGGAATCAAAGTGATCATGATGAAGGAAGTGATGGATATAGGAGGATGGCTACCAAAATGAGCTTTGATAGTCAGATTCCAAAATTATGTGCTGACAGTATTGACGGATGGATTCCTCACCTTGAATATCAGTTCTCAAGGTCTAGGGTCCCAAACATGTTCTCAAGATGTAACTTGTACATTCGCTAATGATGATATTCCCTTAAAAATCCTCATGGATGCAATGTAGTAAAATGTCTTTTATGTATTCTTTTAAATGTTTGTTGGGTCCATCGACTCACTATGCTTGTGTGGTGTAGGTGTATCCAACCACATGTTTTTATGACAGTTGAAGGAAGATTTGGAGTCGAGCATGGTGCAGGAGATGCGTGTGGAAGCAGGGATCAAGACCGTAGACCGACTTTTATAGCACCCATTTCAATGATTAGCTTAGAAAGGCACCCTAGCGCTTTCGCATTTATGATCGAATTCACGTTGATTTAGGTGTAGGAAATTAGAATTTTAGGGCGTTACACGGTCTAACTTGACGTACGTGTGAAATATAACGTCGATACTCTTTTTCACACGTAGCCAAGCACCTAATTTTGTATGTCTTTACAACAACATTATATTTTTTTGTCTTTGCGAGAAAAATTAGATAGCGACTCTTTGTCATAAGATTATTTTAAAAATAAAATTAAAATAAACATACGTTAAACATACCATTAATTCTTAATCTCGATAAATTTGTTTATTTTATAAAAAAAATTTATCTCGATAAATTTATTTTATTAAGGGCAACCCAAAAAATTGGCCGGTATTTTATCGTGTACAAGTGTACCAATAGAATTATATATTAATTAAATTGTTTTAAAAAAGTATATGTATATATATATATATTTTAATAATTAACTTTTTTTTAGCTCTGAGAAATATCATTTTAAATTAAATATTCTAATATCTAATTAATAAATCTCAACATACTAAGGGGACGTTTGGATTAAAGAATGGAATAAAAAAATTAATGAAATTGATAAATATAGGAATGAGAATCCACTAGAAGTTTATTGTTTGATTAAGTGTAATAATTATAAATGATGTTTATATTGATTTACAACGAAATAGTATTAATATATCATGTCACTTTTATTATATTCTATTTAACTAAAAATATATAATATTTTTATTATTTACATCACAATTTTTTAAAATATAAAAAAAAAAATTAATATATTATAATCTAATAAAATAATATGAGATCAACAAAAATAAGATAAAGTCGGTAAATCATTATACACTAAAGATGGACCACCCCAGATTTTAATCTTTATTTTATTAATTTTGTTATATTTTTAATTAAGTATTCACATGTAACTATTTTTCTTATGATTTTTTTTTATATTTTATATAAATAAAATATAATTTATAAAATTAATAATAAATCAACTTCAATAAAAATATATTATAATATTTTCTCATATAAAATTTTTTAAATAAATTTGATTTTATAAAATCAAAAATTATAATACTTATTAGTGTCGGATTGTTATATAAATTTACAAAATTGTAATCCAAATATATATGTTTATATAAAATAAATATTAATCCAAATATATATAAGTGTTTAAATTAATTATAAATGAAAGGTTTAATATAGGTTTCTAGAAATTTAACTGCATCCCATCATGGTTCTATCAATTTAATTATAATTTGACTAGGAAAATAATAATAATAGGTACTTAATAATTATAGGCAATTAAAAATTATAATAAAGAGTAAAATAGTGTATATATTTTTTAATATATATAATAATGTAAATATGAGTTTGACACACAATTTAAACACGAGTTAACATAATATAAATAATTGTATAGAAACATGTTAACACGATACGAATAAGTTCATTAGTGATAATATTTTAAACGAATCAAAACACAACATGACACGTAAGAAACGGTTTCCTCACAGTACAATAAAAGTCTGATACAAAATTCTAGAATCAAACAGGTAGTTAAGCACCATGTACAGTCCTAACAGAGTCCACCATTATTTAAGATGAAACTAGAAAAATAAAAGAACTACCGGGTGTTTTGTTTATTAATAGAAGAAAATTATGATTTACATCAAGATTATCATAATTTGTTCACTATCTAATATATATTTAAGGTAATGAAAATAATAGTGTTTATCTAAACCAAATGTGAGTCCAAACTGTCCAATTAAAACAAACAAAGTAATACTAGGTCGGTTGTCACTAGCTAGGCAATTATATCCGTTAGAATCCAAATATTCACCATCAATTATATGATTCTATATATCATTGTCAAGCATTCTAATCATTTTATTTGTAGTTCTTTGTAATTGATTTATTCTGTTCACGTTACATATTTGGTGAAAATAAATTTGAACTAAACAACCTGAAATCTTATGCTCAAGTGGGATTAGTAAATGCAACCAGTTTAACCTAAATCAATCTTGACAAAATAATTATCAAGGAGAGGAAACCATAATAAATTGTTAGTTAAGAAATTTCCTGAAAAATGCTAGTTAAATTGGATGAAGAGATTAAATAGAAACGATAAATTCCTCAAGCTGCTACCAGATGTTTAATATTTCGCTATGTTTAAAAAATCGTAAGATCCGAGAGATCATCATAAGAATAATAGAAGGAGATACACTATAAGAATATAAAGCATCCATCACAGAGAATCAGATAAAGGCCTTCATTAAAAACATTCTCCTAAATTGAGAATTGAATACAATCTAGTGCATAAAAATTTAAATAATAGTTGACCCTTTATAAGAGAAAACTCATATTCAATTTCCAAAATAATATATATTTTATAAATCCAATTGTTTCAAACTTTCTATACAATTGATAGCACAACACATTTTTAGTCATTTCATTATAAACAACCATTCAATTTAAAGATATACAGTAGAGGCACTTGTTACATGAGGAATAGGCAAATAAATCATTTTTGGGTCAACGAAGGAACGGTTTAATCTTCAAAGACAAATCAAATAATTTTTAAATAAATTCCATTAATCACGTAATTTAATTCATTAATCAAAATACTTTATATTTCTTTTAAAAATATATATATATATATATATATATATATATATATATATATTATCATTTTCCCAAAAATAACTTCAGTTTCTCAAAATCACAATCAATCAATTTTTTTTAAAATAATCCATAGATTATTTAAAAAAAACTCAATAAATAGTTCTATTTTTGAGTGGAGTCAACAGAATTCACCGAACATACAGAAGCATATTGACAATATCTGCACTTCCATCGCTCCTCTTTGGGTACGTAGTTGGCTTCTCTTTCTCCCTTCCAGAACTCCAAACATTTCTTAATTTGGCTCTTTAACCAATCTGAATCATAACCAAATGTATCTTCAAAAAGCAGCGAGTTGTCTTCTTGCAGTTCATATCTGAATAAACGAAAGAAAGATAGTGTTATTATAAGTCCAGCGAACATGAACATATCCAAAATATAAAACAAGTATTTTCAACACAAAACATGTAATAAACTAATGAAACATAGGGCAGGACATGTAATTAATCATCACACGCCATCCCCGGTAAGCATGTAATTTGAGACTGAATAAATTGAGCAAGAAGCATATTATCTTTTTATGCATTCACCTCAGTAATAGCTGATCACTGGCTGGAAGAAGTGTGCAACAAGTATTCTGGAAATACCTTGTTAAATCGTCAAGAGTCTGCATGATAAAGATATCTTAATAAGCTGAAAAATAAGTATATTTTATTATGCATAGACTTTTTAACAACATTCAAGGTAAACAAGAAGACTACTACCTCTGCCGGAAATCCAGACATAGTAGTGTTCTTTCTGATATCTTCGGATAAAAGGCTGGTGGAATCTAAAGCATAGAAATCGAAAAATTTCTTCCAGGGAAAGTCTTTAGTAGCTAAGTTATCCCACAATAACTTGTAGCACATTAACTGTAGTCTGCACAATCAAACACTACTTAGAAACTCATTTGATCTCGGTTTTTGGGAGAATTTTACCAATTCTTTATAAATTATCTCTCTATCATTTTAACCATCAAATCACTCATTTTATCAACTAAAATGCTAAAATAATTCACTTTCATCCAATAATGTTTTTCCCTAAAAAAAGAAAGGATTATTTATATTTAAAGAAAAACATCAAACAAGCTCTTAATCATCCCAACAAATCACATGCAGAGAGTAGAGATATTGACAAGAGAATGTTCACTAATGGTATTATATAACTAATCCTTTGAGCAGCCGCCCAACAGGGCATTCAAATGGTGATCCATAAAATGAAGACCTCGTAGAAGTGATATGAACGCTATAGGTGGTCTTCAAAAAAGCATTTATTCTAACACTAATTGAACACTGTTGATAATAAAGTATGGTTATGTGAGTCAGTGAGTCATTTAATATGAATTTGAGAACAGGTTATTGTACAGTGTTGTGAGAGTTTTAATTGAGTTTTCAGAAGAAAAAAAATCATGAGATGTCAAATGGGTCTTATGCAAGCTAAATATAATACCTTCCATTTCTCTGCTGAGGGAAAGCAGGTAATGTTGCTTGAACCCGGGTTTTTGTATCAACTAACATTGGGTACTTTTCACCTTCAGTCGTAGATAGTCGGATTTCATCAATGACTCCCACCACCCATACGTCTTCTTCCATGAGACCTATTCTGGTTTTGTTATTTGGTTCAGCTGAACATTCATCAATAAATAAAGCTATACAAAATGAAATCCTGGTCAATTAAGGTAGAAACATAATGAATTTGAAAAAGAAATGCAATGAGACTACTTGAGGACGTCCAAAAAAGATGCAATGCAATAGAAGCTCATGATTCTTAAACTATAAACTCACATGGGAAGTTCACGAGTCATTCCGTCCAAAAGTAATTGGTTTGCCCCCACTATAAAATTAAAAAACTTCAAAGCCCATTTATCTTCAGTTGTTTTTACATGAACATCTACTCGTTTCAGGACCTGCAAGAAACTTGTAACCGTTTGATAAGCTATTGAAATTGATATATATATATTACATAAAGAGTTAAATCTCATTAATTTAAATAACAAGTTAGAAACATATAATTAATTTATAAATAATACAAAATAACATTTACAAAATTAAAACAACTAAATGAGAATTTAGATGTTAAATAGTAATTGTGTTTCCAATGAAGTCATCAATCTGTGATATGGTGCTAGAATTATGGGACACTAAGGAAAAGGGATTACTCATCATCTTCTCTCCTGAGAAAGAATATGTGACCACATTCCTTATATTATGGGATCACTCTTACTCTCTATATCTATCTATCTCCTTCTACATAATGTATAAATGTAATTAGAAATCAACAGTTATAAATGTACAGAAAAACTGAATCTTTTAATGAAAAATTGTGAAACCATACTTCTGTTCAACAACAATAAGCAATGATTATATACCATGTGCACAGGCACAAAAATAAGCTTATTGGATGCCATGCTTGGATGCCTCAACGCCAGGGACATTCCTTTAAGCTTGTAACCGGTCATTTTTTGTAGACTAGGGTTTTTCCATGGAAAAGGCTAGCACAACATCCCACCGCAATGACCCCCATTTCAATTAAGGTTCTTTCCGTAGGAATTAAACTTGAGACCTCAGTTTCTTAAACTGAGCTTGTAAACTACCAATAATAAAAGCTGAAATATGGTCCAATTTCACTATAGAACTACTACTACATCAAATCTAATCATACGTACCACTAACTCATTGCGTAAATCATTATTTAGTTCAAAAAGTCCCAATCAAGAGAAAATGGAATCACATCTTCGCCAAAAATAAATAGCATAAGAAACAAGATTTCTCTGGAATTCAATTTGTGAAGAAAACATTTGCTGCAGTTCCTTAAATCTTGGCACAACATTGAAATAAATCTAAACATGGATAAAGGACAGAGAGCTAAAATTGCCAATAGCGACAGAAACAATTTAAGCAATTTGATACTGGCTACATTTGCAGATTACCTCTTCCTCAAGAACAGCATGACGAGCAATACCAGCCTTCATAGCTTTATTCATTTCTGGCTTGCCAAGGTGTAGAGAGAATTCCATTTGTTTTTCGCACCATTCCTGAGGTCACAAAAGAGGAGAGTAAAATGTTACATACGATGAGCTAAGCATAAGAGAAGTAATCCAGATTCAATATTATTTCATTCACTACTCCGAATAATACACTCCACTGTTTATATACACCCACTAAATTACTCTAATAACTTCCATCTTATCCTTATAATAATACTAACCTAGTCCTACTATTACATATAAACTTGATAAACTTTATGTGGAAATGTCCCATTCTTTAATGTAATTGTTGATGCTTTACTAGAATTAAGGAAGGGAATTACCTGTATACTTGAAAGTAAAATGATATTTATCTAATCAATAATTGTCTTCAAATTAATAGATAACTATCCTTAAATAACCTTTGACTTTAGTACCTTAATTTTGGGTTCGTAAGCTGTATATTAAAGGTATTACAATGGCAACAACAACCACCCAATGAACACTGAGAGAAAAGATGAATTTGATAATATGTTTGATGGAGAACATTTCAAAACAACTGATGAGTGACACACACCCCTTTACAATACCTTTTGATGACCATGAGCATTAAATGAACAAAAGATTTCCTAGACAAATTAAATGGTTCATTGGCCTTTTGGTCTATAATAACATGTGGCAATGCTTCCCCATCAACTTCTCGTGTCCACGCGAGAACCGATTGCAATAGCAGTTGACGCTGACATAAGTTAGTTCATGATAGCATCAGAAGAGAAAGCAAATATCTTCCTTATTCTTGAAAGGACTAGAGAGCAGGGCCATAGTAAGTTTAGCATATTGGATTGTCACCCTCTTATCATCCCCATGTAGAGCTCTTCATATTCCATGATAAAGCAAGGAACCAAAAAGGAATTGATGTTACTCAAATGGAGTATACTCTAGATTTGCTTAAAGAGACAAGAATATTGGGCTGCAAATACTCCCATGGATCTAATAAAAAATTGGGTGCTGATCTTAAAGTTACTCTTGTTGATAAAGGCAGATACAAGGCTAGTTTGGTCAGTTAATATATTTGTTTTGCAGTTAGCAGACTGAGGCAATTCATGCATAAGAATATAAGGAGGTTGTATTTAGAATTTGTAATTCCTCAAGTTCAATTTTGAAAAAGTGATAATATAATGGAAATTTATACTGCTTTTGTTCATGCATGCAACATAATAATTCTAGGATAAAATCACTACCTTAAATAAATTGATTCAAGAATAGAATCGTTGCCTAACATATCCCATAATTTCAGGGATAGTGTATATTGCAATTATTGTATACAAAGGGTATTACCGTCACAATAAAGAGAATGTTTTTTACTCATAATTTTCACAACAATTTCATAACCGCAATTAATTTAGTAAACTTTAACAAGTGTGGGATATGCATCTAAACAGAACTTGACCAATGTAGAACTTTAAGGAGTAGACAAGTTTTCTTCAGTGCAGATGCATATGTTTTGGCATGTGTCACACACTCTACCAACTCCTTCTGTGAAGGAGGAATTTCATGTGTACATTAGACAAAAGACATATTTTATACTCATCCAAGAGTGAAAATTGGATCAAATTCCCACATAATCTGGTGGATACCACAGCTGATCACAAATTTGATTTATCTATGTCTAATACTGGTGAGATTTCAAATGCAGATGTTAGGACTTTTATAATGCATTTAATCCTAACTTGTATCATATGAAAGACTATCAAACCTATCGAAATTGTGTTTCCGCCTTCGTCAACATTCAAGTTTTGAACACCGTCAATGAAGCTCTAGAACATCAAGGGTCAAAATCAACCATTTAAAAGACAATACATGCAATACAAAAGAATGGCACATGGATCATCTCAAATTTTCCAAAGGGAATATAGTTAGATGCAAATGGATATTTAAGATTGAACACAAGTTACACGGTTTGAGAGATTGAAAGCACACCTTGTAGCATAGATTTCTCACAATCGTATGATATTCATAAACATTAGACCTTTCCTCCACTCCCATAGCTAAACTCAACATCATCAAGGTACTTTATTCACTTGCAGCTAAAATAGACTTTCCGGGATTGGAAACTTATATTTGGAGCCACAAAGTATGCAAACTCTAGAAATCATTTATAGCTTTAAATTGTCTCCTAGAACATGGTTTGACAAGTTTTCTAAATAGATGAAATAACATTAGTACACTTAGTGCGAGAAAAGACGCACTCTTTTTTTTAAACTTCTCCTGAAAAAAGAATATTGTGGTCCTTATCATATAAGTAGATATTATTCTCAACAGAGATAAAAAAAACTTCCTGGTCAAGAGTTTGACATCAAAGTTCAGTAAGCCTAAGTTCTTTCTCTATATGGAATTGGCCCAATCACAACGAGAAATTGTGTCACAACGAGAAATTGTGTCATAACGCATGTATACATTACATGTTTCGAAGAAACATGCATGTTGATCTGTAAGCTTGAAAATCCAATGCCTTACAAGAAGATTGACCTTAAAAATGATAGTGCACTAGAGCACAGTCTCTTAGTTGGTGTTATAAGTCAATATATGAATAGTTGTACAATACAAAATCTTGAGATATCTTAAAGATGACTCCAGGCAACAGATCCACAAGAATGAAGACCGTGATATCAAAACATACTCAGATGCAGATCTAGACTCGAGAACTTCTTGTGTAGGGAAATCTAGTCACTTGAGAAGCAAAAAGTAATTTGTTGTCTAAAGGAGCAACTAAAGTTGAAGCTCTTGTACATGGGTTAAATTCCAAGAATACTAAGTGAACTCGGTGAAGTCAACCGAAAAGACTTCCAAACTACAATGCATATCAGTATTGCAAAGAATTCAATACATCACGACATAAAACATATATTGGTGAGAACGGAGACGTGGAACTCACTCACATACACTCCTTCACGAAGTATTGCAAAGAATTCAATACATCTATATTAGTGAGATCGGAGAGGTGGAACTCACGTACACTCCTTCACAAAGTCAAACAACAACAGATATCATAAAAAGGTACTCCCAATATCAAACTTTAACCTATTATCTAATAAGTTGGGAATATACAAATTATACACCCCAACATGTTTACATGTCAAATTAGGAAGATTTGATTTATTGAAATATTTGACTAGATTAAAGTGTAACCTAGAGTGTAAAGTGTTTTAACCTAGTTTCTAATTCATTCAGAAATGAAAGGTTCTCTTCCTCTTCAGCTTTATATATAATCTCAGCCATATCCCAAATTTGCTAACTAACATAACAATAAAAATATATTGGAAATTGGATTACATAGAATACACAAATCAAAGAAGAGAAACCTCGCACCGTCTTGGTAAAATCAGTAACAGATAACCCTCTCTTCCTCCTAAACCGATGCAAAAGCGGCTCGATTGATCTATTCGTCTTCTGCGGGCTCCCAATCACATGACCAGCAGTCGCATCCTCAATGTCACGAACTGGAGAAGCTTCCGATGACAATCTCCGCTTGGATAGGGTAGAAATTGATCGAATGATCTTATCATTTTGCCGGAAAAGAACAGGAGATGTAGAAGAGGAGGAGCGAGTAGCGAAAGCGAGAGCAGCTTCAAGGATAGCCATTTCTTCTTCGCTGACGATTTCTACTTGGATCTGGGATTTCTCCTTCTTCTTAATTATGTTCTCGCCACCTTCTTCGCATGATGTGGGGATTAGTGGTCTTCTCTCTCCTGACATTTTCTCGCTCGATCTAACATTGCTAGTCAGCCATATTCGTAACTTTAGCTTGTTTGATAAGAAGATTTTGTGGGTTTCTTAAAGAAAACAAATTGATGTTTTTTTTGTTTTAACTAAAATTTGAAACACTAAAATATACATTTTTAACTTTTTTTTAAGGAATAATTAGTCATTTTAATGTGATTTTTAACATTTTTTATTTTATAAAAAAATAATTAGTATTTTTTTCTTAATTTTAATATGATTTTCAAATTGCTCCATAAAATTCAATTTACTTTTAGAAATTATCATAATCTATTTAGTTCTAATGCTTTCTTTGTTTTGTTTGATTGAAATTATTTAAATAATTTTAATATAATCAAACCATATTTTTACTCTCTTTTTTTAACTAGTTATTCAATTAATGTTTAGATAATGTTTAGGTTGCAAATTGTGTTGTTTACTCAAAATTAACTAAATATAGGTTGAATGTGCTTTGAGCAAAACATAAGGTACTTATTTTGGGATCCCTACCAAAGGGCTTATATGTGTACTCACACAAAGGAAAGGAATAATGATGAAAAAAATATATTACATTTTTTACTTTCCCAAAGTCCCCTTTGATAAAAGAGGATTTCAACTACAATCTTACACATATTATATCATTTATAGTTCTTTAACTTCAAAAATATTATCGTTTACTCGATATTATAAGCATAAAATTTAATATACCTCAATTTATAATAATATTTATATTTTAAAATAATATTTTAAACTTTTTAATTCAAAATAATCAAAAGTAGAGATTAAAAATAATTAAAATTAATTATTGTGATAAATAAACTATAATTAAAAAATAAAAAATAATTTAGGACTAAAATATCATATTTATTTTACCCAAATTAATCATAAAAAGATATTAAAATAATTTAATTTTGATTTTAAACATAAATTTTGTACAGTTTATGGCTTAAAATAATTAAATAAATACCCAAAATTAAAAAAAAAATGAACATTATGTTATCAAAATTACTTTTGTGTATTAATTTGGTGAAGAAAAATGAAAGAAATTGGTTAAATTTCGATTTAAAAAATAACTCTTTTATTAAAAATAAAAACTAATAATCTAGTATGGCCGAAAATAAGGGAATCGGTTGCAGCATAATTTCTATCCATCGGATCAGCGCTGGATTTTCATCCAGCGTCCAGGAAAAAGTCATGCATCCAATTGTAACCAAGGAAGCGTGCGCTCGGGTCCACACCCAATCAGCTAACGGGATGCTAACCCCGTTGGCACAGACGCCCAAAGTCCAGACGGAACGTCTAGCGATGGACGGAACGCCAACGACGCGTTCATTTAAACAAACGACGTCGTTTTGATCATCTTCTTCGCGAGGCCGGAAAAATGCGCTCGACGCCGGCAACCTTCCAAAAACATTATCTCTGCAATTATTCAACCTTAGCCCTCCAAACTTCACCAACGTACACGTCTCTCCCTTGCCTTCAATTCCCCTATGCTGAGAAGTCAAAACATACCCTAGAGTTAGTGTGGCAAGGACAAAACAAAAATCAAAGGATGAGATTTCAGAACCAAAATCGAAGATGAACTCGACTTTAATAACTGACCTAGCTTAGTATAAATACTCTCTAGGTGTTCTTCTTCCAATCCATCGAACAAAATCCAACTATTAGAATCAATTCAAATATTTTCTTATGAACTCTGACGAATGGTTTTTGAAAAACTACTATGGCATTCTAAACTTTGATTCAGGGTTTGGAAAAGCTTTCTACAAATCATTGGAGTGTTCTCCAATCAATAGTAAGCTTCCACGCCTACTATAATTCAAATTGTGATTCAAAATTAGATTTTTCCAAGTTCGATCGAGTTATCTTATTTATGGCTCAATTTTGTTCTTTCTATAGTCAAAATCCATCCATATATGATGTCCAAACATTCTGTTGAAAAAGATTTTATCAATTCAACCCAGTCAAAAAAAATCAAATTTGATTTGAAAATATGAAAATTTTGAAATTCGTGTTCTTGAACTTTTAAGTTTGACTTTTGATTCAAATAGTTGCTAACATGTTTGTAAACATGTTAGGATGATTTTCAAACCATAAAATATGTATCTCGATCATGTTTGATCGATCTGAAATATTAGAAAAATAAAGTTTAAATTTCAGTTTGTAAAGTTGCTACAAAGTTTGTTTGATGTTCTTGTTATAACATCAAACAATTTCATGAGATGGCCTAATTCAAAAGTTCCCAAATTTTTTCCTAGAAATTGTTTTGAAAAATCAATTGTCTTAGGGTTCGATTGATCGATTCTAGGTTTAGGGATTATGATCCCTACATCCATATGAGTTGTTAGCAACTTATCGATCACGTTTTCATGATATATATCAAAAGATACAACACATGTAATCTTCATACCAAATTAAGAACACTCGGTTCACTTGGACCGAGTCCTGAAGGACCTAGGACCGAGAATTCTTGGTCCTAACTGAGACCAAGGACCCGATGTTCTTGAGCAAGGATCGGGAAATCTGACCGAGGATTCTCACCTAGGACCGAGAGGTCTAACTTGGGACCCGAGTTCAGGACCGAGCCTCCCGAACCCCAATGTCGAACACTATAGTCCTCTAACCGAGTATCCCGAGCCTTGACCGTCCGATCCCAAACCGATAAAAACGGACCCAAACCCTAGTACCCCGGTCTTAAGGCCTGTTTGGTTCCACTTTTCAAAATCCAAAATTATTTTTATAATTTTGGAATCTCAATCATTTTCAAATAATCCCGAGATGTTAGAAAATGATTTCAAAATATTTTCGGGATATTTTCCTAACAAATATTTTGACTAAGGCTCTATTTAGAATTTATTTTTAAATTATAATACTTTTATGATATTTTTTCAGGTCTTGTACTTAATCTTTTATAACTGCGATTGCAGGTACACACTTCTAAATAATTTTGTATAATTATTTACGTAATATAAAGTTATCATTGTTTAAGACCCCAGACTACTAATTAAAATAAATAAATGTTATAAATAAATCTTTTGATAGACAGAGTTTTAAACAATAAAACCGTTTTCAATAGGCGCGGAAGACATAGCGTGGAAACATTTTTCTGAGCATATCTAAACAACGAACCCCTTATAGAAACTCTTGTATAATTACGTTTATATACATATATTTTACTAATTTTTCTAAAATTATTTGACAACTATGTTTTCAAATAAATAATTTTTATTAAATTAATTATGTTTGATTAATTAACACCGAATTCTTTCAAATTATTATTTGATTATAACAAATCTCCAAATTATTAACATTTGAATAAAATTAATTAGTTTTATATAGTTAATTTCAAAATAGCCCGGTGCTATAAAAAAAAAATAATGTATTATTTTAAAAAGATACATGGCATGCAAACCAAAGTTAAAATGTATCGAATCTCGAGTCACCCTGAATCCCTGTATTACCATACACGTGCTAAGTTATGGACAAATGGATTCTTTTGAGTTACAAATATTAATAATTGTTACATGATACGATGGCCTCAGAAAATAGACGGGGTAAGTGAAAAATGCTAAGGTGAGAATGAGTGGCAACAAAGGAGGCGATATTCTGAATCGTAAACCTATCTCTCATTCCTTTTGTTTAATTTGTTTTAATTATTTTATAGCTAAGAAGAAAAATGGGATGTTCAGTTAAAAACAAATATAAAATTCTAAGTCAATAGTACACTTGTAATATTTATCGGTGTTCCATTTTTTTAAATTATTCAGACTTATATAAAAAAATTATCCTATTATATCAACACTTTGAGAGAAAAAAAAAATCAATATATAACATTGAATAATAATAATTATTATTTATGTAAACCATGGTTGCTCCTAGAATGTTATGTTAGATTTGATTATCTTGTGGCTAATTTTAAATGAGAGATAAATTGAGGGTCGAGCAAAACCTAGACAATTGTATTACTTTTTATTTTTTAAAATATTTGATTAAAGAATAAAATAATTTAAAATAATATTTTTGAATTTTTTTATTAAGAGTAACAATTTTAATTTATATATAATTTTATTTATTTAAAAAAGTTATTCAAACATTTACTAAATAAATACTTTCTTATAATATAATTGTTTAAAAATTTTATTTAAATTTAAAACAATTTATTCATCTATTTAAACTTATCAAATAAATATTTTGAAATATTAGTTTGAAAGTTATAACAACAAATATTTTTTAAACAATTATATTATTTTAAAATATTATAAGACTAACCATTATAGTGTAATTAAGTTTGAACTATGCTTTCAATGACTGGATCAATATTAAAGATTGAATTTACACTAATACAAATGAAATAACTTAAATGTTAATTTGAAACTTATGCATATGGGATTAAAGTTGTCAAAATCGTGAGTCAACTCGTAAACTCGTTCGAGTTTGCGAGTCGACTAAGTAAAAGAAACTCGTTTATAAACAAAATCGTAGAAAACTCGTTTATATATATATATATAATTAATGATGCTTAATTTTTAAAATTTACGGATTGTCGGGTCGAGAGTTGTGGTTAATTTAATATATATATATATATTATATATATATATATATATAAAAGTAAATTAAAAATGTTATCATATTTTTATCATAATTTTTTTTCTCGGTTTTATATCATTACTTATGTAAATGCATGAGATGCTAGTTAAAATAATATTAAAAAAAATATTATTAATATTAATCGAACCCCGCCATATCTTATCCTAATTAACATATTTGGGGCAATTTGCCCTAAGATACGATCAAGATGGATAATTGTGTTTTCTTTTGGATATTTATAAGAGTTATATATTAATTTTTTTTATAATAATAATAATATAAGTTTTAAATATATATTATGAAGAGATCAGTTATATTCTTTTATCTATACCGTACCAAAAATTTCGGTGTAAAAAAAATCATATATTTACTATACCATTATTTTAGTATACCGAAATCTCAAAATGACACAAATAATATACCATTTATACGGAATATTAATATGTTATTTGTTTATATCGTCCATACATAAAGAAAAAATTATTGAGTCTAAAATTTATGATAGTTTGATATTTTTTTTAGAAAAAGTTATATATATATTTATATATATTCACTTATATATATTTTGATATACACATCAATTTTAAAAATCTAATAGACCCACTTATTATTTGGGTGAGGCTCAAACTTTGCATCAATCCATTTGAGCTCGAAATATCAAATATTTGGGTTAGAGGCTTTTCTACTACAGACGGCCGTTTGTTTAGTTTGTCTATTTTAAATTAGGTGGCAATAATTTATTTTTATTTAAATTACTTGGATTTTAAATATTTTTTTAGAAAAAACAAAACTCATTTTTCTCTCTATATTCTTTTCCATTGGTGCCTCCTCCCTCTTTTCTTCCATCCTGCCATTCTTTAAAAAACCACGCTTGTTGCCATTTCTACCTCCTTCTCCCTTTTCGGCTAGGAGTTGGTGCAACTTTCTCTAGTTTGTCCATATCATATTCGGTCCTCAAATACTGCAAAACCTCCATATGAACTGCAACTTTCTCTTCTTGCAACCTAATTTTTCGGAGTTGAGATGGGACGATATATAGAACAATAGAGCTCCGAGGGTCCAACCAGATAGATTGTATTCTTTCAAGAACTAGATAGATGGAGAAAGCCAGGAGAGAGACCGGGTTTAATTTGTTTCGTATAAAAAAATCCAGAATTATTAAGTTATATGCCACGTGGAATTAAATAAAAATAAAATAATGCCAAAGTAATTTTAAACAGACGAACTTAACGGACGGACGGACGGACGTTTGCATAAAAGCCTCTTATGCTCAATTATTTGATAATTCGAGCCTCAAATGATCATCGATATAAGTTCGAGCTTCAAACAGTAATTGGGCCAAATCTAATATATTGATAATTTCCATATCTAAATACACACCTTATTATTTTTTTAATATAGACAGAAAATAAAAAATGATATTTTCAATAATTTACTTTATATAATATTATATAAAATGATTACTTCGCTGCCCAGGAGGCCTAATACAAAATCAAATTTGGGGGCCCAAAAATTAAAATAAATATATATGTATGGTCGCATAAGTATTGATATGATTTTCAATAATATTTGTGATATATTGTGTATGATGTATTTATAATGAAAAAAAATGATATATATTTTAAAATGAAAAGAGATTATAACATATAAAAAAATAAATTTACAAGTATTAAAATTTAACCTTAAAGATGATTTTCACAATTAAGTTAGGGTTGAATTTATGATAAAATAAAATAAATATTAGAGATAGAAAAGCCACTACATTAGGTTTAATGATATAAAAGATAATTATAGTTATAGTTAGTGATATAAAAAGGTTACGAAGAGATAAATTATTTTAATATATTATTATATTAGATATAATATGAAAAGAGAAAAAAATGAATATATTAATATATTATATATAATATAGAGAGAAATAAGTAATATATATTATTATATAATATTGAGCGGTAAAAGTGGAAAGAATTGGCGTATTATAAGAAAATAAATATAATTTTACATATATAGGAAAAAAGTTAGCGTATTATGAGGAAATAAAATTAATATTATATAGAGAGGCTAAAAGTTAGCGTATTATAAGGAAATAAATATAATATTATACGATAAAAATATATATTTCACAATATACCATATTTAATTAATAATATTATATATTAAGAATTTAAAATTTTGGGTCGAAAAATAGGACCTATGTAATTGCCTTGTTGCATCACCATATCTTGCCGAGCCTGCAGTAGATATAATAATTAATTTAGCCAAATTTTTTCCCTAAAATATTATATAAAATGAAAAAAAGTTTTGTATGAATACACAATTGGATTATTTGAAAAAAAACTAAACAAAATAGGCTGGATAAATTAATTAAAATTTCTTAAAAGGAAAAATGAATGCTATGAGAAAATCTCCCATGGATCTTTCTAGTAGCGATTTCAATTTGATCGTCTTCAAATCTTCGATCTTCGATCAGAAGTTCATGCCGTTCGTGTTCCCGATTTGCCGATGAAATCACAAAGTCCACGATTCTCCAGACTTTTGCCGTGGCTTCCGCCTTCTTACCCTATTTCTATTTCGTGTTTTCCCCTTTCACACCTTATTGTTTCATTCGACCACTCCTTCTGACCGATCAACACTCGACCCATAACCAAATACCTCCTTCTGCCTTAACTTGGCTCACTTGATTGAAAGCTTCTTCAAAGAACGAACCACCATTCGAGTGAGGTAATATATTATCTTCTCTGTTTTTTGGGTTTTTGTCTATCATTCCTGATATGTGTGTTTTAACCTCTTTGATGTGATCAGCTATGGTGTCTGCTAATACAGTGTTAATATATCCTAAACTTTCGTTCCTCTATTGCTTTTTTATTCTACTGATATGTAACTTGGGGAATACTAGTTGATTTTCTTTAGATGATCTTGACATAACAGTTATATTCAATTCCTTTTTGGATTCTGTAATCAGGATGTCTGCAATAGGTTACATTTGTAGAGGATAGGAGTTGTAGATTGGCTTGACTTACATGGACGGTGACAAAACATAGAACCCCCTAAAGGAAATTCAAACAGAACAAACTTTATTCTTAGGCATCCGTCTTTGTTTTTATTTTCAAATTTAGGAAGCTAACACGATCCCAGTTATGACCCCACTTCAACTTAGAGAGTTCTTCTTGTGAGCTCTTAGGCAAGACTCTTTCCACGTGACTTGAGCTACGCTAGTGAGTTGAGTTTAGGCATATGTCTTTGTGTAACGAATATTCTCACTATTTCTGGTATTGGTATCTTAAAGTATGGAAACTTTGCTTTGTATGAGCGGGTTTTGGCAATGCACCAGCTTATTAACATCATAAAAACATTCTTGAGGCATGTGACTGGTTTCATCAAAAGCACAAAATGTGGTTTTGATGTAAATAGAATGAGATTTGTTTAATCTGGTTAATTTTAGGGGGTAGATGATGATTGTCAGATAAGAATAGTGCCGTGAATATACAGTTTGCTCAGAAGCAGATACTTAAGAACTAACTCCTTATGATCAATTTTAACTTCATTTAATAAAATGCTTGAGACATTAAATGAATTTAAACAATGTGTATACCTTGGTTAAACCTGAATTTCTTTTGAAATTCCTGAAATGATAATTAAGTTGATGTTTTGCTAACAGGGCTTATGGATAAGTTAGCTTCTGTTTGTTCGGATGCAATTTGATTTTTATAGTGGCCATAACTTATTGATACATGGGTAGAATTTGAAAACCTTAATTTATCTCATTTTAACAATTGAACCAATTGGAATCACTGATTAGGAACTTCCTTTGGTGCAACACTAATTCATTTTGGTTGTCCCAGCATCACTCAGAAGAGTCAAGAGTGAAATCAGAAGGTGATCTCAACTTCAAGGACCTCTCTCTATTTGTGCTAATGGTTGTGGAGATTTCTCGAGGATAATCAACCTTGGTCCGCCACTATCACAACACAATATGAGACTTCACAACTTTGAATGGATGATTAAGACTTCTTAGGTTTAAGTTTAGGGTTTTGTAACAGATAAGAGTAGATTGAAGAAGAAGACGAGAAAGGAATGACCTAAGCCCTTAGATAGGAAGCATGAAGAACCTCCATTGCCGAGAAGAGTATATACTCTAATGAATATTCATTAATTGATTTCCTCTTTCAGCTAGGCCACGCCATTATAGGGTGCCACCTATTAGAACAACTAACAACCCCTAACAACTTGGGGGATTAATATTAACTAAGGCATCTTCACTATATAGAGCCCTAACTAATAACCTTAGCACTATTAACACGTTACAAAATGCCCCTCTCATATAGATCTTCTTTGGGTACGAGCGTTTGAGGACACATTGTTAAGACATGGTCTACCCTTTATCCTTGTCTCTTGTCCTTGGCGTGTTTAATGTCTTGAACGAAAAGGATGCCGGATGCCTATGTGGTGAACTTTTACAGTGGAACACTAGTATGGATAATAAGTTATTTCTTGTTTATTTCAATTAATTTATCATATTGGTAAAAAATATAAACTTGCTCTCATTTTAAAATTTTCCAAACTCTTTTCACGTTACACACATTCACACTTAACTGTATTCAGTGTTTGGAGCACAAAAATATTGAAAAAATATTTTAAAAATAATACGTTTAAACTGGTATATCTTACACAAAATTATATTATACTAAAATTTTGTGAAAAATAAATACTGTACTATTTTTATTTTTTTAGCTGTCAAAATTATTTTTGACAATTAAAATGCGTAATTCTTATAAAATACTCCATTTGAAAAAGAAATACTTTCAAAATGTTGATATATATGCTCTCATTTGTACACAAATTAATTAAAAAAACTGATACGTCAAAATAATTAAAAAAATTATTTTAATTTGAAAAATAAATTTACAACTAAAATATTCAAAAAATTAAGCCTAAAAATAAGACCACGAAACAAAAGATCCTCTGTGTAGCTAAAATTAAGGAAAAAATATTTTTGCCCATAAAACTTAAAATAATTATATTAATTATAAATTTAATATATATATATATATATTAAATTTATAATTAATAATTATTATAAAAGTATATGAAATTAAATATTAAAAAGAAAAGTTAGGAATTTAGAAAGGGATAAAAAATTAGATTTTAGGAAAAAAAAATTAATAATGTTAAAGAGATATATTAATATAAGTGTGACTTTTAAGTTTAAGAGATTATAAATTTATAATATATAATTAGATAATATTCTTGTAATTGTTAATATTATAATGTAAATGGTGCAATATTGGAGGAGTTGACTCTACGCAATAATATCAAATATAATTTTAATTGTGATATTTTTATATTTTTTAAAAATATTAAATCTCTTTTTTCATATTTTTCTATAATTGAAAACTTCAAACTAATTATGAAAAATTATCTGATGCCATAAGAAAAAGTATTTTTTTTAAAAGTTGAATGACTAATTTTAATCCAATATATTAACATTATATTTTTTTCTTTCCTTTTTTTACTAAACAGATAATTAGGGTTTTAGAACATAAAAGAAAAAAGAACTTCATGAGCTAGCTGTATACGGAAGAGAAGAGGGAAGTTCTTAGCAGTTACTACTGAGAGAGCTGAAATATTCATAGTACGTTTCTTCTGTGATACCGAATGGGTGCGGACTCTATGATGGATATGGATAAACAAGTATTGGCGGCTCCAATGAAATCGGTAGTGGACAAATTCCAACTTCTTCCTGAATTTCTAAAGGTACAGTCTTTCACTACTTTTTTGTTTTACTAGAACTTGAAGTGACTTACAGTCGTAATGGGTATGATATTTCAAGTAATGGGTATGATATTAGATTATGAGATTTTCTTATTTGTGAGAAAGCAATAAGCTGTCTTTGTTGGAGGTGATTACCATGGCGTCGTTTCTTAACATTTAGTTTACATTAGTTAATAAAAGGTGATACATTTTGGATTGTGAATTCTCTTGTGATCTACAGATTTTATCACCTTTTACATGCTTTTGTAATTGCCTGAAAATTGGAGAATGATTAAATGGGTTAGGATTCCTATTAATTTTCCCAGAGCGAGAGAATGAGAAGAAAATAGGAAGAGTAGGGAAAGAGAATTGATACTGTACATTATTCACTGTTTAATGAAGTCTATTGTGATTGTAAAATATTCCCCATGGCTTGATGAAATAAATGTGACAATGATTATGCATATGTTTGTTTGGATTTTCAGGGGAGAGGTTTGGTGAAGCAGCACTTGGACTCATATAACTACTTTGTCAAGATTGGAATAAAAAAGATCATTCGTGCAAATGAGAAGATTGTGTCAAAAGTAGATCCTAATGTCTGTCTTAGGTAAGATTAGTATATATTCTTATGACATGGATTTAAGTCAATTCTTCTTACTTGGCCTCATGGTTGAGATTTGATGCAATCTCATGGTCTCATATTCAAGACTTGGTAAAGAAGACGATTTAAGCATATACACACATTTGTAATTCGTTTTTAAGTGCAGATTTGTGATTCATCATAGACCTTAACAATTGAAAAAGTGTCCTTGTAATGTATCCTAACTTCTTATTGGTCCTTTCTCTGTATAGGTACAAAGATATCTGGATTGGTGAACCTATTTTAAACGTCGATGGAGTGACAACTAAGCTTAGTCCACAAAATTGTCGACTTTCTGATATGACGTAAGTTTACCTTATTAGGGAGTTTTGTCAAATTGATAAGGAATTGATCTAGCAGAAAAATGAGTAAAACACTAAAGATTTTAAATGAGTTTAAATAGGAAAACCAAGAGAAAGAGTTGGGAGCAAACCAATTGTCTAACTATATAGTTTTATTTGGATGCATATAAATTGTTAGATTACAAATATATACACATACTTCCTCTACAAATAAGGTAGTAAATGCAATCATATCTTATCAAATCAAAACCTAATTTCCTAATTTGTATCAAATCTTCATCAAATCAGTAATAATTGAAAGTAAGCTTAAAATACTTATTGGGTATGGAAGTTGCAAGGAACAAAGAAGAGATTGTTGCAAGGAACTATACCCTAAATCTACCGAAAGACAGTAGAATGTTGGGCTGCCAACCAATAGATACTCCCATGTATCCTAATAAAAAAACACTTCTGTGGATAAAGGCATACTAGAGGCTGGTTGGTGAGTTACTCTAACAGCCACACACTCAACTGATATTTGTTTTAGATTAAGCACAGTGAGTCTATTCACGCACAGTCCTATAGAAGAACGTATGGAGACTATATTCAGAAGTTCGAAATTCCTCAAGTTTACTCTTTGAAAAGGCATTTTCTTTGAGAAAAGTGATGATAGAAGAATGCAAATTTATATTGATGCTGACCTTATAATTTATGAGCTCACCTTATCATGATCTTGTTCAACAACCAAATCTCCATTTAAAATATTTTAAAAGTTACATTTTTCTGGCATCATAAAGTTATTTTTATTGATTTAGATAATCCAATACTATCATTTTATTTTGGCGAGATGTTTTGACAACTTATTCCTTTTTTAAATTAGGTACTCAGCTCCAATATATGCCAGTTTTGAGTACTCTAATGGAAGTTATGACCCATTTCCGTCTTCTGTAATGAAGGTGATCATGTTTATTATCTCTTCTCCTTTTCATGGACAAACAAATAACTATGTTTTTTTTAGCCTTTAACCAAGATCATAGGAAGAATGCCCATCATGTTGAGGAGTAGTTGCTGTGTATTATATGGAAAAGATGAAGCTGAACTTGCAAAACTAGGTTTGATGTGCTATATTTTATCTTCATAGACATTTCATAGCCATTCATCCTATGAATTTATAATATATCAATATTTTTGCTACAGGCGAATGTCCACTTGATCCCGGAGGATATTTCGTTATAAAGGGAACCGAGAAGGTTAATCATTCTATTTCATTTTTATCAAATATACACGACATGTAAATTCCAATATGCAGGGTTGGTTGATATAAGTTTTTGACTTTTTGTTCATATAGTTCATGAAATTAGATTTAATTCTTAATAATTATATATTTTGTAGGTGTGATATACCTTGAACTAGAATTATGTATACATTTTGAATCTAATTGATAAAACGATAGATCAAATTATAGAGAATTATAATAAAATGATGGGTGAAGAATTAATTGTGAAAGATAGAACCCTAATTGGTAGGGTGAATACAATAAAGAAGAACGAGAAACTCTAACAAGAATATTAAGCTAATTCATTTCATAACTACTCATAACAACTGATATCCATCCACCCAAGCAGCAGCCATTCACATTGTGCGGAAGTCGTTAATGATATGAAGTAATTATATATGAGAAGATATGACACAAATGAGGCTAGAATAGAGAGATGAAAGGAGACATGACTAGAGAATTTGTTAAAGAATATTTAATTCATGGAATGTTTAATGAATTCAGATTATCCACCAAACATCCATTCGCATTGTGAAGAATCATTTTTGACAAAACAAAACAGAGTGAAAGTGACATGCATTTCATATTTAGAAAATGTGTGAAAATAGCTCTGGGAGTGTAGATAGATTGCAAATAGGGACGCTTTTGGTTATTTGATTTGTTTAGATATTCTTGGCAGATTGTCTGTAATTGATCTATTGTGGTTTTATTGTATTTGATTCCATAAACATATAAAGGATATATTTATTCAAGACATACATTTTTCTCTCAATTCTCTCTCAGGTGCTTTTAATTCAAGAGCAATTGTCAAAGAACAGAATAATCATAGATACTGACAGAAAAGCATGGTAATGTATTATTTTTGTTTTTTCTCCTTCATTTCCTCTCTTTACTTGTTCTCGTCTAAGTTGTGTGACTTCCTTCTAGCTGGTTTATTTAGGGAGGTCATTTTGAAGCAAATGTGATGATTATCATTACAAGTTAATGAGTTTTGAAGGTTGTAACTATAGTTTTAATTTCAAAAATGCATCTTTTGCAATTTCTTATGAACTACATTTGTATTTGTCCTGATAGGACTTAAATAATATGACATTCACATTGATGCTTTACATGATGCAATCTCATTAATTAGAAGTTTATGAATTTGGAAGGTCCTGAATAAAGATTTTATTATTGTATCTTTGAATTCATATATATTTTAATTTTATTTTGAAAAGACATTTTTTGTGTTATCGGGACTTCGACTATAGTTTAATTCTACTATAGTTTTATGTTGATTTATCAAATGTATGCTTGTAAATTACTCTTTTCCTACTCGTTGCAGTATTCAAGCATCAGTTACATGCAACACTGAATTAACAAAAAGTAAAACAATTATAAAGATGGAGAACGAGAAGATATATTTAAATCTCAATCAATTCTCTACCAAGGTTTGTACAATACATCTTTTGCTTTTAGCCTTAATAAGTGTTCTGTATCAGTATTTGGATAACAATGTTCTTGCTTATAGGTCCCTATCATGGTGGTAATGAAAGCCATGGGTATGCTGAGTGATCAAGAAGTCATACAAATGATTGGTAGAGATCCTCGTTATGGTGCCCTACTTTTACCCTCCATTGAGGTGACACATCCATCCAAATTTAGATCCGTATTTTTAATTGCAAATTTGTGGGTGGAAATGCATATATATTTCTGATTTTCATGAATGTTTCTTAACTAGATTATTGCAGATACTTTACTCTGTACATCCATTTATTACTTCTATGATATGTTCAATTCCTTGTCTAATATTGTAATATTTTCCTTATAAAATTTATAAAGGAATGTCATGATAAACAATTATGATCTAATTCAATTGTTGATACTTTTTACTCTATTAAGTATAGGTCTCCAACTATTTGTTAATCTCTGTACATGACTCTAGATATTACTACACTATTTTGCAGCATTTTGAATATTATTTGGATGTGTGGAACCTTCCTTTGCATTATCCTAAATGTTTGCTCAAGACTCTAGATATTACTCCTCAAGTCTTAAGTTAGTTGACAACCCATATTCAATGTTCGTTATAGTATGTTGTTCTTGATTAAATGCTGTGTAGTCCCTTCTCCTACTATTGCCAGCACACCAATGCAAAAAAAGAATAAGAATAGATGAGAAACCTCAAGAAGGAAATGAGATCTAATGCTTGGCTTGCTAATGTCCTGATCTATTCACTGCTTAATTTTCAGGAATGTGCAAGCAATAATATATACACCCAACATCAAGCCTTGAATTTCCTTGAGAAGAAGGTGAGAATGGACAAGTTTGTTTGTACCACTTATTAATTCTCATATTGAATTGAAAATCTACTTATGATGTTGGCTATTAGCAATTTAGTAACAGGTGCTCCATGTGATGGTGCTGTATTTTTATAGCTTGGATACCATCTATCTAGGTCTTACTTTTCCTGTTCAATTGAACTCTTCACGTATAAGAATGAAATTGATACGGGAGATAGGACGTCCAACGGTTAACGTCTAGCGTGTATGAACATGCTGTAAGTTGTGGATTAGGACAAATAAAAGAAGACTGGTTAGAATTCTATGATGAAATTGATTAAAAGTTCTCATATGTCTCCGAAGGGATTTCTTCCCTATCTCATCTTAGTACAATAAAAGATAGAATTTTTTTTTTGTAAATGGTCCGGGTTTGAAGACCCGAAGTTCTTGTGCTCTCCCATTGAGCTATGAGTATCCACAAAAGGTACAGAAATATATACACTAATAAAAGCTTCTTTAAGATTCGATGGTCACCTTGAAGGAAACAATGGAAACACCAAGTAAACACCTCTAACAAATAAATAGGGTGACTAGTAGACATGCTAGAGATGGCTAGTAACATGCCAGATATGTCAAATATCTTCAAAATATACTTGCTATCCAGCTTATTTCTTTACACAACTTCTCTTATTTTAAGTACAATGGGACCTATGCTCATTAATTTCAATGTTATCTTTATTTTTAGGTTCCTCGAAAAGGATTATCTTCTGACAGCTCTGTAAAGGTTTGATGTTCAGCTGTTAGTCTTGTTTAAGTTTGCTTTGTTAATTTTACATTGTTTACATTTTTCTATGTTTGTCTTATTAGCTTTGTTTCATTATCAGGAAGGCAAAGCACTTAGATTACTGCGAGATCTATTTCTTGCCCATGTCCCTGTACGTTAAGTTCCATTTAGAATCTTAAAGTAGCGTTTCATGCTGTCTATTTTATGTAAGGTTCCATTGACAAACAAATCTGTTTCTTATATATTACCCCTTAGGTGCATGGAGATGATTTTCGTGCAAAGTGCATATATGTCGCAGTAATGTTGCGACGCATGATGGATGCAATTTTGAATGAGGATGCAATGGATGACAAGGTAATTTATTTTTTACACTGCAGATTTTCTTCTTTTATCACATGCAATGTAACTAGCCACTCTAGATTTATGACCAAACAAAAATACTTGGAAGGACTCACTTCTTATTTTGATGTATTACCTAAAGTGAGGCTGGATAATTTAAAGCTTAACCAAACATAGAAAATTTGGAATGATTGTGTAGAAAATTGAGCTCTTAAGAGTGAAGATTGAGAGTAAAGAGTGATAATATTATTTAGATATTATTTGTAGTTTACATGAGAAATGTGATATATAAATGACATTGAGTATAATAAAAGTAAGGACTGACAACAAACAATGTGTATATTTAGGAACATGTATTGTGCAAGTAAATTGCACCAATTCCAAGAAAGATGGAGAGATAATTCTACATATTGTTTCAAACACTAAGCATCTATATTATATCTAAATCTGTTATTATTCTTTCTGTTCTTGTTTGATATTCAATTTGAATAGCTAAAACTCCAATAATTTATTAAATTTATATGCATGTTTATGAGGTTGGAACATCAATTTCTCAACATATTGAATTAGTTTCTAGATAATGAATAATGGGTTGTTCGTATTTTTGTGTGGAATGTTATTGGTGTAAGTGGATTGGTTTTTGGGCTAGTTTTAAAAATCTTCACCTGTAAGTTGTTGATCAGGTCAAATGCATGTTCATTTTTGTGGTTGATTATAATAACTGAAATTAAACTAACATTTTATACTATTAAAAAAGTAATAAATACTTATGAAATTGCAAATATGGTAACAATAAATTCACTATGTTTCGATCGAAGGAAAGGAATCATAGGTGGGTCTAGTGGGGTTGGGTGATGTAGGATGGAAGATTGCAGTGCGATAGGAGTGTCAAAGCGGATACCGAGATTGTCATTTTACCTTATTTTCCTTTTTCTTTTATTCTTGATTTTGATGATTTGTTTGTATTGTATGAAGTCGTAATTCATTACACCAAACTTGTAAGAAAAACTAGCACTTCACAAGGTATGAAATAACACGTCACAACACACAAAACTTTATGTGTAAAGTCATTTTTTGTTATTTTTATTTTGGGAAAAATGTCGCACATTTATATTTTAGGTGAGAGGTTTCCTCAAATACCCCTAAACCAATCAACATCAATAAGTACATTTAAACCCAATTTGATAATTTAGTGACATGAAACATTGAAGTAGGTTCTAATTACATAAAACTAGCATTGAAGTAGTTCTATTTGCCTCTTTACGTTTACATTTAATTTGGCAATTATAGTTGTTTTTATTTTTGAACATGTCTTGTTATTATAATTTTTGTCAATTTATTTTATCCTTGTGTGGGCATGTCTTTTTTTGGGAGACTGGTGCTAGTTTTGGGCTTTGAAAACCATTTATCTGAGTGAAGTATTACTTTTGCTTGAAAGTAATGATGATATGTGTTTGCATTATTCTTTTTGTAGGACTATGTAGGGAATAAACGGTTAGAATTGTCGGGACAATTATTATCCCTACTATTTGAGGTAAACTTTTGTACCAAGGTTCTGTCAAGCTAGTCTTACTGTTTCCCCTGATAGTATTCCTGATTTTTATTGCTGTACAGGACTTATTCAAGACAATGAACGAGGAAACAATTAAGCATGTGGATATCATCCTAGGAAAGGCCAGCCGGTCTAGCAGGTTTGATATTTCTCAAGTAAGTAAATGATGCCGAACATTATGAGCTGTCAAGCAAATTGTGGTTTTTTTCTCTTCTTTTTATTGCGAATTGTAAGAAAAGAAGTTCGATCAAACTGTTATCATTTTTCTTCTTCTAGCACATTGTAACAGATAGCATTACAAATGGGCTTGAAAGGACTCTTTCCACTGGTAATTTTGATGTCAAAAGGTTCAGGATGCACAGGAAAGGAATGACACAGGTCTTCACTAGCTTGTTTTTTTAATCTTTCCTTTGATTTATTATAGTCACAATTAACATAAGCTTTCTTCATTAGGTTGTTGCAAGACTATCTTTTATAGGGACGGTAGGTCACATGACAAAAGTCTCACCACAATTTGAGAAATCAAGAAAAGTTAGTGGACCTAGAGCATTGCAACCGAGTCAGGTGTGCTTTAGTATTGTTCTTTCTTAGTTGTTTATGCCACATAGTAATATTATGTCTTGTAATATTGTGTATATTTGTTTTGGAGTAGTGGGGTATGCTTTGCCCTTGTGATACCCCTGAAGGTGAAGCTTGTGGATTAGTGAAAAATCTTGCGTTGATGACCCATGTTACAACTGATGACGAGGAAGGCCCTATAGCATCATTGGTATTTACTTCTGGCTCTAGAGTATCCGTTTCTTTATATTTAAGATGCATGTAACTTGTACACAAGAAAGGGTTCATATCATCTATATTAACAATATCACAACAACTATATCTTTTTTAAAAATACATCTAATTTAGTGATTCTAAGCAACTTATAACTAATATTTGTTTATTTAATAAATTTATGTGAAAACTACCTCTTTACGGCTTCAAGGGAACAATTATTGTTTCTTAGTAATCTTAATTTATTCTGATATTGTGAATGTCAAATACTTTATGAGGACTTAGTATTTGATTATACGCAGTATAAATTACTAATAGTGCCTCATAAGTTGACAGAGTGTATGGAAGTAATGTAGAGATTAATTTATGAATATATATGCAATCTAGTTACTGTTAATTAAGGAGGAAACTCCTTAATTATCCTGTTCATTGTCTCAATGATTGGTAAATCACATGCCAGTCAGTATGTGGGGTCATGGCAGCGGGGTTGTGCTAGCCTCCCCCAGAGAATAATCCCGTCTCAAAATAAAATAAAATCACATAACAGTCTAACAATAAATCTTCATTTCTAGCTCATTGCTACTTTTCCCATTCTTTTCTCACTCCAACACAAGACCCTTTATAGGGGTGAACAAAGGGGATAATCCACCATATTTAGTATCGGTTGAGTTCTAACCTAATCCATCTAAATCCAATCCATAGTTTTAAACAGATTGGATTACAATCCATTTAACCCATAGTTTTAGATCACCCCTAATGTTTGTGTATATCATAATTCATAGTAAAAAATAGCGTTTAAAAGGAAAGTCATAAAAAATAGAAAGACCATCCTAACACCTCAATAAGCTGGAATGGAACAGACAGTCTTGAGTTCAATTTTCCATTACCCTTTCCATATAATTTTCGTAATCTCCCATATTAAACTAATATCTTCGACATGTTCTCACATCAGTGCTATTATTTGGGAGTTGAAGACATTAAAAGGCTCTCTAGTGAAGAACTGCATGCACAAAACTCCTTTATAGTTGTATTAAATGGGCTTATTCTTGGCAAGCATAACAGGCCACAGGTACAATGCTCTATTAGATAACTTTTATGCTTCCTTTTGTTCTTTTTTCATTAAATTTAATTTTTCTTCACCTTAAAACTTTGTCCAATTTATTTTGTGATAGATCTTTGCCAAGGTATTGAGAGGGCTGAGAAGAGCTGGTAAACTTGGGGAGTTTGTTAGTGTATTTGTTAATGAGAAACAAGTAAGATTTAATGTCTTTTACCGTCCTCATTTTTTTAACTCCAAGTTGCATTTCTTATTGACTCTTATAAGTGATTTATTAAATAGTTAAGTAACTTAACATATTATAAGATTCTTATATTATCATATTAATATGTGAAGAATAGGATAATGGGAGATTTTGAGAGATACTTATATGTATATCTTTGATAAGGTAAACACCCATATAAATACATGAAAAAATAAAAACAATATTGATAAAAGTGTAATTAGTTAACTTGTGAGACTTGCCAAAGATTGGGTAACACGGTAAGGTAGCTCAAGTGGCAAGAGACCAAAAGTCACGGGTTCAATTTCCACTTAGAACGCATTACGTTGAAATGGAGGTCTTGGTTTGTGGGGGTTATGCTAGCTTCCTATATTGGGAAAAAAAGGGTTTTAGATACCTAATTTTATTTGATTATGGTATTGTACAATTTCTCTCTGGTTTTTATATAAGTAATGTTAGATGCAACTTTAATTTAGTATTAGGATTTAATTTATTTGGTAATCTGGCTGCTATTGTTTTCTTTTAGGCGTATGAGTGCTAGATATTCTTCTTTCCTTAGATTCATTTAATTACAATATATATTACTATTGTATTTTTTTTTACCAATGATAGGACGATTAAATCATTTTATTATATCAGACCCCGTATTTTATTGTTGTATACATTACTGCTATGTTTCTTAGATTAAGAGGTTTGATGATTTTTGGTGTCTATATATTGCAATCCCATTAGTGAAATGATGCCAAAAGAATCCACTCTTGTATTTTTAGTCATTAGATGTTTTGTAGATTTTGTTTGAGATATAGTTTGTTACTTACCTTGAGAAATACATAGTAAAGGTCAATTGCTTTGCAGTGTTGTGTTTACTTGGCTTCGGATGGAGGTCGTGTATGTCGTCCACTTGTGATTGCTGACAAGGGTATATCGAGAATTAAGGAACACCATATGAAGGAGTTAATAGTAGGTGTCTTACATGTAATTAGTTGATTTTGATAACAAGCTTTCATGATTGAATGTTTTTCCTTGCTGAAGGATGGAGTTCGTACTTTTGATGATTTTCTATGCGATGGTTTGATAGAGTATCTTGATGTCAATGAGGAGAACAATTCACTGGTTTGTTTATTCCATTAACTTTTTAACTAGCTGTCTTTTGACCTATAGCAGATACTCCAATTATATTGCACTATTATATTTGTCAGATTGCTTTATATGAAGGTGAAGCTACAACAGAAACAACACATATTGAAATAGAGCCTTTCACCATTTTAGGTGTTTGTGCTGGTCTAATTCCGTTTCCTCATCATAATCAGTCACCAAGGAATACATATCAGGTTATTCTTTTCCCCCTCACCCTATATCTAGTTAGGCCATTGCTTTAATAGGATTCCATTTTTACATGTATCAATGCCTTTATTAATACATCTTTGACAGTGTGCTATGGGGAAGCAAGCTATGGGCAACATAGCATATAATCAGGCAAGTATTTTGATTATTTAGTTGGAATATGTTCACTCCTGTTATGAAGTTATTTTGGTTATTAAATATCTTCAAGCTGGCCATTTTAGATACATTGTTAGAAAATTTAATTAATTGTTGGGGGAGAAATGCTGTGTTTGCTGTTTGCTGTTCACTGTTTTCCACACCTTGTACTTTTCTCCCTCCCATTGATGCACTTACATGATTTTACTTGCTTTGCAGTTATGTCGGATGGATACATTAATATACCTTTTAGTCTATCCTCAGAGGCCTTTGCTGACTACAAAAACAATTGAACTTGTAAGTATGCTGAATTACTGCATTATTGTAACATTTATGATTCTATCATGGGATGAATTATGATAGTTTTTTTGTAGGTTGGATATGATAAACTTGGAGCTGGGCAGAATGCAACTGTTGCGGTAATGAGTTACAGTGGCTATGACATTGAGGATGCAATAGTTATGAATAAATCATCTTTGGATCGTGGTTTTGGCCGTTGCATTGTTATGAAAAAGTCGTCACTCATATCCTAGTCTTTATTGTTCAGCTAGAAATTATTTAGTTATGATATTTTTTGATAATTATTTGAGGTTATGCTTGCACAGGTATTCTGCTCTATGCCAAAAATATGAGAATAACTCACAAGACAGAATAATTAGACCCCAAAGAGAGGGACATGATGCTGATAAAATGACGGTAATGAAGTCTTGCCACCGTTGTAATTTATATCTGTATATTTGAATTTGTAGGTATATCAACATCAACATGTTGATGGGACCATTGTAGGTAGTTTGTCCCATGAAGTTTGTAGGTTAAAAGTATAGTACACATTTGAAATATATATATATATACAACTATTGTGCATAAACACAATGGTTCTAATTAATAGTTGGTGGAACATCATTTAGATTTTCTCTTTGTGTGGTATCCGTAGTTAGACAAGCATCAGTTGTCTTGCATTAAATTAGAGCTTACATCTTTCTATTGTGTTATTTTTGTTTGTAAATCAAGTAATGGTTGCTTGTTTTAATTCTGTGAGTACTGAAATAGAATTACTTGTCTTAGTATGAAATGATGTTCTTCCACATTATAAAATAAGTTTATTTTCCCATCTCCTACTGTTGCTTATCCTAAAACAAGATCAAGTTATTGTGTTTTTTTACACTTTTCTCCGTTTTATTGGTAACAGAATCACATTTGTTCTTATACTTGGAATTCCTTGATTTTGTGTAGATACTTGATGATGACGGACTTGCTGCTCCTGGAGAAATAATTAGGCCAGGTGACATCTACATCAATAAACAGACCCCTCTTGTTACAATGGGGCCACCTGTAACATCTTCATTGGATGACAGGTATGTTTTAATCCATATATTTTAACAATGAAGCTTCCATCCTCATAATAAGATTGCTTAATTCTGTTTCACCATACAGAGGATATAAACGCAGCATACAAACTTACAAAGGTCCAGCAGGAGAAACTCCAGTGGTTGACCGGGTTTCTTTATGTTCAGATAGGAACAATAATATGTCTTTGAAATTTATGGTCCGGCACACTCGTAGGCCAGAGGTAGAAAAGTTCAATTTTTCGCATTAAATGATTTGGAAAGTTACAATCCTCATCATTCATTTCCTTTTTCTAATCATTGTCATTCTGTAGCTTGGTGATAAATTTAGTAGCAGACATGGGCAGAAAGGAGTTTGTGGTATTATCGTTCAGCAGGAAGATTTTCCTTTCTCTGAACGTGGCATTTGTCCTGACTTGATTATGAATCCTCATGGATTTCCCAGGTATATAACATTTTATTCCTACCACTTTGTCGTAACTTGAATCAGAGATATATTAGACCTTGAAGCAAATCTTGCAAAATTATGGCGACATATTGTGGCTCTATCAACAGGAGAAAATTGATCTTTCCTTCTTTTCTTCCCCTAAAGAAAACCAAAAACAAAAAGAAAAAAGATTATCCCTTCCCTCTAGACCAACAATTTACGTTCCTTATCAAGTGATTCATATTGCCAATTTTATCATATGAACAATGATTAGGAATGACTATGATAATGGTCTCTTTCTTTTGTCAGCCGAATGACAGTTGGGAAGATGATAGAGCTCCTTGGGAGTAAAGCTGGAGTTTCCTGTGGTAGATTTCATTATGGAAGTGCATTTGGGGAACCAAGTGGTCATGCTGACACAGTTGAGGCCATTAGGTGACGGTGATACTTACATATATTGATTGGTGTTGAACTTTCTTACATATATTGTTATTTGAATATTTGTTTCACTTATTGACAGTGAAACACTGGTGAAGCATGGGTTCAACTACAATGGCAAAGACTTTATCTACTCAGGTTTTCTACTCTCTATATACATATATGTTTCCTTCATTAGTTTACATAGCTACCTACTTCAATATTTCACTTCTCTTGGTGTTGTGGAGCATGTTATATTATGTCATTGTTGATTTTGATACAAGACGTCACTTGTTGTCTAGATGTTAAAGGTGTTCTAATACACCATGTTTTCGTGAATGCCCCCTTAGCCAAGATGGGTCTTTAGAAACACTTTTTGTTTTTGGATCTCAATCACCACATGAGAAACCGCCAAGAAATTTACATAGCTACCTACTTCAATATTCCACTTCTCTTTGTGTTGTAGAGCATGTTATATTATGTCATTGTTGATTTTGATGCAAGACGTCACTTGTTGTCTAGATGTTAAAGGTGTTCTAATACACCAAGTTTTCGTGAATGCCCCTTTAGCCAAGATGGGTCTTTAGAAACACTTTTGTTTTTGGATCTCAATCACCACATGAGAAACCGCCAAGAAATTTATGATGTCGGACTAAGTTCTGTTTCCAAATGTGATCTTAGCTGGATTCACATCCAACATGCAAATGAGATAATATGGCCTTTATATGTGCCTCTTATCCCTTTTAATGCATTTCACTCATGTTATGAAGATTTTGTTGAAGACCTAGTGAGAAAGGGGAGAGATACAGACAATCAACTAATCCATTTATATCATACCTCTAATTACTATTCTCTTACTCTATATAGCAGTTGCCAAGTCACAGCAATTAGAATGGTTAGCTGGACTTTTGTTGTTATTTAGTTATAACAATTATAGTTACAACTGCAATTACTGTGATTCTATTTGCTGCTTGCTGTGTGCACCGTAATTATTACTCAGTGAGAATGGGTAACATTACTTAGATAATATAATATATTTGTCATATGATATCATGAATGCCGTATTTTTAGCATACCTAATGTATTGTTTTGTAACATCTCCACTTTGTTAAATCACTTTTCATTTTTGACTTGTTCATTCAACTTTGCATTTAACTGTAGAAATCACATTTAGTAAAATAAAAGTTTACTGGTTATCTATCACTGTTTCTGTTCTTTTATCTACTCTGTATCATTCTGATCCTCTGCAATTTTCCAGGTCTAACGGGTTTTCCACTTCAAGCATATATATTCATGGGTCCAATTTATTACCAAAAGTTGAAACACATGGTGAGGCTTATGTTTAAAACTACTTTTGTAACCTTTTTCATTATTCCATCTTATAAGAGAAAGACGAAAGATCTATCTTTAGGCAGTAATCCACATCAAATTCGGCTATGTTTTCTTCCATTAACTTGGACATTGTGATTTGAACTACTTTTGTAACCTTTTTCATTATTCTATCTTATAAGAGAAAGACGAAAGATCTATCTTTAGGCAGTAATCCACTTAGAATATGGCAGTGTTTTCCATAATCCAACTTATTTAAATTAAGCTCCTTGGATAATTACTAAGATCACTAATTATTTGGATTAATCTCAAATTAAGATAAGAAGACCTCACTTGTTCCGTATCCTATAAATGAATTCATTCAATAATATAGTAAGAGCGTACAAACGAACCCCTTGTAAATTAATCAATGTTACTACAACGGTAAATTTGTCTTTAAGTGCTTTTTCGACATTAGTTCCACATTTTGTCAATCAAGTTAGTTATCAAGTCAGATATTCTCATTTGGTTTTGTTTCAGCCTTTTTTCCTAGACACTTAACTAACTTGGCACATAAAATACAGTATTCATCATTCACACTTAATTTTCAGTTTTATCAAATACTCACTTGCTAGGTGTTATTTTTACGACTTATCTAATTCAGTCTAAAATTATGTTGATTCCACGGTTTTAGCTTATGTGATTGTAGTGTTGTCTCCTCAAACATTGAATTCCATTTTTCTTTTCATGGCTTTGATCATGACTGATTTTCTTGCATATATGTTTTTCTGATCCGTCATGACTTTTTCGGACTTCCCATTTATTCTTTTCTCTAGAACCTCATGGCAACTCTTTTGTTCATTTATAATTTGCCTCAATATTCTTGTTTTGAAAAGAATTTTTTATGTTAATATCCATGATATTATATTTCTGGATATTGTTGTTAGGTCCTGGACAAAATGCATGCCCGAGGTTCTGGACCTCGTGTGATGATCACTAGGCAACCTACTGAAGGAAGAAGTCGAAATGGAGGTTGTCAACTTTTTTTAATTCATCGTCATCCTATTTTTTTATTACTTCTGCCTACTTAGAGACTAACAACCTACTATTAGAGTCATCCTTTATTGTCTTATACTGTACTCTTCATACCTTTATTATTTCCTTCAGGACTAAGGGTGGGAGAAATGGAACGTGATTGCTTGATTGCTTATGGAACTAGCATGTTGTTATACGAACGCTTGATGCTCTCTAGCGATCCATTCGAAGTTCAGGTTTGTTAATCAACCAACATATAGACAATGTTTTTTCTTTACTGTTGGGAAAAACAACCAATGCTCGTATTCGGTTGAATTCATTTTTATGCAGGTTTGTCAGAAGTGCGGTTTGCTTGGATACTACAATTATAAACTCAAAATAAATGTTTGTTCAACATGTAAGACTGGAGAAAACGTTTGTTCTATGAAACTTCCATATGCATGCAAGCTTTTATTCCAGGTATTTATTAAAATATTATCTTTATTCTGCATTTTATTAAAACTTGTTAGAGCTTGTTTGATGTAAAAAGTGTGTTGTTTGGGTAAAATGACCAAAACATCCTTATTATTTTATATTTTAAAATGACAATTTAGGTGATAATTGGATAATCCTTCTCTTTACATGTTTTCCATTTTTCTTGTTCAGGAACTTCAATCGATGAACATTGTTCCCCGTTTGAAGCTTAAGGAGGCGTCTTGATTTTTTTTCTTTTATAACACCCCCTTCAGATGTGCATATTTTTTTTATTATAGGTATGTAAATTCAATTATCCATGCTATAAGCTTATTATATTCTCTCCTTTAGTGACTTTTATTTATTTCTTTCAGACATTATATTCTATTCTTTATAAGAAATTGAATTATCCATACCATATTATTCCTTTTACCTTTCTTTACAAACAATCTTAGACTCTTGAAATTTCTGCATTTTGAGCTTTTCAGCAACTGTTATCACTCTTACTATATATCTGTCTAATACTTTTTGTTTGTAGATCTATGTTATTGCTGCTAATGAAACATCTGAAGAAAACATTATCCTTGATACCCCAATAAAGTTCTACTAGAAGACAATGACAAAATGGATGCTGCAGATGTTTTTTAGAAGAAACAAATATGACTTCAGTTTTATAATTTGATTTGTTTTCTTGTTGACATATGACAATTTTTATCTCTTGGTTGGCTAGGCTTAGATAGGTTGAATTGAAAATGGAATTGAATTTAAAAATGTTCTACTAAATGTTTTGGTAAAATTATAAATGGGAAGAATATTAGATTATCTCTAAGATTTTGGTTATTTCTTAAATTTATTCAACATTTAAAAATCTGTTGTCAAATTTATCCAATTGGATTAATATAATATAAATTTGTCAAATAAGGTTAATATAAAATTTATGAATTCAATTAAATTTTGTTCAATATTAAAATGGAATGCTGTAAGATTAATTTAATTTTATAAAAATTTTAAATTTCTGTATTAAACATTCCAATTTTTCTTAAAAAATATATCTTTATTTAAAATAACATATTAAAAATATTGTATTTAAATTATATATTAAATAAATTTAAATAGATTTAACTAATTATTTAAAAGATTAAATTAATTTAAAATAAATATAGCTATTGTGAAAATATTATATTTTAAATTTGTTAATTAATTGAATTTTGTTCTAGCTAGTGTGAATTTTATCCTCAAAAGATGATTTTGGTTCAAAAGAGTAATCACCTAATTTAGATGGATTTTTAATTTTAAAAGAGTAATGTCAAAAAAAATATTATCCCTATCTTTATTATTTTTAATCCTTTTTGATAAATTTACAAGAGCATGTATATCAATAACAAATTTGTAAGTAATGAATAAATGGCCATAATCTTTATTATAAATTAATTTTTGAGAAGCTATAATTGCTACGGATTGAATAATATCTTATAGGTATGAAAATTATTATTATTTTTTATAAAAAAGTATTCAAGACTTACACATATTTATATTATAAAGTAATAAATTTTAAAGAATAAATAAAAGAAGCTAAATGTATTATTTATATTTATTTTCTCACATAAAAATTATTTAGATTTACTCTATAAATTATAATTATTTTATAAAGTAATAAATTTTAAAAAAATTAAAAGAGAAGATAAATGTATTCTTTATATTTGCCTAGTAGATTCAACAAGGGCGGATTGAAACTGTACTTGTTGAGCTTCTAGACACTATTTCTAACATTGTTGTGTAGTTTGAATCAAAACTATTATGAAAAAATATTAATTAAAGTGAAAGATTTCTTCAAACAATGTGAATTTTAAGGTTTATAAAAGTCCAAACATTTAGGTATGAAACCCAACCAAATATGTTGTATATTTGTCCTAAATAAAAACAAATCAAAAGATGTAACCAGCATTAAAAGACAAAACAGACTCATCAAAAACAAAGAAATCTTAAACATCTCAATAGTGAGGAGCACAAGAACACTCTCCATTCAAGATCTTAATGTTGAATTTTATCTTATACTATAAATTTCAGCATTATTACCGGGGTACCGGGCTCAATGAATAAGTTAAAAAAAACAAGAACAGAAATCTCACGAATCCAATTTGTACCGTGAAGGAAAACGATGTTCTGGCAGTAAGACGAACTGACCAGAACCTCCAACATCCTGTGGATCTCCAGGAGAGTCCTCGTCTTTTTCGGACATATCCAGGAAGGAAAACGATGCTCGGACAGTAAGAAACTTGTATAAGGTGATTATTTTATACTTACTTCAAATCCAACCAAACGCCAAATTCTAAATCATTATGGCCATAGTATATACTATCCTACAATTTAGTAACAGGTACTAAATATAGACTAGGTTGTAGAAATGGAAGTTATTCTACATGAACATAACCAACCTGGACTAGTTATTCCTAACTGAACACTATTTAGATTATTATATGTTGAATCAGTGTGAATTTTAATAAACATAACAGATTTTTTTTCTTTCAAATTATAACCTAGATCATAAAATGTGAAAACAAATAGACTAAATGTTATCATTGAATAGCACAAGCTAGGTTGTTGATATCGCAAGTTTGACTCGTAAACTCTTATTCAAGTTTGTAAGTCAACTCCTAGAAACCGAACCACAAGTTATTGAAACTAAATCAATAACAAAATCATTGGGAAATCGCGCAAGTTAACCCGCCAAACTCAATAAAATCAACTCTTACTCGAGTTTGTAAGTCAACTCTAAGAAACCGAACCACAAGTTATTGAAACTAAATCAACAACAAAACCATTGTGAAATTGCAAGTTAACTCGCCAAACTCGATAAAATCTCCGAGTCCTTTTCCCTCTTTGTTTTTGCATAAAGTATCTATCTCATGATATAAAATTAAAATTATGTTACTAATATCTCCCTTTCCTTTTCTGTCCAGTGAACCTACCTATCAAAGACATCTCATTCAACTAATCGCTTTGTTCTAGTCAAGAAGGGTGCCATCTTCTATATTGTCGAACAACTACTAAAGATGCTTCTACAAGAAAATACAACTCTATAACACCATGCCCTACAAAATATAACATTCAAAGCCCATATATGTGGCATATAGTCGACGAATGTCATCATGCCAGACAAAAACTTTAAACGTCGTCATAATATAAACAATTATTAAAATAACTAAGCAGTCTAACTTTGTAAGAAAAATAGTTTAACATAATCATCTTCACCACAATAAAAACTTTAGAATGGTACATGATTTTGTATAAATTCTATAATTGAATTGGAAGAAACGTTTTTAGATGAGAAATGAATGACAAAAGTGATTTTTTTGATCAATTTTCAAATCATGCTACTGAAAATTTTATTGACCACAATTTTTTAGCAAACAGATTTTTTTCTTGATTTTATATGAAAGTGATAAAAAAGCTTCACAGCTGAAACTAAATCTTTCATTGACGCGAGACACAAATAGTTCATTACCAAATAAACAAGGGGAGTACAAATTCATTTCTAGTACAATAAAAACAATACATCTATTTCAATCATTTGAAACCTTTATTGAGCCAACAATAACATAAGTAACAGTAATTTCAAATCAATTGAAATAAATTATCATCACTAAGCCAACAATGAAACTATCTTGATTCAAATTTCCATATAACAGCATTTAAAACGGTATTATTTTGCATATAGCGATACACGAAAGTGGGATGACTAGTTCACCAGAAACGACCTAGTTGGGTATGAAATTTAAGGTAAAAAAAGATAAAATTAGCTAAAATGTTATCAACTGAAAGATTAATTAGCTTTCACCACTCCCTGCTGCCTATTTGTAATGTAAAATAAATTTGTCTAAGATGTAAAGATCTTACCGGCATTACCTTCCAGACACCACCTCCTCCTCCATCATCCTGGCTTTCAGCAGCTTAATAGAAGAATAAATAACATGTGTTTGCTTGCTGGGTGAACTGTAACGGTATTAGTTGTATAAGGGTAGTATAGTAATTACTAGTATAAGGGTAGTATGGTAACTAGTAAAGTAAATTAATAGGTTAGCTTATAAATAGTAGAGTACATTGTTTAGAATCACGAATGAAATAGTATTGAAACTGAATTATCTCCTCTAAAGGCTTAGTCATCTACAATTCTTCTACAAATGATAATTTCAATGATTTAGCACTTCAAATACTTTGAATATACCATTAATATAGTCCTCTATCTGACAGCAATGAAAAACTTCAGACCTAAATTGGTGTATTGTATATATGATTACTGATTAATTTGGAAGATATTAGGTGATTCTCAAATCCCTAAATTAAGGTATTACATATGTATATATAGAGAGCTTATGATTTTTGTAACAGCAATAGTAGGATATATTAGTAATATTACAAGGGCAGTATAGTAATTAATAGTAGTAGGATATGCTAGTAATATTACAAGGGTAGTATAGTAATTAGTAGTGGTATAAGATAGTATGATAATTAATAACTAATTTAGAGGGTTACAAAGTGAAGCCCATTATCACAATCATTACTCTGAATCATGATTCAAAGAACAATATTTACACCAAATGAAACCAAAAATCACATTAATATGGATACTGATTCAAAAATTCACCTATAATATGAACCTTAATCCAAAATACCAGCCAAACATTGTAGGCTATTATTATGTGAACAATGCATTGGTCCTATTCTTCAAACAGGTACCACTGAGAAAAAAAAATCAACTGTATGAAACTTCTAAAAATGGAAACTTACAACAAGTCAATGTGCTTTTTGAAGGATCTGGAGAGATTCCTTTAATGTTAACCGCTTTTTTTCTGATCCTCTGCAATTGTACAAATGGAAAAAGAGATATCTAACAAGCAATTAAACTTAATCAATAATAATAACATTTCTTTTGTATGATTGATTAAGTTGCGCAAGATTCTCAGTCAATAAGAACAAATAAGACAACAAATGGAATCATAATCTATTTCATACATTAACTAAATCAATCACAAGTAGAGGAAAGTGTTTGTTAGAGAGTGTTCACTTGAAGAATCATTATTCACTCTTCCAAGCATATAAAACCAGCGAGAGACCATGATTTTGCGTTCGGGTATCAAGAGCTCTTTGAGACGACCAAGACCAAGATAAAGAAGGTGAATCTTGGTCAGACATGAGGTTGCTCTTGAACATAAAAACCGCATTTCCATGTGATGAACTGAAAAGCCAGTTATGAACATCCCAAAATACTTCCACGGCTATTCCATCAACCAAAATAGTATGATTACCCCGAAATTTCCATTGCAGCCTCTTCACCTGCATAACGTTTTTGTTGTCTACTCGTATCACCAGACATGGTTCATCAACACCGACAGTATCACACTCAACTACAAGGTCATGGAGCTGGCCATTGTTGAGGAATCGAACCTTAGTGTTGAAAATCTTCTTCCCATAAATATGTTCTCTTTTGGAAAACAGATGAGCACTACTACTTGAAGAATGTGTGGCAACTGTTTTCTTGTAGGCTTCTTTTGGCATGTCTCCTAGAAGCAAAATCATTTTTTGATTGCTAACAATTGCAACAAAAAAATCCTCATATGGTTCAGGTCCTGATCCGAACTTAGCTGAGGATAGATCCCAATAAATATCAATCTTACTTGAATATGCTTCAACAGTTTTAAGTCCTTTCCTCTTAGAGAACAACCAGGGTTTTACATCAATCTTACAAAGACATTGATCCCTATTATCGTCAATTCCAACACTAAAGCCTTGACCCATCAAGTTTTTACTCCACCCAACTGTAATCAAGCAGGAACGACGACCAAATCTGCACTGATAAACACTCGTCACCAAATTATGAGCACTTTTGTTGCTACTGGAGGACGAAAAATCCGAAACTTGAACCGCATTTTCACCGAAACAAGAAGGGAAATCCTTCATGATTGAAATTGATGAAGTTGAAGAGCTGACTTCTACGAGCAATTCGAAGTAGGACTCAGAAGATGAAGATAAATGAAATTCAGCAGGGTAAAAAAAGAGACAATATGCGTACCTCAATCGTTAAATCTCGGAATGGGTATTGTTGAAAAGCTCAATCCGATCTGATCTGATCGGGAGGTAAATGAAAAGAGAGGTAATTGAGATGCATTCCTTCCTGCAAAAAAAACCCCTAAATCTGAGCGAGATAGAGATGTAAGATAGGGCCCTCCAAAGTCGAACCCATCCACAATTCTAACATAAAACAGTAAAAACGCGGATAAGAAGAGACAAAAATGAGACCATCAATGACTAATATCACTTTCAATACCCAGCAGCCAAGGACCAACAGAGCAACTCGGACTTCTCATGTATCTATCAATGCATAATAGAGAAAACGAAAGGTAACTGCACACCCTAAAAAGAAACCTGCAACTATGGAGAGAGAAAACAGCAATAAAGCAAACTGCTGCTGGAAGAAGAAAGCTGGGTTTCTACACGTTAGCTACTCCATTGCAGCAAAGATGATGAAAATTGAAAGCGAATTCAAGATCGGTTTTTTAATTATTTTTTCATATTTGCTTTCTTCTCTTTCTCTCTTAAATATGACTTTTACGCAAAATGGAATCATGGGTTCACATAAACACGTCTGAATTCTCTGCTAACGGCCAAAAATAGTGCAGAAATTCTTCATAGGATTCTCTTTACAATTTTTTTATTTGAATTTTTTTGGAATAGAATGACAAGTGTGACCTAAAGCTAATTAAAAATTCAATTAGTAATCTTAAAACTATTCATTTTGTGTCAAATGTTGAAATAAGAACTAAAGTATCAATAAATAATTAAAACAGGACATAGATAATTGATGTTGGAAAGTAAAGTTGCTTGGTAAATTCATAACAGAAACTGTAATTTGGTTGGTTTTGGGTTATGATTAATTTTTTTAATATTTTAGTTAATGAGTTAAATGATATAATAAATATTCACTTAATTATTTTCATATTATTTATTCAATATTAATTAATTTTAAATATTTTAACAAATACACTATAATAATTTAATAAAAATTACAATCATCTTATTTCAAAAGTAATACAATTATTTTACTAATAGTTTTAAAATAAGATAATGTAATAATTTTTATTACTTCTAAATTATTGTATTGTAATTAATAAGATGTTTTAAATTAATTATATTGAGTTATAAAAATAATAATTTTAATGTATAAATATATATACATAATTAAATTTATAATTTATTTAATAATAAGTTATAATATTAATAAAAATGTTAAATATTAAAAAAAAATAGGATAAATTTGTTTTAAATAATATTTTATAAAAAAAAAAGTATAATCTTAATTTGTCATTGGTTTTGATTATTTTGGGTTTATATATTCAAAATAATTATTTAATATTTATAGATTGGGTATGTAAAATATTAGTGTTACATAATTATATGTTTTTAATCTAAAATAGTTTAACCAACATAAAAATTAAAATTACATTTAAATCTCAATTCCAATGTTAAAATTACATGCAAATTAGTACATTGTTGACCAGAATAATTTTAAAAAACTAAACAAGACGTTTTAATATATATATATATATATAATTTTTATGTGGGCGCATCAGTACAAGTTATTCTCTAAGATGATTTCATATCATATTTGTTGGGAAAAAAATTAGAGAGTTAAAAATTCAATTAAATGTCTCGTTTTTTGGATGGAGCGTTATTAATGGTGAAATTCTAACGGGTGATGTATACATTAAAAAAATGGTGTATTATGACTAGTCGTATGTGTCACAAAGAGGTTAAATTGGTAACTCACTTACTTTTGCATTGTCGGTGAGTGACTAGTATTTGAAGTCTTTTGTGGAGTATTACTGTGATTAATTGAGTGATATTCGAGTTTTTGGATAGTTGCTGAGAAGTTTGGATTGATGTGACTCATATGACAGACCTATATAATTGAGTTATCATCCCAATTATTTTTTGGTGGATTATCTAGTTGAAGAGAAATCGTTTGAATTTTTAATGATCGTCCGATGCGTATCATTCATAATACTATCATTACGACTATTTCTGATATAAGTTCAGGAAAGACAGTAGAATCTGTTGAGTAATTAATCGGTCTTCTCAAGGATTTTTGAGTTCGATAATTTATGACTATTTTTTTTTAATGTTATCATTTGTGGTTGTATTTAAACAATTTATTTTTATTTTTAATATACATATAATTAAAAAAAATCAATAACACGGTAAAACAAATAGATAATTTCTAACATGCTTATTTTTACAAATATATATATAAAAAAGTTTCAATCACACCTATAATTTAAATGTCAAAATTTCACTTTAATTATTTAAAAAATGAAATATAATTCTAACTATTATTTTTACAAAATAATTTGAAACAAAATATTGTTAATTTTATATCTTATCTATGTTTTCTCGTTTTTAAGCCACACAGTAGTTTGTCGGCAACTCGGCATATATGACTGCCATTTTGTTATGTTCAACTTGAAGGATTAATATACAAATTTTGGTCAAATATATATAATATAATATATATAATAACAATTTTTTATTTTACTAAACAACGAAAATGAAAAACAATTTTTTTTATAAATATTTAACAAACTAATTAAAAAAAATAAAGTTAAAATAAAAAGATAGATTCGTTCATTTAGACAAAACCTTAAATATTTTCATTTGAGCCTTATCAACATATTTAAAGTTTTATTTTTGTGATTTATACCTATTAAATGTAGATTTTGATTTTTTTTTTAGATTTTATCTAAATTATTTTATTTATATTTTTTTCAGTACACTACACAGGTTGATAGAATATTTTATTTAAAATAATTTTAAACGGCTTTTGATTTACATATATATTTTTTTACTAAATAACTATAATAATTAAATTTGCAAAATAATGGGTATATTCTAGTAATTAGTGGAGACGTTGCTTTCAATGAAAATTATATCTATGAATTTTAATTTAAGTTAGTTACAACTAACGAATCTAAACATTTATAATTAGGTTTGACCGAAACTAATTATGCCCTATACGCTATGAATTAAATTTTATTGATAGTAAATGAAATTTTAATATAATTCAATACTAAAAATAGTTATTTAAATTTAATTATTTTATTTAAAAATTAGAAAAGAATGTCAAATTTATTTATAAAGTTGTAAAATTATATTCTTAAATATAAATTCATCAAAAAAATGTCAAAATTATTTAAGATAACGAAAAAACTGCGTTAAGTTTTTTATCCACGTATTTATTTTTTATATTTTTTTAAACATATTTTTTTCATTTAAAATAGACCTTCTCTTTATATTTAATATATAAAATTAAATAAATTAAATTTCTTTTCTTCTCTATTTTTATCATCCCGATCTAACCCACCATCATTTTTTTTTTAATTCCTTTTTAACTAAATCATGTTTTAGTGTCTTCCTAGACTTTAATATTGCTATAAGACATGATAATACACCTTGTTTTGTGATCTGATCATTGAATTGATTAGTTTCTATCAAATAATATAATATCGGTAATAAACCTCGTTTATTTAAGATTGAACTCTGAGATTGAGGATCTAACGAAATTGATTCCAAAACCCTAGCTGAAGCGATTTTCGAACTAACTTTTCCTTTACGAAGACCAATCATAAACGAGGACAAACAATCATTATACATTTCGAATACCAATTTATTTAGCTTATCAATTCCAACTTCGATTATAATCAATGTTAGAATCTCAATAGCTATAATCAAAGTTAGAATCTCAATAACCGTTTCTAAAATCTCAATTTCTTTTTCAAAATTCTAACCATCGCAGGTGTTATATCACATTTAACTGCTAAAAACTCACTGTTCTAATCCGAAAACTTAATGAAATCGAAAATTTCAAACAAGATATTCAAACGAAATTCAGAATTTTCAGTCCCGTTGCTTTGAGATCAATTGAGGAGATTCAGGTTTGTAATGAGAAGAACAAGGACCGGGAATTTTTATTTATTTATTTGTTTAATTTTTATGTATTAAATGTAAAGAAAAAATGTTTGAAATGAAAAAAAATAAGTTAAAAAATAAAATAAATATCCAAATAAAAAAGAGTGCAAATTCCAATGATTACACAGCCCACTTCGCTCCCATTTCATGTCCTACCCACCTTTCAAACAAATTTTCCCAAACTACCCACATTTTCATTCACATTCCCAAACTACCCACCTTTCTCTCTCTAAATTATTAATCAACCTATTAATTAACTCACTCTCTATTTTAACCCACTAATTAACTCACTCTCTCTCTCTAAACCCATTAATTAACTCCTCTCTTTCTTTCAACTATTAATTAATATCCTCACTTTTAAACTATTAATTAATTCAATTGAAATATATTATATAAATATTAAAATAAAATAACATATGTTTTATTTTTATTTAAATCTATAAATATAATATATATAATTTAAATTAAATATATTACATAAACGGGAACTTGAAATAAAATATATTACATAAATATTAAAATAAAATACATTACATCACAATAAAATACATAACATAAACAATAGAATACATTATGTAATATATTTTATTTCAAGTTTCCATTTATGTAATGTATTCTATTTTATTTTATTTTATAATAGCTATTTAAATTATTTAATTTAGTGTATTTAATTTGAACTATATATATTATATTTGTAAATTTAAATAAAAATAAAATATATGTGTTATTTTATTTTAATATTTATATAATATATTTCAATTGAATTAATTAATAATTTAAAAGTGAGAATATTAATTAATATTTGAAAGAGAGAGAAGAGTTAATTAATGAGTTTAGAGAGGGAGAAGTTAATTAGTGGGTTAAGATAGAGAGTGAGTTAATTAATAGGTTGATTAATGATTTAGAGAGAGAAATGTGGGTAGTTTGAGAATGTGAATGAAAATGTGGGTAGTTTGGGAAAAATTGTTTGAAAGGTGGGTAGGACAGGAAATGGTTTCCATTCTACATACCGGCCGGAAAGAGAGAGAGCAGTGATTGACTCTATAATTTCAATAATGGAAATGCTCTGTCGTAGAGCTTCGCTAGTAGTGTCGAGCTTTGCTTGCGATTCTGCCAGTTAATGCGGTTATTGAGACTGGTTAATGCGTTTAATGATGCCAGTAATTGCTTGTAAATAGTGTATGAACTGAAAATTACCTCTTTGTGGTAAATCAAGAAAAACTAATAAATTAGGGGATTGGCCATGCGTGGATAAAAATTCAACCGCCATTTGAGGCATTCTCTTATGTTACATAATTTTAACATATTTTACTAGTTTATATACATGAATATAATTTTACAACTTTATAAATAAACTTGACACCTTCATTTAACTTTATAAATAAAATTCTTTTTATTTAATTAAATTAATTATTTATAAAATTGATCAAATTTTTTTTAAAGAATTTATTTAAATAGATAAGCAAACAACAAATTCCTCCATCATAATCTTGTTGCTTCATACTTCATCCTTAACCAACATGATAAATAATGAAAATAATCTCTAGTAATTATATGATAATCAATTTTCACATTTCACATCTATCTATTATTCATGATCTTCAAATTTAATTTAATATTTAATTTTATTGAAAATAATTCTTAGATAAATTAAAATCAAGTAGATAAAGAATTAGGCCTATTTCGGATGGGTGTTATTATAATAACTGGAGGGAGAAAATGAATAATGACAGGTGATAATTTTGAGAATGTAATAATATTTTTAATAAAATTACTTAAAGAATATTGATATATAATAATAAAGTAATAAATAATAATTTAAAATATTTGGTATTTTAGTATTTTTGATAATAAATTGAGTGATGTGATTGATAAGAAAGAGAATAAAATGATGTTTGAGTGGACTTAGTTATTTAAAGTAGGGGTGTAAGAGGTTTGGTTCGGTCGTTTTTTCATCGAAAATTTCATCCCAATAGTTGGTATCGGTTTTTCAAAATCTTCATTAATTGATTGGCGGTTAAATATCAGTTCGGGTTGATTGGTTATAAAATCGGTTCGATCGATTTACCAGTTTAATCGTTAAAAAAAATAACAAATATATATAATATGAGAAATAATTGGAAGAGAGAATTTAAGAGAAAAAATTTGAGAGTGAATTGACCTAATCTATGATAATATATGAGAGAAGAAATTTGAGAGTGAATTGACCTAATCTAATTCCCTACAAAAATAACAAATTTTCTCATATATTCTTCTCCCAAATTCTCTCTCACTCCTCATGTATTAAAGTAAAAAATAAATAAATAAATAAATTTATAATATAATAAACTAAAAGAATGAAAAACTGATTAAAAAAAGTTTTGATGAATAAAAGTTTAATATATTAAGTAACAAGTCAATTATTTAATTTAAAAAAATATATATTAGAAAATAAAATAAATCTAAATAATTTTATAAAAAATATCAACATATAAAATAATAAAGATGTGTCTATCAAAATAGAAACCCTTAACTAAAAAACATCTTTATCCTTACCAATAAATTAAAAAGACATACATGTAAAATATATTTAAACAATACGGTCGGTCGGTTTATTTGTCGATTTTTTATTATTTAAATTACCAACTGAACCAGTCGTGGTTGGTACAAGAAATTATAAACCGTTCAAAACTCAGTTTGGTTAGTTTTTTTACAATTCAATTTGATTTCTCAATTTTTCAATTTTAGTTAACCCTAATTTAAATAACTCAGAAGGCTTTAAGATATTATTTGAATAGTTTTTTAAAATTATATATATATTTAGGGCTCAGCCTTTATGTTTCTTTTTTAAGTCTAAAATGTACTTTATTATTAAATTTATGAGGTTGCTGCAATATTATGTCCCTTTTTGTCAGCCAATATTTTTGATAACTCACTTTATAAAAACTTGTCTCTTTTCCAACTTTATGGTGCCCATCTAGGAGGTTGTCTCCTTTTTTTTAATAGTGAAAATTGGGATAAGAAATTATGAATAAAGTATAAAATAAATAATTAGATAATTTATTGAATTATTAATTTCAGAATAAATAAAATATATTTAATAAAATTAATTTTACATAATAAATATGATTATCTCAATAAAATTGAACTAATCAAGAGGAGACCATTGAAGTGTAAGCTAAGATTAATTAATTACAGTATTTACTTACAATTCTCTATGTGTAATCCAATTTTATCATCAATTTTACACAACTGCAATTTGACATTAATTTCTTGAATTTATCTTATGTAAAATTGAACTCTTGAATTTACATTTGTTTTCCCTGATTATTAAGTCCCTGTTTGAAAGACCCAAAATTTAGTCCCTAATATGTCTAAATTAATTTAATCTCAACTCTTAGGATTTATTAATTGAACTTAGTTACTATATTGCTAGTGACTATTTTTACAAGTGTGGTGAAAATATGTTGTTAATTTATATTATATTTTTTTATAGTTTATATTTATAACTAGGCTAGAATGTATATTTTTATAAGTGTTTGAACTTTATTGATACTTAGTAAATATTTCAGAAAATGTAATACATTTAATTAGATGTATAAAAGGGATTGAAAGTTCCCAATTACATTTAAGTTTTCTCCCAATTTCTTGGTTACGTTCTCAAATCCTAAACTTACTAATCGATTCAAATTTTAAAAACTTAACATGATATCAGAGAGTCAGATGCTCGGACAAAATAAGAGGACAAAGAAGAGACTCATATTAAGATCGACAATTCTTCTTCCACTGATTTCGCTTAGTCTTTCTTTAACAAGTAGTTCGAACAGAGAAAGTAAATGAATGTCCGAAAAAAATAAATACGAAAACGAGTCTAACATTAATATATAAGTGATATATAATTAATTAACAACAGAAACAGAATTAAAATTAGAGTTTATTGATAAATTGTTAGTTGTATCCAAAAAATACAAAAGATTTTGATAGAGGGCAAAATATGGATTGCTTAGTCCACACTCCAGATTGTGACAGTGTTCAATTAGTCCCAACAACTAACAATGTATTCATAGTATGAGTGTTAAATGATATCTTTAACTATATAATAAAATTATGAAAAACATTTTCATGATAATTTTATTGACATTACAAATAAATATATATATAATTTTATTATCATGCATGGTTGCTTTCTTATTTTCCAACAATAAAATATTTATCTTTAAAAAAATGATTTCCATATACTGTCTTATGTGTGTTTGTAAATCCTCTCATCATCAGGGCGGAGCCACTCACAAGAGCCCGGAGGGCCGAGCTCCTTAATAGATACATAGTATATAATATATAATTATATTACTTACTAATGTATTAATTTTATATACTTAGCCCAGAGGCATCACATGTTGAGCTATAATATATATATTATAAATATATTTATGTATAACTATATAATTTCAACACAAGTACTAATATACTATATAATATATTTATTCATAATTAATGAACAATATTTAACATTCTAATTTATTAATTTCTAATAAATAAGCAGACTCAATAATATATAATTTATCATTCCTAAATAAAAAAAAAAAAAAAAGCCTATAACTCATTCATTCCTAAATAAATTTAGTTAACTAACCTTAAGCTATATATAATTTATACAGCTTAATTAAGAAATTATGTCCCGAACAATAATAGTTACCGTCCTAATTTAAAATTTTAATTTTTTTTCTTACTAGACGTTAAGGGGAATAAATGAATGAGAATATGATTGAGATTGATAGATGTGTGGAATGAGATGGGTATGATTGAAAGAAGTGTAGTGTTTGGTTAAAAGTTTTAATCATTCTCATTCTCATTCCCATTAATAATGTTTGGATATATAAGAGAAAAGTTATAAATATAATTTTATTATTAAAACTATGATTAATATTTATTTTTATTAAATTAAAAATATATAATATTATTTTTTTTATAACATAATTATTTAAATATATAAAATATTTAAGTGACATAATTTAATAAAATATAAATATTTAATATTTTATCATATTAATTATATTTTTTCAAAATAAAAATACTTATAACAAAAAAATGTTAATGTTTTAAATTTTTTTATTAATGATAAATAAATAATTATCTATCAAATATAAATAATATAAGACAAAGTCTTTCCAATATTATATATTAATAATAGATAAATACATTTAAATTAAATATAATGTTTTATTTAATAATATATTATAACATGGTATAATTTTTTTAATAATAACTTTTGTTAAAATATTTCATATTTAAGTTTTTTAATATTTTCTTATATAAAATTGATATTTTATTTTTAGTTTTATATTTTAATTAATTTATTTTAATTTTATTATTAGTATATAATATTTAAAATTAATTATATAAAATTAATTATATTATTATTAGTTATTGTAATTATTATTAAAATTTTATTTTAAATGATTTCTTAATATTATTTGAATAATTAAAATTATTTATTTTATAAATAAATAAAAGTTTATTATTATTTTAATTATAAAATAAAGTATAATATAATTATAAAATATATATGATATTATAATTATAATTATAATTATGAGAGATAAAATAGGAGATTGGAGATAATGGGAGAGAAAGTGTATCCCTACGAAATGGATTCGTTCCTCCCAATTTAGAGAGGATTTGATGATTCCTGAGTATCCGGGAATCAAATCAATATCTTGTAATCAAACCACAAACCAAACATCTCATTTCATTCCCTTTCTCATTTCTGAGTACAAAACCATGTACCAAACATGCCCTAAGTATAAGCTGAATCGTATAAACATACCTAAGAAAAAAATATGAAATTTTAAGCACAGCGAAACAAAGCATGACATCGTTTTTTAAATAGTTCATGATTTATAAGATGTTAGAGAGAAAACGGAGGACCACATTCTGTCGGGGCGTATTTTTATGTGGGCGACATCATGTAAATCATGTACTATCTAATAATAGATGTCATGATTTTTCTTTGGTTGTGCTTAAACAATTCAGAATTTTTTAATATATCATAAATTATTAAAAAAACTGTGTTATATATTAGTTTTTGTAAAAATGTTTTTAGCCCGGATAGATTTAAAATCCTGGCTCCGTCCCTGCTTATGATAATCATTAGTTTATATAGGGAAATTTGACGAGTCCAAATTTAGCATAGGCTAAATAAAATTTTCAAATATAACATTTTCCCTATGCAAAAAGACATTATTACCCTTAAATAATAATAAATAAATAAAACAGTCTCTTTCATTTCTCCTTCCCTTCTTCTCTTCAGTTTTCACTCTCTCTCTCCTCTTTTCATATTTCTAAACCGCCTCCTCTCCAACTACGACCGATCCAACCCATGACCCACCTCTCCCCGACGACGATCCAAGCCACGAAACCCCATCGCTCCCCCGACCCCCAACGATGATCCAAGCAGAACAAAGAACGATCATCGTTGCGAAAAACGATCCAACAAAACCAGGCTTAAAATGCATCGTCGAAGGTCGACTGAATCGTTTTGGGTTTAAAATACATCTGTCGAAGGCTGTTGCAGACGATTGCGCATTTGTCGCAGACGAATGCGCATCTGTCGCAGACGAATGCGCATCTGTCGCAGACGAATGCGCATCTGTCGCAGGCGAATGCGCATCTGTCGCAGGCGAATGCGCATCTGTCGCAGGCGAATGCGCATCTGTCGCAGGCGAATGCGCATCTGTCGCAGGCGAATGCGCATCTGTCGCAGGTCGATCAACACTAGGATACATATTTTTCATTATAGAATATGAGTTTGTCTTATAATTAGTGTTTATTGAAATCATATTATAAAATGAAAAAGAAAATAAAACCTTAATGAAAACAAAGTATATGGATCCAAAATTTCTAAATTAAATCAAATATTATAACAATATTCAACATTTAAATTATTTTTGTTCTTCTTAATTTACTGCGGTATTAAATTAAGATAAGATGCCATATAATAATATATATATATATATATAATTAAAGTTATTTTTTGCAATAATAATTCTATCTCACTCAACTTTAAGGTGTTTTTAATTGATAATTAAATTTAATATATTTATTTTTTAAAATAAAACTCATAAACTACCTATTATTTAAAAAAAATATATGTGTATAATAAAGAAGAGAGTTTATAATTTTTATGTAAATTTGAGTTGAAGTGTATTGTGCAAGACAAGACAAGCCAATAATGAGTACTTGGAGGGAATCAATCAAAACCCTAAAGAAGTTTCCACACGAAGCTGTGATAAATTATATATTATTTTATATATAAAACAATTATAATAATTCAAGTAAAATAGTATAAGAGAGAGTAAGTGTAATGCCTTACAAATAATAGAAGAGTTGACTTAATATTTTTTATTTTTTTCTTCATTCATTATTAAAATGAGTTATTACATTAATTAAATTTATTGTTTAAATATTTGTTATTCAAATTTAATAATTAAATAAACACGTTTCACTAATTTTTTTAATAAAAATAAAATTATTTAATATTTAATGTAAATTGCTTCTCACTCCCCCTCTTGACAATTTTACCTTGGCTCTACTCCTCACTCAACACTTAAATTATATATTAATTCCTACTACTTTTATATATTTACATTTCTTATTTTACTTATTTAAATTAATTTATTTATTTAATTTAATTATTATATTTTTCTTATTCATTAAATTTAATTAATTATTTTCTAATATTTAAATTAACTTTAATTATTTAATTTTATTATTATATTTTTATTATTTAATTAAATTTAATTAATTATCTTTTAATATCATTTTTTTAATTTTTTAATTTAATATTTTTTATATTGGTTTTCGAATATTTATTTTGATTTTCTTATTTCGGTTAAGAACTTTTTTTTATTTAAAAAAATATGAATTCATTCGTAAATTTTTACGTTAAATCTTATTTGTTATAATTTTTTTAGTTATAAATGACGAAAAATGAACATATTAATAAAAAAAATAAAAAAATATTTTTTTTATTAAATCCAGCCCTATGCAAATTTAAATTTATAATAAATAAAATTCAAATTACTAATCTTTCACCTATAAAAAAAGAAAACCTTATATAAAAAAGAAAGTTATAATATTACTGAATTTTTAATAAATATATTTTATTAAAAAATTAAATAAACAAAAAAAATTTAAAAAAAATTATAATTTTACGTACATGAATTAATATATAAAAATTTTGCTCCCCTATCGTACTCAAATACTTAATATTAAAAAATTAGAAGATAAAAAAAAATCTAAAGAATATTAAATAAATAAAGTAGAAAATGTTAGTTTCTTTCGTCTAGATCTTTAATCCTTAAATCTATATTCTTAATACTTTATGTCGATAAATCAAGATAATCATATGTTGCGGAAACGTACCTAGATCTTTAATGAAGAACGGTTCATTAAACCGTTCTTCGTTATTCTCTTCTTCTTGATCTTGGATCTGAATCTGAATGTGGATCTTCTCGTTCTGGATCTAGACCTGGATCGGAATGTTTGATGTGGGTGGGGTTTAAGTCTTCCAACCCTATATCGATAGCCTTTTTGAGAGTTCTTGAGAGATGAACTTAATCCTTATTGTTTGATGAGAGAAACAAATAGGCTGGCTATCTATATGGGTTGGGGACCTAGCCCTAATATACCCATTTATTATTCGGCCCATCAACGAAATAATGAATGGTATTTCTGCTTCTACACAAATATGTCCCCATATTTATTATAGATGTCTAAATAAGCCTATAACCTTTATACTTTAATAGATCACTTTATTTGGGCTTTAATCTTTATTATGATAACAACTAATATACCATTATTAAATTATATATGTACCCAAATATTGGAAATAATTCCAACAGAAAAAATATATTAAAAATTAATTAATTAATTATATTTAATGATAAGAAAAAATTAATGATTGAATAAAATAAGTAAAATAAAAAATATATATATATATATATATATATATATATATATATATATATATATATATATATATAAAAGTGATAGAGATAAATGAGTAATTTTGGAGGGTGAATGTGAGTGGGGATACGGGTGTGAGGGATAGGAAAAGCCCTTCCCATATTTAATATTTAATTTTGATGTCTCTTGTAGAGATAAAACATTATGAATATCTCTATGAATATAGTGTGTAACTTTTATATACAACAAATTTTACATAGATTGTTACATAAGATAGGGTCATCTTGATTTACCTCTAAAAAGTTTTGGATAATTTTATGTGTTCTGATAAGTATGTTTATTTTATGAGTAATAGTGAATGATTTGCAGGAATGAGATTCTAATGATAGTGTATATGCCACCTTATAAATATGAAATATATCATTTTCATGTTGGATTAATTTATAATAATTCAATAATTATTGGGTTTTTAATTCAATATTTATAGTGTTGGGCTATTATGTAATAAATCTAAATTATAGAGCTCAAATAAGGTATTAAAGAGATTTATAAAATACGTAAATTATAGAATAAATGCGTAGAGACTAAAAAGTTATTTAAATATCAATGAGGGACTCATTTATAAATAATCGAAATATAAAAAAATATAGTTATGGTCTCCAATCTACACAACACTATATTGAATAAGGCCCATTGGACTTAATACTTGTAGATTGATATTAGTAAGATTGCAACATTCAGTAGGTAAGACATTTCTCTTGTCTTCCCATCGACAGAAAGGATTCACATAGTGAGAAATCTCAAAGTAAAGTTAAGGGTTGTGCTAAGTTAGAAAATCCATCAACCAAAATTCATCCCAAAGACAATCAAGGAACAATGAAAGCTCAAAGTATGTTCTATTTCTAATAATTGAATTCATCTATCATCTCAACTTACTTGTTTATCATTTGATAGTTATTTTAAATTTATATAAAGTATTATTAGATTTAATTTATAAAATCTAACATTTCACCTTCTTTATTTTTAAATATTACATATTTAATGATTTATCTCCTTTCAATTTTTTATTATTAAAAAAAATATTTAATAATTATATCTCTTCAATTTTTTATTATAAATATATTTTTTTAAATTATTAATATGTTTTTAAAATTATATATATATATATATATATATTTTGTTATATATATAAATTTATTATATATATAAATTTATTATATATATATATATATATCAAGTTTTGTTATATATATATATATATAAAATTAAAATAATAATAATTTAATATATATTTATATATATATATATAAAGAAAGTGAAAAAATATATATTCTTTTAATTATTTATTTTTGTTGGACTCAATAATTTATAATTCTCTTCTATTTATTAAAAAAGAAAATTAATTTTCAATAATAAAAATAATTCAAATTAGAACAAATACTGATTAATTGTACTATATTTAATTAAAAATATTCACTAATTAATTTAGTATCTTATCTCAAATCTAATTAAAGAGTAGAGAGTAGAATGAAATATACTTGCAAAAAAATATATATTAAAATGTTGTTTAAAAGTATATCCTTTTAACATATATTTAACAACTGAATATAATTTCAAATTGTCCTTAATCATCCCTCATCAATATTAGTTTTTACAATAAATAAAATATCATTTAAAGTAAAATCATATTTGATTCAAAATATATTTATAATTCTTAACAAATTATTTCAATTATATTTTATTTGACTTGTTTATATTTTATATGTTATTACTTAAAAAAAATATAGAAATAAATAAATAAGTTAACAAAAATATATATAAATAAATTTATTAGTATATCTAGAAAAAGAAAATATAAATTAGTAATGTAAACAAATAAGGAGAAATAAACATTTTAAATTATTCTTACTCAACTAGGAGTATATCACTCCCCTATATTACTCTTATTTTATATACTCTATATATTTAATTAAGTTTTAAATATTTTTCTATGTATAATTTTGTTTAAATTGGTTTTATTATATTTATTTTTGTTTAAATAGTTAGAATTGGTTAATCCATACATAATGAAGATTATTACTATAATTATGAAAAAAAATTAATTCTATAGCCTGAAATTTGAACTCTTGATTAATAATTTAAACAATGGATTGTTTAAAGTTTCAGCTATATTGTTTCTCATATTGGAATTATAACTTATTTTTGACTAATAAACTCATAAACTCATTTTGTCTTCAAATTAAATTATATAAATTCTTCTCACTAAAATGATAGCCACTATTTTTGTGTAAGTCTTGTCTAACCATTCGTAGATTCAAACATGTTACATGTTTTTTTTATTAAGATGTTATATTTTATATTTTATAATCTCAATTATATTATTATATTTTAATTATATGAATATCATACACATTCCTCTATGTTAGGATCGACTTCAACAATAAAAGAGGGTTGAATATTGTTGAGCTAATTTTCACTTTCAATGCGATTTTAATAATATTAGAGATTAAAATCTGTTTCTATTCTTCGACAAATCGTCACAAACTCTTGAACGGTTTCAAGTGCGAAAATACTTGCTAGATTTGAAGCGGCAGATGCAAGACGGTAAAATACAGTAAGGAAATAATACAAGAGTTTATGGATGTTCGGAGATAAAACTCATACGTCATTCTTTCTTCTGTTTCCAGAAGGATTCCACTAGAAGACTTTAATTTGTATAACGTCTACACAAATCCAGTCAAAACATAGGACTTAACAACTGCATGTTCTGAACTTCTAGCTAACTCACTTTGTTGAACAAACAATATTCTGTTCAACTTACAATATTGATAATACTCACAAGTAATACAATAAATTATTTCTCTACTTATACAATGTATGCTTAACAACTAGAGAGAGTAAGAGAATGAAGAATTGTAGAGGCTTATTCGAATTGTTAACTTGTTGATTCACTAACCGGTTCGCCGTTGTACTCTACTGCTCTTTTATATTGAAGCGTAGTAACAGTCGAATCTGATTTTTGGATACGTGAATTGACTGGAAGGATTCGTCGTACCGAGAATTCAAGTATTCATGGATTGTGAATTGACCGGGAGGATTTGTCGTACCGTGAATATAGGTGTTTAGGGATTGTGAATTGACCGGGAGATTTTGCCGTTGTATTCAGCTGCTTTTATATTTGAAATATAGTAACGGTCGAATCTACTTCTTGGATTTGTGTCATCTTTCTAATGGTTGTACGTGGTAGTTGTATTAAATTAACTAGGAAGTCTGCTGATAGCGAACGTTGTTGTTTGCTGCTCTTTAGACTGCTGCTGAAGCAAGGCTGTTGCCAACACTTTTTCAGACAACTGCTGAAGCAAGGCGACTGCTCGCGCTTTTTCAGACTGCTGCTGAAGTAAGGCGACCTCTTGAGCTGTACCTGCACATTAAACAATTGCAGACTTAGTTTTATTCACTTATTAACACATCATCAAAATTACATTGTATTGATTAAACTTAGTTTTATTATTCTAATTTTATTTTAATTAATTAAAGCATTTTTTTAATTCAACTTAATTAAAGATTTCTTCTTTAATCTTAATTTTTTCTTTTTCTTTTTTTAACTTAATCTAACACTCTTTTTCCGCAATAATATTATTTATTGGTTATAGATGATTTTGAAATTGCAATAAAGACATACAATATTTAAATATGGAGGAGACAAACGATTAACAACTTCGTCGTCACCTTATTCTGCAATATTTTTGTTTAGAAATGAAAAATAAAATAACTGTATCTTCTTTTAAAAATGATATTGAAGAAGTCATCTCAAGACTAAGGTAAAATTTGTCTATTTTAAGACTTATAAAAATGAACATCCCACGTATAAAAGGAATTTATATATATTTTTAATACAAAATAAAAATTTTATAATGTTTTGGATGATTTAGATATATATTAAGAAAATTTAAATAAAAATATACGTATAAATAAATAATTAAAAAAATAAATATATAAAAAAATTTAAATCAGGTAGATATTTCAAATTTATCCATCACCCTTTTATTTTAATATATGGTTCATAATGTCTTTTATTATAAGTTTGAGACTAATTAATAATAATAAATCTATTTGTAATGTCTAACTTTTAATTTATACCTAGGTTCGGCCGAGGTAAAATGCAACATAAACGATTGCATAGTCCCACACTCATGGTCCTAAATTTTTTTATTATAGAGTATTATTAATTATTATTAAAAAAATATTTATTAAATATTATATTATTTTTTTTATAATATATTATTTTTCTCTCTCCATATTATATAATAATATATTTATTTTCTCTATATATAATACATATCCTTTTTATCTCTAATATTTATTTATTTATATTATAAATTCAGCTTTATTATAGAAATTAAAATCATCAATGAAAAATTAAAAAAATATTAGTAAAGACTAATTGTTGAAGGATTGTACAAAATTAAAAAAATTTTTAAAACACAACCAATAAATAGACATTAATGGTGATGGATTATTTAAAAAACTTAGTAATTTGAAATTTGAAAACAATGTTATCAGAGAGGAAAAAGATTGATTGACATCTTTAATTTTATCCATATCCGTGTGATTTTGAGAAACAGATTGTTAAAAAAAATAAAAATAAAAAGCAAGAAGGAGTATTTTTATTAATTTGAATAATATTAGTTAATTGATAAATTATTATGATCTATTTTTTATAACTTATTATATTATTATTTTTAATATATATTTTGAAATATTTTTTTATATTAGTTAATATTGTTATATATTTTGAAATATTTTTGATAAAATATATAATTATTATATTTAGGACAAATTACTTTGACTGCCATTTAATTACTCTGGTCGCTCACTTTTAGCTCTTAAATTATTTTAAAAAGGTTACCAATAATCTTCCGTCAAATTCTTGGTTAAACATAACGGTTTAAACTTAAAATATTATTTTGAATCATTATTTTATATATATATATATAATTATTAAATTGATTATATATATATATATTATTATTAATTTTTATATTTATATAATTATTAAATCTTTTATATAATATATAGATAATTTATATATTATTTATTTTTATAAAATAATTTGAGGATTAAAAGTAATGAAATAACTGGGAGGTTACCTTTATAGCCTTCAAGTTATTTTTTAAAATATATTATATAAATTTATATATATTTTTATATATAAATTAATGATTAAAAATAATATATAAAAATTATTTTAAACTTTTTTTTATAGTATAAATAAAAATAAAAATAAATAATATATATATATATATATATATATATATATATTTTATCTATGAAAGAGATTTTATAATTATATTATTATATTAAAATTAATGATAATATATATATATATATATATATATATATATATAAACTATTTTAAGTTTAAACCATTCTATTTAACTAAAATGTTAACCGAAGGACTATTGATGATCTTTTTAAAAGTTGAAGGGGCGATTTGTTTTAAAAAAAATTTAAAAACTAAAAGTAAATTATTAGAGGGTCGTTCAAATAATTTGTCCTTATATTTAATTTAATTTTGTGGGCTACAAAATTTGATCTTATATTGGGCCTTCAAACTCTCGATTGTTTATACCTAGGGTTTCTTAATAAAAAGGAGTTGTCCCAAGAGAAATTCTATCTCAAATCTCCTTCCAATGTCGCCGTCTCTCAAAATACAGCTTCTTCCATCAATAGTTGAAATCATGTGCACAACTAATACAATAGTTGATGTTTATGATTGTTTATATAGGAGAACCAGCAACACTTTCCAAGGACTGGTGAGCCTTTCAAGAAATCATCTAGATTTCATTATTGATCAAAATAAAGTTTTTTTTTTTTAATTTTATTTTGTGTCCTACAGGGTTACTTCCTAGCATCTTTGAAAGCTGAAGTACTTGTTCTGTCGGCTACTGCAGAAGCCAAATCTATTTGGACGAACAGATTTGGTTTTGTTGACATGTCTGACATTGAGGTTTTTTTTCATTTCTTCTATCATTAAAATCATATTCTACAACTCTTTCTAATCTTTTGGATTTTTTTACTATATGATGTGCAGGAAGAACAGTACAGGAAACAATAAGTTGATGTTCTTCCAAGGGACTAGGATGCTTCACAAGCCCGTTATGGAGGAGAATGTAGTATAGGGGTGCATGTTTGAATCTGTACATAATATAACTCCGAGATAGGTGTCTTTGTAATATGTTTTTTTAAATAATTGAGAAAGTGTAACCCATGAAATGAAATGAGTTTTTGGTCAATTTTAATATGTTTTTTAGTTATTTGAATGCTTATAATATTTGGCTCAATTTTGATTAAATTATTGGTCAATTGGTTCAAGTTTAAGAGTTTTAATTTTAAAAATAGTTTGTATTTTTATTTCAATGTATAAAAAGAACTTTTGTTTCTTTTGAATTTAACACTTTTGAAACTTATGTAACAATTGGACTTATGTATTTTTGAATGAAATTCTTCCGGTTATATATTTTTCTTGTATTCTGCTTCCTACTTTGTTGTTGTCCAACGGTCCAACCAAACATAACAAATTATTGAGACTAAAATCATTTTTAGATAAACTTAATATTAATATTTTGGAACTTAAACTCTCATTTTGTGTGTGAAAAATCACTCAAAATTTGCAATTGTTCATGTGTTTTATGATTGTAAATAGAAATATTTAATTTGTTTGTATTGTAAATCATTCTCAACTAGACTATTTTGAAATTTGCTGATCCAACAATATAAACATAATTTTTTTTTTATTTTTTTCTTCTTTTCATCACATTTTTAGTTGTACGGTATATTGTTGTTTATCACTCTTTTGAACATTTTCAGATTTAGACTTTTGTGTATTTACGAGTTTATGTTATTACGGGAGAAATAAATAATCTATTTTATGTTTTTCTTGTCTACCTCTCATGTCCGAGTTTGGTCTCTCTAATTCTACCTTAGTGTATCTATAGTGGTAAAAAAGAATTGATCAGTAGATGAAAATTAAGAATCAAATAATTTTTCGGTGGAAATAAAATTCAGTTATAAAATTCAAATACAATGTAATAAGAATAAGTGTTAGAGTCGATGACTATGATTGATTATATAAAATAACCCTATTGATACTATTAATCATTCCCAACAAGGATTAATCTGGAGTTTGAGATAAAATATAAACAAACTGAAATATGATTACAAAGTTAACACTTAATTTATTTTTATCTACATAAATTGGACTAAGAATCTAACTATTTATGTTTTAAGCATTCTAAAAACAATATGAGCGAAATGCCTTAAGTTTTATCATTTGAATTACACTATATTTTGGAATTACATTTGTTTTAATTTCTTAACATAATCTCTATTTTACATATTGTCTGTGAGATTGAACACAATGGTGGGGGAGTTGAACAAATAGAGATTTCCATAATTTCTTATCAAGGTTGAGGGTTATGATTGCTCCAAGACCATAAGTGGGAGTTGAAAAGTAAGCGCTTGAGACAGTTTGCGGCCATTGGACAGGATACTGCACAAGATTTCCATCCGCCTGCATTGCCAATTTCAAATACCCAGTGGCTGGATTTATTTTCGACTCTGCTGAGAAGAGAGTTTTGCCCTCTCCCAGATTGAATTGTAGAGAACAGAGTTGCCGGAATCGATACATGGAGGCGGAGGCCGAAGAAGAAATATACATGATAAATTTATTTTGTATAACAATGACACAATTTGGTTAGTAAAAGTTGAACATATTGAGGAAGTTTAAGACATAGTATCAATCTCTAAACATCAAAATAATAAGCAATGATAGTTGTCCAACCAATTAGAAAATTCCATTTTAAGTCTCAAGTTTTCTTTATTCCATTCAATGTTGTAGCTTATTTAAATATATATACAAAGTAGGGAGATCTTTATTTAATTATTATCTTTAAAATATTACCATCGGAAAATGTAATTTATTTCCTCTCCTTATTTCTCAATAAATAAGCTACATTTTCCGATGGCCCTCAATCATTTCCCCTACAGCGATTACAAAGATCCTTATACTTTTTTGGGAAAAAATCTCTATAATTTATTTTATATAGACAAATTAGATTATTATCAACTCTTCGGATAAAACATCCTTAGAGAGACAGCAACCGCTCTAGGTCCCAGATTGGACAGCACCGCTCTAGGTCCCAGAGAGGACCATGATGATGACTCATTTATTCACCTTTGTCCAACTCCTCTATCCGAGTACTTTTAAATTATCACAAATCAGTCATTCTCTTTGTATTCCATGCACGTTCATTAATCAAACTTGAATTCCATGCACATTCATTAATCAAACTTGAATAATCATGGTTCAGGAATAACTCTATACAAATATATGAAGAGCATTATAATAACAACCCCAGTTCCACAACAATGATGGCTGCACCGGCAACGCCATCTGCTCTAGAAATATGTCTTCCTCGAAATATAACCGATAAAGTTGAGGATCCAATCTCGTCATAACAAAAATAATGTTGGATTGAATTTCTCATTCTACCAATTATAAGCTTATAAAATTAAGAATAAGAATAGGAGGAGGTGGTCACTAACATAATTTTAATTGTGTATTTAATTATTTATCTCTCTTATTTACATTAATAATTTATCTCTCTTCTCTTTATTAATAATTTATTTTTTACTTCTTTATTACTCTTAATTATTTATTAATTTATAAATATATGTTTATATATATATTTTTTTTTGTTAATTAACTTATTTATTTATATAATTTTTAAAGTAATAATAAGGATAATAATAAATTAAATAAAAAATATATAAATATATATGTTTTAAAATATATATTTTAAAAAAAATATATATAAAATTCTTAATTGTGTTTTAATTCATTATTTTTCCTTTATATATATATATATATATATTCAAATTCTCGCTAAGTTGTTTCTATAAACTCAATCCATTATTGTTAACTAACTCACCATGTTATATATTTATCATTCTATTATTATGTTAATTCTTATATAAATATTTTTTTTATTCATGTTGAATACACGGTAGTCATCTCGTAGCGAAATGCATTAAATTCAGTCAGGGGATGCTTGGTACATGATTTTTTACTCAGGAATGAGAAAGAGAATAAAATGTAGTGTTTGGTTGATGGGTTTCATTCCAGAATATTAATTTGATTGCCGGATACTAAGGAATCATTCATTCCTCTCTATAATGGGAGGAATGAATCCCATTCTCTTCTAATATAATTTTTCTCTCATGATGTCGACTCTCCCACGTCTCTCATAATTATAATTATAATATTATATATATTTTTTCTTTTATAATTATATTAGAAGTTATTTTATATTTAAAATAATAATAAAAAATTTAATTTATTTATTGAAATATATTATTTCAATTATTTAAATAATATTGATAAATTATTTAAAATAAAATATAATTAATAAAATAAAATAATTTTCCTTATAATAACTATAATAACTAATAATAATAAAATTATTTTTATATAATTAATTTATATATTATATATTAATAACAAAATTATAATAAATTAATTAAAATATAAAAACTTAAAAATAAATTAACAATTTTATATAAAATAAATATTTAAAAATATTAGAAAAATTAAATATAAAATATTTTAATAAAAAATATTATGCGATGTTATAGAATATATTATTAAGTAAAATATTATATTTAATTTGATTAATTATTAATATATAATATTTCAAAGACTTTATTTTATTTGATATATAATTTTTATTCATAAATAAAAAAATTGAATCATTCTACTATTTATTTTTTTATATGCATTTAAAAAAAATATATATATATATAATTAATTAATATAATAAAATATTATATATTTTTATTTTATTAAATTATGACACATTTCAATATTTTATATATTTTAAAAAATTATAATATAATAATAATATTTTTATTTTTAATTAAATATAATATAATAAAAATAAAATAAAAATATTAATCTAATTTTAATTATAAAATAATATTAATAATTTCTCTCTAATAAATCTAAACATTATCAATGATATAGAAATATGCAAATGCTATCAATGAGATTGGAATGATTAATACTCTTAACCAAACACTACTCTTCTATCAAATATACTCATTCTCATTCCACACATCTATCAATCACATTCCTATTCCGATTACCTTATTTGAACCAAGCGCCCCCTCAATCCTCAAGAGTTACACTTTCTCGTTGAAGATTTTTTTGCAAGATCTTAAGAAGCTCATGATAGTTGCGCAACAAGAGTTTGGAATCTTTATAGTCCAAAGTGCCCTCAAACTAACTAAGGTTTTAGTTTAAGTTCAAATTTGTGTTTTTTCACTTTTATTATCTATCATTATTTTAATATTTTATTAAACAATTGAAATGGTGGAATCGACGAAATGATCTTCATATACTTCTCAATGCGGCTATGGAATAATACTAAAGTGACGATGAAATTCCTCTTAGCTATTTTTTTTTTGTAGTCGACTTCATTTTTGTAAGTTTTTTTTGTAATGCGAGCTGTCTATTTCTCGACACATTTATTTTATACAATTTTGGCTTATACTCCAATGAAAGCGTATGGTTACATTGCAAACATTATTTGTTAGACACGAAATTAATAAATTATTCATTGTTCAAATTTCCTTGTTTGATTAATTTTAGAATGAATGAAATGATGTTATGTAAGATTAAATATTTAATAATCTTAAATCACATGAAATTATCTACATTCAAATAATTTTTTAATAATTTTATTTTATTCTTATATATTTTTTAATTGTATGTTGCTATTAGTTGGGTTTAACTTATATATAAAAAAAATTAAAGTTAAAATGTAATAGTATTTTTAATTTACTCTCACATATATATCAAAATTAATCACATCACTGGTAAAAAAATGGTCAAAACCGAGAGTGAAAACTCTCGGTTTTGACCCTATAACTTTCGGTATAGACAAATATCCGAGAGTTAAGGTAACTGTCGCCATCCCTCGGTATTGACTCCGTCGTTAAAAATAATTGTGTATTTACCGAAAGATGTCCTCTAGTTCTCGGGTTTTCTTCAAATGAGAAAAACCGAGAGTTATTAGCTTAACCTTCGGTTTTTCCCTTGAAAGAAAAACCGAGAGTTATTGAATGAACCTTCGGTTTTTCCTTTGAAGAAAAACCGAGAGTTATTAGCTTAACCTTTCGGTTTTTCCTTTGAAGAAAAACCGAGAGTTATTAGCTTAACCTTCGGTTTTTTCCTTTTAAGAAAAACCGAGAGTTATTAGCTTAACCTTCGGTTTTTCCCTTTAAAGAAAAACCGAGAGTTATTAGCATAACCTTCGGTTTTCCCTTTAAAGAAAAACCGAGAGTTATTAGCTTAACCTTCGGTTTTTCCCTTTAAAGAAAAACCGAGAGTTATTAGCTTAACCTTCGGTTTTTCCCTTTAAAGAAAAACCGAGAGTTATTAGCTTAACCTTCGGTTTTTCCCTTTAAAGAAAAACCGAAAGATTCCATTTAACTTTCGGGTTTTCTCTTAAAAATTTACAAAATAGCCCTATTGTTTTGTGCTCAACCGAAACCCCATACCGAAACCTAAACCTGTTCAGTCAAACCAATCAATTCATAAAACAAAATCATCATTCCAAAATTCTCCAATCAATCATCCCAACAACATGTTTTACATTAAACCATTAAACATATTCAATCAATTCATATAGTCGAAACGTCTTAGAACTAGCTGGTGGGGGGAGGGGGTGGTTGATATTGCCGCATAAACATTTCAAAACTCTCTAATCTTGCATTCAATTCTAACCTTTCCTTCTCCTGTTTTGCACTTTCCCTATCCATTCTTGAAATCAATTCTACCTTTTCCGCTTGGATTTGATTAATCTTTTGTGTTTTTTCTTCATCCCTTTTCTTCAATTCCTCAAGTTCCATCGCCATTCTTTGATTCTCCTCAAACAATTGATCAGTGGCTCGTTGAGAATTGTTAGAACTTCGTAGATCCTGACGAAAGTGTGGGTCGGACGCCTGATCCCATACCGAATACTCCCCCATGTTTTTGGCGTCCGAATACTCTCTCCGTCAACTCAAAGTCTGATATTTCCGGTTCGTTACTTAGAACTTCCTCCATCTCAACCTGTAAATTTGAAATAATTTGTCAATTATATAATAATTTATAAACTAGTTATAAGTAATTTAATTAAATTCAATTCACTTACAATTTTCTCTTGAACGCGGTCGTCCGGGACGGGAGTTGGGTTTTCTTATGTCGGTTTTGGGGTACGGGTCCTCTTGAACACTTCAACGACAGATGGAGCCCGTCCTATTTCAATCGCCTGTTGAAAAAAAAAATTATATAACTCATAACAATCTTTATATTAAGTTATTATATAACTCATAACAATCTTACCAACTCTTCTTCAATTTGAGCAAACGGTCTACTTCCCGTATGATGCGGGAATTTCAGCTGCTTTCTGTTAGCTATATTTGTGCTACTATTTTTCTGAAATTCAAATAAAAAAATTGAAGTTAGAATAACTAATATCATATTTTATTTGAATTATAAAATCGTACCTTAAATTTCTCCGTAAAGAATGGTTGCGACACACAAACTCCCAATCATCTCGATCGTAGTCTGGTGGAGGATTGTCAAGTACCGCGGCCTCGTCTCCTTTATGGATGCAGATATATTCCTTGTGCAAATCCGAGCGCCATCTATCCCATATCTGTCTGACGTGTCCCATTGCGGTCTTTCGAAAAGAATCAATAGGACCATTAGTAGCCTCGAACGGATCCTGAAAATAAAAACATTCAAATGTTTTAAAATAATTATTGAATGATCAATGTATAATTAATTAATCTTTACCTTCACAACATTCCAAATGTAATCCAATTGGTCAGCACTTAATGCCTTCCACTTCAAAAGACGGTGCGAGACGGCTGAGGGATCCCGCACAACCGACCCCACATGTCTAGACCACCTTGTTCTTCCAACGTCAACACCGCCCGGCCTCCCATCTACCTCTCTAAAAGTGAGAGGAATCCTTGTCCCCGCTGGTCTCTTAGATAACGCAATATTCTTGTTTTTCCCTCGTCTCTTGCGGGCACAAGATTCTTCAAAATAGATCAAATTCATAATCAGATATGTGAATCAATTCAAACTATAACTAATTGTAAACAAGTTACCTGTCAATGATGGGTCGGGAGTCGATCCATGCTCCTCCTCTTCATCCACGTCCTGAGGGTCCTCGTGACCCTCGTCGTCAGCCTCATCGTCCTCATCCCCCACATTAGCAAACGTACTCTCTACAAACTCTTCTGCCTCAGCAGCCTCAACATCCTCGTCTGCTAGGGGAGCAGTAGCTATCGAGACTACAGCAATAGGTGGTGCATCTCTAGTAGACGATTCTCGGAGCCTTAAGTTTTCTGATTGTGCAATGAGGTTCTGGTACGGCTTTAAGAGTTTGCTGGGTGTTTTTCTCATACTCCACCAAGGTTCTTTACTACCTTTAGACATTCTTAATGCATACCATTAATAAATGAGCGACTAATTGAAATAAAGTAGTAATAAGAAATAATATAAAGTAAATAACATATAATCTACCTAATTAATCTGATCTATATATTTGTAAACCGCGGTTTTATTTTTGTCACAATCTTCCAACCGGGTCGGGCTGACATATCAAGGGCGTAGAAGACTTGTTTTGCTTGACTCGCCAATATATACGGGTCTTGACTTTGGGTTTTTAAAAATCGGTTTACATTTATACTTACGAAGCCATATTTATCCACTTTCACTCCTAGTTCCCCCGAGTGTGTATCAAACCACTTACACTTGAATAAAACAACTCGTTTGTGAGAAAAGTATTGCACTTCGATTATATCTGTTAAAACTCCGTAGTATGACATAGTTTCAGACCCATTGAACCCTTCAACAACCACCCCACTATTTTGAGTTGTCAAACATTCGTCGTGTTTTTCTGTACAGAATTTGTATCCGTTTACTTTACACCAAACATACATAGACGAGTACATACTTGGACCTTCTTCTAAGATCTTGAGGTCTCTTGATATGTCGTTAAATTCGGTTAATTGAGCAACCTATACATACATTTACCCGACATGTAGTTGTTAAAATAAATATAAAGAGTTAGAATATATGGTTTATAATGAACTCACTCTATGTTTGAAATATGCGGCAAACGTTTCTCCACGAGACTCGTTGTTATTGCAATACTGCATGTAATCTCTGCAAATAGATCGAATATTAAATAGCATACTTTTTAATGCTAATTAATAACAGCAACATAGAATCTTACATGTAAAAAGGTTCAGCTTCGGGGCAATTTTTCAAAATGTATGAATGAGCTGTCACTCGATCGATATAATCCAAGTTGTATATTTTTCCGTTAGAAAGGTCTTCCAACGATGAAAATATAGAAATGCCCGAGATTTCAGTTTGTGCATTTTCTTGCTCTTCTTCCTCCATATACCTTGCACATAAACTAATACTCTCATTTACAAGATAGCTCTCGCTTATAGAGGCTTCTGAGTGGTTATTATTCCGCAAATATCTTTTCATTGTACCCATGTAATGTTCAAACGGATACATCCATCGATACTGAACAGGTCCCCCAAGCAAAGCCTCAAATGACAAATGAACCGGGAGATGCATCATGATGTCGAAAATTGACGGCGGAAAAATCATTTCAAATTTACAGAGTGTCAATGTAATATCCATGTACAATTGTTCGAGGTCCGCTTGAATCAACTCTTTGAAACACAACAACCGAAAGAACCGAGACAAATTTACTAACGCATCATGCACATTATCTGGAAGTAATCCATGGGTTGCTAAAGGAATAAGATATTCCAACAAAATGTGACAATCATGACTCTTTAATCCCGAAATCTTTTTCTCTTCCAAATTTACACAACCACTGATATTTGAGCAAAAACCATCAGGCAACTTGAGATCTTTCAAGAATTTCCAAAAACGTTTTTTATTATCGGATGTCAAAGTGAAAGGCGCTTCTGGATAATGAACCACTCCTTCATCATTTATAGGATGTAACCATGACTTTATGCCTAATAGTTGTAAGTCTTTACGCGCTTTAGGACCATCCTTCGTCTTCTCTTTCACATTCATTATTGTTCCCAACACGCTATCACAAATATTTTTCTCTATATGCATCACATCCAAATTATGTCTCAATAATAATGATTTCCAATAAGGCAAGCGGAAGAAAATGCTCAATTTGTTCCAATTGTCTCCCCGCGTTTCATGATATATCTTGGTTTTCTTGCTTAGATCCGTACTAAGAATTATGTCTTCTAGGTCTCGTGTTTGCTCGTAACTTTCTTGACCCGTTAACAATCTAGGGGGCTCTCCATAATCAGTTCGACCATCAAACGACTCTTTATCCCTTCTGTATTTGTGCTTCGGTGGAAGGAAGCGTCTATGACCCATGTAACATTGTTTGGAACCATGAACCAATCGAAGAGATACTGTGTCGTTGTTACAACAAGGACAAGCAAATTTACCTTTCGTACTCCAGCCCGATAAATTCGCGTATGCGGGAAAGTCGTTAATGGTCCACAACAACGCCGCTCGCATGTTAAAATATTGCGAGGTGTGTGCATCAAACGTTCTCACACCAGTTTGCCACAGTTCAGTCAACTCGTCGATCAATGGCTGGAGAAATATGTCAATCGCATCTCCCGGACTCTTTGGACCCGGAATTAACATAGATAAAATAAAATTGCTAGAATCCATGCAAGTAGAGGGTGACACATTATAAGGAACGAGAATAACCGGCCAAACACTATATGACTTTTTCCATTTGCAAATGGTTGAAACCCATCGCTTGATAAACCTAGTCTTACGTTTCGAGATTCAGACGCAAAATCTTTATAATTTTCATCGAACGTTTTCCAGGTTAAGGAATCAGCGGGATGTCTCAACGTATCACTATCAACTCTTCCTTCTTTATGCCATCTCATCATTGGAGCCGTTTTTGAGGACATGTATAGTCTTTGCAGTCTTGGTATTAGAGGGAAATATCTCAACACCTTCTTTGGAATGAATTTCCCATTTTGCTTCTCTCGAACTGTCCCACTTGTTTGGTCGACTTTCCATCTTGAAAGACCACAAACTCTACAAGAATCTTCATTTATGTCGTCTTTCCAAAATAGCATACAGTTGTTCCTACATGCGTCTATCTTGTCATACTTAAGCCCGATATCAGTAATGAATTTTTTACTTTCGTAGTAGGAGTTTGGCAATTGAGCGTCAATCGGTAATATGTAGTCTTTAAGTAGACGCAACAACATATCGAACGAAGAATTTGTCCATTGACAGACATTCTTTATGTGAAGTAGTTTCAATAGTGCCGATGATTTCGTTATTCGAGTACCTTCATACAATGGCCGTTTGGAATCATCAAGCAATTTATAAAATCTCTGCGCATCTTCGACTGGTTCATGGTTGTTCGGGACATCATTAACGTTGGAGAACATATCGTTTATGAAATTGTGCATATAACGTTCTTCATTGACCTCTTCGTTAACTGTATTATTCGTCTCCGTTCTCGGATCGTTGAATTCTGGTACGGCATCCTCTAACTGATTATCATCATCATCATCGTAGTCATCGCCATCTTCATCGACATATTCATTAACCACTTGAGTAGTACGTCTTTTTTCTCCATGACAATACCAGTACTCATAATGCACATTTATTCCATAAATGATGAGGTGAGTCTTCACTTCGTCTATTTCCATAAACGGCGTGTTCAAGCATTTCACGCAAGGACATTTCACTTTTTGTCGGGATGTACTCCTAACAGCAAACTCGAGGAATTTGTCAACATATTCCTCGTAATCTGGATGATCTCGACGTAAGGTCATCCAGCTTTTATCGGGTACTTCCATCTTTCTAATAAAATGGAAAACAACCCACATTATTATTTACTTAACTTTGTCTAAATTAATTAGGATTACATATTTCTAACATAATCTCTACATATCCAACCAAAATTCCACCGTAAATCTAGCATACATATAATCTAACATTATTTCATTCTTACACATTTCAAACCAATCAATTATAATCCAACATAATTTTATTCATACACAATTCATTCCATATATCAATTCCAACCTAAAATGAAATCTAATTCAAACTCAATCTAATTCAACATTTCAAACATAATCTAACATAATTAATCAACCCAAACATAAATCAAACTTAAGTCTCACATTAAAATCTAACATAAATCAACCCTAAACATAAATCAAACTTAAATCTAACATTAAAATCTAACATAAATCTAACATTAAATCTAACATAAATCTAACATTAAATCTAACATAAATCAAACATTAAATTACTAACCTAACCATATAATAAAACAACAATAACTAACCTTGCACAAAAAGAGCAACGAAGAAGAAGAGCGGGCGGTGTACGTAGATCGAACAATAATAAACCCTATTAATCAAGCAATAAAGTATGAATCAAAAACCAAATCCAACAATTCATACAAAATTAACTCAAACCAAAATCAAAATAAAAATCAAACCAATCTAAACTAAATCAAACCAAAATCAAACTTCAATCCAACCAAAATCAAACCAACATCAAACCAATCTAACCTAAATCAAACCAAAATCAAATTTCAATCCAACCAAAATCAAACCAACGTGAAACCAATCCAACCTAAATCTAACAAACATCAAACCAATCTAACCTAAATGAACAATAATCAATGCATTCACAAACTCAAATCTAACCTAAACAAACAATAATAATCAATTCATTATTCAATACATGACTCTAACCTAAAGTTAACCAAAATCATACCAAAAACAAATAAAAATCAAACCAAAACCTTAATTTAAACAAGATCTAATCTAAATCAAAATGCAATCAAACCAAAATCAGACTTCAATCAAACAAAAATCCAAATTCTAACCTAAAATTCATACCTAAAATTCATACATACAAATTCAAACCTAAAAATCTAACATAAACTCCAATCATAATTCTAATAAACCTAAATTTCAATTCATATATATATATATATATATATAACTGATTACCTTTGGTCGGAGGAAAAGAGCGGCTGAAGGAGGAGAAGAGCGGCAAACAGGAACAGAGGGCGTCGGTCGGTGGCGGCGGCGTCGTCGTCTGTCGCTCGTCGTCTTGGGTCGGCGGCGTCCTTGGTCGGCGGCGTCTTCTATCTGGCGGCGTCGATTTGGGGTGGCGGCGTCGATTTGGGCTAAGGGGGCGGAAGAGAGAAGCGGGAGCAAAAACGGGGAAAGAGGAAATGGGAAGAAGAAAAGGGGAAAAGGGTTTTAATTTTTTTTTATTAAATTATTACCGAAAGTTTAAATAAAACTTTCGGTTTTTACATTGATCAAAAACGAAGGTTTTAATAAAACTTTCGGTTTTTGATCAATGTAAAAACCGAAGGTTTTATTTAAACTTTCGGTATTATCACTGTAAAACCCGAAGGTTAGACTAAAACCTTCGGTTTTCATTTTCATATTTCCGAGAGATGTCAAATAATCTCTCGTTTTTGATAACTAATTCCGAGAGTTATATAATAAACTTTCGGTTTTACAATTTGACAAAATTTTAAATTCATTTGTTTATCACTTTCTAATAACATTGAACATCATCAATTTAACTCATTTGATATCCTTAAAACATTTCCCAATACATATGATCAAACATTACACAAATACATAAGATAATCAAACACAAACATTCAAATACACTTCTCTATATAATCAAACACATTCATAAACATTTTAACATTAAACACAATATTAATTTTTAAAATACAACACACAATAGATTATATTAGTTAGGAGTCTATATGTGAAGGTAAAAAACACTATAATTTAAAAAATGAGAAGTGATATTTCCGAAAGTTTTATCATTACTTTCGGAAATAGCTATCAAAACCGAAAGATTTAGATAACACTCTCGGTCTTGGAAATGGTAAAACCGAAAGTTATATTATTAACTTTCGGTTTTTGATGGTTATTTCCGAAAGTTCATTATATAACTTTCGGAATTATCACTTTACCAATTGTTAAATTCATTTGTTTATCACTTTTCTAATAACCTTGAACAACATTAATTTAACACATTTGATATCCTTCAAATATTGCATAATCCATATGATCAAACATTACACACGTTCATAAGATAATCAAACATAAACATTTAAATACACTTATCTATAATAATCAAACACAATCATAAACACTTTAACATTAAACACAATATTAATTTTTAAAATATAACACACAATAGATTATATTAGTTCGGAGTTAATATTATTTGGTTAAAAACAAAATAATTTAGGAGTTAAGATATTTTTAATCTAAGGGCAAAACCGAAGGTTTATTTGAAAACCTTCGGTTTTTACCCTTCCCCACACTTAGAAAATTTTCAGATATTTTTAATCTAAGGGCAAAACCGAAGGTTTATTTGAAAACCTTCGGTTTTTACCCTTCCCCACACTTAGAAAATTTTCAGATATTTTTAATCTAAGTGCAAAACCGAAGGTTTATTTGAAAACCTTCGGTTTTTACCCTTCCCCACACTTAGAAAATTTTCAGATATTTTTAATCTAAGGGCAAAACCGAAGGTTTATTTGAAAACCTTCGGTTTTTACCCTTCCCCACACTTATAAAATTTTCAGATATTTTTAATCTAAGGGCAAAACCGAAGGTTTATTTGAAAACCTTCGGTTTTTACCCTTCCTCACACTTAGAAAATTTTCAGATATTTTTAATCTAAGGGCAAAACCGAAGGTTTATTTGAAAACCTTCGGTTTTTACCCTTCCCCACACTTAGAAAATTTTCAGATATTTTTAATCTAAGGGCAAAACCGAAGGTTTATTTGAAAACCTTCGGTTTTTACCCTTTAGATTTTTTTAAAAGAGGGTCAAAACCGAAGGTTTTGAAATAAACCTTCGGTTTTGGCCATGCTGTTTTTTTTTAAAAGATTAAAAGTAAACAAATAGAACATATAATTAATTAACAACATATTCAAACCAAACCAAACCAAACCAAACCAAACCAAACCAACCAAACATAATACTAATAATTCATGAATATTAAAACAAAACACATACAAATATTATCATCGTTCGTACGGAAAAACTAATAAAAACATAATAAATCTAGAAATTAATTAATTATTAGATGGGGTGGAAGGAGGGGGTGGTTGATTCAGTCGACTCCTCAACACCACAAGTTCCTGTTCGAGATTCTCTAATCTCTGGGCCATTTCGGCCCTGTCCGTTTTAATTTCACTAAGCAAACGACCTCTTTCCGCATTCCTTAATCGGATTTGTTCCATTTCCAGCGTCATTTGTCTTACCTCTTCCTCACGTGCCGCAATTTCTGATTGTGCTATCAGATTCTGGTAAAACGGATGCAGTTTCTCCGGTGTACGCCGAAGTCTCTTCCATGTCGAATCACTCATATCCTAAATGCATTTTCAGATATATGTATATATATATTAATCAAAAAAAATAACGTAAACTAGCATAAATTTAGATCTATAATATATATATATATAAACTTAAGAAATCTAAATCTTATAATAAACAAAACAAAAAAAACCAAATGAAACAAATTACCTGAACGAGAGAGGAGAAGAAGAGGAGAAGAACCGTCTTAGAGGAGGCAGGCGGCGGCGGCGCGGAAGAGAGAGAAAGGAGAGATGAGTGAAATGAAAAAGAGAAGGGTTAGGGTTTGTATTTATAGAGGTTGATGCCGAAGGTTTTCATAAAACTTTCGGTTTTGATATTAGTCAAAACCGAGGGTTTATTAAAGGCCCTTCGGAAAAAACCATTACCAAATTTAGAATTTTTATTTAATGAGCAAAACCGAAGGTTCTTTGTCAAACTTTCGGAAATGAACTTTTTAAAAAAGGCAAAACCGAAGGTTCTTTGAATAACCTTCGTAATTAAAAAACCAAGGGAGTTCAAAACCGAAGGTTTTTACAAAAACCTTCGCAATTAACCCACATCCAACACTTAGAATTTTTTTGGGTTTTTTGGGAATGTAAAAACCGAAAGTTCTTTGTAGAACTTTCGGTAATGATTAATAAAACCGAAGGTTTTACACCCCTCTCGGAATCTATTTTTAATACCGAAGGATTTGTTCCTCTCGTGAGTATTTAGGAGAGTTTTACAAAACCTTTGGTAAAAACCGTCGGTAAAGGTCATTTTTTACCAGTGCATCTCTCAACCTGCAATTCGGACACTTTAAAAATTAAGCATCATTATATATTAGTTAGTTAAAAAGTTGAACTTATATTGTTAAAACGTCACGTGTTCATCAAAATTGGTGTTGAATTTAAAATATAAAGTCTTATTAGCCTAATTGGTTAAAAGGTTGTACTTGTTTTTGTTAAGTTGCAAGTTTGAAACATACTTTAGCATTTTTTTTAAACGTTTTAAGTTTATGGGCGAGTCAATCCACAATTCGACCAAAGTATCAATTTACTCTCACATATATATCCAAATTAACCACAACTCTCGATCCGACAATCCGGACAATTTAAAAATTAAGCATCATTATATTTATAGATTAGTTAGTTAAAAAGATGAACTTATATTGTTAAAAAGGTCTCGCGTTTATCAAATTTAGTGTTGAATTTAAAATAAAAAGTCTTATTAGCCTGGTTGGTTAAAGGGTTGTATTTGTTTTGTTAGATTGCAAGTTCGAAATATACCAATAGTATTTTTAATTTTATTTTTAACCGTTTATGGGCGGGTCAATCCAAAATTCGACCCAAATATCCATTACTCTCACATATATTTCTAAATTAACCGCTCTCAACCCGACAATCCGGACAATTTGAATAAACATTATTATATGTATATAGATTAATTAGTTAAAAAAGTTGAACTTATATTGTTAAAACGTCATGCGTTTATCAAATTTGGTGTTAAATTTAAAATATAAAGTCTTATTAACTTAGCTGGTTAAATGATTATATTTGTTTTTGTTAGGTTGTAAGTTCGAAACATACTTATAGTATTTTTAATTTTATTTTTAACCGTTTTAAGTTTATGGACGGTTCAACCCACAATCCGACCCAAATATCTATTTACTCTCATATATATATTCAAATTAACCACAACTCTCGTCCCATTGTCATCCCTAATACCTTGTATTAATTTTGGAGTAAATTTCGTATAAGTTTCACCAATAGGTTTAGTTGAATGTCTCACTTAAGTTCAGGATTGATTTGATATTCCTCCAAAATATCTGGGTTTCTTCTACTAAGCAATGAAATTAGGGTTTTCATCTCTGTTTATGCATAAACATATCTGTTACTCAAATTCAGAGTCTTTTTGTAGGATTACATCTCAAGTATGGCAGAAAAGGCAGTGACAATTCGGACGAGGAAGTTCATGACCAACAGACTCCTCTCCAGGAAGCAATTTGTATTATTAATCTCTCTTTCTCTCTTACGTTGTTGTGAATGAATTCATATGTTCTATAATCTCTTTCCCGTCTTTGAATTTGTGCATTATCTTTCCAGCACATCATGAATGCAATCTAGGGCTCTTTCTAGTCGTGTTCGATGAAATGAAAAATGGTTGTTAATGAAGTCTTGTTGTTCTGTTTGGAACTTAGAAGAAGTTTGTTTAATAATATGATGATAATGTATCATTTTTATTTGTTTTAGCTCTGATTATCAACTATATTGATGCAGATCATTGATGTTCTTCATCCTGGAAGGGCCAACGTTTCTAAGGTGGAGCTTTATCCTCAATTTATTGTTCTAGTTGAAATCTTTTAATTGGTTTTTCTTTCTATTTCTGCAACAACAAGTATATATATTTTGTTAGGAATCGCCCATTAAGAATGCCTAAATCCTTAGGGAGTCACCAATTCTATAGATATTTCATGAAACATTTTGCCTCGTATAGGCAGAGTTGAAGGAGAAGCTGGCAAGGATGTACGATGCGAAAGACACAAATGCTATTTTTGTTTTCAAGTTCCGAACACATTTTGGAGGTGGGAAATCGACTGGATTTGGTTTGATTTATGATTCAGTTGAGAATGCAAAGAAGTTTGAGCCAAAATACAGGCTTATCAGGGTAAGATTTATGATTCTTCTTGTTAGTTAGATTGTAGTAGATATACTCTGAAACCGAATTGATGTTAACACTACTGTCACTATGTTGTAGCATTTTTCTCTATAATTTTTTATAGCTTTACAAATTAAGGATATGATGATATGATAGGCTTACTGGCAAAATAATTATCTTATTGTCAAATATAATGTAACCCCAGAATCTGAATTCATAGGACCTAATTTAGCTTTGGCTTATTTCAAATGTGTCTGTTTCAGTTAATATTTCTCTTGCCCAAAATCAGTTCATAACAATAGAATACTTTTGAATCAAACAATCCCTTAAGGTAGGATTGGAAGAATGAGGAATTGCCTGTTGATAGTTGACCATGATTTGCACCCAATACTTTTCTTTTGTGTTTTATCTTGTCATGCATTATACAGGAATTGGTAAAACTTGACCATATTCAATCATGGCTTAAAAATTAGACATTTTGTTTGGGTGGTGATCTGCTGAGGTTTTTAAGGCCACCCATTTTTAATGGTGTAGAAAAAGTGCACACCATTAAAAACAAGGGAGATATTTATTAAAGTATTGCTTGGTTTCGATCTAATATTTAAATGTTATTTTGAACTTTCCTATGTTTAAATCTTGTCACATTATTGTGCCTTAATCTGAAGTGTTTGTAATGACAGAATGGACTAGCAACCAAGGTTGAGAAGTCGAGAAAGCAAATGAAGGAAAGGAAGAACCGAACTAAGAAAATCCGAGGAGTTAAGAAGGTAGAAACATTCACATCATTCTTATTATAGATTAGTAAATTCTTCATTTCATTTGTTTATAATTTTACTTTTGTTCTCTTGAAATTGTCTTTATTTTCTGTATCATGAACAGACAAAGGCTGGTGATGCTGCTAAGGCTGGAAAGAAGAAGTGAGTTTCCCTTTTCTTGGTGCCTCAGGAGAGTATTTTATGATGTTAGATTTGAGTTTATTTATTTTTTATTTTTTATTTTAAATTAAATTTATTCAATTTGCAATCTAAATCATTATATTATTAATACGGATTTGGATTGTATTGGATGATTGAATATGTTTAGATAATTCAATTTAACAAAAATAAAATTTATTTGCTTAATATGTTGATTTTTTTTTTCTTTCCTTTTTGCTTTACTAATTATTGTTTAATATGTTTACTTTATCCCTTTTCTTTTATAAATATCAAAAATCACTTAATTACAAAAAAAAAAATATTTTAAGTTTAAAAATTTGAATAAAACATTTTCTTTAGTTAGAATTCTTTATATCTATAATAATTATAAAATGATGTAATTAATAAGTTTATTTAGTACCTCTAAGTTTATTTTTGCTAAAACACTTATAATTATGTTTTTAGATCAAATTTTTTAGTTGACAAAACTTTAAAAAGTAAAATAGAAATTGATTGTTACAACAAAACTATTTGACACCTTATTGATACCAAGAAAAAAGAATTGATAAAAAATTATTTTGATGAAGTACCATATACTACAAAATAATAATTGGAGAATATATTTTTTTATTGAATAATTCTAATCCATTTGAATTTGATATTCAAATTCAATTTAGGACGAGAACATTTTTCGTCTCATTGGAAGTATTTTGTTCGTTATTATTTTTATTACACATGTTTTACGCTTTTGACAACATCATGCTATTGGATAATGGTCCCACTTATATGGTCGGGAATTGAGTCTGGTGTGAAAGGGCTTCGTCCTCCCCAATGACTGCCTAAACAAGGTTCAACATCTTTCTTTCATTGGAGGTAATTGCTCTTGATTATCTCAAACATATGGGTGTACTCCTTGCATAGGAGATCCACTCAAGTGGAGCGTTTCTCACATATTTGACATAGTTGAATAAGTATTTAATTTCCTAACTTCCCCATAGCCTTCGGCACAGCCGAGAGAATGACATGTTCTCTTCCCCTTCGGGAATGGAGCGACAAAAGTTTTAAGAATTCAAAAGAATGTCACAACAAAAACATTATTTCTACACACTAATAAACATAATTAAATATAAAACGTTATAAATATATTTATTTATTCTTAATATTTTATAAAATTTTAAGTCATTTTTTTTATAACAATAATATGAAATTTCAAATGAGAACACCATTCCTAAACAAAACTCCTGCAGTAAAAATGAAAAGATAAACATTTGGTGTAACACATATTTTATATTAATGACTCAATATTTTCATCTTAATAAAAGAAGTGTTTATACCAAAGACTCAAGCTTTCATCCATCTTGATAAGTCTATCTGTAAGGGTTCTCTGATTCAGATTTCAGATGAAGATTTAAGATATAAATATATAATATTAGAATGAGTAGTTCTTAGAACATAACAGAACAATTAAGCATAATAATGTGTATCTACTATCTAAGAAGCAATAACCATCATAATGAAACAACCACCCACCATTGAAGAAGTAAGAAAAGCTTGAACAATTAACTAGCTAGCTAACTAAGAAATGCAGAAAATGAAAAGCACCCACCACCCACCACCCACCATTATTGAAGAAGAAGAAGAAGAAGAAAGAACCATATTCAAGGATGAACTGAACTACCAACTGATCTCAACCCAACTAATGCAGACTTAATCTGATCTTGAACCAATTCTAGACGTTTAGAATACACTTCCAACTCCAAAATCCTTTGATTCCTCCACTTCTCTTCCATCTTTGTAGAAGACCCAGAATCCAATTTCATTGCACCCGGATCTGGATCTGAATGTTGTCGATGATGGAATTGAGGAATTGTTTCATTTTCCTCAATGTTCACAGATCTCGATCGTTTTCTAGACCTACCCACCACCGAACTCTTCTTCTCTGCACTATTCAAATCAATTCCATTATTAGGAGTTTGATTCAGATTCGTCTCTTCTTCTTCCTCTTCTTCAAACCCACCTCCTCCTCCAACAGGATATTGAACGCCATCCCCTCTCCAGATCCGACGAGAGATCTCGAAAGTTGCTTCATCATGGGTACTCTTAAATGTTTGAACTTTTCCCGTACCGATCTTGCTCACAACGTTCCTATACTTCTTCTTCAAACGCCTGAGCTTATCCACTAGTTGATTCTTATTGAAATCGAGTTGTAGCTTACTCTTTATCTGATCATAGAACACGGAAGTATCATGATGATGTGACGAAGAAGAAGAAGAATTTCCGACCACAAATCCACGCTGCGAACTGTAGTTAAGAAACCCTTGTAAAAGCTCGATCTCGTCTTCATCTGTCCATAGTCGCTGGAACAACCGTCTTTCGTCTAGTATAGGTAGCGGTTTTACCTTCTCTTCTTCATCGATTGTCACCGTTTCGATCTTAGGGCGTTTGGGATCTGGCGTGGAATCCATGGAAATTACAGAAATGGGGACAGGTTGCTTGGCGGCGGAGGCGGAGGCGGAGGGAGGAGTGGGCATAGTGTTTGTAACGCCGGCGAAGGCGATGGTTACCTTGTGATTGGATGGAGAAGTGGTGTTATTATTGTTATCGCGATGGAGATCTGGATGGGATGGTTTTGAGTTGTGTGGAGGGAGATGATTATCGTCTTCTTCGCTCTCGTCGAGGTCTTCGTCTTCTTCGTCGAGATCTTCGTCGGCGGCGGCGAAAACTGGATTATGTTCAGGGGAGGAGGCCATATAACTATATATGCTAGAGAGAGAAAGAAAATGTCAAAGAAAGTCACCAAATTCTACTATGTTTAGTCTTTCTTAAGTTGGAACAAGTGAGAAAATTATATAACATTTTCTTGTGTTTTTTTTATTATTATTATTAATTTTTTTTACCATGCTTTATTTTCTCATTTATGTCCTTTATTATACATATCTTTTGTAAATGTTTTAAGTGCACATGAGATTCATTTAGGCCTTGTTTGAGAAGGTGGTTTTTTGGATTTTGTTTAGGTTTTATTTAAAAAATTCTTATTTGATAAAAATTAAGAAAAAATTGGTTTTTAAAATTTAAAGATTAATTTGTCCTTTGATTTTAGAAGATATGGTGTAGATGAGAGAATAATAGTTTAGAGGGAAGATAAAATTAGAGGATAGTTTTGATATTTAAATAATAAAATTATTTAATTTGATAATTGTTAAAATGTTTAAGTTTTGGGATAAAAACTGAATTTTATCCCAAAAACCCCTTCATTAAACGAAGCCTTATTTTCTTTTTGAAAATTAAGATGTTCTGGAAGAAATATGTAAAATAGGACTAAAACTATCAATAGAGATCTCTTCTTATGGGATTCTTGTTCCTCTCATATATGAGAGAGATAAAACGTCATATTTAAAAAAGGAAAAAAAAAATTATTTACTGTTTTCCCTACATGTGAGGGAACATGGAATGTGTAACTTGTTTAGACTTCTTTAAGGTTATTTGTTAATTTAACAATAGAATTTTGTAAAGAGAATAAAAAATTTCATTTAATTGTTCAGAATAGAGGGAAAAATAATGTATGTCACATAAATGATAAACTTAAATATCAAATAGTTAGGATTTTTTTATTACACCGCGAATCTAGACAGAGTCTCGATATGAACTTATTTGGGTCATTATAATTCTCACATTCTTTTTTTTCTTTCAAATTTTGACATCATATTTAAACATGACATATAGTTTCACAAATAGTTTTAACAAGTTATTAACTAACATTTATTATGTTACTCAAACAATTATATGATTAATTTTAATATTAGTTAAAGTAATTGTTTCCCACATAATACCATTATTTTATCTTTTCAAAATCCAATATTGGTCATTTCCATTTTGAATTGGTTGATACATAACATAATATCAAATCTTAACCAGACATAACATCATGTAACACTTTAGTCTCAAAACACGTTGATTTACTAACCATTTGTACATTATGGCTATGGATAATGAGATTAGAAGAAGCCAATAAGCAACCCATTTGTTTAGCGTTCAGTCGTCCACAAATTGATCATTTATTGATATGATTTTCACCAATCTTCAATGTTTTGCCTCCCTATATGGATTCGATTGTACAAATCAATTTTTATTTCTTAGTTCATTTGCCTCTACATAATACATATTTGTGCCATTTTACATTTTTCTCATCATTTGTGGTAAGTCCTTTTTCCTTCCATGTTTGATACACAACTAAGTATTTAATAGGAATGTGTCTTCCTTTCTGTTTGCCAAGGTAGATTTTCCAATATGACCCCGTAGATAGAGTATTTATTGGCATGGTAACATTTTCTTTCAACTTCTTGGTTTTGATCTTATATTTTAGTGAGTTTCATCGCTTGATCCACGTTGAAGCAAAAACAACATGATCTTCAATTTATCACTTAATCTCTAATGAAACTTTAATGTAATATTTTTCTAGTTGAATGTAGTATTTGAGTTTTCCATTTTGACTTACTCGATTGAATTCCAAGACCACATCGCGATGTCACTTCTCCTGAAACTCTGTCAAGATTGCTTCCAGTAAACCCTAAACCTTAACTCGGTTTGATAATTTGTGAACCTTAACTTAGCTGCACATTCAAGATAGTAAACTGTATCCACTTTTTTTTTTTTTTATTATTATCATCAACATGATGATTGCTAAAAAAAATAAAAAAATATTATAGTCACCTTAGTTATTACTTCCATCAAAGCCAACAAATTCCATCATAGTTTGCTTCCCTATAGAGTTGTATTTGTGTTCAATTTGACTGTTTAGATAATGTTTCCTATAATTGCGGAGTTTCATTTCACACTTCCATTATTCTGTTTAAATTCACCATTATTCTGTTTAAATTCACCATGTTATTTGAGATTACAATGAATATTTTAATTAATCCTCAATTGTCTTAGTGTTTGTATAAAATAAGGAGAAACTTGTTCTTATTACAATTACAAATTATTATTTTACCATTACAATTTTTATTGAAAATTATTAAAATAATAAATATTATTTGATATAAGTTCAAAATTTATATATGCTAAAAATAAAAAACTAAATGTTATATTTGTTAATTTGTTTCACACAAATATAGTTAATAGGGACCAAGTAGTCTGAGTACCACGTCTTCCCCACCTTATCCAACGCCATAACTCTCCTTTCCTTGACAATGGCATATTCTCTTCCATGGGTTCCTCCTTCCTTCTCTCTTCTCTGTATACTCACCCTATTCTTCTGATTTAGAAACTTGAGAGAGAAAGAAAGAGATCATCATCATCATCATCATCATTCTTTCAAGACTAATGGCTTCTGCAACTACTACACCCACTTTCACTTTTCACCTCTCAACTTCTCTCAAGCTAAAATCAAAACCCAATGTCACATTCCCTCACCAATACCCAAAAACCCATTCAATTTCAACCATCAAAAACCTCCCAAACCTCCGATTCATCACTCTATCACTCGACGTTTCCAAAGAAGACAAACCCACATCAGAACAGCCCGATTCATCGCCAACACCAACACCCATCTCCGAAGAATTCGAACAATCGGAGCTAGAAAACTTCGATCAGCGCCGCCTTGAGGAGAAATTCGCTGTCCTAAACACCGGAATCTACGAGTGTAGGTCATGTGGATACAGGTACAATGAGGCGGCAGGAGACCCCAGCTACCCAATTCCACCAGGGATGCAGTTCGAGAAGATGCCGGACGATTGGCGGTGTCCGACTTGTGGGGCGGCTAAGAGCTTCTTTCAGAGCAAGAGTGTGGAGATTGCTGGGTTTGCTCAGAATCAGCAGTTTGGACTTGGTGGTAATACTCTTACTTCTGGTCAAAAAGCTGTTGTTATTTATGGTAGTCTGTTCTTGGGGTTTCTGTTTTTCTTGTCTGGTTATTTTCTTCAATAGTGTAACTTACTGATCAGGATTCCGATGGTATAGAGATTGTTTAAGGTACAATTGTTCATATCATTGGCTAAGATTCAAGGATTTTTATAATTGTACCCATAGAAGATATCATGAATATATTTGTTTAGCTATTTTGAATTTGATCATCAAATGAATCATAAGATGCCTTTTATCATTTTGAATTGTCATGTTGAGGAAGAACCAAACTTTCTTGTATTTGTCTCAAATTGTGTGATAAGATTGGAATACTCTTATTCGAGAACATAAGTTCTTGCACTCTACTACTAAGGTACGAGTCTCTACTGCTTAGTGTGACCTTTTGTTGATGTCAATATTCGGTCTTGAAAAAAGAGTGAACTTGGTTCATTTGATGGTACCAAACTAAGTTGATTCATGGGATATGGTTTTTGTACCCCATAGAAGATATCATGAATATATTTGTTTAGCTATTTTGAATTTAATCATCAAATGAATCATAACATCCCCTTTATCATTTTGAATTGTCATGTTGAGAAAGAATGGAACTTTCTTGTATTTGTCTCAAATTGTGTGATAAGGTGGGAATACTCGAACTCGAGAATATAAGTTTTTACACTCTACTAATGAGTTATGAGTCTCCACTGCTTCGTGTTACCTTTGTTGATGTCAATATTCGGTCTTGTAAAAAAGAGTGAACAAGGGGTTCATTTGAAGGTACTAATCTAAGTAAGTTCATTCATGGGATATGGTTTAAAAAACATTTATGAGAATGTGTTTGCATATAGGAATCCTACCTATTAAGTTTATACATTATTAGAAACTATATTTCACTATGGCCATGAACATAATGTGTCCCATTTGTGATTATATAAGGATATCTCAAAATGGAAATGCTATGGGGCTTGGTTCTATTAAGATTGATTCAAAGTGTCAGAGTCGGTGACTAAATAATTTTTACTTACAACGTCTTAAGTTTAAGTTTAAGTTTAAGTTAAAGTTAAAAGTAAAAGCAGTCATATTAGTCTCATTTGTAATTACAATGGTCTCACATGAAAACTATTCAAAGTAAAAATGTATGTGTAAAGCAATTGACTCATTTTTTTATACAAATCTACACGATTTAATCACAAGTCCTCGTAAGATTCTGTTTAAATTTAAATACAATAAACAATGTCATATATATCTAAGCACAAAACAAATAAGAGATAAAATCAAACAAAAACAAAAGTTAATTTGATATTCAATCATATTTATATTAATTTAAGGACAACTGCATATAATAAAATCAATATTAATATAATGTATTTAATAAGTTTAAGCATATGTTGATCAAACGAATTAGAGAAAACTGTTAATTGGTATTCAATAAGGCAATTATTTTCACAGGTTCTCCACAGAAATATGGAGTCACAACTAATTAATGGTTCCACTCAAGCCAAACAAATAGCTTCATATTCATTATTTTACACATTTGAAGTATTTCCTTAAAACGTAAATGTCTAGAATGTTTTAAAAAATATTAAGCATTAACAATAGTAAGCTAAGATAGAGATCATTTCGTCTGCTAAATTCACTTTTTAGGCATTACACAATTGATATTAAAACAAACAAGTTTGGAACAAAACAATAGTGTATATCATTTTCAAATAATACATACACTGGCCTCACAAGAACACGTCATGGGGTACTCCCAAGATGCACCATTTGGTTTCATCACGATCTATCATTTCATAGAGGAATATATTGCTTACAAATGTGACATGCCTCAAGTTTAACATCCTTCGATCCAACGTACAAAAATAACACTAACTCAAGACGAATTTCTATTTACAAATTACAAAAAACTACTTATTTAAATAAATGAACTTATTTAATTAATTTTGTAACTATAACTTCTTTTTAGTTATATTTGTTTATTATTATTTTAAACTTATTTTTATATTTAATTAATATTTTTTTAATTATGTTTTTACAATTTTAAATAAAATCTAAATTTTAATTGTGTTATCAATAGAAAAATTAATACTTTTTTAATGTAATCTTTAGATATCACAATAGGGTCAGGTAACAGGTCACCCCAATCAGGTAGGAACCAAATTTATCGGACCAATTTGGTTCAACCAAACTCGAAATTTTGCTATGCCTAAATCGAAGCACCACAAACCAATTTGAATCATTACAATTGTAAGAAAAAAAACAGTTTATTTCAAAATAAAACCAGATAAAACAAGCCATAGGTAAAGAATTTTTTAGGAGCTAATATAGAACATAAACACTGTTGAAGCTTCTAACAGAAAAAAATAAATCTACCTGTCCAAACTTCTTCAAGCTTCCATTTGCTAAGGATTGAAAATAACATAGAACCAAGATGATAATATAGTTCAATTCTTAGTTTAGAGAATATATATGACAAAATCACAAGAAGAGAACATTACTAGTACAGTATTTCAACAGGCATATCATATCAATCAAAGAGAGTTGATTTGATCTAAAGTGAAATAGTTTGTCTATAGATCATTTCATCGTCACTTTCGTCGTCTTCCTCATCCGATACATGCTGCTGCTCTGAACCAGGCAACTCTAGCTTACCGCCCATACAAAATGAAGGGCCAAAAGTATCCATCTCGATATAATTTCCACGCAATCTCTCTTCGAATCTCTGATCACTACAGTTGAGGAACCAAGCCAATGAACATTTTATACCTTTCTTCTGTAAAAGCTGATATCGAGGTTTGATTCTCGATTCTAAGCTATAAGTAAAGTATTCTGGGAACTCTACTAGCTCTTCCAATGGCCTTCCACCCATCTCACTCTTGTAAAAGTAAAAACTATTCTTCATAAGCCCTAATTGTGCTGTAACTATTTGTGGACATTTTACAATCATTTTGGCCACATCTTCACTCGATATACCTCGTCCAAGAAGAAACTCAACAGGTTTCATTATCACATTCTGGTTCAGGCTCACTAACTGTGGCATCCTCTCGATAACTCGAGCAAAACCATCAGGCTCGATCTTGAGCTTTAAACTAAACAAGTACTGCTGCGACGATAACTTAGCTTTCAATGGTAACCCTAAAATTTGAGGAAACTGAGCAATCATAGAAGCAAGAGCTTCCCTTCGAATACCAAAACTTAACAAACAATCCACATTCAATTTTACTGTTCCTTCAAGATCGTAACCAAGTAAATATGGTCGCTTCTCAAACATTCTTGATAATATCTTCTTGGGTAAACCTAATGAAACCAAGTAATCAACTAGTGGTTTAATCATCGTTCCAACTCTCATTCCAAGGAAGTGAGGATATTGTGTAACCATTGGCCCAATATCCCTAGGGTTAATACCGATACTAACTAAATACGCAACAGAAGTGCTCATTGTTCCCTCAAGCTTAAACCCTAAAAGCTCAGGGTACTTCATGAGAACATAACCCAAATCCTGCTTTTCAACATCTAGACCTCTAAGAAACCTTATTACAGGAACAAGCTCAACAATGACACTCATATGAAGAACTTGAGGATATTGTTTGACAAACTCACCAATTCTTGATCTTTGAATACCAATTTTCTCTAGATAACCCAATACAGGAATCACATTCTTCCTTAAACTACAACCAAGCATTAAAGGGTACTCATTTATATCATCAATTGTCAAACCCAACTTCTGTAGAAACTCTACACGTTCGCGCATCACTTCCACTGTGGAGGGTAACTCCAAGTCTTCTAATTCATCTGGAATAATACCCATGCTCTTCAGGTAATCACAAATTATAACCCGTGAAACCAATTTCTCTTTTCGACCCTGGATAACCCCCCAGGTGACTGAGGGCATTTCGTATTCAGGGAATTTGGCGATTTGCGTTGAGAACAGACGATGATTCGAAATATTGACATTTGCGCCAGCATAGAGAATTGGAGATCTGGGTTTTTGAGAGGGTTTAACAGAAGAGAGAATCTTGGACAACTTGGAGTCGTCAAATACGCATCTCAGATATTTTCTTCTTGTCAAAGCTGATGCCATTTCAGCAATGAATGAAAGAATTTGTTTGCAAAATTAGGAAAGATTGAGTTAGAGAAGAAACTGAACTTCCCTGGCGATTAGGGCGACGGTGTTGGAGATTCCGGTCCGGCGATGGTGGCGATTGGCAAGTAACTCGACGGCGACGGCGTCGGTGAGAAGGGGTGGTGTTACGATTTGTTAGGTTAGGTTAGGTTAGGTTTGTAGTTATAAACATAAATAGTAAAGAAGCAAAACCCTTAGAAATGACAAATATATATCATTATAAAAGCTAATAAAATAATAGTTGACATGTATTTTAATATATTTGATGAAAAAATATATATAAATCAAACCAAATTTTATAAATTATTTTAATTTTATGATTTTATATAAATAGAATGAATTTATATTTATAAATTAAAAAAATATTTGAATAAATAAACTAATGTAATTGATTTTGTTCATGATAACTTTTGTAGTGTCATTTGTTTATTATTAATTTTTTAAAATTAATTATGTATATAAATAATAAATGTATAGTTAATATTTTTTAGAATTAAATCTTTACAAATTTTTGAATTGAAATAAATTCTAAATTTTAGCTATCTTAGTCTAACTCTCTAAAAAAAAATTTAAAATTGAAACATCTTACAATCTATATATATTTTTCTTTTATTATTTATCAAATAATAGTACATCTATTCTATTTCAAACATTAAATTACAATAAAAACAAGATATAATAATGCTTGAAGAAAGAAGAGTAATTCCTCCACAAAGGCCTACATCTATATGTTAATCAAAAAAAAATTTAAATTAATGATATTTTATTCTAACTTAAGAGTCACCTACAACAAATATAAAATCCCACTATAGACCACTAATAAAACTAAAATAAATGTTAAACTATAAACTAGAAACTCAATAGATATTTGTCCCACTTCATTAGTTGCATAAAACTCTTAAAAGTATAAGTGGAGATTTAACTACGGATGACAATGGATATGGGTATCTGTATGTCCGATATCCGTGGGTACTCGATAGTTGGGTTCGAGTATTTTAAATCGGATTCGGGCCGGATCGTGCATGTGGAGGAAGAGAAGGTACTCGGTCGGGTACAGGGTCGAGAATGAGGAGTGTGTGAAACCCAAACCCGATACCCGATTATATTAATATTAAAATTAATTCTTTTTATTAAATGTTTCATCATTACAAACAACATTTAATATGATCTTATCCACACTTCAATCTAAACATTGTCATAAATACACTACACTCCAACTTTAAATTTTTGTATATTCCCTAAATATTATTTCTCTACATAAATTTTCAACTTTAACTTTTATTTAATAACAAAATATTATTTCTCTCTAATTATTCTTCATATTTAATCTTTAATTTTCATTCTATTTTTTCTCTGCACTAATTTATATTCAAGATTTACAAAAATAAGTATGTAGATAGACAAGTAATGTTTTTATTTATATTTTTAATATTTCGATATTACTATTATAAAATTATTTATAAAAGTTGTATTTTTTATTCAATATTTATAAGTTTATAAGTTTTTTTTAATTGGGTAATGGGGTACCCGTCGGGGATCGGGTACCCGATAAATCGAGGATGGGGATAAGAGTAGTGATACCCGTCGGGTTCGGGTTCGGGATCGGAATCGGATAGTAAAATTAAAATCGGGTTCGGAGATAAGTACTTCACTACCCGTTAGGTAAAGTACCCGTTGTCATCCCTAGATTTAACTCGAATAGATTGAATTATCTAAGTATAAAATATTGGTCTAAAGTAACGAAAATCTATGGATCATACCACTAAATTACCGACAATTATATGAATTTACCGGTTGGAATAGAAAGAAACTAGCCTGAGGTACCACAAATTCGACTGACCGACCGATCATGATTAAATATATATTACATAAATTGGTTAGATTATAGTTGATACCTAAATACTTCTCTTAATGATTATATTTTTCGGTCACTGAAATATAATATACATATTTAAAAATATATATATTTATATAACTGATATTTGTTTTCTAAAATAAATTATAAGTATAATTGCATTGTTTAAGAATAATTTTTAATGTAAGAATAATATCGATCTTTTAACCACCAAACCAAAATTTATGGTTTGAAATTTTCTCAAACTAATTTTAACGGTTTAATTGTATATTTTAGTGTATAAACCGAATCGTTTAACGGATATTTTCTTCAATTCCTTTACTACCTTCCAAAGAGAAGGTTGTCTTGGGAGAAAGGGTTCACTAATCACTTATATTGGTGATTCAAGGTAACCTTTGCTTCGTTGACTGGTCTTAGCATATATAGTATTTATATTTATAGATACCAACTTAAAAACTTACAAATATTAAATATGAAATCAAAATAGCTGTTAGCAAAACATAAATAAATTAATATGTAAGGAAACAACAACCAAATATTGTTATAACCCTTTTGATAGCAAAAGTAGTACAAAGTAAATGCAATGTTAAAATCATTTAGCCATCCAAGAGTGATCATCACTATTTAAATGGCTCTTTTTTTAAGGAATTTAATTTAAATAAAATTATTTAAACAAAACAATAAAATTGAAAAAAAAAATAGTAAAACAAAAATAACAAAAAAAAAAGTTGAAAAAAAAGAATATCAACCTTCCCGACCTCCTCGTATTACACTTGTGCAGGATATGACAACTCTAGTTGTAACACAAATAGATATTATTGAGGATATTACACATGATTAATGTTTGACCACTATATCAGCTACGACACTTCAAACAAATAGTGTTAATAAATGACTAAATTGTTCTCTAAAAGAAAACGAGGAAACTAATTCAGATAATAAAAAAAGTTAGTCGGTCTTATTATTTTGTGTAGGTTACAAGTAGGTTCTAGATTTAAAATTAGAGTTAAGGTAGATTTAAAAAGACAAAAATATTTTTTTACAATAGATTTTAATTTATTTTTTTTTTATCAAACTAACCCTATTAAACTAATATAATTATTATATATATATATATATATATATAATAATAAGCTAATAAATATCCTCCATTATTAGGATCAAGATTGTTAAAATCTTGAGTTAACTCTTAAAATTTTACAATTTCATATTAGGTTAACGAAAACACTTATAATTTTAAATTTACGATAATACGATTTTAGGAATTTATAAATAATTTCGATTTACTATTCTATACGATTTTATTTTTAAAAAACAAATTATATTTAAAAAAAAGTTATTATTTATTTAAATAAATAAATATAATTAATTCTATAAATAATTTTTTTTTTATAATGTTATTTACTTATTATTATTTTTTAATTCATTTTATATTAAAATATATAATTTTTTAAATTGCCTAATATAAAATACTTAATTATATATATATATAAATAATAATAATATATAACTATTATTTTTTTAAATAAAATACTTAATTATATATAAATATATATATATATGAGAAATGATTGGGAGAGAGAATTTGAGAAAGAAAATGGGGAGAGAATGATGTGGCCTAATTTGATTAGTCAAAAAAATAACAAAATTTCTTTCTCTTCTCTCTCCTCACTTTTTATCATTTTTTCAATCAGTGATGTAGTGACACATCATTCTCTCCCATTCTCTTTCTCAAATTCCCTCCACTATCACTCCTCTCTCTATATAATAATAATAATAAAAACATAATAATAAATATAAAAAAAAAATTGTTGGGCTGGGCTTAACCCATATCTATAGCATGAATCAATTATCAAAATAGCATTTCTCATTCATTCATTCATTTATAAACAATTTTTTTTATTTACATTTAAATTTATTATTATATATATTAAATTAGTATTTTATTAAAATATTTAAATTATTATTTTTATTAAAATATTTAAATTAATATTTTTATAAATTTGATTATTTATATTTTAAATATATATTTAAATTATAATTTTTATAAATTTGATTAAATATATTTTGATATATATTTTAAATTATTATTTTTATAATTTAATTATTTATATTTTAATATATATATATATATTTAAATTTCAATTATTATTTATATAATATAATAAATATTTAGGTCTTACTGGTAGAATTACATACTTATAAATAAAATTTTAATAATATATATAATATGATTTAGTTGTACAAATAAATATATATATATATATATATTTTTTTTTTTTCCCTATAATTAATGTTAATTCGTAATAACTAAAAGTATAACCATTCTTTTTACAACTTTAAAATTAACATGAAAAACACATAAAAACTCATTACAACAAAAATTAAAAAATCTAACAGAATGAGTTTTTTAAATTCTCAATTTTATGAAAAGTTATTTATAATTTTTTAACACTATAGGTTAATTATTTGAATTGACATTACGTTACAAACTTGATATAAATTATTAACTCAAAAGTTGAATTAACAACTATGAAAATGAAATTATCAAGTCACTTAAGAATAAATTTTTTTTGACAAGTCAATATAAATTGTATTTTTAAGAAATATATTTTATTTTATTTTAATGTTATTGTTAATTTTAATTATTTAATCTATTATGTTTAATTTTAATTAAGGTAAATTAACTAACTAATTAATTTTAACATTAATTATTATATATTTCTATATTACTTTAGAAGATGTAAAAAATAATGAAAAAAGTTATCATTCTTAAAAATAAAAGAAAATAAAATAAAGAAAAGAATAAGTTTTAGGATATATTGCCAAAATCCTTGGTAGGGATTACCATAATTTCAGGCCCATTGGAAAGGACGATGCATCTTGAATTAAATATTATTTTAAAAATCTTTCAGTTTGGAATATGTCATCATTTTTAATTACTTGTAGAAGAATACATAGATCACTTTTTCTTCCTTATATATATTGGATTGTACTTGTACCCATTTAATTTGTCAAGCCATTAGCATTATCAATTAACTCAAAATGAAGAATCAATATGTTTTCATGATGCTTGTATTTATCTTCTTTGTAGGTACGATATTTGGACTCATAATATGATGTTAATAAAAAAATAAGGATTGTTATTTATCAAATACCTAAACTAATTAAATAGACTAATTAAAATGTCTTTTGTAAACATTAACTTATGAGTTAATTATTACTGAAATGTTCAAGCTATATATAGAGCATTTACAACTATGTTTTACATCAATTCATTATGTAATCATTTGAAAATTTAGGCCATTTTCATTTTGAAATGTTATTGCAAGGACAATATATATTTTTGAAAAAACCTTTTCTCTACTTACTTGGCATTATCAACACCTAATCTTTAGCTCTTTATACATCTTTCACTTTATATGGATATGATTAGGTTAATACATTTTAATATTAGATTTATATATATCAAAGTTTTGTGTAACATTTGAAATGAGTTTTATCCTTTTGAAAGATTTTTATGTATAAAAAGTTATGTCACAAATATAATAAGTATTAAGGCAATATTTAATGCAGCTAGCAACGCAGAAGAAGTGATTGCAAGAAGAGGTACTTGTCAGTTTGAAATTTCTTCGTCAAACCGTTGTGCGCTGAGCCAATGCATATCTAGCTGCAAAAAAGCGAAGGGAAATTTTGCTCGCGGTAGATGTCTAATGGGATACATGTGTGTGCACGTATCCTTGTTAAATGCATTTGTTACCGTCCATATCCTACCATTAAAATTGTTTGTTATAATGGATGATAATTATGAATGTTGTTTGCATTAATAACAAAAAAAAAAAAAAAAAAAAAATACATTTATTATGTCAATCCATTTTATCGTTTTTATTTTTTAATATTTTCTAACACTCTTAAAAATAATATAGAGATGTATAATAATTTAATATTAATTTTAATAAAAATAACTTAATTTAGTTGATTAGTTAGTTATATTATATATAATATTAATGAATATAAATGAAAGAGATGGCCTAATTCAAATGCTATCACCCTAACAAAATCCAAGTTTAAACAATTAAGAAATTATTGACCATTCATTTGGACGGACGGAGATAATTAAATTTGCTGGTAGATTAGATACGGAAACCAAAAATATTTTACCTCTTTCTATTTTCTGTGTAACCATCTGCTTAATTTTTTCTCTTATTCATATTTTGATATACTATATATAATAAAAATAACTATTTCACTTATTTTATCAGTTTCATAGATATTCTCATTAATAATAATTTGAACCATCAATTATTTTACTTAAAAATTAGTTAAGTTATGTATTAATAAATATTATGGTTTAAATTAAGGATCAAATAAATATATAACAAACTTAATATGTATCGGGTAAAACGGATTAAATTTAATCATTTGGTCACATAAAGTCAGATAAACAATTGAGAATAGGACAATAGAGACCGTTTCATGCATTAACATTTCATCTTGACACTTTTAGTTGGAGAGTGTAGTCCCCATTATTCATATGATTGCCATTTAATTTTTATATGCTTTATTGGGACAAATATTTAATTGATTTTTTTTTTTTTGTTAAATTTAGAAAAGAATATATTTCATTTAAACTTATATTTGTACTTGTTAGCTCATTTAAACCTATAAATTATGAAGAGTTCATATAAATATATATATACTATTAAAACAAAATTAACTCAATTAATCTCTCACATTTAACTGTTATAGTGTTAATTTATATATATATATATATATATATATATATATATATATATATAATCCATATTTTTTTCTGTCTCATTTTAATACTAGGTTATAAACTAATTAAATTATTTATTTATTTTATCAAAAGAATTATAATTTTTTTAATATAAACAAAAAAAATTTTTCATTCAAATTATTTAAATTTAAATAATTTTTTATTTTAAATATTATTTTATTTAATATTATAAAATATTAAAAAAATAAATTAGTTGACTCTTATTTGAATATAAACAAATCCTACAAATCATATATATTTATATATTATTAAAAATTGAGATAGATAAGTAAATATACTTGATATTTAAAATATTCATAAATAATAAATATTTTGTAAAGAAGAAAAATAATTTAGACTTAATGTATTTTTACAACTAACTCATATCTATATAAAAACAATTTTTAAATATATTTTAGTTTTTTTTGTTAAACTAAAATAGAATGTAAAGTTAATTTATTATTTTTAATATTTATAACATTGAGTAAAATAATATTTGAAATATAAATTTATTTAAATTTAAATAATTTTGAGTAAGAAAAATTTGTTTATATTAAAAATTAGAAAAATATAAAAATTTATTTTAATAAAATAAATAAATAAATAATTGAATAGAATTATGACAGTATTAAAAGGAGGGATAATTTTTTTTAATTTTAAATTCTAATTGAATATGCGAGAAACTAATTGTGCCAATTTTTAATACTATAGACGCAACCCAAAATTCGGAGGTGGGATGAACTTAAAAAAATAATTTAAGGGTACTTAAATAAATAATTATAAAATTTTGAATAAAATAATTAAATAAAAGTATTTAATAATGAGATATATAAAACATTGAATTATATTAAATATTTTAAAAAAATAAGAGTCCTACCCGAATCCTAAAACGTCCCTGATATGCTTATATAAACTTTTCATAACACATATATTTAAATAAGTTAATAGTAAAATGGTCTAAATGAGATTATTGATTTTGTAAACAATAACTCTTGTGTCATTTGTTTATTATTAAGTATAAATTAACTATATAAATAATAATAATAATATAGTTAATATATTTTTTGAATTAATATAAATTTATAAATATATAATAATTTGAAGGAAACTCTAAATCTTAACTATTTTAATCTAACCATTTAAATTAAAAAAAATATTGAAACTTACTTCACAATCAATTTTAATAATTTTCTTTTCTTTTATTTATTTATCAAATATTCATACATCTATTAATTTCAAACATTATAAAATTATCACAAAACAAGATATAAGAATGCGAAGATTAGTTCCTCCTCAAAGGCCTAATTCTATCTTTTTAATATAATGAGATCTTATTCTAACTTAAAAATTCACCTAATACAACAAAGACAATAAAATCACACAATAGATCCATAGTAAAACTAAAAAAAGGTGCTTAAGCTACAAACTAGAAAATTCATTAGATATTTGTCCCACTTCATTAAAAGCATAAAACTCCTGAAAAATATAAACAAAATCAAAACAACCTAATCGACCACCAAATTACCGACAATTTATGAAACCGCTAAATCGAACTCAATGATTCAATTTATCGTTTTAGTGAAAGGGACTGCCAAATTAAATCTTGTAAGCACTAAAATTTTACCTACCTAATCTATAAATTTTAAAGTAATTATTTTGAATAAATAAATTCAAAATAATTAAAATTAAAGGCAAAGCATAATTAAATAACTAATTAGAATAATTATTGTAGTAATTAAAACCCAATTAATAAACGGCCAAGAAAAATAAATAAAATAATTTGAAATAAATTTTGTATAAATTTTATCTCAAATTAATTTCGAGGGGTCAAAAGGAATTTAAATAAATAATTTAAGATAACATGTTGTATTTATTTTATCCCAAATAAATTATTTATAAAACCTCAAAAATATAAAAAATAAAATATATGCAAAATATATGTTATGTCTATTTAAAATATTTTGTAGGTAAAAAATAGAGACAAAAAAGAATTGAAAAAAATTGATTTCAAACAAGCTCCAAGGTTGAAAAAGGGTCGGGATCTACCGTAGCCAAAATCAAGAATAATCAATGCAACAGACCACACAACCATCATATGAGTGCTGAAATCTCATCCAACGCACAACAGCCAACCGCGTAACCTGCTGCAATGGAAGAGAAGCGCTTTCGCACAACACTGTATAAACTAACGCGTGCCTTAACGTAGTTAGCTCAGACGCATTAGAACAATGACAGAACACCTAGGCGTTCGCATTTCAGCCCGAAACAACGTTGTTTCCGCTCCAGTTTGTCTTCTTCCTCGCGATGAAAAGCCATGATGAATGGACAAAACTTTTGATTTTTCAAAAGTGGAACTTAACCGATACTCAACCAAATCGGCTAATTCAAATGCTTAAATGATCACCCTAATATGGTTATCATTTCACCTACGATTAGGGCTGTAAATGAGCCGAGCTGAGCTCCAGCTTACTGGAGCTCGAGCTCGACTCGATTAAGTATTTATTAGGCCGAGTTGAACTCGAGGTCGAATAAGCTTATAAATTTTAGCTCGAGTTCGACTCGACTATATTACCTACGAGCTCGGCTCGACTCGAAAGCTTGAACAAAATTTAAATTTTCAATTTCAAACTCGAGCTCCAACTCGAACCAAATTTATTTTCAAAATGAAAATATCAAACTTTTTCACATATTCAACATTTATAACATTCAAAATTAAAATATGAAACAATCAAAAACTTCAAAATTCTAAAACATGATTGTCCAAAACATCAAACTACAATTACTAATCAAAATTTTAAAACACATAATTTCAAAACTATATAAATTATTTGAACATTCAATATATTAATTTTTTTTACTCATGTTCTTCAATCATAGCACACATACTGCCAGCATTCAATAAAAAATGGTTAAACTTAAAAAAAAATACGAAAATAAATAACTAAAAATTAACCAAAGTTATATTAAAAATAAAACAAATTAAATTTTTTATCTCTTATTATATATAATATATTAAACTTTTATTTATCTCTTTCAATATTATATATAATATACTTTTATTATATATAATATATTAACATTTTTTTATATTTTTAATATTAAATATATTACACTAATTATTATATCCATAATATTCACTTTTATTATATATAATGAATTAATATTTTTTTAATATTATACATAATATATACTTTTATTATATATAATATATTAATATTTTTTTTTTATCTATTTCAATATTATATAGAATATACTCATTATTACATCCTAATATTTACTTTTATTATATATATATATATTAATATTTTTTTATCTATTTAATATTATATATAATATATTATAACCCTAATATTTATTTAATTTATATAATATATTAACCTTTATTTATCTTTTCATTATTATTTATAATAAACTTTTATTATATATATAATATATTAACTTTTTTTTATCTCTTTTAATATTATATATAATATATTAATTAATATAATATTATCGATTATTATTTTTTATACTTATTCAACTCTATCTATATAAACATAAAAAACATAAAAGTTCTCCTAATACATGAAGAAAACATAAAGAAAAGCACGCAAAATACAAACTAAATTTACTTAAAATAAAAAGAAATCAAAATTATCTACAAGAAAAAACAATAACTATAAAAGAAGTTAAAATATCTTTTTGTGAATTAATGAGATGTGAAGAATGAAGAAAGAAGAAGAAAAATAAGAGATGAAAAGTAAAAGAAATTATTAAAACTGAATAAGAAGAGATAAAAACTAAAGAAGAATAGATAAGAGTGATTGAAGTAGAAGAAAAACTGAAGAAGAAGAAATAAAAACTAAAAAATAATAAATAAGAGTGATTGAAGAAAAAAAATAACTGAAGAAAAAGAAAAACTAAATAAGAAGAGATAAAGGGTGATTGAAGAAGAAGAATAACTGAAAAGAAAAAGTAGAGTAATTGAAGAAGAAAAAGAAAATCGAGTAACTGAAAAAGAAGAAGATATGATGATGAAGAGATGAAGAGTCAATGTATAATATTATGAATGAACAATATATTAGGAATTATAGTTTTACTTTAAGGGTTAAGGAGCCTTCATATGGAATTTAAAGAGAGAGGGAAGGAAAAAAAATATTGTTTAAAATTTTAATATTAAATGAATAAAAAATATTTATATATTATGAGGCTCGAAAAAGATCGAAAAGCCATCGAACAAGCTTTATATGAGCTCGAGTTCGACTCGAATAATAAACGAGTCAACTCGAGCTCGGTTCGAACTCGGTCAAAGTCAAGTTCAAGTCGAGCTTTGATCGAGCAGCTTGCGAGCGGCTCACGAGCGACTTGACTCATTTGTAGCCCTACCTACGATCATATACTTCATCATTACTGTAACCCTCGAAAAACTCTTGTCCCGGAAAAGCTCGAGGTTCGAGAAATTTCAACATTAATTTGTGTGTCATGAATCTTTTTAAAATAAAACATTATTTTAATTTTTTAAAAATAAATCCTGACAATTTGAAATTAATTATGAAAATAATTAATTTTTTTAAATTTGCAATAATCGAATTAAAATTTGATTTTTTTTAGATATTTGTTGTTTAAATTAATTAAACACAATTAATTAAAAAATTATTTATTTAAAATATAGTCGTCAATTGATTTTTAAAAATCAATAAAAAGTGTACGTGTATAAACATATTTTTACCAGAGTTTTTTTTAGTTCGTAGTTTGGTGATACTCGAGAAAAAGATTTCGTGCTTCATCCTCCTTACCCGTTTAAAAACGGTCTTTATTTTTTAAAAATCTTGACTTTTAAAAATCGGTTGTATAACATTTTATTTTAACCGATTATTCTTCCGGTCCTAGATATGTACATATTTTTGTGTATTTAAAATTATAACAACAATATTTAAATGTTGGTACCTGTTGCTGCTGATGATGATTAGGGAATAAAATACCTGAAGAACATCAGTAATTCAATGCATTATGTTTAAAAAATAAATGCTAAATGAGTCATTATAAAAATATTTTTTTTGGAAAATATTCCAAAATATTTTGCCGAAAAAGCCCTCGGTCCTAGGCTAGAACACCATCAGCCATGGCTTAAAATTCTCGGTCGGGGTGCTAAGGCCTCTAGATCCTTTGCTAGAACACCATCATCCATGGCTTAAAATTCTCGGTCGGGGTGCTAAGGTCTCTAGATTCTTTGTTAGAATTCTCGGTTGGGTACTAGAATTCTCGGTCAGACACCTCTCAGTCTTGACTGAAATTCCTCGGTCGGACGCCTTGGTCGTGGTTGGGGATTTCTCGGTCGGACGCCTCGGTCTGGACCAAAGATCCTTGGTCGGATCTCTCGGTCCTAGTTGAACCTGTCGGTCCTCAAGAACATCAAAATTGTAGGTTTTGCAATTTTGATGGAGGCTTGGATTCTTTGATCCAAAGGTCTGGGTAGCTTCATAAAGCTCCCATGAACATTATGAACTTCATCTCAATGTTTGATTCAACCTGAATGATGTTCAATTTAATCAAAACAGTTTAGGGACCAAAATCAGATTTTTGGTTTATAAGTTGTAATGAAGTGTAAGGTGTTTGATAATAGTTTCCTTATACTTCATATGATTAATTAATACCAAAACATGAACACTGGCTATTCAAGTTGACTAATTCAAAACTTAAAATTTTCATTTATTTTAAATTTTTTGATTTTGATCAAACATGACTAGGATAGATCAAACATGATTCAAATTGGTTCCAAATATAATTAGAAACATGTTGGGAAACTTTCTAGGCTGATGTTCTTGAGGATTAACTGAAGAACAGAAAACCCAATTTTAGATTTTTCCAAATTCAAATTTGGGTTTTTTGTTTGTTTTGTTTTTGATCGATTGATCAGTTCTAGATTTCACTGAAACTTGTAAATGATCATATGATCGTTTTCCAATCAAGAAATCCAACAACCAGATAATATACAAACTTATGAAAACTAAAAATAAAAATTTCAAACAAGAAGTTGGAATTAAAGAATGATTGGAAGTTTACCAAGGATTGAAGAACACTTCTTAGACCTTAAGAAAGCTTTGTGGATGCATGAATTCGAGTTTTAAGGTCTTACACAGAATTTCAAAAAAATCCAGGAAGCTTGAGCTTCAATAGCAGATTTTTGAATTTTTTTGATTGAGGGCTTGAGAGGCCGTCTCTTGCCTTCAGATTGATCAAAGTGGGCTTGAATCAGTCATGCACCCATTTTGTTTTGGCGGTTCTTCCGGCCAATTGCCGACGTAGGTCGTAATAACGATCCTAGATGCAGGGGAAGTGATCACCAAAGTATGGTGTTCATTTCACTCTTCGAATAATGGAGTTCAACCATCCAGAAACGATAGAGTTCCATCTTTGAGAAATCAAAGATGGCTGTTTTTTTTATCCCCTAGTGTCTCGATGAAGACGACGATCCAATGATGAAACAACGTTGTTTCGAGCGAAAATGCGGACGCTGAGCGTTTCGTTAGCGAACCGTCAATGCGCTAAAGATAAAAAATTGACAAGTCAATATAAATTGTATTTTTTTAATGTTATAATATATTTTATTTTTATGTTTATTTTATTTATTTAATCTATTATGTTTAATTTTAATTAAGTTAAATTAACTAACTAATTAAGTTAATTTTTTTATTATTACTTTTAACATTAATTATTATATATTTCTATATTATTTTAGAAAATGTTGAAATAATGAAAATTTTTATCATTTAAAAAAAAAATGAAAAGAAAAGAAGAAGTTTTTAGGATATATTACCAAAATCCTTGGTGGGGATTGCCATAATTTCAGACCCATTCGAAATGATGATGCATCTTGAATTAAATACTATTTTAAAAATATTTCAGTTTTTTTTGAATATGTCATCATGTTTAATTACTTGTAGAAGAATATGTCACCTATTCTTCCTTATATATTTATAATGTACCCATTTAATTAGCATTATCAATTAACTCAAAATGAAGAATCAATATGTTTTCTTGATGCTTGCATTTATCTTCTGTGTTGGTAAGGTTTTTTTGTTCTTGATTGATCCTCCATTACTCTTTTATATAAAAAGTTTAGTCAGAAATATAATAAGTATTAATGCAATATTTAATGCAGCTAGCCACGCAGAATTGAGTGCAAATGGAGGTTTTTGTCAGTTTGAAATTTCTTGGCCAGATTTTTGTTCGCTGAGCCGATGCATATCTACTTGCAGAAGAGCGAATGAAAATTTTACTCACGGTCGATGTATGGTGAATACATGTGTGTGCACATATCCTTGTTAAATGCATTTTCTATCATCCATATCATACAATTGAATTTGTTTGTTACAATGGATGATAATTATAAATGTTGTATGCATTAATAACAATTTTTTTTTTTTTTTACATTTATTATGTCAATCCATTTTATTGTTTTCAAAATCAATCACATCTGAGTAGTTGTGAATAACTAAATAAATGGTTTTCTATTAGAAATTTAAAATAAAGTTAAAATGAAGAATTTAAGGTAAGTATCGTTTTTATTTTTTAATATTTTCTAACACTCTTTAAAATAATATAGAGATGTATAATAATTTAATATTAATATTAATATTAATAAAAATAACTTAACTTAACTTAGTTTAGTTAGTTATATTATATATAATATTAATGAATATAAGTGAAAGAGATGGCCTAATTCAAATGCTATCACCCTAACAAAATCCGAGATCAAACAATTAGGAAATTCTGTTTGAGGTTAATTGCAAACTGACATTTGTAGATTTTGGAATTGTGAACAAAATTGAAAACCTTATTAGCCACTTCTAATTACTACCTCAGTTATAGTTCTTACAGTTTCATTCTCCATCCACAATTAGTCTAGCACTTATTGTCTTATAGGACTAAATTGTTCATCAACCATTGCCCTGACTCTACTTAAAATAAGTGTTCTTCCTAGTGGACAAATAGGACAATTTTTTAAAAAAATTGTTGCAAATATAGCCAAATATTATAGTAATAACAATTTACAATCATTTTATTTGGCTGACTTTCTAGACTAGGATCATTCATTCGCGCAAAGATAATTACTAATGCATGAAGTTGGCGGAGCAAGAAAGACAAAAAGGAAGTCAAGTGAAGTCGATGATTAGAAGTTAGTTTGAATCTCTTTACCATGATTGAACAAAGCTTGCAAATAAAAATTCATATTGTTACAATAAAGTTCAGAAAAGACTACCCTTTTTATAAAGGAAATGTCACAAATCGAGATTCTAAAATTGAAAACTTATAGAACCATGTTCCAAGTGAAGTGCTTATTTGGCATAGATGTTGTCATGAGAAGGTGATGGGATACTAGATTATACAAGGGAGTTAAAATGAGATCTAAAGCCAAACCACCATATTCATTCCATTTTACAGTGTTTTTTCAGGCTATACTGATGTTATATGCAAGAGAAGAAGTCGAGGAGTCACACTCCACATGAAAAATATGGAAGAGATTATGTTATGAATTTTAGACTTTATCAAGATAAAGAAAAGTAATAATTGAGTTAAACATGTATAAAAAGAAAATCTGATGAAACACAATCCACATTAAAGATATAGAAGAAATTGTGTTTTTAAATATTAGATTTGATAAAATAAAGGAAAATGATAATTGAGTTAAACATGTATTAAAAGAAGAAGTCGAAAAGTCATACTATTGAAAATATATGAAAGAAAATATGTTATGAATTTTACACTTCTTAAAAAACAAAAGAAAATGATAATTGAATTAAATATGTATAAAAAAAAGAATTCAATGATTCACAATCCACGTGAAAAGATATAAAAGAGATTATGTTATGAATAAATTTTAGACTATAAAAATAAAGGAAATTATAATTGAGTTAAAAATGTATCAAAGATGAAAAGTCTTAAAGTCAATATTTCACATTAAAAGACGTGGAAGAGATTAAACTATAGATTTTAGACTCAACAAAATAAATAAAAATAATAATTGAGTTAGACATGTATAAAAAGATTTTTCGTGTAAGATATTTTTAAATCTTTTATAATTAAAATTCAAACATATTTTTATAAAAAATAAATTAAATTAGTTTTTTAACTATATTTCGCATCTATTATAAAAAAAAAAGGTCGAAGACCCATCACTCGAGCTCAATTCAAATAACATTTTTAAAATTGAAATTGAAAAAGCTCAATTTGTAAAAAAAGAAAAGAATTGAAATTGTGTAAGAAAGGAATTGAAAATGGGGATAAAATAACATTTTCGCGATTTTTCTCCAAGACTGATTGTCAATGACTATCAGGATGCATAAGAAGGAGTATTCGACGCGACCTCGACGCGACCTCACTGTTGATTTGGTTGTCTAATTAAGCGGTTGTGGAGATGACGACGCGTGTTGCCTCGAAAGATGAAGATAAAAGTTAACGAGATAGAGATATTGAAGTGTCTAAAATGTAGAAGATGAAGGGAAGGAAGTAAATACATAAGTACATTTAGTAGTTTGTGGTAGTTAAAAATATTAAATATTTGTTAACGCTAAAATTGTTAATAGTATAATTAGTTTTAACGTGAAATATAGATCCACAATAGTTTTGCAATAATATGTATTATCGATATTACAAGGATTACTGCAATTTAGCGATGAACATAGATTAGTACAAAAATTATTGTAATCTAATACGAAAATTCTACCAGAGAGTTGAAAAATATTTACTAAAAATGTTATTTGATCTACATTAGTTTTCACAATAATAAGTAGGAAAAAAACTCACTTAGACGTACGTACTTGTACAACTAGCTCACTTAAACGTACGTACTAATAAAAAGTTATTTAAACGTACGTATTATCAAAAATTGGCTCATTTAGCCTCTTTTAGTAACTATGGTTAACTTTTATTTTTAAATTTATATATTTATTAATTAAATATTAATATATTTTCTCTCTCTTCCCTTTTCATTTATTATTTCATTTATTACTAATAAATGAACCATCTATTTTTATTTTTTTTATAATTTTTTATTATTTTTATATGAGTATTTATGATTGATTGTTTTAATTTTATTTTATATACGAGCATTCATAATTAATTATTTTAACTTTATATTTCTTCTTCTTTTTTATATATATTTTTTATATTTACATTAATTATTAATTATTTTAAAATTGTTTGATCCCAATAATTGAATATAAGAATGAAAATTCTTTCAACACAAAAATAAATTAATTAAGAATTAAGAATTGAATAATAATAAAAACTCATTCATCGAATACTAAAAGAGTAATAATCAAATATTAGACAAAACAATTCTTTTACTACTAATATAAGTCCGTGAATAAAAATTAAATAACAAATTATTAATTTCATTTTTATTTATATTAAACTAAATAAGAAAAAAACCCTTTTTCATTTTTATTATATTAAATTAAATAAGATAAAACCCTTCAAAAAAATTATTACAGTAAAATATAAAATTCATAAATAAGTTGTTAATTTTTTTTTTAAAAAAATGAGAATTTAAGAAATATGAGAAATAAAAACTAATAAAAAAAGATGATGAAATGTAAAAGAGAAATTAATATTAAAATAATAAAAAAAATTAAGAATAAAATAAATTACATAGTTTAATTAATGAAAAAGAAGGAGAGAGAAAATTTATTAATATTTAATTAATAAATATATAAATTTAAAAATAAAAGTTAACCATGGTTATTAAAAGAGGCTAAATGAGCCAATTTTTGATAGTACATAGGTTTAAATGACCTTTTATTAGTACATACGTCTAAATGAGCTAGTTGTACAAGTACATACGTCTAAATGAGCTTTTTTCCTAATAAGTATTATCGATATTGCAAGAATTATAGTAAGTTGGTGATGAACACAGATTATTGTAAAGATTATTGCAAAGATTATTGCACTATCATACAACGAAATTTTATTAGAGAGTTGAAAAATATTTATTAAAAATGGCATTGTATCTGCATTAATTATCGCAATAATACGTATTATCGATATCACAAACATTAAAGCAATTTGGTGATAAACACGGTACAGTGCAAATGTTATTGCACTCTTATACAGGAAAATTCTACTAAAGAGTTGAAAAATATTGACTACAAATATCATTCGATCTGCATTAATTTTTTCAATAATACGTATATTTCGATATTACAAACATTAAAGCAATTTGACGAAGAGCACAGATTAGTGCAAAACCTATTGCACCAAATAGGGAATTTCTATCATAGATTTGAAAAATATTTACTAAATATGTCATTCGATCTGCATTAGTTTTCGTAATAATAAGTATTTTCGATATTGCAAATATTAAAGTAATGTCGCGATGAACGAGGTTTAGTGCAAAGAATATTACACTCTCAAATAGGGGATTTCTACCCGAGAGTTGAAAAATATTTATTAAATATGTCATTTGATTCGCACTATATTTTGCAATAAAATATATTATTGATATTACAAAGATTACAGTAATTTTGATGATGAACGTTGATCAGTGTAAAGGTTATCGCACTCTCATACATGAAAATAATTCAAAAATAATTACAAAATCTTGTTATTGCAAAAATTACAGCAATGTGGCGATGAACTCGAATTAATGCAAAAGTTATTGAATATTCATATTGTAGCCAATAGTTGAAACATTTTACTAAACTAGACATTGATCAGCAATAATATTCGTAATAATTTCCAAAAAAAATATGCCTAAAAATGTAAAATATTATAAAACTGAATGTAAAATTTAATTTTTTTAAATCAAAACTATATGAATATAAACTAAAATCATTAACTTTTCAAAAATTATTAAACAAAAAAATATAAATAATAATAACCATAAACTTTTAAATATAAATAATCATAATCATTAAACATAAATAATCGTAACAAAAAACATAATTAATTATAACCATTAAACAACTACCACTGTGTTCAAGGAACCCAAAAATAACAAGAATAATCAAAAGAAAAAAAATTGAAAAACTTAAAAAATATCAATCATAAGAAATTAAACTTCATTCATTGTGAAACAGGGATGAGACATAATTAAATAAGAACAACCACTAATTTTGGCATTAAATGTTTATAAATATTTTAAAAATTAGTATTTATGTAAAAATTCATATACTTTAATTCACGTTATAATGTTAAAAGATTATATAAATTTGTTAATGCGAAACCTATAAATAATATATTACTAATAAATATTTTTAAAATTATTAAATATTATTATAATATAGTTTGCAATAATATGATATTATATAGAATTTTTTGTAAAAAAATTATATATAATGGTTAATAAAAAAAGTAATGCTAGTATATTACAAATATATCAAACGATATTTTCAAAACTAATAAATATTAATACAATGTAGTTAGCAATAATATCATACTATTGCAGAACGAAAAATTATATATTAAAATTAATGCATAACTTAATACTATTATATTATAAATATTTCAAAAAATATTTACATAACTATTAAATAAAATTATTATATAATTTGCAGTAATACATTATAATAAAATTTTAGTACCAATTACAAATAAATTATTTATTTGTGTTACTACAATATATATTACAAATGTCATTATTAATATTAGCCTAATTACTTCGTAATTTAATTCATAATAATTACCGCCTTATTTATATTATATTGGTTATAATAATTAAAAATAATAGTTAAAAAAGTTGAATTTGAATCTTGATTTTTATTACGTAATTATAAATATATAAATTAACCATCTTATATATGTATAATTACGTGTATACATATATAATTTATATAAAATTAAAAAAAAACACCCATATATATAATAATAACAATATGTTATTGATATTTATAAAATATCTAATAAATACTTATTATCTTTTTATATATTTAAATTCATTAATTATTTTAATAGGTTGATTATATATAATTAAATTCGTGAGGTGATTTTTAATACTATTTTAAATAAATTTACAATTATTAATTTCATTTATTTGTATCTATTATTAAAATAAAAAAAAAACATATATGTTAATATATAAAAAGTTAAATTCCTTCCGTAATTAATTAAACTTTTTTTAAAATATTTATATAGATATATATTTTTTATATTATTAATTATTCAAAAATATATATATAATATTTGTAATTTTAAAATATAGTACACATATTATTTTAATATATTTAAATTATATTTTTATTTTTAAAATAATTAATTCTTCCATGGTTAAGAATGATTATATATATATCTATATATATATATATATATATATATATCTATATATATATATATCTATATATATATATATATATATATATATATATATAAATAAATTATTATTATAGCAAATTTTTTATTACTATATTTTAAATAAATTTTGAATTATTAATTTTATTTATTTATATTTATTATTAAAAAAAAATTAATAAAAAAAATATTTTTATTTTATTAATTAATAAAAAATATAGAAAAAATCATTACTTTATATATATTGGTGAGAAAATATAATTTTTTATATAATTAGTGAGAAATATATATATATATTTTTATATTTATATAAAATTAATTATATAATATGAGATAAAATATATTTATATAAAATTAATTATAAAAATTATTTAAATGATAAAAATAAAATAATATATATATATATATATAATAAGAGATAAAATATATTTATATAAAATTAATTATAAAAATTATTTAAATGATAAAAATAATATATAATATATATATATATATATATATTATATTATATTATATTATATTATATTATATTATATTATATTATATTATATTATATTATATTATATTATAGGAGAAAGAAGATATAATTTATTAAATTAAAAGATAAAAATTTGAATGATTATAAGAGAGTCTAAACATATGTTTAGATTAATAGTTATTCTATATATTATTATTAATAAAATATATATTTGATATGATTAGTGAAAATATATATATATATATATATATATAATTATATTAAATTAATAATGAAAATAAATTAAAAGAGATAAAAATATATATATATATATAGAAAAAAGAAAATAAAAAATAAATTAATGAGAAAAGAAAATTTCAAATATTGTGAAGAACTTGTACACTTTCCAAAACTTATTATTATTATTATTATAATTATAGATAAGTTTAAAAACAAAATATATATATATATATATATATATATATATATATATATATATATATATATATATATATATATATATCTTAAACTTGAACTTGGAACCTATCCGAAAAGGTTTAAAAATACTTTGGTTGGATCGATACGATTGAGGGGACGGTCCGGTTTTTAACTTTAATGCGGTCACTTTTCAAACCGGTTAAAATCCGACCAACCTGACGGTTCAACCGAAAAAACGAAGGAAATATTCGATCGGAAAGGTCATTATTCTAAATTGTAAAACTCTGGACATCTTCTCCTCTATCTCTCAACTAGATCTACATTTTCTCCTCTCTCTCTCAAGACTGAATCTACTTTATCAACCCAGTGATCATAGGTCATTCAAAAAGAGAAGACATTAGTGAGAGATGTAGCACCACCAATAAAGTAGCAAGTCATCGAAGACATCTGCTACATTCGATGAAGTTTTGAAGGAGCTGCTGCACCTTTGGAATTCTAGTGGACCCACCGACAAGGACAACATCGTGGATGGTGCTCTTGTCCATCTTAGCATCCCTCAAACACTTCTCAACTGGATCCATACACTTTCAATGAATCAATCAGACGACCTGGGGCTTCCGTTGATGTCCTTCTTATATAGACTAGACACTCACTCTGACGTCCTTCTTGCATAGACACCGTCTTGGGTGTAGAGTTTATTCAGCACAATAGTGACCTAGGATTTCGTCGATCTACATCCAACTGCTATATTCTAATCAATAGAGATGGAAGAAGGTGGAGAGAGGAGAACTTAAATTTAATGAATTTAAAATTCGGTAAAATTGGAATTCGCCAAAAAAACTAGGCATAACGGAATGGTTTTTAAAACCTTGCTATAATCAACTAAAGTTATAATTGTTATGTTTATTATATACATCTGAAAATTAAATTTCAATATTTTTTACATTAATGATTCTTTTTAATGTTTGAGATTTAGATTTTTAATGTAAATTTAGTGATTTTCTTTTAATTAATAGTCATATATATTATATATTAATACGTAAATTATAAATATAAATCAACACGATTAATAATAAAAACTAAGATTTGAATCCCAAAATGATGAGATGGTTAGGGTACAAAATACTCACTAGAGATTGGTGGTTCTTTTTTTGAGAAATAAGAGGCTGATAACATTGAGATTGGTGGTTGGTTTGTTGAAAAATATTGGGTGGTTAAAAATATATAAATCAAATATTTTATTAACCAAAGTCTTAGATCGCGAGGTTAAAGGTTGATTGAGGTTGGCGGTTGGTTTGTCGAGATATAATAGACGTGTGTGAGTGTGATTGGAATGTGATTTGTCGAGAAATAAGAGGCCGACAACAAGGGATCCCGAGGTCACGATATTAGATGTTGATTGAGATTGATGGATGATTTGTCAAGGCATAAGAGGTGTGTGAAAGTATGTTTGTGATTGGTTTGTCAAGAAATAAGAGATCAGTAAAATTGGGATTGGTGGTTGATTTACTAAGGGATAAAAGACTAGTAATAAATGAGTTATTAGTTGTTAAAAAATATGAATAAAATATTTGATTGACCAAAATGTAAGGTCACGAGATTAAAGGTTGGTTTAAATTGATGGTTGATTTGCCGATAGATAAAAGACGTATGAAAGTGTGATTAAGATATGGTTTGTCAATAAATAAAAGACTAGTAACAAAGGATTGTGAGGTGACGAGATTAGAGGTCAGTTGATATTGGTGGTTTGTTTGTCGAGGAATAAGAGGTGAGGGAAAGTGTGATTGAGATTGATGGTTAATTTGTCGAGAGATAGGAGGTGTGTGAAAGTATAATTGAGATTGTTGGTTGGTTTGACAAGGGATAAGAGACATGTAAAAGTGTGATTGATGGTTGATTTATCGAGGGATAAGATACTAATAACATTGGTTTACTGAGGGATTATAGACGTGTGAAAGTGTGATTCAGATGTGGTTTGCCGAGGGATAAAAGATCGGTAACAAATAATCGTGAAGTCACGAGATTAGATATCGATTGAGATTGATGGTTGATTGTCGAGGGATAAGAGGCGTGTGAAAGTGTGATTGAGATTGGTGATTGGTTTGACAAGGGATAGAAGACCGGTAACATTGGGATTGGTGATTGGTTTGCCGATGGATAAATATGCCAGGAATAAAGGATCATAAAGTTACGAGATTAGAGGTCAATTGAGATTGGAGGTTGGTTCATCAAGGGATTAAAGGGATGTTAGTGTGAATATGTGATGTCACGAGATGAGAGGTTGATTGAGATTAGCAGTTGGTTTATTGAGGGATAAGAGGTCGGTAATATTGGGGGATTTGTGGTTGCTTTACTATGGATAAGAAATGCATGTGAAATTGTGTGATGTTACGAGATGAAGAGGTTCATTGGGATTGATGGTTAGTTTTGCGAGAGATAACAGGCGTGTGCAAGTAATGAGTTCACGAGATGGGAGGTCAATGAAATTTGTGGTTGGTTTTTGTATGGATAAGAGGCTAATAACAATGGATCATAAGGGTTATGAGATTAAGGTCGATTGTGATTGATGGTTAGTGATTGTTTTTTCAACGAATTAGAGGCATGCAAAAGTGTGAGGTCGCAAGATAAGAGTTCGATTATGATTGGTGGTTGGATTGCCAAGGGATAAGAGGTTGGTCAGATTGAAATTTGTGGTTGGTTTGTTGATGGATTAAAGGTTAGGAACAAAGAATCGTAAAGTCACAAGATAAGAGGTCAATTGAGATTGCAGGTTAAAAATATATATGAATGGGTGTTGATTGACCAAAGTGTGTGGTCACGATAATAGAGGCTGATTGAGATTGGTGGTTTATTTGTCGAAAGATGAGAGGACTCTGATAGTATGAGGTCACGAGAAGGAGAGGTCAATTGAGATTTTTGTGGTTGGTTTGTCGAGAGATAATAGACGTGTGAAAGTGTGTGAGGTCACGATATTAGTAATGAGATTTGTTCATTTGGAAAAAGAATATTGGTGGTTAACTATGTGAATGACTTGATTAGTTGACCGAAATATAAAAATGAGGTCAAGAGATGAGAGATCAATTGGATTGGTGGTTGGTTTGACGAAGTGAGGGTAAAGAAGTCGCAATAATGATATGAGATGGTTTGAGTACAAAATACTCGAAGTGAGGTCATGAAATTAGTAATGAGATGTTCATTGGAGAATTTTTTTTATTAGTGGTTAAATATATGAATGAGATTATTGGTTTACCGAATAAACGTGGGTAAAGATGTTGGTAATATGATGAAATGATTAATTTGTCAAAAGTGAGGGTGAAAGATGTTGATATTGTTGAGATGGTTGAGTGCACAAGTGGGTTACGAGATTAGTAATATGAGAGGTCTATTAGGTAAGAAAGTATATTGTTGGTTGACCGAGAAGAGTAAGAGGTCGAAGAGGAAGAGAATTTGTTATCATTTCTTTATGTTTTGATAAATAACAAAAACAATGATGAATGAGATGAGGAAGACGACCACTAGGTTATCTCAGTCATTTAAGCCCCTTATGTTTAGACCATAAATGTTGACGACGAAGAGGATGACGAGGCGATGAAAATGATGATGATGACAACAAAAATGTGAGTATTGATTATTTAAACTTTATAAATGTGAATTTTATTTATTTTGCAATTTTTTTCAAAGAAACACACATAATTCTTTGAATTGAAAACATAACAGACACAAACATAATCTCAAACGGATGACATTCTTCAAAGTTTTAGATCCAAATTGAGTTCACTTCTGCCATCACCCTCCATATGTTCATTACCAAGATTCAGATAGCCAACATTCACGGCGCTCATCCAATGGGGAGTCAATAGTTCTGAAAGATTTCTCGACACACCTCCTCCATAGTTACTACTACTTTCTGGGAACCTAAACTGTGGCGCAACATTGATGTTAAGACCTCCACCTCCCCCGCTACCATTAGAGTTTGCATAAAAATCTTCATAACTTGTAAATCTACTCGGATAGAATGGTTGTGGTGACACATAGTTGTTGGTCATGATTGGGAAACTTGTATTAGAGATGGATCCATAATTATTGTTTAACCCAATAAATGAATGCATATAGTTGTAAGAGTCCATTCCTAACAGTGATGGAGATGGCCTATTGTTGTAAGACCCTCTCTTTAACCCTAATGGAGAATAATGATTGCTCAATGTGAAAGAACACAAAGGTGATGGTTGATGGGTGTAAGGATAATAACCTAATGGTGGAGGAGGTGACCCGTAAGACCCATTACACATACCAACCATCTCACTAGCCTTACGCTTTTTTACGAGGCGTCGCTCATGTTTATGGGCATTTTGGTGCCCACCCAAAGCCTGGAAAGTCGAGAAAGATATGTTGCAAAATTTGCAACAGAACAACCTTTTCTCATTTTGCTGGGGAGGAGATAAATCCAATACATGAGGGCGAACAATCTGGTCATCCTCCAAATTCAGAACTAGCTCAGATCCGATAGTGTGACCCTCATCCACATCATCTCCTCTTGCTTCCCCTTCTTGCGTGAGCACCACATTAGGGTTGCCCGTATTCGAGAGCCGAACATTCAGAACCGGATAAGATCCAGAAGTTGGATCCTCGACAACAACATCTTCTCCTTCATCCACTTCTCGATTGACTTCCATCTTCTCATCATCCGCCTGGGGCTGCATCGAAACCACATCAAGGTCAGCAACTGGGCTTCCCTCATTCAAGGGTTTTACAATCAGAGAAATTGAACCCTTGACAACAAGATTATGTAATTCTTCTCTCATTTCTTGCTTGTTTGCCATCTTTTTATTATCAGCATGGTATTGCATGATTGTTAAAAGGGATACTAAAACTCTTTATCTCTCTATGTTATAAAAGAAGATGGTTTACACAGACTAGTTGTTTATATATATACTAAAAGAGTCTAAAATCATTGATGGTAAATTCTTTAAGAAATGTATATATATGAGAAAATATCATCCCATAAAGATAATCCTTTTTTTTAATACGTGTAAAAGCAAAAATATTTAATTGATGATTCCCAAATTATATCCATCCTAGCTGTACATGAGGGAGAGTTTGAATTATTTTTTATTTACACTTACTAAAAAACATATACTTTTCAATCAAACAACATTAATATTGCTTTATTAATTTTCTTTTTATCAATATTAACAAAATAGGATAAGTGTTATGGTGATAAAGGAGGTAGACTTTCAATCAAAATAGCTGTCTATTAATATTTTTATCTTTTTCTTTTTATTTTTATTTTAAATAATATTGGACTTTTATTAAAAATTCAAAACTAACCACACGAGTTTAACGAAAAATTTGATAAAATGACACTAAAGATGCCCCTAATTGCTAAATGTGCAAGCGCATAAAAAAAGCGTTGGTGACACTTTTAATTTTTTCCGGATAATTTTGCCCATGTCACGAGACGTCCACAATCGCGAGACGCTACCAGCATTCGCGAGACGCAACTGGCATTCGCGAGACGATTTTTTTTTTATAAAAAAATTCGTTCGCGAATGCCGGGTGCATCTCGCGAATGCCGGGTGCATCTCGCGAACGCCGGCATTCGCAAGACATAATTTTTTTTTAAAAAAAATCGTCTCACGAATGCTGGTTGCGTCTCGCAACGGGGGCATTTTCGTCCAAAAATAAAATAAAAGTATGGCACTTTTTTTTTTATGCGCTGACACTTGCAATGAGAGACATCTTTATTGTCATTTCATTAAATTTCCCCGTTCAAAAGCTTTTACTACTTACAACCCAAAAACAATTAAAAACTAAACATCCACTCATAAAGTTCAATTTCCAAATACTAATTTGGAGTAGCTATTTTGTCTTTAAATTAGATTAGATTGAATTTGAATTTGACTAAATTTCGAATAGAATTATTTAATCTATCAAAAACAAAAAATATTTTTTTCCATTTTTTATTTTGCATCAAAACACAAACAAAATATATTTTAAGGAGTGATAGGGAAAGGGAATAGGAATTTGGGAGAGAGAATGATATGATAAAAGGTGAGAAGAAAGAGAAAATTTGTTAATTTTTCATCGAATCAAATTCGCCATAATTTTCTTCCCAAATCATTTCTCTTATTTTTTATAACCATCGATTGTTCAGTGAATTAATGAATTTAAATTAAAAATATTTTATTAATTGTATTATTTTAGTAAAAACAAATTTATATTTATTATTGGATAAATAAAAAAAGATTTATTGAATATCTCATCTGATAATTATTATAAATAAATAAAAATTAACTTTAAGAAACAAGTATTATTAATTTTTTTTTAATTTAACAAAAATTATTATTGTGTTGAATCAAGTGGTTTAGAAAAAAAAAAAAAAGTGAGTTGAACATATTAAATATTAATTAACAAAAATAAATAAATAACATATTATGTAATGAGATAAAAAAAATGTTAAATTGAATTATCCAAACAATATACAATTCAATTTAAATTCAATATGTATTAATTAGATAAATATAATTTCGATTTAGTACGAATCACATAAAATTGATCGATTTTACTCATTTGTCACCCTATCGTATTTCTTATAAACAAGTGCATACTTAATTATCTTTTAAATCTCCGGTCTGTTTCTTACTAATCACATGAATAAATTCTATATTCTATATGTATAATCCATTCCCACCTTCATTTTTAGGCTATTAATTATGTTTTATATATAAAAAAAATAATGCATTTACATTACTATTTGAAGTTTTCCCTTATATATTCCAAACTATTAAAATTCATGACAAAATTCATAAATTTAATTCAATGTATTGTTACCCATTTTTTAAAGTAAGTTTTCATGATTTAAATATGCAAAAATCTCATTTTTTTTAAATATTGAGATTTTCTTAAGCCTAAAAAAACTATCACATCAACCATAATTTACATTATTGTTGCCAGTCATTTTATCAAAATAAATGTTTGAGTATACTTGTTTGTAAGCTTGGATGTTGTTTAGAGTAATTTTAAATGCTTAGAAAGATTTGGTTAGTTTAAACATGTAAATATTCTTCAAGATCTATTATAATCCTAAATTCATTTGTGTTTGTATGAGTTCTAGCAATTCAATTATTCTCATTTGCTCTTCATCATATGGTTCTTAAACGCGATAAATTAAATTAACATAAATAAAAGTCTCAAAGATTCCATCCTAAACAATATTTACAAACCCATTTAATTAATTCTACCATTACTACTCCTTTCATTGAAAATAACTTAGTTGGAGTAGAAGTGTGAAAATAGTGTTAGTGTCATTATCTAATTAACAATTGTATGTTGATGGAAACCTGCAGATTCTATTGAATATGAGAGATGAAAGAAAGAAAATAATATGGTTAGGTATTGATCGAATTCATAGTCAAAGGAAATAAAGGGGGAGTTTGTTTACATGATATCAACTCGTAGGGGCTCTTGGAAGCGATTAAGAGAAGACTTCAAACCAAGATGGAACCAATATTCTTCCAAATGTTAACTCTTTCTCAAACAAGGAACCATCCCAAAAATAAATACCCTAAAGTGAAATCTAAAAATTAAGTGACAATCGAAGGACAAAAATGAGAAAATGGGAACACATGTTATATATGCCGCATTACCCTATTAAATTATAATAAAATAATAAATATATATATTTTAATATATAATTAACTGTGTTTCATAGTCAGTAACAAATATTTAAAATTTTGTTTAGATGAAGTAGACAATAATAACGTTCCCTTCAACTTCAAATGTTTTAATTGAAAATTGAATTGTATCACTTAGTGTATTAGGAATCACTCTGGTTACTCGAGGAGTTTGAGAGTTATATTAGTAGATTAAATATATTAAAATTTGTTTTAAAATAAATGATTTTATGAAAACTAGGTTAATTCTCGTGTAATGCATACGGATAAAAATATAAACAAAATAAATTTAATAAAAATATATATAATCATTTTAAAAGGTTGAAATAACAAATTAATTAGGGCACCTTATTGGGGCCAATTGCAATTATGAACCTCTTCTTTTGAATATCAAAATTTGGGACTTTACATTATCAATTTGTACAAAATGGGTTTTGCCCCGACGGATATGGACGTTCGTTAAAAAAAAATGTATTACATGGCATTTATAATTAAAAAGTTAATACTGACACGTACTTTTAAATACCACTTTATTTTTTTTAATAAATGTCAGTTCATTTAAATCAAAATATGAAAACAAAAACACTACATCCATTCTAACACAAAATAAACTTCATCCATGACTTCATCCCTTTCACTTTAGTTTAACTCAATTATTCTTCACTTCGCGACGCTTGACTACTCTTACCCTAGCCTGACTTCCCTCCTCCTCACTTCGCGATGAAATGAAGTTGAGTCGGGTTTAGGGCATTTAAAATTACGTGTCACTATTACTATTTTAACTATAAAGTCCACGTAGTATTTTTTTTACGAACGTCTATATTTGTTAAGGAAAAACCCTATTTTGTACAAACCTAACAATATTGAGCCTTAAATTATGAAGTTCGAACGAAGATGTCTCAAATCGCAATTGGCCTCCAATAAGGAGTCTCAAATTGTGAGGTTAGATAGAGGAGGTCACAAATTACAATTAACTTCCAATAAGTAGCCCCAAGTTGTAAGGTTCAAAAGAAGAAATCTCAAAATGCAACTGGTCCATAATAAGGTGCTCCAATTTGTTATTTCAGTCGATTTTAAAATATGTATTCAATATTTAAAATTCTTAATAAATCACGAATAATATATTAGAATAAAAAATAGAACACTCTTATTCCACATTTTATTCACTTTGGTAAAACAACTCATCTTCTCACATATCTCATGATATATTATTTCCCAATGAACCTTTCATCTTGTGATCTTACACTTTCACTTTGGTCAAATTAAAAATCTCAGACATTACCAATCTCCTTTTTACCCTCACTTTATCCCATCAATATTCATTCGACCTCTAATCTCGTGATCTTAAAACACTTCGACTGACCAACCATCTCATTCCACATAAATCTACCATTTCAAATCGGACATCGCATCTCGTGACCTTAACTTTTACTTAGGTCAAACAATTAATCTTCTCGCATATTTTAACCACCAATATCAATTTCTTTCCCAATCGACCTCACATTTCTTTACTTTACTTTCACTTCGACTAATCAAAAATCATCTCATTCTACATTTATCCACCAATCACAGTCAACTTCTCATCTCTCTAAAACATTACTTTCACTTTATCAAACAACTCATTTTCTCACATGTTTTATAATATACAACCTAACATTCTTATCCTCACTTTGGCTAACCATACATTTCATTCTACATTTATCCATCCCAATTCGACCTCTCATCTTGTTACCTTACTTTCAATTTAACTAAATTAATCATTTCATTCCACATTTATCCATCAATTCACAATCGACCTCTCATCTCGAAACTCTACTTTCACTTCGTCAAACAACTCTTCTCCTAACATATTTTATAATATACAACCCGACCTTCTTTATCCTCAATCTAGCTACCATCACATCTCATTCCAAATTTATCCACCCCTATAATCGACCTCTCATATTAGACCTTACACTTTCATTTTGGTCAAATCAACTATCTTCAACATTACCAATCTTTCTTACTCTCACTTTGGTCACTAAATCCCAACCAACCTCTTATTTCATGACCCATCTCCTCACATATTTTACAATATACAGCCTGACTTTTTTTTTATCCTCACTTCGGCTAACTAACATCTCATTCCATATTTATCCACATCCTAAACAACCTCTAATAATGTGACCTTACACACACTTTTATTTTGGTCAAATCAACCATCTCCAATATTCCCAATCTCTTTTACCCTCACTTTGACCCATCAACCCCAATCGACCTCTCATCTCGAGACTTTATTTTCATTTCGGTCAAATAATCCATCTTCTTATATATTTTACAATAAACAACCTGACTTACTTATCCTCACTTTAACTATCTCATTCCATATTTTTATCCACTTCAATTAAATTCTAATCTCGTGATCGTACACTTTCACTTCGGTCAAATCAAAAAACTTCAAAACCATCTCATTCCATATCGTGAATGTCATTTACCCAACCACTAATTTCATCACATATTTTAACCATTCATCACAATCGACTTCTAATCTCGTGAATGTCATATACCCACCCACCAATTTTATTACATATTTTAACTATCAATATAATTTTGCATATAACTATCTCCTTACTTCAATAAATCAACGTTAATGCCTAACAGATTTAAACCATAGTCTCTTCTATATAACATTAATATCTCAACTAATAGACCACTTAAGTTTGTTGATTTATATTTATAATTTTGTGTATATATATATATATATAATTTATATGACTTATAATTATATATATATATAATAAATTTTAGTGAAAAAATTAATAAATTTTAAAAATAAAAATTTAATTTAAATATATTAAAATAATATGTATTTATAAATTATTTTTAAAATAATTTTTTATATATATATATGATAAGATATTTGTATTTTTTAAATATTTAATAAATATTATTTTAATATATTTAAATTAGATTTTTATTTTAAAATTTATTATTTTTTTCAATAACATTTATTATATATTTATGAATTATAATTATATTATTAATTTTTTATTTTTTAATATTATTTTAAAAAAATGATTATTATAAATAAAAAGATGATAACAAATATTTTATTTATTTAAATAGGTTGTTATATACATATTATAATTATATATATATATATATATAAAATAATTAATACAAATAAAATTATATATATATAAGTGAAAAATAATACATTTTATTTATTTAAATAGTTTGTTATATATATATAATATAACTATATATATTATAAATAATTTATATAAATAGAATTATAATATGATAAAATAGAGTTAAAAATATAAATAACTTTTCATATACTATTTTTTAAGATTAATAAATAATTATGAATTCATTAATTTTTAATATATATATATATATTATAAAATAATTAATACAAGATAAAATTATTGAAATATAACTATTTATTAAAAAAAAAAATCTATTTTGAAAAAAAAAATTATGAAAGTTAAAAAAATAAAATTAAAAAAAGTTAAAATAATAATGTATTTAATCAATACGGAGAGAATTAAAAATATTAATATAAGCAAGTGATAAATCATAATTTTTTTATTTAAATAAATTATATAAATATAAAAAAAGTAACAAATAATAAAAAAAAAATTTATTTAAATAGGTTTATATATATATATATATATATAATAAATAATTTTTCATATATTATTTTTTAAGTTTAATAATTAATTATACAATTATTAATTTTAATAAATATATATTTTTTCTTTTTTATTAAATAAATAATAATAATTAAATAAAAGACTTTCGATTAAAGTATACCAATACTCATTCATTTACTCGCATACTTATCCAAATTAACCGTGTTTTATTTATCATTAGAACACTTTAAATTTAAGTGTTATTATTATTATTATTATTATTATAATAAATGTTCATTCATATTTTGATTTGTTTTGGTATACCAAAGTTCTTGTGAGAGTTAACTCTTGAACTCATCGGAGTTCAAAGTTTCTTGAAACTCGTTCAGGAGGAAAATTGATCTGAAATTGCGAGTTAATACCGTAAACTCGTCCAATTGGTTTAAATCGTTAATATGAACCTGATATTTGTATTTTTTTTAGCTCGATCTCTTTTCTTGTTGAATGCTCGAATGTTCTTTGAAGATTAGTTAGATTCTTTGTTTCTTCAAGCGTAACTATAATCATTTAGTTACATGATCATTTCATTTAGATCATATAAGTAACATACAACTACACGACAGACCGGATATTCATAAATGGAAAGCTGATGACAATGGGAATCTGGTATTGAAGAAAATATGGGAGGTAATCCGGGAAAAAGCGCAGAAAATAAAATGGGCTGCTCTTGTATGGTCAACAAAGATTATCCTTCGACACTAGTTTATTATATGGCTCGCCTTCTGGGAAAGACTCAACACTCGTGATCGTATCAGTAAGTATATGAGCATCCCGGACGCGAGCTGTCTTCTATGCATAGGAAATGAAGAAACCATAGATCACCTATTCGGGAGCTGATGTATTGCTTCGGAGCTTTGGGACAGATTCTATAAAAGCCTGGAGCTGACCAGTTTCCCGAGCGAATGAAATGAAATCAAAGAAGCAGCACTACTCAAAACCAAGGGAAATAGATTTGCAACAAGCGTGTTGAAGTGTGGCTTTGGAGCAGTGGTGTATAACATTTGGCAAGAACGGAATGCAAGGGTATATGACAGAACCCGCAGGAGCATTGACGAGTTATGGAAAGATATTGTATCGGATTGCAACGCCCTCGCGGGAACGTGGAGAAGAATTCCAAGCACGGAGCAGAACTGGAATATCTGCAGGAACTGGAATTTACCGTTTTTTAAACTCACTAGAATTGAAAACATTGTAAACAAATAATTCATTTACGTTTTTAGCTTTTTAGCTTTTATTCAGAATGTTACGACTTCAAAATCATTCTAGGCCTGTCTAGAATGATCTCTTAAACTCGTGGGTTTTTTTTCCCGTTTTTGGGAATTTTTAATGAAATGACGCTAAGTCGTTTTTTTAAAAAAAAAAAAAACTTAGATTGTTAGTAATAGAATAAAATCGGAAAAATGGAGGAAAGGACTCAGTGAGAGAATATTTAATTGGAAGTGAGCACTAAATTTATCATAATAAAATAATATGTATATATAATATATTTATTGAGTTTTGATAAATTATATTGAAAGAGAAAATAGTTTAACTATTAGTTTTGATTTTGTTGAATAATTTAGAATTGATTTATATTTATATTATAGATATTTAATTTTTATATTTTAATTTTCAAAACACATTATAAATAATCATTTTATGATATTTTATATTTTAATAATTTAACAATTAATATTTTAAAATAAATTTAATAACTAACCGCAGGCCTAAATTATTTTTAAAAAGCTCAAATCGATAGGCCCAAATTCCAAGGCCTCAATCTTAATATTTATAGAACCCGATTTTTACTACAAGATAAAATGTTGGTATTTTGTTATTGGGTAAATAATTAAATAAATATCTAATTCTTACTTTAAGCAATTCTCCGAGAACATGTATATTTAAATTTAATTATTTAATCTTATCTAAATATATGATAAGATATTTTGGATATTATACACAGTGAAAGAAGAGAGTGAAGCATTATAAAAATTCACAATACAAAATATATCAAGATAAAAATAGGTTAGAGCTTGAATGAGAAGTCCAACTAGTACAATCTTTCAAAAAAAAAAAATCATAAAAATATATTAAAATCGAGAGTTTTTGAAAAATTATTAATCATTTTTAAACTCTTATTAAATTTAAAACCTACGTTAAATTATAAGAGTTTAATTTGTAAAAATAATAGTTATATATTATTATTATTATTATTATTTATATATAATTCAGTATTTTATACTTAGCCAATTTAAAATTTTATATATTTCAATATAAAATTAATTAAATAATAATAATAAGTAAATAACACTATAAAATTTATATTTAAAAAATTAATTAATTTATTTAAATAAATAATAACTTTAGTTTTTAATTTTTTAATTTAAATTTATTTTTTTAAACGTAAAATCGTATTAAATCGTAAAATTGAAATTATTTATAAACTCGTAAAATCTTATTATCATAAATTTAAAATTGTAAGAGTTTACTTAAAATCAGATTCGATAACCTTATGTGAAATCGTAAAATTTTAAGAGTTAACTCGAGATTTTAATAGGATTAGAACCTAACTCAATTAAGAATGATATTGATATATAAGTGTAGAGTCATATCCTTCGCAAGATATAAACAGGAAATAAGAAAAATAAGAGTAAATTATTTTGGAAACAATTTATTAAGAAAAACAAAGAAAACACTACACATTGAAAGTTGACAAAATTGCAAATTGCACACTAAGTAACATGAAACTTGTATACATCGGTTGAAAGAGGAGAAAATAAATTGTGAAACTTTATGAGCACTATCTTCAATGTCTTGTGTGTTCTACGAATTTTTGCTGGACAAAAATCTACTTTTGAATTCAATTTTCATTCGCTATCAACTATCTACAGGATTTCTTTGACATTTTGTACACCTCGATCAAATTGTCATGTAAGAATTTTCTTAAATTTTATTGAGATGGTCTTAGTATAAGTGTAGAACATTTTCATATTAAAAAATCACGTTTTGAAGTTGTGGTAGGAAAGAAAAGACTTTATAGTAACACTACTCGAGGTTTGTTCGATAGTGTTCTTGAGGGTCCTTCTTCTATCTTGTTTGATTCTTCTTACCTTAATTTATAGTATTAGACATGGCTTTATATATAAATATGTTTTTGAAATATATTTTTATACATAATTTTGTTTCAAATTATTTATTGTACAATTATTTTTTAAAATTTATTCTCTAAACATTTAAAATATTATAACACCTTTATTAATTTTGGGTTAAAAATATACACAAATTTTCAAATAGCATATCTATATTTTAATTTTTTATATCTTACGACGGACAAATTTCTCTCACATCAATCTTCAGATGATTTTTTCAACTACATTCTCAACTATGATGACAAAACTGCTATACTTCATTTTCAAACATTAATGTTACAAATTAATACATCAAAAAGTTTGTTATCATTCGTATTCAAACATTAATGTTACAAACTAATACATCAAAAAGTTTGTTATCATTCGTATTTGTATGGAGGATACTAGATTTTCAGATATCAACGAGTTTGTTATCATTCGTCTCCTCCATATATATAGATGTTCACAATAAAATTTAGAAAAACAAAAAATGGATATACTATGTATAAGAGAAATGTGTGTTTATTTTCAACACAAATTAACGTGTTATAACATCTTAAATGTTTAGAGAGTAAATTTAAATAAAAATAATATATAAGAGACAATTTAAAAAAATATATATATATACATATATATTTATAAAGATATTTTAAACTTTTAATTTAAATGTAAAGGGAGTATTATACCTAAATAACATGAATTTTGTGCATTTACATAGATAAAAATATATAAATAAAATATTATTTATGTATAAATATTTTGTAAAAAAATAATATTATTTAAATTTAATTAATTTTGAATTGATTTTGTTTTGTAAAATTTATTTATAATTAAAATTTAATATTAATATATATTTTTAAATTTATCAAATATCTAAAATTTCAATATATATATATATATATATATATATATATATATATATATATATATATATATATATATATATATATATATATATATATATATGAGTTTGTAATTTAATTTTGTTTATTTGAAAAACAATTAAAAGAAATTTCAAATGTATAAACTAATTTGATAACCTAATTTGAAAAGAGTAGTTTGACAAAAATGTCAGTGTAGTGTTTGGATCAAATTATCAATTAAATTATATAAAATTTTACTTTATATTTAATATTATTTATTATTGATTTGCTTATTTAAAAAAAAAAAAAATAAAAGCACCTAACAAATTTATTTGCGTTTTTATATCTATATTCATTTTGATTATTTAGTTAAAATTGATATTTATCAAAAATTGAAAAATAAATATTTTTATATGATTATTTTTTTTTAAATATTGTTAGAAGAGATAATTTTAGAAAATATTTAAAATTAATATATATATATAATTAAATTAATTAAAAATAAGTGATAATGGATATTTTTAGATAGTGTTTCAATTTATATTTTTATAATAATAAATAAATCATAAATACATTTCTCAATCTTTTAAAACATAACATATATAGTTTAATTTTTTAAATTTTTTCTAATTAAATATTTTTTATTTATTTATCTTAAAGTATTTTTTCTCTTAATTTATTTTTATGAAACATTTTTTATTTTTTATTTCAGTCTTTTTATTTAATAATATATATATAATTATTATTTTTATTAAATAATAACATTAATTTTTATTTAATAAAAACATTGTAATATTATAATTTTTTTGTAAAAATTTACATATAATATATAAGACCACTATAAATTGAAACAACCAATTTTTATTAACAATTTAAAACATGTCAAAATATATATTTTTTTCATTTTATTATTTAATTATATATTACATATTTATTATATTTTATGGATATTTTTGTATATATATATATATATATATATATATTTGTATATATATATATATATATATATATATATATAATTAATCGTTTTAAAATATGAATATTAAAAGAAAAAAAATAAGTTAAATATATTCATTTTTAATTAAATATTTAATTTAAAATATTGTCTTACTTAATAATTTTTAATTATAAAATATCTTATTATAAAAAATAATTTTAATAATTGTTATAAAGAAATTGTTTAAATTTGTTTTTTAAAAAATATTAAAATTGGATCCCAAACATATTAATACTATTTTGATATTTTTCAAACAATTTTACTAGATATTCTGATTTTTCTTTAACTAACTAATCATCTAATTTCAACTATTAAAAAACATTCTCATAAACAAATAACAATGACAATAATTAAATATAAAATAAACATAAATTAAACCTAAACAAATTAAAATATTTTTATTAAGAGAAAAAAAGAATTTAGTGCATCAAATATTTATATAACAAATGTTTGATAATATTTAAACTTAATATATATATATATATATATATATATATATATATATATATATATATATATATATATATTAAATAATAAAAAGTATTATATGAGTTTGTAATTATAATTATAATTTTTATTATTTTTTTATTCTTTAATTTTTTATTTAAGTTATTTAATACTAATAATTTAAAATATATATACATAATATGTATTTTTTATATAAAAATAATAATAAGAGAAAATTATAATTTTTATATATATATATATAATTAAAGAAGATAATTAAATTATAAAAAGAAAAACAAAAACAAAAGTGAATAAAAATCAAAAATAAATTAAACTTAAAAAAATATTTTTATTTAGAGAAGAAGTATTAAAATTAGGTGTATCAAATGTAAAATTGTATTATTATTATTATTATTATTATTATTATTATATATGATAAATGTTTAAAAAATATTTAAACATAATATATAATTAAATAAAAATCATATCATGTTATATTATATATCTTTTTTTAAGTTATAATTTTTGTTGAATGAGTTCTATATTAAATATTATTTTTTAAGAGAGTGTAATATTTAAATTGAATATATATATAGATATATATATATATATATATATATATATATATATATATATATATATATATATATATATATAATTAAATAAATAAAATATATTATATGAGTTTGTAATTTTAATTTTTATTATTTATTTTGTTTTTTAATTATTTGATTAAGTTATTTAATATTAATAATTAAAATTTAAAGTTTCATTATTATATTTAAATATATAATATTAAAAAATTGATATATTTTAAATTTGTTTAAAATAATTAACAACATTTTAATTTTATATATAAAAATAATAAATATTTAATCCAAAATAATATATGAATAAATGATATTTTATAAATATAATTTGATAGCTTGTTCTTTTTCAACACATTATCTCAAACTCTCACTCACATATATTATAATTATTCACATTTTAATCTTATATCACTGTATACTCCTTCAAAATATATTATTAACATTTCCTCTTGATTTAAATTTATATATATCACCACCTTTCATTATTATCATTTTAATCGTATAGCACCTTACATTTTTCTTTAAAAACACAACTCAATTCAAATTTTACATTTTTACTATAATTAATAAAACTATTGTAATTTTATATTTAAAAGTATATATATTCAATCCAAAATAAACATTATACATGGATAAATATTATTTTATAAACAAAAAAAAGTTGTGTAATGAAATTCTAAGCAGCAACACATCTTCTTAAATTTTTACTCAAATATATACCACTACTATTATCATTTTAGTATTATACCAACATACATTCTCCTTCAAAATTGCATTAAATAGATAACTTTTTCAAACTTGGAAGCTTCAAAGCAGTCATGCCTTCACGGTCACCATGTTTAAGGATAAGCTCCGCATCATCAAAAGCAATTCTTGTTGCAGAGTCTTTGTTCGCCCACTTGATGACGACGGTCAAGTTTCGCTATACTTGCTGCCGCCGTCCATGATCCTGAATTCATTTAAGGACGACAACATTTGCTCAAACCTACCGTTGGTGTTTTGGTACTAACCAACATGTATAAGCTGGAGAAGATATCAATAATGCTTAGAAGGATGGCGCACAAAACTGACACGTTCAATATGCATTTTTTCAGACCGTTTGTTCTTCTCCTTGTTGATACATTAGTAGGAAACATGATTGAAACAATTAGGATTAGATTAAAAGTGGGTATAGAATTTGTGTGTAGTAGGGCTATATTTATAAGGTATGAATAGATTCTTTGTTTAAATTTACACTCTAACCCTCAACGAAACAAGTGGGTGTCAAGTGGGTGTAGACTGTGTAGTCGTGGAATCAAAGCAAGGAACAAAATTATATCACTCTTGTTTGTAAAGTATAGTGTTTAATAAAAGAATCAATCTTTTCATAATAAAATAATATTCATATACTGGAAATATGAGTGAAATAAAACATAGGCTTATTAGTATTATTTTTAATGTAAAAATAAAACACATAAGCTAATCTATATATATATATAATGATGCTTAATTTTTAAAGTGTCTGGATTTTCGGATCGAGAGCTGTGGTTAATTTGGATATTTATTTGAGAGTAAATGAATACTTGGGTCGGATTGTGGGTTGACCCACTCATAAACTTAAAACGGTTAAAAATAAAATAAAAAATACTATTTGTATGTTTCAAACTTGCAACCTAACAAAAACAAGTACAACCCTTTAACCAACTATGCTAACTACACTTTATATTTAAGATTCAATACCAAGTTTGATGAACGCGAGACATTTTAACAATAAAAGTTCAAATTTTTAACTAAGTGTCTGGATTGTCGGGTCGAGAGCTGTGGTTAATTTGGATATTTATGTGAGAATAAATGGATACTTGGGTCGGATTGTGGGTTGACCCACCCATAAACTTAAAACGGTTAAAAATAAATTTAAAAACGCTATTTGTAGGTTTCGAACTTTGAACTTAACAAAAACAAGTACAACATTTAATCAAGTGTGATTGAGATGTGGTTTGCCGAGGGATAATAGACCGGTGTCATTTGAAAGTGGTTAAAGAAATATGAATCAAATATTTGATTGATCAAAGTGTAAGGTCACGATGCTAATTATTAAAAAATATGAATCAAATATTTGATTGACAAAGTGAAAGTATAAAGTCACAAGATAAGAGATTCATTCGGAAAAAATATGTGATAAAAAATGTGAGAAAATAAATTATTTATCGAAGTGACATCGAGAAAAAAATTATTTAAACAAATTTATGTATAGAGACATTGAGAAAAAAAAATTAAAAAATAACCGAGCAAATATGACAAAGAAACATTATACAAAACAAGATTTGAATTATAATATCTATTAAAAACAATATATATGGATATATGATTAATTGCTTCAATTAGAAGTGAGGTTTGTATATGACTTTGGTTAGGATAAACAAAAAAAATGAATTTTATGACTCACAGAAAGATAGATACTTAGGCTGGTTCTATACTATTTATTTTAAAAACTATGTGAAATTAATTTTTTAATTAATCAAATTATTTATTTTATTAACTAAAATATTAAAATACATTTTATTTTAAATTATTATTTTTTATTTTATTTATATATATCAATACTCTTTAAGTCTTTTTATTAAAAAATTATTATCATCTTCTCAAAATTATCGACAATCATAAATATTTTCTACCTCGATATAAAAAAAAAAATAAAAAATTGGCTCACTGTACTTGTTTTGAAATATAACAGAAAGTTTATTAATTAAAAAAAATAAAAATAAATTGAAAAGCAATTCAAGATGACATCATCAAAGTTATTCATTGTTTGTTATTGTAAATTAATGGATCATATTATTTGAAATTTAAAAAATATAAATTATAGTTGGTAAATTAAAAAAGTTAAATTATAATTGATATATCGTGCATGTTTGATAATATATACTTAATTTTAATATTAAATTATAAAAAAATAATTATGCAATTTGTTTAGAATAATAATATAAATGGTACTAAAGTAAAATTTTATTTGGTGAGTTACGTATCTTCCTTTTTTATGAATTAAATTTAATAATATATGTGCTTTAACTTTGATAAAGCAAATACCAAACTTTAACATTTTTCTATTGATGTCTAATTTACACGTCATTCCCTTTAGGAGTCTAATTTTTATTGATGTCTAATTTTCTATTGATGTCTAATCAAAAAGATAATTAAATTATTTAGGAAAAAAAGTGCATAAAAAATAAAAAATAAAATTTATTTAGAGAGAAAAATATAAGTATATCAAATTTAAAACTGTATTATTATTATTATATATATTTATATGAGAAATGTTTGAAAATATTTAAACATAATATATAATTAAATAAAAGTTATATCAGGTTATATATCATATATTTATTTTTTATATTATATTATTTTTCAATGAGTTTTATATTAAATATTATTTTATATGAGATTCTAATATTTAAATTTAATATATATATATATAATTAAATAAAAGATATTATATATGAGTTTGTAATTTTAATTTTTATTGTATTTTGTTTTTTAATTGTTTGATTAAGTTATTTAATAATAATAATAATAATTTAAATTTAAAGTTTTATTATTATATTTAAATAGACAATATTAAAAAATTGTTATATTTTAAATTTGTTTAAAATAATTAAGAATATTATAATTATATATATATATAATAAATATTTAATCCAAAATAAATGTTTTATATATATATATATATATATATATATATATATATATATATATATATATATATATATATATATATGAATAAATGTTATTTTAATTATAAATAAAGATAATGGGATCAAAATTGTACTTTATTTAATGTTTTTTAAACAAACGCATTATTCCTCTTTAAATTCTCCTTTAAGACCATTTTTAACCCATAAACTCATTTTCAAATCCAAAATGTAGTAAACATCAATTAAATATCAATTCAACTCCAATTCAAAAACTTATTTTCAAACTCAAAAAATATTCTTAGAATATTTCTTTCTTATACTAACTTTTTAACTTTATTAATATTATCTATATATTTATCAACTTTACATATTTAATCTCAATCTTTTCTCATTCCTTTAATAAAATTAAATAAAATTAATTATATATCAATAAATTATACATAATAAAAAAAAATCAATAATATATTTAAATAAATAATATAACTTAAATTAAAAAATAAAATAAAAAATAAAATAGATAAAATTTCAAGTATAATATAATTTAATAATTTAATTATACATTTTAAAAATATTATAACTTTTTATCTTAAAATCAAAAATTTAAAAACTAAATTAAATGTTTTAAATAATTTATAAACAAGTTTAATATTTAAATTAAAAGGTTTATATATTTCTAAGGACTAATTTAAAATTTTATTAAAAAATTTGGAAAATGAACCGTTTATACGCAAATATGCGTTTTTATTTTTGAAAAAGGGAGTAAAACCCATTTTGTTGTTGGGTTTGTCGGACGGTTGGATGGAAATATGGGTATGGGTTTGCGTATGGGGTTCCATTGGAGATGCTCTAAAACATCTCGATATAAATTTTCTCATTTTTATTTTAATTAACAAAACTATTGTAATTTTATATTTAAAAATATATATTCAATTCAAAATAAATATTATATATATGGATAAATGTTATCTTATAAACAAAGATAAATTGATAAAAAAAAAATATTTAATAATTTCTAGAAAAAACACTATATACTACAATTAATGTCATTTTAGTGTTATACCACTGTACTATCTAAATTTCCTATAGATGAATTCTGGTCATTTAAGTACGGAATTTTGTAAACTTGCATTAGTCTCTATAGACCAAAATTTTGTTAAGCTTAGAGATAAATAAGGTTAACAAATTCCGAATTGGGTAATGAATGAAAGTGAGTGAGAAGCCCGAGTATAATATATAATTTTTTTTAGATAATATAAATATCATATAATATAAATAATAGTGTTTAAAAATATAAAGAAACCTTAACTTATGTTTTTGGTAATTATAAATTGATCAAATTCTTAATTGGTTAGAACATTGAAGATTAAAGTTTGAATTGAAATTAGAATTTCATATAATTTTTTTCTAAATTTTTTTCAAAATTTATTATTTATATATTTTTTCTAATAAAATATCTTAATTTATTTTATCATTTAAACACGTTTAAGGTGTTTAATTGATAATTAATTTTTTTAATTTAGGATGTTAAAATGTTAAACTGGTATCTTTTAAAAATATTAGTAATTTAACATTTTAAAGTGATTTATATTTTTTAATTGAAAAAGTTAACATTTTATCGATATTATTTTTTAAATTTATAAAGTTAAATGTCGAACCGATATATTTTTTTTAATGAGAATCGAAACCTAAATATATTGGTGGTATCAAATCAATATTTTAATAAAATAAATAATATATATTAAAATTATTTTATTATATATTATTTTAAACGTAAAAAATAAAATTAGAATTAAATTATAAATTTTTTAAATATAATAATTGAATTAATTTGAATTCCAATTCTAATTTTTCTATTTTAAAAAGTAAAAGAACTAATTGATGTCAGGAATATGAATTTTTTATTTGATAAAGTTGATGTTTCTCGTTAGATATTATATTATATTATATTATATTATATTATATTATATTATATTATATGTTATTATATTATATATTATTTTCTACTTATTATATTTATTAATGTATAAATATTTTTATATCTTAAATATATGTATAATATTATTCAATTTTTCTTTTAATAATGATATCAAAGTTTAAAGTCTAGGTTTTATTGTAGTTTATAATTTGTATATTTATTTTTGAATATTGATGGTCACATTAATTCAACTTTAATAGACAAGTCTTATAAATTTGTTGTTACCACATGTTCTTTATTAGATAACACTTTTCTCAAATTCTCTCTTAAATACCTTCAATCACTTTATAAAAACTTCAATCGAATCATAATCATGGTACTACATATTCTTTAATCTTATTTTCTTCAGTTTTATCTATCACATCAGGTACTTCTACCTCATATTTTTTGATTTAGGATGTTGTAATTATATGACTTCTTAATCATCTTTTCTCACATCCACTAGAAAGTTTATTATTCTGTATTTTGTTCATATTACTAATAATACTATTTTGAATGTTTAAATTATTAGTACCGTTCAAACTTCTATATTGTCCTTGCCTAAAACATTTTTTCTTCCAAAACTTTTTTAAATCTTATTTTTGTTAGACAACTACGTGATCTCGGTTTTAACATAACATGGTTTATTGTGTAACATCCTCAAACAAAGAAAATCATTGGAACATGACGTAAGGTTGGACGATTGTTTGAACTCACTTCTCTATCTCTTTCATCACAAATTTTTGTTTGAGCTATCACTTCTCAAATTTGACACTTTTGATTAGGTCACCTTTCTAAAGATCGTTTGAGTTCTTTAATTTCTAGTGGTTATTTAAGCCCTATTAAGACCGAAAATTTTGATTGTGTTTCTTGTGAGCTTTCTAAAGGACACGTTTTACCTTTTTTCCCTAATGATTCTAATTCCTTAGAACTTTTTGATATGATCAACTCTGATATTTGGGATCTTGCACCACATAATACTATGTGTGGTTTGAAATAGTTCATCATTAAGGATATAATATTTCAAACCACCCATAGTATTATGTGATGCAGGACCCAAATATCAGAGTTAATCATATCAAAAGGTGTTGAGGAATTAGAATAATTATAGAAAATGGTAAAGTGTGTCCTTAAAAAACTCACAAGAAACATAATCAAAAGTTTCGGTCTTAGTAGGGCCTAAAGAGCCACTAGAAATTAAAAAACGTAAACGATATATAGAAGGGTGACATGATCGAGACTGCCTATTTTAATAAGTGACCAGCAAAAATTTGTGATGGAAGAGATAAAGAAGCGAGTTCAAACAATCGTCCAACCTTACGTCCTATTCCAATGATTTTTCGAGGATCTTGCACAACATTAATTGAAAAAAGTTATGCTAAAACCGAGATCACATAATTGTCCAACCAAAATAAGATTTACCGAAAGTTTTAGAACAAAAAATGTTTCAGGTAAGGACAATATAGAAGTTTGAGCGATATTTCAACATTCAAAGTAGTATTAGCAGTAGTATAAACAAAATGCGGAATAATAGATTTTCTAGTGAATGTGAAAAAAGAAGATTCAAAAGTCATATAATTACAACATCCTGAATCAAAAGCACATGAGGTGAAAGTATCTAGAGCGGTATGTCACGGCCCATTGGTATGGGGTGCACATGTCAAGCCTACAAGGTGCATTTTTTAGAATTCCGGATTTTTGTGGTCACTTATGGAACTCTCTAGAATCCTCTAGGAGTTCCTGGATTTTGGTCGGTCATGGAACTCTCTAGATTTATCTAGGAGTTCCCCTTTTATGAGTGAGGTCATGGAACTTTCTAGATTTATCTAGGAGTTCTTCTTTTGTAAGTAGGGTCATGGAACTTTCTAGAATTCTCTAGGAAGTTCCTTTTGTATGTAAGGTGGGAGAACTCTCTAGAATTCTCTAGGAGTTCTCATGTATAGGTGCTAGTAGAATTCTCTAGAAATCTCTAGGAATTTTTGGGTCTAGGTTAGGTAATAGAAGTATCTAGAAAACACTAGGTCTAGGAGGATCTAGAATGATCCATACACTTGTATATAAACAAGTCTTGGTCATAAACCAAGAACTCAACAACCAATGTTCAAAACACTCAACACTTGTAATACCTCACTCTTGTAAACAATAAACAAGATATTCTCCAAGCTCTTTCTCTCTCAAATTGTTCCATCTTCTTACATCTTTTAAGAGGCTGACTAGCTAGGATTGTGGCAATCTAGCTTAGTGCCGCGCGGGACGAGAGAATATTCGGTGACCGAGTTTCTGCCCGTGACAGGTAGATAAGATTGGAAAAGATGTAGTACCATGATTCGATTGAAGTTTTTGTAAAAATGATTGAAGGTCTTTAAGAGAGAATTTGGGAAAAGTGTTCTCTAATGAAGTCATTGTGGCAATAACAACGGTAGAGAAAGATTTATCCATTAAAATTAAATTAATGTGAACATCAATATTCAAAAATAAATACACAAATCTTAAAGGACATAAAATCTAGAGTCTGAACTTTAATACCATGTTAGAAAAGAGATAAAAGAATAATATTGTACCTATATATTTAATATGTTAGAGGCATTTATACCTGAGTTATATTAGTAACTTTAAAAAAAATATAATAAATGTCTCATAATAAATATAGAAATATATATAATATAATAAAAAAAAATTAAAAAAAAAAATTCCTTAGTTAGCCTTTACAGATTCCTTCTCTTCTAAGTTGAAATTGTATTATTTCTCTTCCTCGTTGAAATTGTATTGTGGGAGATTTGCAATAGGCAAAGGGTTTATGACTAATATGACATAAATGATCAGATCCAAGTAAGGGTTAACAAGAAAATGAATTAAAAAAAAAAGAAACATTATGCAACACTCCCAACAAAACTTGTATTGCACATTTCTATGTTCATACTTTAATTTTTGTTTTCTTCAATAACTTGTTTGCAGCTCAAATTGTAACACACAAGTGTGCAATTTATTATGCAACACTTAAACTACATAGCCTTGCTTCTTCTTTTTTTGATTATGCTACAAGTATTATTTTTTCTGAAATTGTTTGCAATGTTATTGGAATAAATATGCATAGGTTTTCAGAAGTTGTTACAAATGCTGACCCATATGCTAAAGCTAAAACCTTTTAGAGACCAACCATAAACATTCATCATCTTGAAATGACTTTCATGAACCGATTCATGGAAGAAAATACTCCTGCAACTCTATTAAAAAAAGAAGGACCTTTCTCCTGCTGCTCCTCCACGTTCCCAAATATTATCTGCCAAAAATGAAAACTATGTAACTCGCACGAAATCCTAGTGCATACTAAATAATATGTAGCAGAATGAGAACCAGAATCATGTTATCGAACTTTGCAGCAAGAAAGAAAAACAAGATATTGGGTTTGAAATAACCTCGAGTTCTTCTGAATCAGGACGACTAATTAGTTCCTTTGCAAGGAAATATCGGTTCGGCCTATCCTTATCATCATAAAATACCTTCCACTTTCTGGACCAAGATCAAGAATTTCAATCAAGATAAATAGATAACAATGCTGGATCTTAATTCTGAAAACAGTTTGAATTTGGTAATTTTTTCATGACAAATTTCAGATAGCTGAAGAATTTCAATCAAGATAAATAGATAACAATGCAGGCTCTTAATTCTGAAAACATTTTGAATATGGTAAGTTTTTCATGAGAAATTTCAAATAGATAAAGAATTTTAATCAAAGATAAATAGATAACAATGCAGGCTCTTTATTCTGAAAACAGTTTGAATTTGGTAATTTTTTCATGAGAAATTTCAGATAGCTAAAGGATTTCAATCAAGATAAATAGATAACAATGCAGACTCTTAATTTTGAAAACAGTTTGAATTTGGTAATTTATTCATGAGAATTTCAGATAGCTGAATTCTTACCCAGGATAACATCGAAATACTGCTCCAGACGGAAGCGGTCTCATTGAATAGACTACTGTGAATTTACTGACAGACAAAATAGATTCTTGGTGATGTTAAGCATGTGGCAGATGGAAAAATGATTAGAGCTAGAAAATATAGAGCAAAGAAACCGAAACAAAATAAAGGGTTGGTTACCTCAAGAAGTAACGCCTCAATTTTCGTACATTAAACCCTACGCCGACATCTTCGCTCACAAGACGTGGGTTCCACATAATCAGAGGTCTCGGCTGGCATCATCGAAATCAGAAGAATAAAGAGAATTTTGATTATCTTACAGAAGGGTGGAAGTTTACAGGTTTACTAGATAGAGTAACTTAAAGTAATCATTTTGAGAGATTTTCAAAGATGATAATATACATTCTTAATAATAAATAGTTCAGGGGAATAATAGGTTGGCTATTCAAAAAACATGCATGAAGCGTGATAAGGATTATCGTACTTACTGGATCATCAGAAAGCATGGATGCGATTTTCTCAACATAACTCAACATTTGATAGTCAGGAACGACCATAACGATGATTTCGTCTTCATTGTCCACAGGCTTGCGATCACTTAGACTAGAAAAAAATATATTAAGCCATCAAACAATTTCATTGAGCCCATATCGAAACTATGTTTATCTTTTAAAAAAATTGGAGTTGTACATCAATCCAAATGAGAAAAACAGTTTGGTCACATCACAACTTCATTTGAAATGAAAGGAACTATGTCAAATCGTGGTACATCCAGTGTAAAGGACATCCAGCTTCAAGTATGAGGGATGCTTTTTGTTGTCTTTCGATTAACTTATGTCATTCCTAATCATCATTTGTATTAACTTGGTTTGTATGCTTTTTCCCCTTGGTGGATGGACAATGAAAAGGTCATCTCTTTTCAAAAAAAAAAGGAAAAAGAAAAGTGCAGTTGAATTATAATTGAATCATAAACTTTAGGCTTGGAAACAAAATTTGAGTTGGATGAGATACAGATTACAAATTGGTAAAATGAAATATACCTTGAGAAACCAAAAGAAGCATCTTGCCATTTATACTTCAGAAGAGCAGCAGAACCAGCATCAGGAAATATTGCTCTAACTCTCTGATAATAATAACAATAATAATAATTAGATGCGCAGAAAATAATCTGAATTCTTCTCTCTTTTTCTATGCTAAAGAAAGATGGTTCTCATATAAACCTACAAGAACTTCAATTTTAATAGTTTATCTTCAAGCATTTCTTTTCTTTTTTCTAATTTCTTGTTATATAATCGTATCCATTGTACAATTTGTTGCCTGACCGCACCTGAGATCCTGTTTCTTCCATAAGTGTATCCAAGAATACTCTTGAGAGCTCCCATAGCTCAGCTTGGGCTCCCTCATCATCAAGAAACTGCAATTGTGGGATTAAGAGCTCAACCTGAACAAAAAAATGCAAATATTACTCAACTTGGTATACAAATAGTTCTATACATAATAAAATGGAATGAAAAACAAATAAATGTGTGTCTTCAAGCATGATTCACAGTGAAATCCCTTTTGATCATTCTAACTCAAAGATATTGCAATAGAAAAAATGTGATAGCTTTCAAGATTCTAATGAAACAATAAGATGGAGAGATGAATTGAACATACTATAGCTCTCATTCCTCCCGAAGACACAAAAGAAGCACTCGATATGCCTGACTGTCGAACTGCTCCTTCCAAATCAGACGGCAAGCAACTGAATCATACATAGTAAAGAAAAAATAAGCTTTCTTTCCATTCCCTTCTTACAAAATGAATCTAGCGTGCAATGGATCATAACACACATCATTCCAATTATCTACTAAAATATATTTTCTATAGAATATTGCCTGTATCTCAGCTTGAATATGGTTGTCTGTAGAATTGTCTTATGCCACAAATTATGATTGGAAGTTCATATTTGCAGCTACCAACATATCTATCTCATCTTGCAAACTACTTTACAACACAATTAATGCTACAATCTAAGCAGAAATGTATAATTGATCACTTACTTAATAATAAAACCAAGTTCAATCCAATAAAAATACTCTGTGAGAACAATTCCAGAAAAATAGAAGACAGAATTCTAAATCAACAATTACCCACCTGTCATCTTCTTCATCCACTTCTGAAGATAACTGATCTAATCGTTCAGTGTCTTCTACAAGATACTCTTGGGAAGGTTCTCCCTTGAACTTGTCGAATTTGGAATGACATTGAAGATTGGGTTGAGCTCTGTGGGAAGAAATTGAGACGAACCCAGATGGATTGATGAGGGGATAAGAAGGGGAAGAAGATGAAGAGAAGGATGAAGTGGCTGAGGATAATTTTGGAATTATAGTGGAGCTGCAATATAAGCTTGAGCAAGAATAATAACCCGCCATCAAAAGTCTGTCTTTCGTCTACACAACCATTTCTCCATGGCTAATACAAAATAGAGAGTTGCAGATATCCCATAAAAGTAGGGCCTACACAGGACTCCCATGGACATGGACTAATACACCTTAACTTCTTTCTCAGTTAAAAATAATACAATTAGACACAAAACATGTTTAAAGAGAGTTCCTTAAAATGTTTACAATAAAAATAACTCCAATTATACAGTTAATTATACAGTTAGTGACAATATCATATTTTTATTTAAGAACTAGACACAAAATGTCAAATTTATTTATGTACAAAATTTTTTATTATTTATAGCTATCAATTTGAAAATTTGTGTCTAACTTTATCCAAATTTTTTTTTAAAAAAATAAGCACGGTGTTAATTTTTACCCTTATTGTTATTGTTTTTAATGGCACATCTTTGTCAGGGAAATTTGATGAAATAACCCTCCTAGGAGGGTTATTTCCAAATTTAGCATAGGCTAAATAAAATTTTCAAATATAATCTTTTCTCTATGCAAAAAAACATTATTGCCCTTAAATAATAATAATAAAAAAACAATTTCTTTCCTTTCTCCTTCCCTTCTCGGAGGGAAATTTGATGGAATAACCCTCATAAGAGGGTTATTACCACTTTTAGCATGTCATTGATAATTTTATCATTTTTGACCTTTTGCCAAAGCAAAAAGGTCAGTTTTACCCTTTATTTAAAAAAAAAAAAAAAAAAATTTGATTTTCATTCTCCCCCGTCGTTTCCTTTCCCCAGTTCTCCTTTCACTCCCTCTCTCTCGTTTCCAACTTCCCGAAGACGACTGATCAACCCCGAAGACGACGACGACGACGAAAATCCCCCGAAACATCGACGACGTCCTCTCCCTCGAACCCCCCCTCGAACCCCGACGAGCTCCGACGACAAACAAGAGCCCCCGACGAGAATCTCAACTCCAGAACGTCGAAGGTGAGTTTATCTTCCCCGTTTCTATCCGTTTCTATCCTAGTTCTCCGTTTTATATCCATGCATGCTATAATGGAGGAATGGTTTAGGGTATTGTTTAGGTTTAGGTATGTGTTTAGGTTTAGGTAGTGTTTATTGTTTAGGTTTATTGTTTAGGTTTAGTTTTGGGTTTAAAATGCTTCTGTCGAAGGCTGTTGCAGGGTTTTGGGTTTATTGTCGATGGCGACGATGCATTTTCGCAGGCGACAGTGCATCTGTCGCAGACGACTATGCATCTGTCGTAGACGACGATGCATCTGTCGCAGACGACGATGCATCTGTCGCAGGCAGAATATACTATTCGCCTGCGACAGATGCATCGTCGTCTGCGACAGATGCATCGTCGTCTGCGACAGATGCACTGTCGTCTGCGACAGATGCACTGTCGTCTGCGACATATGTCATATTTCCTTTAAATTAGTGGTATTTACTTTCATTATTCTGACTTATTGATTTTTTGCAGATGGCACCAACCAAATGCAAAAACAAAACGGTAATTGAGAACTTTCCTGGACGTGTTTCATGGAAATCTACTTGCACCTGCTTGTTAAAAACCAAGGACAAGTTTAATCACTTTGGTCTTATGGAAAGGGCTATGAAGAGTCAATTTCAGTATCTATTGAAAGCCCCGACTGTCATTTTCTCAGGAACAATAATCCACCAGATGTTGATCAGGAAAAGCAGCTTCAATTCGAAGGGAATAAGTTTCTTAGTCAATGGTCAGCAGCTTTACTGGGGCATGAAGGAATATGCCTTGGTAACAGGCCTAAATTTTGGAAGATTTCCTGTGATTGAAAACTGGCACGCTGAAGAATGTCCACCCCTAGTCCATAAATACTTTGGTGGCAAAACAGTTGTTAAAGTGACAGAAGTTCAAAGTGTTTTCCTCAACTGCTCTGAGAAGGAGGATGCATGGAAGCTTGGGCTCATCAACCTTATTTACCAGTGTCTCTTTGGATCTAATAATAGGAAGAGGGTATGTTTGAAGCGCATGCGACAGATGCACTGTCGCCTGCGCCAGATGCAATTCCCGCCTGCGACAGATGCAATTCCTGCTATTTCTTTTCATGTTTTGTGCTTAATTCATTCGATGCTCTGTGCTTACTTTATTTTCTCGAATCTGTCGCAGGAGATAGATGCAGCATGTTACATTCTTAAAAAAAGGGTTGCCAATTTTCCCAAGACTTATCAACCGATGGATTTCTCAATATGTGACTGTAATGTCTCTACGAGGTTGTCGTTACGTTATTCAAAGTTCTCCAAAAATCCACAAACATACAAATTCGACGATGACTTGATGGAATATTTCAGGGGTGATGAAGGAAAATTGATGACTTCTTGGATGATTGTAGATAAGGTATATTTCCCTATGAATCTTAATATGAAGCATTGGGTCCTTTGTGAGGTGCAACTACAAGATTGGTGCATCAATGTTTATGACTGCGAACAAGGATTTATCAAAAAGAATCACTATGACAAGTTCATGAAACCACTATGTGAAATGATTCCATATATGTTTCTATTTGGAACGACCGAGTTTGACAGGATCAAGTATCCTAAGTTCAGTTTGGAAGGAATGTCATATGTTGTAATACCACACCCAAGAGTCCCCAAGTGCACGAAGAGTGGAGACTGTGGTCTTTTTACAATCATGTATTTGGAGTACCTTACTGCCAAATTGGATATATCAGCTGTGACATCAGAGAACATTGTTTTTTGGAGACAAAAATGGGCAGTTAGGTTGTTCCACCATATAATAGACCCATAGAAAATGGACATAATTTAGCTATGTATATTTTTGAATGTAAACCATATGTATTTATTTTTGAATGTAATTTAGTTTGCTATTTTGAATTCAAATATAATATAGTATATATATAATTAAGCACAAAACATAAATGAAATGCATTTCACGCATGCGACAGATGCATCGTCGCCTGCGACAGATGCACCGTCGCCTGCGACAGATGCACCGTCGCCTGCGACAGATGCATTCCTGCTACTTCTATTTGTCCTGCGACAGATGCATTCCTGCATTCCTGAAATCAATCCTGCTATTTCTCTTTGACAACACAACAGATGACAACACTTAAACAGATGATCCAAACCCAATATAACATTTTGATCAAAACCCTACCCCCAAAACAGATGATCCAAACCCAATATAACATTTTGATTAAAACCCTACCCCAAAAACAGATGATCAAAACCCTACCCAATATAACAGTTTGATCAAAACCCTACCCCAAAAACAGATGATCAAGACCCTACCCCAAAAACAGTTTGATCAAAACTCTACCCCAAAAACAGATGATCAAAACCCTACCCCAAAAACAGTTTGATCAAAACCCTACCCCAAAAACAGTTTGATCAAAACCCTAAAACAGTTTGATGTACATACAAAAACGGTTTGATCAAAACCCTAAAACAGTTTCATGCCAAAGATTGGGCACTTGATTGTGAAGGTTGTGTAGATTAGGCACTTGATTGTGAAGGTCTTGCAGTAGATGGTGCAGGCATCACTGCTGAGCATGTTGCTCTGTTATGACCTAGACCGCCACATGAGCCGCACCGTCTCCGTTCTTTACGAACCTCACCTTGTGATGATCTACGTTTTGTTGTTGGTCGTCCTTTCTTAATCTTCACGGGGGGTTTTAGGCAGACTCGTTTCTTGATATGTTCGAGAATGTCCCAAGCTTCATTATGTTGAAAAACTGGATAACATGTCTCCGCATAAGCCATGCACCACGATTCAGTTGAATAAAACCTGAAAAATTATACAGTGATAACATAAATTCAACATAACATATATTCAACACAACATAAATTGAACATAACTTATGGAACAAAAATTCTCTAACCTTGCGCACAACTCATATGGAACCGATTTCCGGAAACGGGCAGCAGCCAGGGCATGCGTACAAGGAAGACCGGATACATCAAATACCCTACAAGTACATGTTCGACCCTTGAAGTCAACTTGAAAATCAAATTCACCGTCATGTACATGGAACTGAAATCGATTAAGTGGATAAACGCTGTAGAATCTAGCATTTTCGCCTTCCTCGCGTAATAACTTTTCATAATATGGAGATAAATGTTCGTTGTGGTTGGATGATTTTTCTCTTCTATGATAAAACCAATCTTGTATTGTGAATCTTAAATAGTCAGCTAATATTGTTATGGGATATTTCCTAGCTTCTCTGCACTGACTATTAAAACTCTCAGCGTAATTACTTGTCATTTGATTGTATCGTGAACCGGGGAAAAAAGCACGACTCCATCTCTCCACTCCAATTTGTTCCAAATATTGAGCAATCCTAGGGTCTTTAGTTCTGATCTTGTCAAAATGCTTCTGAAACGTGGTCTCGGTGTATGCACGAGAAGCCAAATCAAACTCAACATGACAGTTATCAGTTTTAAATTTGGCCATTATATTCATTTTGATGTGGTATGTGCATGCACCGTGATGTGCTTCTGGAAAAACCGCGGACAAGGCGTTGGCAATACTTGGGTGTCTATCGGATATGAAGACGAGATCCGGGACTGATCCAATTGCCAACCTTAGTTGTTGCATGAAATATGTCCAAGAGTTATTATTCTCTAAATCAACGACACCAAAAGCAACGGGATATAGTTGCTCGTTCGCATCCAATGCTATCGCAACCAGTAGTTGACCTCCAACTTTATGCTTAAGGAAGCTGGCATCGATGCACAATACAGGACGACAACATCCTATGAAACCCCTAATTGAAACCCCTAAAGACATGAACATATACCTGAAGTGTCCTTCCTCATCCGTCTGGATGTCAGTTATGGTACCTGGGTTCTTCTTCTGCAACATGAACAGGTAGGATGTCAATTCACCATAGGAATCCTCCACAGTTCCTCGCACCGCCATTAAGGCCTTTTCCCTTGACCTCCAAGCCTTATTATATGTCAAAGTTAACCCATAACTTGTATGCATGTCTTCCATTATTTTTTTAGGCATGTGGTCATGGTGATGGTCCATGTATTTACGTTTGATACACTCCGCAATTACCCATGATGGTGCTTGCCTCACATTGTATTGTCTCGTCAAAATTGAGCATGTGTGTTCTTTTACAAATTTTCTGATCTCAAACATCTCCGAGAATTTTCCTTTCATAGCACGCAATTTCCACTTGCAGTTCTCAGCCATGCATTTTACAAACCAAAGATTTTTTATTGACTTCACCACTTTAAGGACAAAGTGATTAGACATCGCATGTCTATGCAACCTCAATTGTATTTCTTTTTTGTTATCAAAGAACGTACCCACTTCCAATGAATTTTCAATTAATGGAGCAGGAGTTTCGATCTCGAGTGGTTCATATGAGAAGTAGTGCTTAGTTCCCTCAGTATGGCTGAATGTATTCCTAACATGGGAAGTGCTTGGTTGACTTGGGAAGACATTTTCCGGCTCAAAAACATTTTGCTCCTCACATACATCTCTCTGCTCAAAAACATCTTGCTGCTCAAATATATCTCGCTGCTCAAACACATCCTGCTGCTCAAACACATCATGCTGCTCAGATACATCTTGTTGCCTTAGGAATACATCTTGTTGACTTGGGAATACATCTTGCTGCTCAAACACATCCTGTTGCTCAGATACATCTTGTTGCCTTGGGAATACATCTTGTTGACTTGGGAATACATCTTGCTGCTCAAACATATCTCGATGCCTTGGTAAGATATCTTGCTGCTCAAATATGTCATTTTCTGGTCTTTCACTTTGTTCAGTTGAAGGTATTGACTTCTCTACTAAGGAGACACATAGCGGGGCGCGATGATTGGGCAGTGAAGACGAGAGTTCTTGTAAATAGAACGCCACATCGCTATCTCCAATGATTGTTGCAGGAGGAGAATTGATCATTAGCATATTATACTTTACCTTGAACACTAAGTCATATCTTAGTTTGTCCACACCAATAGAATTATAGACAATTGAAGCTAACTCTTCATATGTAGCATTTCGGGGGTACATTCACACCACGACACGAACTTGAGACAAAAGAACTAACCCCACAATCATCAGTTTTCCAGTCTCCATCAAATAGTAGAAAAACACCAACATTCATGTGATCTGCAATTGAAAAAAATTCAAAGAAGTCAGTGACAGTGACCAGTCAGTGTTAATTGCAAGGAGGAAAATGCAAGGAGGAAAATGCATCTGTCGCAGGCGACAGTGCATCTGTCGCAGACGACAGTGCATCTGTCGCAGGCGGGAAATGCATCTGTCGTATGCGAAAGATGCACTGTCGCCTGCGACAGATACATTTCCCGCCTGCGACAGATGCATTGTCGCCTTCGTCACCTTCGTCGGATGTATATTTCACTGTAAAACAAATCAGCCAAGCTCTAAAACCATTATTCAATGATCTAACCTACATCCTAGACTCTAAACGACAAAACCCTAAAACGACGAAGGTCTAACCTGAATGTTGAAGACGTTCCAGTTTTGTTGATGATGAAGGATGGATCCGTTGATGATGAAGGAAGCTTGATGATGAAGGAAGCTTGATGATGAAGAACCTTGATGAAGGAAGCGTTGATGATGATGAAGGAAGGACGGGGAAAGGACGGTTGGTGGAGAGGAGGGAAAGGGGAGAAGAAAGTGACATTTCAGTAACTGAAAGGCGCACTACTGAATTTTTTTTTTATTTTTTATTTTTTAAATAAAGGGTAAAACTGACCTTTTGCCTTGGCAAAAGGTCAAAAATGATAAAATTATAAATGACATGTTAAAAGTGGTAATAACCCTCTTATGAGGGTTATTCCATCAAATTTCCCCCCTTCTCCCCTTCAGTTTTCACTCTCTCTCCTCTTTTGATATTTCTAAACTGCCTCCTCTCCGACGACGACCGATCCAAGCCCACGACCCACCTCTCTCCGACGACGATCCAAGCCACGAAACCCCACCGCTCCTCCGACCCCCGACGACTGTTCAAGCCCCCGACGACGATCCAAGCAGAACAAAGAACGATCATCCCTGCAAAGATCGGTCCAACAAAACTAGCTTCAAATGCATCGTCGAAGGTTGACTAAATCGTTTTGGGTTTAAAATACATCTTTCGAAGGTTGTTGCAGACGACGGTGCATCTGTCGCATGCGACAGATGCGCAGTCGCCTGCGACAGATGCGCAGTCGCCTGCGACAGATGCGCAGTCGCCTGCGACAGATGTATATTCCACCGTAAAACCAATCAACCAAGCTCTAAAACCATTCATCCACGACCTAACCTACACCCTAGACTCTAAACGACGAAACCCTAAACATTCTTCCATTTCAGCGGTGAAACGACGAAGGCGACGAAGGCAACGGAAACACATAAAACTAACCTGAATGTTGGAGACGTTCCGGTTTCCTTGGTTTTGTTGGATTGTTCTTCGCAGCGATGATCGTTCTTGGATCGTCGTCGGGGAGAGGTGGGGTTTCGGGGGCTTGGTTCGTCGTCGGGAGAGGGGGCTTGGATCGGTCGTCTTTGGGGAGTGTTTGGAAATATGAAAAATTGAGAGGGAGGGTAAACGGCTGAAGGGGAGAAGGGAAGGAGAAAAGAAACTGTTTTTTTATTTATTTATTTAAGGGCAATAAGGTCTTTTTGCATAGGGAAAAAGTTATATTTGAAAAAATTATTTATCCTATGCCAAGTTTGAAAATAACCCTCTTATGAGGGTTATTTCGTCAAATTTCCCCTTTGTCATATATTTTTGCAATTTATTTTAATTCAATCTTTTCCCACATAAGGATTGAGCAGTCCATCACCTGAAAATATTTAGTTGGTTTTAAATATACCTCGTATATTTTAACTTAATGATTTTATTTTTAAATAATATATAATAAAATAAATCCAATATACTAACTCTTGAAACAAAATGAAAACTTCTTAAAATTCTTTAGAACCAAACTAAAGTCATATTGTGATCTTAAAAAATATCTTCAATTCAAGTTGTGTTTCCAAAAACAGATTGGTGATTTTAAATGAAGTTAAAGCATTATAAAAATGAAGAATTTAATAACTTAAAACAAACAAAATAAATATTAGCCTACAATGATAATTAAGTTTTTTTTTTCCATAATCATTCCTTTTTATTAGACTCTAGCACACTTTAAATTAAAGTTTTCTAACTCACTATATTTGAAGGGTTAAAAATAATGTTTAGAAACTTATAAATAAATAAAATACAAGTGGTAGACTTGTAATTTTCCCTCAATTCAATGCAACAGCATGCCGTATTTATAAAAAAAAAAAAATAGACAACAATCTTTGTAGAAATATTATATTGTATTATACAAAGCGTTTGAAATTTGAGGCAAATATTAATCTAAATAAAAGTTCTAATTCACAATAAAACTTTAAGGGTCTAAATAAATGTAAAATTAAGCTTTAAAACTTATATAACAAAAAAAAATACATATTTATGGTTTTTCCTGCATTGACATGCCTTGTGGAACAAAAAAATGGACAACAATCTTTGTATACAAATAAAATTGAAATGTATAAAGTGTTTGTCCGCTGAATCAAAGTTTGTTTTATATCTCAATAAAGTTTTACCAGCCAAAATGAATATAAACAAAATTGAGGAGTTTGTATGATAAAACAAATAATTATTTGTAGTTTATCTCCATTAAATATAATCACAATCACATGCCCACACTTTTTATTGAAAAAATAAATTTTACTAAAAAAGTGGATGGCTCTCTCTATTATATTTTGGTAGGATATAAATGGAACCCAATATAAAAATTATTTGAAATAAAATGAAAAGTTTCCAAAATAAGTGTCTAATCAAATCATATCGCACTGCTGCGGAAACTAATTTACTAATTAATAATAATTCTTGTTGTGATCTTTAAAAATATATTCAATACAAGTTGGGTTTCCAACAACAATTATAATTATGAATAATTTATATGAAGTTAAAGTCATTACAAAAATAAAGAATTTAATAACTTAAAAATATAACAAATATTAGTCTTACCAAGATATCAAGTCTTCCCTCATCATTTTTTTTAGTGGACAAATATTAGTCTAAATTAATTTTTTTAACTCATAATAAAACTTTAAAGTCTAACTAAATAAAAAAAACACAGTTTTGGAACTCTTAATTAATAAATAAATAAAATATTTATTTGTAATTTTTCCTCAGTTCAATGCAATTAATTATATCTCGTGTGAATCAAGAAATAGACAATATTCTTTATAGAAAAATTAAATTGTAATGTATAAAATGTTTGAATTGGATATAAATATTAGTCAAAATAAAAATTTTATAATTCACAATCAAGTAAAGGTTTAAGGGTCTAAAATAAAACAAAACAAAGTTTAAGAACTTATATATTAAAAAATACCAAGAAATGAACAACATTTAAATTGCTAAACCAAAGTTTTCTCTTTCAAAATTTAAAAGGCATAACTGAACATATAAATAAAGTTTAAGAACATGTATAATAAAAATTACTTATTTTTAGTTTTTCCTCAATTTAACTTTGAACGAAATTATCTAGAAAAAAGAAAAAGACTTTCTAAATTAGAAGTTCGCGCAACCTGACCACAATCACAACCAAATACTATCATAAAATTAAATTGTAATGTATAAAGTAAAGTTTGATAGTTAATAATTATTTATTACTCCGAATATACGCAAGCACAACCACATGTTGAACACTGTCATAAAATTAAATTGCAATGTATAAAGTTTGATAGTTAATAAATATTTATTACTCCGAATAGAATATACTAGTATATAAATAATTCTTCCTTAGGTGCAATGACACACATTATTAAAACGTCATCTTTATTATATTTTGGTGGGTGATATAAATGAACCAAATATAAAAACTTTTGAAACAAAATGACAATTTTCCAAAATACTTGAGAGTCCAATCTCATTGGTTGAGACTAATTCACTAATAATAAGTCTTATTAGTGTGATTTTCAAAAATATTTTCAATTCAAGTTATATTTCCAACAACAATTATAATTAAGTGATATTGAATGAAGTTAAAGCCATTATAAAAATGAAGAATTTGATAACTTAAAACAATAATAAATATTATACTAATATATCAAGAGTCTATTCCTATTATCTTTCATTTTTATTTGAACTCTAGCTCTTTTATTCATCTTTTATGGACAAATGTTAGTCTAAATTAAAGTTTTCTAATTCACAATAAAACTTTAAGGCTTAACTAAATATCAAAATAAAATAAAAACTTGTAAAATAAAAAAAAATACTTATTTGTAGTTTTCCCTCAATTCAATACAACAATATTCCGCGTGGATCAAAAAATAGACAGCAATATTTGTAGAAAAATTAAATTGCAATGTATAAATTGTTTGAAATTCGAGACAAATATTAATCTGAATCAAATTTTCTTACTTCCAATAAAATTTTAAGTATCTAACTAAATACACTAATAAAGTTTAGAAACTTCTATAATAAAAAATAAATTTATTTATAATTTTCTCTCCTTTCAATACAAGTAAATCAAGAAAGTCTTTGTCACATATACCAAAATTTTCTAACTCTCAATACAAAATTTAAAGGCCTAAATGAATATGTAAAAACAAAGTTTAAGATTTTATATGATAAAAAAAATACTTATTTGTATATTTTCCTCCATTCATTACAACCACATGCCCACCACTTTTTATAGAAAAATTATATTGTAATGTATACAATTTTGATAGTTAATAAATATTTTATTACTCCCACTACACCTATACATAAATCGGTCTTTATGTGCAAATTATATACATTGTTATAAAGTGGATGGTCATCTCCATTCTATTTTGGTGAGGGATATAAATGACTAAATATAAGAATCTTTTCAAACAAAATGAAAACTTTCCAAAATACTTAGCACCAAATCACTTCCAACTGGAAACTAATTCACTCATAATAAGTAGGGACAATGGGGACGGGATTGCATTTACCATCTCCGCCCCCATTTTTATTTCAGGGATTTTTTAATATCATCCCCGTCCCGTTCGGTTTCGAAGAATCCCCACGAGGCACCCTTAATAAAATATTTAAAAATAAAAATATTATACAATAAAATTATATATATATATTTTAATATAGTATATATTAAAATTTTATATTATTATAAAGAAATAAACTTATTACTCTTATAAAATATAATGAATGAATAAATATATTGGTGATTTAATATATATTTAATTATGTTTATAGTGTTCTTGGCATAATCGGGGTGAGATCGGGGCGGGAGACACAAATACCATCCCTATCCCATCCCTGTTCGATTTCGGGGAAAAATCATACCAAACAAGACAATTCGGTTCGGTTTTTACGGGACAGTTTCAAATTGTCATCCTTAATAAGGAGTCTTATTGTGATATTGAAATTAAAAATATTTTAAATTCAAGTTGTGTTTCCAACGATAATTATAAGCGATTTTGAATGAATTTAAAACCGATGTTAAAATGAAGAATTTAATAACTTAAAACAATAACAAATATTAGTCTACTAAGATAGTCTTCTCTCAATATCTTTTATCTTTTAGTTTAAACTAAAGTTTTCTAACTCACAATAAATTTTAAGGGCCTAACTCAATATAAAAACAAGGGTTAGAAATGTGTAATAAAAATAAAAAAAATACTTATTGCTAGTTATCCTCGATTCAATGCAACACATGCAGTGTAGATTAAGAAAAAGACAACACTCTGTAGAAAATTAAATTACAATGTATAAAGTGTTTAAAAAAATTTGAGACAAATATTAGTCTAAATTAAAGTATTTAACCCACGGTAAAGGAATACAAAACAAAGTTTAAAAAATTGTATATTAAAAAATACTTATTTAAAGTTTTCCCTCAATTCAAAGTAAAGACATGCGTTTGAACTAAGCAATGAACAACAATCTTTGTAGAAAAATTAAATTGCAATAAATAGAGTGTTTGTATAAACTAAGTTTTTCTAATTCTCAATAAAGTTTTAAAAGCCTGAATATAAAAACAAAGTTTAAGAGCTTGTATAATGAAAAGATAATACTTATTTGTATTTTTCCTCAATTCGATACAACCACAACCACATACATGTGGACCAGGAAATGAAACCCTCTTTGTAGAAAAAATAAATTACTATGTATAAAAGTTTGATAAGGCTTCCAATACACCTAGACATAAATTCTGCCTTGTGTGCAATGAATATAAAATGTGGATAGTCTAAATAACCAATATCAAAACTTTCAACCATCAATAAGCTATATTATAGTCATGTTTTAAGGGAATAAATAGTTCACCACCTTTGTCTACTTTGACCAAAACAACATTATTTGCGTCTATCATTGATTTTATAAAAGAATAATTCTTTTCCTTTGCAAATGATTGCATCGTAGTCTAATTTCATAAATTTTAACACTATTACACAACTATTAATAATATTAATAATTAGTGAGGATAATTATTTATTGATTTTATTTGATTTTATCTATCCAAATTTCTCATTTCCATTCATGAATAAAATTAGTTTAAACTAGCAGGTAGCCCGTGCATTTGCACAAGTAATGATATAAAAATCCAAGAAAAAAAATTACGTTAAAAACGTGACTTTATAATTTAATTCAATATTTTTTTATCTAATTATTAAAAAAATATGACAAAACTTACATTTATACACTCGTTTTATTTAAAATTATTTTGTTATTTTTTTAAATCTACCCAAAATCATATAAATTGAAAACATTCATTATATGGAAATAAAAGTAGTTTCGATAAAATAATTCTTTAAACATTAAATAACCAAATTCGAGGGTGCATTCTTAAACATTTTTGGGCATGATCTTAAGCCCTAAATCACCCTCTGTGGACGAATCCTTAGACTTTCTCTCCAATGTTTGCTTTACTCTAAGCCGACATTCCCTCCATAGACGAACCCTTAGATTTTTATCACCAATGTTTGCATTACTCAAGCAACATTCTCACTTTCGTTTCAACTATCAAGGTTCGCGCACTCACATATAATAATTATTTCTTTTGTAGAGATTCAAACTCTAATCACCAGTATGAAATGTTAATACTTTAACCGCTAGACTAATTATGATTGTTGAAATAATTTTATAATTTTGTGTATGTATATATATTTTGTAAGTTAGATTTTGAATAATTATATAACTTATCTATTGGGGGTTTAATATTAATTAATACTAGGAAGATTCTCGTGCAATTTATACGGATAAAAATATAAATAAAATAATAATAATAATATGTATTTAATGTTTAAAATTCTTAATAAATCACAAATAATATATTAAAATAAAAAATAGAACGCTTTCATTCCACATTTTATTCATTTCGGTAAAACAACTTATCATTTTGATCAATCAAATATTTGATTCATATTTTTTAATATTTAATATCGTGATTTACACTTTGGTCAATAAAATATTTGATTCATATTTTTTTAACCACTGTCAATTGATATCGACCTATTATCCTTCGGCAAACCACATCACAATCACACTTGGTTAAAGAGTTATACTTGTTTTGTTAGGTTGCAAGTTCAAAACATACATATAACATTTTTAATTTTATTTTTAACCGTTTTAAGTTTATGGGCGGGTCAACCCACAATCTGACCCAAATATCTATTTACTCTCACATATATATTCAAATTAATCACACTTCTCGACCCGACAATCCGGACACTTTAAAAATTAAGTATCATTATATATATAAAGAGAGATTAGTTAGTTAAAAATTTAAACTTATATTGTTAAAATGTCCCGTGTTTATCTAATTTGGTGTTGAATTTAAAATATAAAGTGTTGTTAGCTTAGTTGGTTAAAGGGTTGTACTTGTTTTGTTATGTTGCAAGTTTGAAACATACATATAGAATTTTTAATTTTATTTTTAACCATTTTAAATTTATGGGCGGTTCAACTCACAATCCAACCAAAAATCTATTTACTCTCACATATATATCCAAATTAATCACAACTCTCGACCCGACAATCTAGACACTTTAAAAATTAAGCATCATTATATATACTAGTAGGATACCCTACGTTATACGGAAAATTAAAATGTTCTTACATAATTATCAATTGTAAAATAATTCATCCAAGTTACTTCTTTTTTTCTCTCAATAATAAATTTGCAGAGTGGTTGAAAAAACATTTTTTCTTGGCCCTTCGATGACTTTTTTAGCACTTGAGTGTCATATTTTTTTAAATTACTTAGATTTGAGTTTATGTTATATTTTGTTTGATGTGACATCTTATTTAGTCGGATCAAATTTTTTATTTCGAAATTTTTTTATCCGAATAATTCTCATAATCTTCAGTGGATCGTTTACTATTTATATCCTCGAAGTTTTTATAAGATATATGGTCAATCTCAATCAAGTCATATGAGCCACTTGTTGCAATTGGACTTTGTTGATCTAAGATTATTTATGATTATTTATAAGTTGAAAAAATATTTGGGTGGAGAAGAAAATGAAAGTCTGGTTTAATTGGTTTAATTGTAGAGGTTTTATAATTAATATTTAATGCTAAATTTATGAGAATTCATATTGTTGTAGATTTTATAATTAATATTTTATTATACGTTTTTGTTAGAGATTTTATAATTAATATTTAATGTAAATTTATTTAATTAGAAATTTGAATTAATATTAATATAATTTAATTAAGTAAAATAGATAGGAGAGAAAGTAACTTTAAATTATACTTTAATATGAATTTTTATTGTTAGTTTAATAAATCATATTAAAAGTTATTATATATATATTATATTATATTATATTATATGGTAGAGAAAAAAATGAAAGTCTGGTTTAATTGCAAAATTTGGAGGTTTTATATTAATATTTTATTATACGTTTTTGTTGGAGATTTTATAATTAATATTTAATGTAAATTTATTTAATAAGAAATTTAAATTTAAATTAATATTAATATAATTTAATTAAGAAGAATAGATTAGGAAAGAAAGTACTGTAAATTATACTTTGATGTAAATTTTTATTGACGTTATTATATATATATATTATATGGATTTATATATATATATTATATGGTAAATAAAAAAAAAAATTATTAATTATATTAGGTGAGAGAAGATATATATATTATTATTATATATATAATTATTATTTAGGAAAGAAATTTGTAATTTTATATGATACGATGATATTATAATTGATGATGACGTGTAAGACATTAAAAATAGATAATAATAAAAAAACAATTTATTTGAATTAAAAAAAAAGTACAACCTTAATTAGATTGAGTTATATATATATTTCCATTAAACAAAGAATTAAAATAATAAACCAACAAAAAATTCTTATACAAAATTTATTTAAGATAACATAAAATTCATTACTAAGTTGGAGAATTAAATTATTAAATATTATCAATATCTTCAAAACATTCAGAGAAGATTGACTTCAATTTTATATTTATTAAAAACAATACCGCCTTGGTCACAGAGAAAGAAAACTCTAGCCGTGTCAATGGAAACCATCTCCACCTTCACCGGCGTCTCCATTCAAAATCCGTCTTATACAAGTCAAGACGCATCAACCCACCAATGCCATACAATTTTAGACCGGCAAAGGCTGAATCTGCATCAGATAACCATTTGTCTACCTCTTCACAACTCTTTTAGCCAATCTTACAATCGTAGTCACGCTATCGCCATCGTCAAACCTTCTCCCCTTTCAAAGATGCAACCTTTATCATTGCTATCTGAAACTTTACGCAGTTTCCAATGTAATTGGTCAGAATCGGAGGATCCAATCGTGCTCAACAATTCATAGGGACTCCGAGTTGAATATTCTCAGATGTTAATATCTCCCCCATCTGCTTTTTAAGTGTAAGACATTAAAAATAGATAATAAAAAAAAACAATTTATTTGAATTAAAAAAATTAAAATAATATAACCTAATTAAGATTGAGTTATATATATATATATATATATATATATATATATTTATATATATATTTCCATTAATCAAAAAACTAAAATAATAATCAAAAAAAAAAAATTCTTATACAAAATTTATTTAGGATAACATAAAATTCATCAACTATAATAAGTTGGAGAATTAAATTATTAAATATTACCAATATCTTCAAGTCATTCACAGAAGATTGACTTCAATCTTATGTTTATTAAAAACAATCCTGCCTTGGACATCTCTAGAATCACAGATAGTGGCGGAGCCAGGATTTGAAACCTACCCGGGCTAATTTTTTATTAAAAAAATCTATCCGGGCTAGTTTTATAGTTTGTTGTCACCAATGCCTTTTAGCGACGGAAAATAATCTATAACGACAGTAATTTACCGTTGTTATTGATAAAATACATACAGGCTATTTAAGGCTACCCGGGCTACAGTCCGGGCCGACTTGTACTTGGTTCCGCCCCTGATCACAGATAAAGTAAACTCTAGCCGTGTCAATGGAAACCATCTCCACCTTCACCGGCCAGCTCCATTCAAAATCCGTCCTATACAACTCAAAACGCATCAACCCACCAATGCCATACAATTTTAGACAGGAAAAGGCTGAATCTGCATCAGATAACCATTTGTCTACCCCTTCACAACTCCTTTAGCCAATCTTACAATCGCCTCTAGAATCGTAGTCGACGCCATCGCCATCGCCAAACCTTCTCCCCTTTCAAAGATGCAACCTTTATCGTTGTTATCTGAAACTTTACGCAGTTTCCAATGTAATTGGCCAGAATCAGAGGATCCAATCGTGCTCAACAATCCATGGGGACTCCGAGTTGAATATTCTCGGATGTAATATCTCCCCAACTGCTTTAACCAATTTTTAAGAAAAGAAGAGTAAGAGAGAGGAGGAAGAAAATATCAGTGTTTGTTGACGTGTTGTTGTAGTTGGACTTTGTTGATATAAGATTATTTATAAGTAGAAAAAATATTTGGGGTGAAGAAGAAAATGAAAAGTCTGATTTAATTGGTTTAATTGCAGAGGTTTTAAAATAATATTTAATACTAAATTAATGAGAATTCTTGGAGGTTTTATAATTAATATTTTATTATACGTTTTTGTTGAAGGTTTTATAATTAATATTTAATAAAAAATTTGAATTAATATTAATATAATTTAATTAAGAAAAATAGAGTAGGAGAGAAAGTAATATTATATATGATGAGTTTGTATATAAACCTCCATATTAATACATTCAACATTATTATATATATTGTTATTATTAAATATAAAAATAAATATGTTATGTAATATTATATATTTTAATATAAAAATTATTGATAAAAAAATATTTTATATTATTAGTGTGAAAAAAATATAAATATTTCAAAATCCGTCCTATACAACTCAAAACGCATCAACCCACCAATACCATACAATTTTAGACAGGCAAAGGCTGAATCTGCATCAGATAACCATTTGTCTACCCATTCACAACTCCTTTAGCCAATCTTACAATCGCCTCTAGAATCGCAGTCGACGCCATCGCCATCGCCAAACCTTCTCCCCTTTCAAAGATGCAACCTTTATCGTTGTTATCTGAAACTTTACGCAGTTTCCAATGTAATTGGCCAGAATCAGAGGATCCAATCGTGCTTAACAATCCATGGGGACTCCGAGTTGAATATTCTCGGATGTAATATCTCCCCAACTGCTTTAACCAATTTTTAAGAAAAGAAGAGTAAGAGAGAGGAGGAAGAAAATATCAGTGTTTGTTGACGTGTTGTTGTAGTTAGACTTTGTTGATATAAGATTATTTATAAGTAGAAAAAATATTTGGGTGAAGAAGAAAATGAAAAGTCTGATTTAATTGGTTTAATTGCAGAGGTTTTAAAATAATATTTAATACTAAATTAATGAGAATTCTTGGAGGTTTTATAATTAATATTTTATTATACGTTTTTGTTGAAGGTTTTATAATTAATATTTAATGAAAAATTTGAATTAATATTAATATAATTTAATTAAAAAAAATAGAGTAGGAGAGAAAGTAATATTATATATGATGAGTTTGTATATGAACCTCCATATTAATACATTCAACATTATTATATATATTGTTATTATTAAATATAAAAATAAATATGTTATGTAATATTATATATTTTAATATAAAGATTATTGATAAAAAAAAATATTTTATATTATTAGTGTGAAAAAAATATAAATATTTATATGGTAAGAAGAGAAAAAAATACTGAAATATATATATATATATATATATATATATATATATATATATATATATATATATATATATTAGGAAAGAAATTTATATATATAAATATGTATATATATATTAGGAGAGAGAAAATAATTAAGATAAATAAATGAGGGAAGAGAAATTACCTGATTTGTGAATGATTTTGGAAGGAGTGTGTAGTACACCTCCAACATTTTAAATTAAGCGTCATTAGATATATATATAGATTCTGTGTGATACAAATAGACAAATATATATATATAAGCGAAATAATTATGACTTAAAATTAAAAATAAATAAATTATAATTTTAAAAAAATATATAGTTTGAATCACACTATATAATATATTAATGGTTGCTATATTCATTCAGTAGTTTAAAAATATTTAATCAAATACAACAAACATGAACTTTTACCTTAATTAAATTTTATTATATAAAAAATTGACACATTTAAGTTCCATTTTTTTATTTACATACACTTAAATTATAAAAAAATTAATAATCATTTGAATTTTTTTACATAAATTTACCATTTGACATTAATTTCATAATATCATAATTGTTAAACACTATCGATATAAAATATATAAATTTGAGAAATTTTAATATTGTGTGTATATTCTTTCACTTGTTGTATTTTTTTTTAAAAATATTATGTTAAGTTATCTAATCTCACATTTATTATAACGTTTTTTAGATACAACTGAAATAAAATATTATAAATATGGTCATTTTTATTCAAAATTATTTTTTTTGTTCTATTAATTTAATTTAATTTATCTATTTTTTTAACGTGAATTATCACATTATCTTAAATTGGCAAAAGTAATATTTAAGAAATATATATTTGTATTTTTTCTCTTTTATATATATTTATTTTAGCTTTACTCTATCTTTTAAAAAATTTTAAAATCAGTTTATTAAATAACAAAAATCAAAATATTAATTAAAATATATGTGAATAATGAACCATCTTTCTTATGTCAACATCAAATTATTGTTTCAAAAATATATATACTTATACTTAAGTGTTATTATATATATATATATATATATATATATATATATATATATATATATATTTTGGTTAAACAATAATATTAATTATTATTTTTATTAAAAATAATAATAATTTAATTTTATAATATTTTGTGTAAAAATATTAATTTATAATAATAATAATATAAATTAAATTAATAAATAGTTATCAATTATTTAAAAGATGTCAAAATAGAGTTAAATATTTTTTTTTATTAATTATGTATATATATATAAATAATTAAAATATTAATATTATTTATTAAAATACAATTTTACTTATAATTTTATTATAAAATATTTTATTAAGTTTTGTTATGAAAAAAAAAAATTATTAATTTTAAAACTTTAAAATTTGTTTTTCTAAATCCACGGAGACAATGAATCATTGACTTCCTCTTGATTTGATTCCTTGGTCTTCTTTCGTTTCCAATTTTTCTTCAAAATCTTGGTCTTCCTTCATTTCCAATTTTTCTTCGGGGTATCTATTGCGTCGTTGCCCCGTTGCATTGAAATCACCCTTCTCCTCTTCTTATTCTACTTATACCCTAAGGAGAAAGACGAGTCGATTTAAGAAAGATCTAGACCTAAGAAGAAATGAGTCTAGACGGTTATAAATACAATGAGAATTTGATGAGAAATTCATATAAAATGTACAAAAATTAAAAATTAATTATTTTTTAATTTTAAAAAAAAACTTTTCTAAATCCACGGAGGTAGAGAATCATTGGCTTCCTCTTGATTTTGAATCATCGTCTTCCTTCGCTTCCCATTTTTCTTCAAATCAAGATCGAATTTTTTCATCTAGGTTTCTTTTGCGTCCTCGTCGCCCTCCTCCTCTCGTGCTACCTATACCTAAGGAGAAATGAGAGACAATTGTACCGTGATAACCGTGAGATTTTGATGATAATTCATATAAAATGTGTAAAATTTTGGTAGATGTCACCCTAGATTTTTAATTTGAAGCATCATTATATATATTATCTCCCTTTAAGCAATTTGTATATATATTACCCTTACTTTTGACCTTCCCCATCAATAAAAAAAATTTCACACATACATTTAAGCCTCGTTTTATCTTTGGGTTATTGAGATAAAACTCAGGTTTTATCCCAAATCCCAACAATCCCATCACAACTCAAATCAATCATTTTATTAATTAAAATACCAAAACTACCCTTTAATTAAATTTAATATTATTTTTATTAATTACCTTAAATAAAAATTAAAACCCCATATAAATCTAACTATAACATATCATATTATTTATCATAACATTTAAATTTTAAATAATTTAAATAAATAAATAATTATACTAAAAAATAAAATTTATATATTTATCTAACAAATATTAATTAATTTATAGAAATACCTCATCTAAATTAAATATTTATAAACAAATTTATTCTAACTTTTTTTTATATAAACTAACTATAAACCATAATTTTAAATAAATATATTAATTAATTTAAGTTCATATTTTTTCAGTTTAATAAAATAAAAAATATTATAATGTAATTTTAAAAAAAATATTGCAACTCTAAAAATCTTATATAAACACATCTATTATCAAAATTTTATTTGTATTAATATAATACATCACATTCAAATAAAAAAAGTAATGACAATAAAATCTTAAACAACCCATATAAAATTATCATTTATTCATGTCTAATACAATCATACACTTTTTTAGAAAGCTCATCTCGAAATTGATCCATTTCATTACGAAGTAAAATATTAGGCGGCAATAAAATATCATCGTCTACTAGTACTTCAGTGTCATCGTTAGGGTTATCATCCACTATGACTTCTATATTATTCTTTCGAACAAAATTATGTAAACCTTCAATTGCTTGAATTATTTGAAGTTGTTTCGTAAGATTAAATCCACGTAATGATTTTCCGTTTGAGATAATTTGCCACTTATTTTTCCAAATTCCGAATGTCCTCTCTATGGTTGATCTGAGCGAAGAGTGTTGCATATTGAACATCTCTTTTCTCGTAGAAGGAAGTACTCCTTCAAAATGACGAGGATGGTAATTTATTCGAGGATGTGGGGCTAAATACCCTATTTGATTCGAATACCCAGAATCAACTAGATAATATTTTCCTGTAACAAATTAATAATTAGTTATAGTATTATTTACAATAAACCTGATATGTGTTTAATTAACGTACCCGGGAGTGGATGTGGAAAAAGATATTGAGGAGTATGTCGTGCTATATCAAGCACAGTTGAGTCGTGCATTGATCCTTCTACACCAGACACAAAATAAGTGAACATGAGATCATGGTTACATATTCCTATTACGTTAGTGGTTGTGTGCCCCGATCGTCCACGCCAACAATACGAATTTTCTGCTTTAGGATACACTTCCATGTGAGTACCATCTATAGCACCAATGCAATTCTGCACATATGACAACATAAATTAGATAATTTCTTACATAAGACAACACATATAAAATTAAAAAAAAATTGAAACCTTAAATATTTGACGTAATAGTGTTGTTGTAAACTTTTGATGTATAATATTTTGATCAATCGGTTGTATCTCAACAATACTTAGTCGATGAAGGGACTTTAGTACCATTGAAACGTATCGAGATATTGTTTGTTTAGAGTGACCAAATGTTATTCTCACACAAGACATACTATGACCATGTGCTAAATATTGTAAGGTCATCACCACTTGTTCCTCAACTCGAATTGAAGATCGTAAAATAGGCAACCCATACACTTGTACAAGTTGTTCTATAAGTAGTCTAAGACAATGAGTCTCCATTCTAATCATGTTTAGACATTTCTCATTGTCAGACATTTCTCATTGTCAGACATTATCACTTGTACAAGTTCCATACCTCGAGTAGAAGAATCCTTCATTGGGCGTGTTAATGAATAATTGAACGTGTCTCCCAATATCTCCATCAATAATGTTAAGAAAGATAGATCATATTCGTCTAACTCTGGTGGTAAATTAGAATGATCCATTTTTTTCCTGCAATGTAATGAAAATATAAAAATTAAACTATATAATTATAAAATACATTCATAGATTAACATATAATAATAATAATATATTAATTATAAAGGTGACACATAATTAAACAAAGTACTTAAATACCTTAAAAAAACTCATACATAATTAATACGATAGTGGTTAAATAACAAATACAACAGATCAATAATCCGGTGGTGGTGGGTATGGATAGTATGGTGGAAAATTAAGGTCACGGGGTTGATGACTTGGGAGATCTTTACTCATTGTTCCTGGATGAATATGCTTATTTTCATCAACTATGAACCGAAGATAGTCTAATTGTTCTTCTTGATCGTCAATTGCCAAGAAACTAACCATTAGATCTGGAAGGCACTGAAAACATTCACTTCAACCCTGTAGAGCTCTGATCTGCTACTAATTTTGTGTTTTTTAAGCATTGTGTCTATACACTTCTTTATAAAAGGTTGAGACCTCACCGATGGATTTACAGAACCGTGTGCAAATTGCATACTATCATTTGTGTGTTAATACGGTTCCGATATATTCATGTAGTCAGATTTCTCTTTGTGCTTATCTTTCTCTTGAAAGAACATAGAAATTATTTTTTTGCAAGGAGATAACCATGCGTTCTTTTTTTGGGGTGCATTGGATGAACTTGCTTTTCGTTTGTTCCTTGAACTGTCATAATTAGACTCCGTACCTTGGCTCTGGTTACCAACAAGTGGGTCATGAAAACCTTCATAAATGGTTTTATCAGAATCGCCAAACCCCTCGTCTATATTTAATGCATGTTCCATATTTTCACCAGTAGCAGCACGATGAGCCCCAAATTTTTTTTCCAACAAGTCATAATCTGTTATTTATTTGTTTTTTAATTGTAATAGCCCTTTTCAATTCTAAAAAAAATATTCCAATAAAATTAGAATCCAATAAAAATTTATTATGGATTGATTTTTTAATTTCAATTGAAATATTATTACCTTATGTTCTGCCCACCATTCGTCTAAGGCCGTAATCTCTTTTGTGTCGTTGTTAAATCCGATTCCAGTTGATTTTCTAGCCCGGCATATCAAGTTTCATAATTTTTTTTATTCTTGTAGTGGTTTTTGAATTGTTCATTTGTGTGATAAATTCGAAATCTCTCCCAAAATCTTTCAGCCAACATTTCACATGTGGGTTTTCGAAGCCCTCCTTCTACAAGTTTTTTATTCTCTTTTTCAATGACTAATAGTTCAAGAAAGTAGTTTCTCTTTCGGGACATGCTTCCCACTTCGCAGTATTTGGAGCAATACCTTGCCACTTTGACAAACTCATTTTCCTAACTGAAGGGAGGTTATTATTGTAAAATCCAGCATGTAATATTATCTTCATATACTATCATATCTATTGTACCATATATACATCATTTATATAACTTAAATATTCTACCAATTAAATACACCGATACAATAGATACATGTATTATTCTTTTCTATAACTTAAATATTCTACCAAAACAATACACAGATTCATATTCTTTTATAAATTACTTCATTCACAGACTTTATTTATATTCTTTTATAAATTACTTCATTCACAGTAATTCACAGACAGCAGTATAATTATATAATAATGATAATTATAATTTCAATTATTCACCGACAATAGTATAATTATATATAATAATGATAATTATAATTTCAATTATTATTATTATTTTTTAATTAGCTCATTCACAAGCAGTAATTAATATATGTTTAAACTAAAAAATCTCTTTTAATGGAAATCTTACTGATCAACATACAAAATGAAATGAAAAGCAATACTAATCGGCATACAAAATGAAAAGCAGCACTAATTAGTATATGTTCAAACTAAAAATCTCTTTATTCAAAGAACAGTATTAAACCGCATACGAAATGAAAAACATATGAGAACAGAACAGAAGACTAACCTGGAGTTGCAGCCGTTCACCTGGAATTAGAATGCGACAAAGATCTTAGATTTTTTTTAAATGAGTTATTTCCAGGTAACTACAAAGTATCAATGATCAAGTTTATATAGGGTTGATGAATGATGAAAATTGATCATGAAGGATGAGAACGAATCTTACCTGTTTCATATTCGCTGAAAATATTCACTGATTTCTGATCAGATTCCTCATAAAGGTTGAGTTGAAGGAATTGATCAAGGTTGAGTGTTATTAGGTGGGAGAAATGTTATTTGTTTTTAAAATATATATTTTTTAAATAAGTTAAAATTTATATAATTTTTTATTTTATTAAAGAAAAGTACAAATTTTATGTGTGAATATATCTTATAGAATATAATGAGAAAATAATAAAAGAAATTAATTAGAAAGGTAAATTAATATAATATATATTTATATATATATATATATATATTTTAAGATAAATAAACGTTATTTGTTTTTAAAATATTTATTAAAATAAATATAATTTTATAACTCGTTATTTAATTTGCATATTTTTTTTAATAAATATGAAAATATATATATATATATAATGAGAGAGAAAATAAAATATAGATTAATTATTATAAATATAAAATTTATATACATATAAGATGAATGAGAAAATAATAAAAAAATTAATTAGGTAGGTAAATTAATATATATATATATATAAATTAATATATATATATATATATATATATATATTTTAGGGGAGAGAAATGTTATTTGTTTTTAAAATATTTATTTTTTAAATAAATTAAAATATATATAATATTTTATTTTATTAAAAAAAGTATAATTCTTTTTGAGAATATATACATATAAATAAATGAAAAAATAATAATAAAAATAATTAGAAAAGTAAATTAATATAATATAATATATAACTATCTATATATATTTTTTTAGGAGAGAGAAATGTTATTTGTTTTTAAAATATTTATTTTTTAAATAAATTAAAAAATATATAATTTTTTATTTTATTAAAAAAAATATAATTTTTTTGTAAGACAATATATATATATTATAAAGATGGGAGAAGAATGATAAATTTGTAGTTTTATTTTAAATTTAATATTATATTAAATCTTTAATATATATATATATTATGTGTTATTATTATTATTATTATTATTATTATTATTATTATTATTATTATTATTATTATTATTATGTATACTATAAATATTTATATATAAAAATAGTTAAATATGTAATATTAAATATAAGTTTATATAAAATTAATAAAGAAAATAATATATATATATATATATATATATATATATGTGTGTGTGAAAGATAAAATAATATAAATAATAATTAGAAAAGAGAAATGTGTAATTAGGAAAGGAAATATAAATTAGTAATTTATTTTTAGAGAAAATTTGAGAATTATTATTGTTTATATAAAAATATTTATACATAAAAATAAATAAATACTTAATATTAAATATATAAATATAAAATTATTAATAAGATAATATTTATTTTATATAATTTGTATGAAAAAAATATTTATTTATATAAAATTAATAAAGAAAAAAAATATTTATACAAGAGATAAATAAATAAAAAATAATTAGGAAAAATAAATTAATAATTATGGTAAATGAGATGTGTGAGAACGATAGATGTCGCCCTAAATTTAGTATATTAAGTATTATTAGATATATATAGATTTTAACTAGTTTTGTTTCAAAACAAACGTTCATGATAGAATGACTATTCCTTACCGTTGCTTTCTTGTGAAAATAAAATAAAATTTGTTTGGATTTTAATTATTAAAAAATATATTTTTTTAATTTTAAAAATATAAATTTAATAAAAACAAAGTAGATGTTAAATTAAAATAATAATAATATGGATTGATATATATTTTTTTTTATAAAATATCAACATGAAACGAAATCCAAGACTGCTCCGCCGCTTCTAGGGTTTGGTGGGTCCATCTCTTTTCATAAAAATATATATATATATATATATATATATATATATATATATATCAAACTTGTCTATCCATATGTGTTTTCAAACTTAAAACATAGTTGTTACTAGAGTTAGAATTTGTTATTAATTTTATAAATCATTTATTTCAGATGCTTGAAATGGAACGAACACCCTCTGTCGTTGAAGTATTCAAAAGGATCCGTACCCCAAAACCTACCAAAGAAAACCCAACCCCCATCCCGGATGAACTAGCACAAGAGAAAATTGTAAGTGAATTGAATTTAAATAAATTACTTATAGCTAGTTTATTTATTATGTAAATGATATTTTATTTCAAATGTGCAGGTTGAGATGGAGGAAGTAAGAAGTAACGAACCAGAAATATCTGACTTTGATTTGACGGAGAGGGTGTTCGGACGCCAAAAGTATGAGGAAGTTGTCGGTATGGGATCAGGCATCTGACCTACACACTTTCGAGAGGATCGTCGAAGTGACAACAACTCACAACGATTCACTGATCGGTTGTTTGAGGAGAATCAAAGATTGGCGATGAAATTGGAGGAATTAGAAAAGAGGGATGAAGAAAGAACTCGAACGATTAATGAAATACAAGCGGAGAAGTTAGAAATGAGGACAAGAATGGAGGAATTTTAAATGTTTATGAGGCAATATCGACCACCCCCCTCCACCCACCAACTAATTCTAGTAAGTTTCTCATTGGTTGTTTTGACTGAGTACGTTTTAATTCGAATGATAACAAGTTGTTTGAATGATTGGTTTGGTTTAGATTTTTGGAATGATATGGTCATTTGGTTTATGAATGTTATTTGTATATATTGGTTTGGTTGAATAGGTTTGGTTGCGCATAAAATAATCGACCTATTTTGTACATTTTGTAGGGAAAAACCAAAAAGTTAAATAAAAATCTTTCGGTTTTTCTTCAAAGGAAAAACCGAGAGTTATATGGAAAGCTTTCGGTTTTTCCTTTGAAGAAAAACCGAAAGTTCTTCATACACCTCTCGGTTTTGTTTCATATTAAAAAACAAAAGTTAATTGGAAAATTTTCGGTTTTTCACTTTGAAGAAAAGCCGAAGTTAATTGGAAAACTTTCGGTTTTTCCCTCTGGAGAAAAACCGAAAGTTAATTGAAAAACTTTCGGTTTTTCCCTTTGAGGAAAAACTGAAAGTTTTCCAATTAACTTTCAGTTTTTCTCTCGGGTGTCTAAGCCGAAAACTCTACGATATCTCTCGATAAATGTCCAATCATATGTACCGAAAGAGTAATACAGAAGAATGGCGAGTCACCCAAACTTTCGGTATTAGGTCAATATCGAAAGATATAGGGTTATTAGCGAGAGTTTTTACTCTCAATTTTGATCTCTTTTTCACCAGTGTAATTATATTTAAATAAATCTAACGTGAACCTAACCCTAAAAAATCTTCTCTTTGAAGTGAGCTTCAAGGAGGAGGCTATGCTCCAAAGGTGACTTCAGATCTGTGACCTTTCAAGAAGATAGTCATCATCCAACGCTGTCTAATCTCATGAAAGCTAAATGAAGTTAACAACATTGAATTAATTTAACTTCTTATTTTTTTTCTTAAATCATTAAATATTAATTAAATAATTAATTATTTAATTATTTGGATCAAATTTAACTTTAACTCACGTTTTTTATTTTTATTTGATTTTATGTACCCAAAATTTTCATTTCCATTCATTAAGACTATCTACAGTAGGGTATCAAATTTTTTCATTTAATACCCTGCTAAATCAGCTTAACACCTTTTTTAACACTCACTTTTTAGCATGTCTTACAATAGAGTGTTATTCAATGTATCAAAATTATTTTTTCACTTTTTTTTCACTTCCACATCATTTAAGTATATACACACATAATTTCATTTTTGTAAACCACAAACAATATTATTCATCACTTGGTAAATCAAACATACAAATATTATTTAAAACAAAGAAGAAAACAAACACTCTAAACATTTGGATCTTCTGAACGTTCAATGTTTTGGTTCGAAGGTTGTATATTTGGGTTTTGAGCTTTATTTGGGAAGTAATTTAGAAAGAAGTTGTAGTTTTGTGAAAGATCCATGAAAGAGTTTGAAGATTTCAAAAGAAAGGTGATACAAACAAGGATGATAATATGGTGGAAAATTTCAGAAATTTTTTGGTGTCCAAATGACACAAACCAAGTGTCTATTTATAGATCTCGAAAAACAAAAAATAATGATATATATATTTTTTATTTTGATAAATTATTATGCAAAAGTAGTATTTAAAAAAAACAAAACAAAAAAATAACCCACTAGCGCTGCCACTTGGCGCGTTGTCATTGGGCCACATCAGCTGGAAATAAAATTTGCACTGGTATCAAAATTTGATATCCATTTTTTAATCCTCAAAATTTGATACCCATTTGTATCGTGTTGCACCATTTATTCCCCATTTAACACCTTATTTAACCCCTGATATGGATCTTGCTTTGGGTAGTCTAATCGAATTAATTTAAAATTCTAACAAGGTTTTGGCTAAAAAATTATTTGTTTGATAAACAAATATTTGGGTTTTAATTATTAAAATATTTGTTTTTAAAAAATATAAATTTAATAAAAACAAAGGCCTTGTCCGTTTATGGGTAGGGGTAAGAAAAATTACCGATATTATAGATATATCGAAAATACCGTGTACTGTAATATATCGAAAATATCGATTTTTAAGGTATACCGAAAAAATGTAAGGTATGGTACCGATACCGAAATTATTGGTACGGTAAAAGTAAGAGATTTTTAAAATTTTGGAATATTAAGATATATTGAAATAGTATATAAATTAATATATATATATATATATATATATATATATATATATATATATATATATATATATATATATATATATAATACTTACAAGCAAATAATTAAATAGATTTATATTAATTTAATTATAAAAATATAATTTTTGAATAATATCCAAATATAATTTTACTAAAATATTATTTAATATATGCTATCTCTACCTTACAGATAAGATTTTTTTTTTTTTAAGTTAATATGTTTTTTATGTATCAAATTTATAATACTGATACCGTACCGAAATTAAGGTATATCGAAATCAAGGTAAGGTAAATGTATGATTTTTTGTATACCGAAATTAAGGTATACCGAAATCAAGGTATATCGAAATCAAGGTGAGGTAAATGTATGAATTTTTTGTATACCGAAAATTTCGGTAAGGTATAAGGTATGGATAAAACATTAATGTACACCCCCACTCCTAGTTATGAGTTTTTTTTTAAATCAAGAGAGAGAAAAATTGATTGATGGGTAATAATTTTAAGAGGAGTGATAGAGGGAGAGAATTTGGTGAGAGAAAAATTGATTGATGGGTAATAATTTTAAGAGGAGTGATAGAGGGAGAGAATTTGGTGAGAGAAAAATTGATTGATGGGTAATAATTTTAAGAGGAGTGATAGAGGGAGGAAATTTGGTGAGGGAATGACGTGTCATCACCTTCTTCATTGGTTTGGTTGTAAAATGTAAAAGTGGGAGGAAAGAGAGAAAATAGAGAAATTATTTGATTTTTTCACATCATTCCCTCACCAAATTCCCTTACCTAATCATTTCTCTAATTTTAATTTTAAAGAGGTAATGATTAATTTTGGTAAAAAGAATTAAAAAGTATTAATATATATAAATAAAATAAAATTAGTAATTTAAAATAAAATATATTTTAGTATTTTGATGAATAAAATAGATGATGCCATTAGTAGTAAAAAGTGATTGATTCAAAATTTAATTTGATAAAGATTAAAATAAATACTTTCCTAAAAAGCAGATACCAAACTTGTCTGTACATATATGTTTTCAGACACTAAAACATAGCTGTTACTAGAGTTGGAGAATTTGCTTGTTCGTGCATTTGTTGATAATGGCAGCAGGTGGTCGAAATAGCGTCCGCATCATCGTCGCCGGAGAGAAAAGCACCCGAAAATCAAGTTTGATTCTCACTGCGGCGGCTGATGCGTTTCCCTACAATATTCCTCCACTGTTGCCGCCCACGAGGTTGCCAGATGATATCTACCCTGACCGAGTTCCCGTCGTTATCATCGACACCTCTTCTAGGTTTAAACTTATTCTATAATTTCTCCCATTTAAAATGTTCAAGCTTTTTGCATGTGTATTCAATGAGGATCATATGTGTTTATGTATGTTTCTGAATGTCATTCAGTCTGGAGAGTAGAGGTAAACTGGACGAAGAACTGAAGAAAGCTGATGATATTGTCCTTACGTATTGTCACGGCCCATTAGAGTCACGACCCAATCCAGGGGATGTCGAGGCTCATTAAGGTCTGGGCCTGATAGTGCGCTAATCTTCTTAGCCCAAAAGGAGGCCCATTTGCCTAAGTAGGCCCAATGAATCTTCTAATTAAGGAAGAGATTATAAGATATTTTAATTAAGGAAGTAATTAGAAGATATCTTCTAATCAAGGAAGTAGATTAGAAGATATATTCTAATTAAGGTAGAGATTACAAGAGATATTCTCAATTAGGTAGGGATATTCTTGTTATGGAAGGGATATTCTAAATTAGTATAATTAAATTGTAATTAGAATGCAATTCCTAATTTAATACGTGTAAGCCCTATAAATACCCTGAAGGTATTCCATTGTAATCACCAAGTATTCGAGTAATATACTATTCTTTTTAAGAGTTACTCTCTCTCTCTCTAGAATTCTTGTGTCAATTCTATTAAGCACCGAGTGTTGCGTCGAGTAAGGCTGACTAATTACTCGTTCTTGCGAAGATCGTAATTAGTGCCGCACGGATCGTCAGTGAAAAGACTGAGCCCGTGACAATTGGTATCAGAGCTGAAATGACGAAGAGATCAGAAGAAAATTCAAAGGTCGTCGTGGACGAAGTAGAGAATCTTCCCCACGGGACCGGAGAAGATGGTAGGAACTCTCGCAAAGTTCAGGCGGGAGGAACCAAAGCTACCAAAGAAAGAGAAAGATCAAGAGACGCTATCGTTGACATCATCGCCAGGTTGGAGAAGGTAGAACTCACCGTGGCGTACGGACAAGATAATGACGGGGACCTAGAGGAACGCATTGCCGAGCTTGAGAAGGAAAGAGACGAGCTCCGAGGAGGAATGCAAGGTGCCCTGAACGAAGGCTTGTCCAAATGTCAAGAGCAAGCTCAGATCGTGGAGAAGACCCTCCTTGGTGAAATCAGGACCTTGACTGAGAAACTCGAGGTAATGACTTCTAAGTTACAAGATACCGAAGAGGATGTGGCGTTACTCAAGAAGGCGGTTGCGCAAGAGTGCGGACGCGCGCCTGTAGGAGTCCCCAATCCGATAAGGATAGACATTCCAAGGCCTAAAGCGTATTTAGGCGAGAGGAATGCGAAGGAGATCGACAACTTCTTATGGAGTCTGGACCAGTACTTCAAAGCACTCGGCCTAGTAGAAGAGGCGAGGAAGATTGATACTGCCACGACATACCTGGAAGACACCGCAATGCTGTGGTGGAGGCGAAGGAGTAGCGACATTGAAAAAGGTACGTGTTCTATCAATACCTGGGGTGAATTCAAGGAGGAACTCAAGAGACAGTTCTATCCTGAAAACGCTATTCGAGAAGCAAGGGCCAAGTTGCGGCGACTCTCACAAAGAGGGAGTATCAAGGAGTATGTCAAGGAGTTTATCGCTACTCTCCTTGAGATCCCTAACTACTCAGACGACGAAGCCTTGTTTGCCTTCACTGATGGTCTACAAATGTGGGCGAAGTTGGAATTGGAACGACGTAGTGTCCAAGATCTAAGCTCCGCAATTGCCGTGGCTGAATCTCTTGTCGAGATGAGAAGGCAAGAGAAACCAAAGTCGACCTATGAGAGGAATGACAATGGGGAAAATGGTGGAGACCATATCTATAACAATGAAGACCCAGTTAAGTTTACCAAATCCAATGGTAAAGGAGATCGTGACGAGAAACATGGAGAGAAACCCCGGATAAAGTGTTTCTTTTGCGAAGGGCCGCACAAAGCAAGAGAGTGCCCTGTGAAGAATAAACTATCAGCATTGATGGAGGAACAAGAACGCCTTCACGATGAAGCTCGCTTGGGGTCGTTAAACCTAATCAGTGCCGTTACAGCAAAATTTGATAAGTCAAAGTCCGCGAAGAAAGGACGACTATTTGTGGGAACTAGAGTAAGAAACCACATGGTTAAAGCTTTGTTGGATACGGGAGCCAACAACAATTTTCTAGAGGTAAAGGAGGCGGGAAGATTGGGGATTAAGTACACTAAAGAGAAAGGGTGGCTTAAAGCAGTCAACTCGGCACCAAGTGCGACTTATGGAGTTGCTCGTAATGTGAAGATCAACTTGGGGGAGTGGACCGGCCTTATGGATTTCTCCATTATCGACATGGATGACTACAAAATGGTTCTCGGCATAGAGTTCCTAGACAAGGTAAATGCCATCCTACTCCCTTCTGCCAATATGATGTACATTCTAGAGCAATGTAATACTCGCACAATACCTCTAACAAGAGAGGGTAGGAGAGAAACTAGGCACCTATCTGCCATGCAACTCTCAAAAAGTGCGGAGGACATCTACCCATCATCTTTTGTCATTGTGAAAGAAGATGAGAAGACTGCGTCTAAAGAGAAGATACATCCAGAAGTTACAATTGTCCTAGAGAAAGGTCACGATGTAATGCCCGCTGGAGTATCAGAGAAACTCCACCATAAGAGAGAGGTGGAGAATAGAGAAGAGTTAGTCAAATGTACTAAACCATCGGCGACGGTTTTTTATCGCATGAAACCTCCCAAATTGGAGGAATCGAAGAGGCAACCGGAGGAGTTTCTCTTCAAGAAAGAGAAGTGCAAAGTAGCAAAGACCGCCAAAAGAATGAAGCAATGGAAGGACAAGAAGAGAAGACACTTGGAGTTCGGAGGAAACCGAGTGATAGTAAAACTTCTCCTCCATCAAGAGAGTCGATTTTCCAAAGTTCACAAGGGGCTTGTGAGGCAATACAAAGGCCCTTTCTTAGAGAAGAAACGGGTTGGAAAGTCAGCATTTCGCTCAAAACTTCTATCTTGTGTGGAGACATCATCCAGGCCTACAAGGAGGAAGCAACGAGGACGTCGCCAGATTGAGTGGGGGAGAATGTCACGGCCCATTAGAGTCACGACCCAATCCAAGGGATGTCGAGGCTCATTAAGGTCTGGGCCTGATAGTGCGCTAATCTTCTTAGCCCAAAAGGAGGCCAATTTGCCTAAGTAGGCCCAATGAATCTTCTAATTAAGGAAGAGATTAGAAGATATTTTAATTAAGGAAGTAATTAGAAGATATATTCTAATCAAGGAAGTGATTAGAAGATATATTCTAATTAAGGTAGAGATTACAAGAGATATTCTCAATTAGGTAGGGATATTCTTGTTATGGAAGGGATATTCTAAATTAGTATAATTAAATTGTAATTAGAATGCAATTCTAATTTAATACGTGTAAGTCCTATAAATACCCTGAAGGTATTCCATTGTAATCACCAAGTATTCGAGTAATATACTATTCTTTTTAAGAGTTACTCTCTCTCTAGAATTCTTGTGTCAATTCTATTAAACGCCGAGTGTTGCGTCGAGTAAGGCTGACTAATTACTCGTTCTTGCGAAGATCGTAATTAGTGCCGCACGGATCGTCAGTGAAAAGACTGAGCCCGTGACAGTATGCATGTGACCAGCCGGAAACTCTGAATAAATTGAGTACTTTCTGGCTGCCAGAACTTCGAAGAATGGAGGTTGGTATGTTAAATATAGCAGTTTGAAAGCTGAGTACTGTCTGCAAGTAAATTATGTTATTTGAACTGGGGGAATTTCAATTTGTTCTTTTTCTTGTTTTTGGAAGAAGGAAACTAGTCTGAGAACTTATTGCATTATTGATTTCATACAAATATCTTTCAGTACTGACTTAGATTGCTTGTATTCGAGCAGGTGAAGGTTCCAGTTATAGTCGTGGGTTGCAAGCTGGATTTGAGAGATGAACAACATTCGGTGACATTGGAGCAGGTAATGTCACCGATAATGCAGGAGTTTCGAGAGATTGAAACTTGTATCGAATGCTCTGCTTATAAACATATTCAGGTATGGTTAATGATCTGATAGCGGGTTCTGTTTCATTGCTTAAAAAGATTTGGTACCTTTTAAGTATTTTTCTTTTTGTGATTGAATGTAAGAGAATATTAATAAGTCTTTTTTGGTATCTACTTATTTCTTTAAATTTAAACTAATATGCTTAGTGTTTCTTCCTGTAAGTAAGTCTATGACCTTACCATACCTTCTGGGTCCAAACTCACGATGTATCTTTTACATGGTACTCATTCTAAGAGCTTTCAAATAAATGTAACTTATGCACCGTATCATGTATTAAAAATGACTTTCCATTGACATAAGTTTCTATTAACATGTGACATGAGTGCTTGTGCATTCATCTGCATTTTCTTCATATGCTTAATGTTCCCCGAGGTAAATATGTGTTTATTTACTATATGTATATTTTCTTACTTTTTCTAGTGCTTGTTCAGCTGTCTTCTTTGAATAACCTAAGCTTTGTTTGATATAAGGTAAATCCAAAGTCAATTCTATATAACATCATTATAACTTCTACCCAAAACACCTACATTTTAGGCATCTTATTTTTGTTCTTTTTATTTTATGTATTATTTTTAATCACAACCATTATCCAACTTAAACTAACTGCCTCATGCAATTCCTTGTTTTGCAGATCCCTGAAGTTTTTTATTATGCACAGAAAGCAGTACTTCATCCTACAGGTCCACTGTTTGATAAGGAGTCACAAACTTTGAAGCCACGCTGTGTCAGGGCTCTAAAACGGATATTCATTCTTTGTGATCATGACAGGGATGGTGCACTAAGTGACGCAGAATTGAATGATTTTCAGGTACTTAACCATTTTTATTTTTGGGGATATCTCTATGTGTAGAAGATATAAAACTAATTGCTCCGGTTGGGTTTTAAAAAAATCCTTATATAATCAAACATCGTTTTATCCACTCTCTCATCAATCACATCACTCAATTCATTAACCAAAATACTAAAAAAACCCTCTATTTCTTTAAAAAAAAAATATTTTATCATTATATATTAATACTCTATAATCATTTTAATCAAGATTTTTTAAATAATCCCAGGTTTATTCTAATAAATATATACCGAACAAGCCTAAGTAAGCAAATCCATATACAGATAATGTGTTGATTACCATTGATTTATTTGCAAATTTGGCTGTAGTTAGAATATTTGTTTTGGTTGTAGTCTATTACCATAATCGTACAAGGAAGAATTGTCTATATATGATACATTCAATGTACTAATCATTACATTGGACTTGTATATAAAAGACATGATTTGTACTTAATAGTTTGTATTTTCTCCATGGTATACTGCCAAAACGCCTCCAATTTCCAAAACACCCTCATTTATATCATAGCACACTCAACGAAAACTCTTTGCCTATGAGCAAACACCATGTTTACAACCACTGTTTTTATCGACACTGAAAGTCCTTGAAACCTTCAAAGACCCCGGACCGACAACCCAAAATTCAAAATCTAGGATGTTAGAACACCTCGTGATGTCGTGACTGCCAAACTCAATGGCCAACGTAGTTGGAGAGCACGCCCTCCTTCAACAAATGATGTTAGAACAACCCAAAATTCAAAATCTAGGATGTTAGAACACCTCGTGATGTCGTGACTGCCAAACTCAATGGCCAACATAGTTGGAGAGCATGCCCTCCTTCAACAAATGATGAAACACATTTGGGACGAGGTGACAGATACATGCTCCTAAATCGACAACGCCTCTGAACTCTTTGAATTTGAACAAAGAATCCAATACCTCTAACAAGGTGATCACACTTCGTCCCAGATGTGGCCACAAGTTATCTTTGAACCGCCGTAATGGATCAACAAAATAGATGCTGAGACCCATTAGAAGTCATAGAACAACGACAAACATTCAAAACATTGTTCGGGTTGAACATCTTTCTTAACAACACCCGTTCATGAATTTTGATACTTAAATTGTTCAATGCGTTTACTTAAATTCGCCAATAAGAAAGACTTTAAAGGCTCATGTTTGGCCCAACCATCCCTTTATATGCCTCTCTATTCACTCAACTCACCTCCATGAGAGATCTATGAGCAACAACCAAAAGAAAACCAATCCTGACTCAACTGTCCTTGGTGCGATCACTACTGCAAAGCTGGACACATAAAGGAAAAATGTTGGGTTAACCATGGCGATTGAAGCAAAGGTATGATTGACATTCTCAAGCATATGTTGCTGCACAAACCATCACTGGATAAACAAATACAACTTTGCGCTAAATTGTCTAAAAACAAATTCCATCAAAGTCCATTTTGTCTCACGATGAGTTTGCCTACATGGATTCTTTATAGCCCACTCAGGCATTTTATTGATTCCAAAAATAAAACAAGTCTTTCTGTAGATGGACCATTGACTAGGGACATCTAATCATATGAAGATAGTCATATCCGCAAACGCATGTATGACCCAAAACCACTAGTGATAATTCAAAATGAAACATATTTAAAAACTATCATTTATGATCCCTCATTGGAGTTTAATTTATATCCATTGGTAAACTAGCTGTTGATATGAAATGTCGTGTTGAATTTTTCCCACATCATTGTCAATTTCAGGTTGCAGAGGATGATAGTTTTATTGAGGACTCTACCTCACGTGTGTCACACTCACCTAGCTACGTGAACCTATATAATTGTAATTTCTCTTTTAGTAGTAAATCTTCTTAATTACTTCCTTCTGAAGAAAAAATGCCTAAACCACTAAACCCTTTGCACTCATTCATAGTAATGTTCGAAGGCAATACCATGTCAAAACTCTCACAAAGGATTGTTGGTTCATAACCTTTGTTGATAACCATAACACATCATCAGGCTTACCAACCTGTCGTTTTACAGCAGTTACCATTGCCTTCTGATTCTGACGAAAGATGCTTAAAATAGGATCTCATCTGACCTTCCTGAAGTGAAGGAAGAGAGAAAACTTCCCACACCTTATGTTTTGGTGAAAGAAAAATGTGTTGCATGTCTCATTTTCGAAAAATTCTCATGATCCAACACAATTCCACCCATCCATTAAAGTTCTCAAAATCAATAAACAGTAGCGGCCCTAAGGTTTGGGGTACCCTAAGCGAAAAAATATATTTGTTCATGTTTTTTATTTCACTACATATGTTTTAGGTTATATTCAATAAATATAATAGTTTTGTATCATGATTAACAAATAACCCAGTCTAGTTTATTAAATGTCATGTTACCACATATTGTAGTCTAGGGTTCAAACCTTGTTAGTGCACTCTTTTTTAATTTTATTTGGGTGCCGGTGGGAGGGTTAGCCCTAGGCAGCCACCTAGCTGGCCTCACCCAATGGCCGGCCATGTCAACAAATCCAAAGACTACTTTGCTTCAAATCAGGTACTTTCTTGATTTCAGAAGTCATCACCCACCTCAATTCTTGTGTAATCGATTGAAGTATTGCAAAGCTTAATTTATACTCTTGCACTACAAAATTGTGGTTCTAAAGAATAATGAATGGAATTGGAATTTTCATGGAAAAGGTAGTAAAATTGCTGTGTTAATCAAGCAGCCATGATCTTTGCCAAGAATTTGGTTCACCACAATAGAGCAAAGCACATAGAACTTGACAAACACTTAATTTAATGAGGCGAACAAAAATGTGGACTCACATATATTCCATCACAACAACAAATAGCTGACATACTCATGCGCTCCAATTAATCAACTTTGAATAGCTACATGGCAAGTTGAGAATGTACAACATGAACAATCCAACTTCAGGGGAGTGCATAAGATATGAAAATATGTGAGCAATCCACATACCAGGAATCTAAAGGTTACCATTGCTTTAATTGCATATTTGATTAATTGTCTTTATTTCCCTGAATGTCTAAAGAAGGATTGTATATATAGATACCTTCAATGTACAAACCATCCCATTCAAATAATATACAAAATAAATATGTCTTCTTGTCCTCCTTGACACTTACTTTAGTATGCATTATGAAATAGTGTGAATGTGATCATATGTTGTGGTGTATACTTATCTTCATGATTGTTTTTAACAGATCAAATGTTTCAATGCTCCACTCCCACCTTCTGAAATTGTGGGTGTCAAGAGAGTTGTTCAAGAAAAACTGCCAGAGGGTGTAAATGATCGAGGCCTGACGTTGTCAGGCTTCCTTTTTCTCCACGCAATATTCATTGAGAAGGGCCGCCTTGAGACATGGACTGTCCTTCGCAAGTTTGGATATAATAATGATATCCGACTTAGTGATGATCAGCTTCCGGGCCCAATCAAGCACACACCTGATCAGGTAAACTCATGATTGAGGATCAAGAATCCATTCCTATCCCCTTTACAGTGGTAGTACTGATGAATGCTTCTAGTTATGTTTTGGTTCATATTGTTTATTCTAGATCTCCCATGCTTGCTGCAAGTACATTTTTACATGGGCATAGCTCTCACCCATAACACACTTGGATTTTGTTATACACATAAACACCATTCTATCACATGCTTCACTTTCATTGTTGCCTTAAGCTTTATTTTTAGTTTCGTAATTGGAGTACTAGAAGTGATTCTAAGCGTCAAGGTTAGTTTTCTATTTATTCTTTGTCTGCAGTTAGTAGATAGAGGTGTTGATGCACCAACCCATAGTAGTTTAAATGGATAGGGTTTGGACTTCACAGGCTTAGGTTGCAAGTTTGAATCTCACTTAAGTACTTTCATTGAAGTGGGGGGTAATGACAGTAGGATAGTTAACCTTCTCTAGGGAAACCCTGGTTAAAAAGAATAGATAGACGTGTTGATATATGCAGCTTCATTCACGTGATGACCATTGGAAAGGAGGACTTACCTTACCATGTTGGACACCAAATTGAATTGACCAAAAGCGTTACCTTATTTCCTCAAGTTCTGCACACATATGCAAACTTGTTCAGAGGCCTTCTAGTTTCAACTTTATTATAGAATTTTATTTTTCTTTCTTGCAATGCTTGTTGTAAATCTTATTATTATCATTCATTGAGTCTAACTCCTTAATTCTCTCTTGGTGCTCCACTATTTTGGTGTGTTGCAAGCAGTTAGTATTTCTAGTTGTTGATAAATGTGTTAATTAATGTAGAGACTGGAACTGACAAATGAAGCAATGGATTTTCTTCGTGGAATCTTCTTGATGTATGACATTGATGGGGTAATAACCACATATTCTCTTTACACATGATAGTATTATATTTATTGGCATGCTCCTAGATGATGTAGATTTGTTTCTTTCTATTTCTGTCATATTCTTCTATGTCCTTTTGTGCATGGACAATTGAGTGGTGTATACTAGAATTCACCTGGCATGTTAGCTGAATTTTGGTGGATAGATCTTAGATGAATATTTTTGCTTAATCATCTCCATGTCATGTTAAAAGTGTTCATATACAGGAGTCTAACCTCATATGAATCCAGTATGTTTCAATATTTTATTTAAGCAACCTTATGCTTTGTTGAAGTGAATATAATTTTGTTTTGGGCATATTGAGATGCTTCAGGCTGCCAAAGACTTGATTATCATATTTATTATTTACTTTTGGGGGAAAGAGAAATTTCCAAGGAGTCGGAAACTTCCAGGTGCATCATGTTGTTCTGGAACTTCTAAGCATAATTTGCTTGCTTTTATATATATATATATATATATATATATATATATATATATATATATATATATATATATATATATATATATATATATATATATATATATATATATATATATATATATATATATATATATATATATATCCTTCACTATAAAGTTGAAAGCATGTCACTTTTTAACTAATAGCTGATCTATCTCTTGCTTATTTGACTGTATTCACTATGCCATGGCTGTACATGAGCTACTTAATGAACTAGAGTTTATCTTACTCTGTTCATATCTTGATTGAACATATATTTTTATTTTTGTTATACTATGACTTTTATCTGTTTAATTCAGATGATTTTTCTTTTGGAAGTATTAGCCTGAATAAGAACAAGATGGTGCCATTGTACCCAATCTTGTATTCCATATGTTTTGTGCACTTGCATATAATCTATGTCATAACTCATAAGTTATTTGATTAACTTTAAAGTTCTCACCTGGAAGCTCTTTGCTCAATGGTTTTGTATGCAAGTAACTTATTATGTCTGGTTGTGCTTCCATTTGCTGTGTTCCTATTGCATTTGAATAATGGTATGATTTAGCTACCACTATTCCCGTTTCCTTTTTGACTAAACAAATACACTTACCAGGATGGTGCCCTACGACATGCTGAGCTGGAAGATCTTTTTTCTACAGCACCAGACAGGTATTTAATTTTGTCTTGCAAGTCAATGTTACTCTACGTTGTTTGTTCATCCTTTATGTAATATTGGTATTTTTCTCCCTTTGAGTTTGGTGCGATTCTTAGGATCGAGGTATTTATATTGTAATGTTGTGGACATGCTAAGTAGACTTGGTATGATGTTTTTTTTTTTGACATTAAAGCTTGCAATTATATACATATATATATATATATATATATATGTATGTATGTATGAATTCTGCTAATTGTGACATCAATACAAATAAGAAACGATCCAAAAGTAGAAAGAAAGGAAAGAAAAGCCTTTGGACAATAGGACATGAATCTTCCTAGGATGAGAGCTTCAAACACTAACATCAAAAATAAAGAAACACAAGCTAGCTCCCACTAATAATCACATTGCTATCCATGGTCAGTCACATCATCCACATCAAAGTTAATCAAACATATCATAATATAATCCTCTCAACACAATCCAACCAAAAGCCCTAGGAAATCACTCGATTCATGCCCTGGGAACAACAAAACCACTATATTCTTAACATGTTCTCTTCAATACCGTCCAAATAATCGCAATCATTATGAATAGGAATAACATTGGTAACATCCACACTGTATCCTCACCTCTATCATTCTTTCTCATCTTTACTCTACTATTTTCTCATCTAAGTCTATTTGTCTTCTCATCTCTTTTTGACTCTGATTTTAACTATAACACACTTCCACAAGCTGTATAAATTGACACACATAAAAAGAGATTTGGTCAAGAATGAGATCTCTAGTCAAATGTCACTAGTAAATGAGGAGGGAACATACTAGGTAATATAAGGGATAGAGTAGAAAAAACGGATAACTTTACTTAAATAACTATCCAGAGACCAGCTGACTTAGTTAACTGCTGTAACTGGCCAAGCCATAAATAGATACTGAGAGGTATAGTAGAAGCCAGGATTGTAATAATGTAACTCTTATCTCTCTTCTCATTTAATCTATCGTCTCTTCTTGATTCTCCATTGTCCCATCTTCTCTCTCTAGTTTCTATACCTGTTACACATAATCATTTAAAAGACATTACTAAAAAACTTTGGTCAACTATTTTGCATGCCAACATTTAAGCTCTGTCTTATGGTTCATGTATTACTGGGATTATTTTCCTAATATGTAAAAAATACTTATGGGAATTTTATTTCGGGATCTGTCTACTCCACTCCATTGTGGCTTATTCACTATCATATTTTGTTGATGTTTTTCTTTCATCACTCATCTCTACTTATTTTTGAGATGCAGTCCCTGGGAAGAAGCACCGTATGCAGATGCGGCTGAGAAGACTGCCATGGGTGGACTGACCCTTGATGGGTTCTTGTCAGAGGTATGTTTCCTGAATGCCTTTTTGCTAATTTTCAGATTTATTTTTACTTTTTCTTTCTTATGCTTGCAATCTTCCATAATTTCTTGCCTCATTTAATATGCTTTTATTCTATGGATGTAAAACATGTTGTAAATAATAAAATAGGTAGAAATATGTTCTCTCTAATTATTATGAAGATTATATTGTGGTTCAAACATCTGTTGATTTTATTGAGAACCTGAAGTTACTAGTGAATGTTATCTTTTATTGTTGTTAAAATATTTTAGCTGAACTAAATATTTGGTGTATTTTAATATGTTATCATCTTCCAAACAATGTTGAATTAGTCATCTGAGAAGATGATCAATGTAAATCTCCCAATCATAAGTTTGAATTAGTAAGTGTTCATCATAAATAACTAGAAGGTTGAAAGCTGAAGCCTTGATTCTCTTCTCTTTGTGTTTCACTTGATGCCTACTCGGTGAGGTCGTTTCACTGTACTTTATTGTTTGCTACTATATGTACCATGATATAATGCTTGTTTTGGACCTTAGTTTGACCTTATATCACGGTATTATCCCACATTGGGCAATCTTTAATGTTAGATGTTTCAAATATAGCTAAATGAGTAACTACTAGCTTAAAGTGAATAACAAAAGTTGAAATCCTAGCAGACATCCTACTTGGTAACATAATTCAGATTTTTTGAGGAGAGTTAGTATTCTATGATCTGGTAATGTGTTGAATCATAGAAAGCCATGAATTTCTCATGCACATGCGTATAATTATTTTTTATGTTCATGGACTGATTCTCTTCATATTTAAATGTTTGACATTCAGTGGGCCCTAATGACACTTATTGATCCAATCCGAAGTGTGGAGTATCTCGTATATCTTGGATATACTGGTGACCCAACCTCTGCCATCCGTGTCACACGAAGAAGACGGTTGGATCGTAAAAACCAACAATCAGATAGGAGTGTATACCAATGTTTTGTTTTTGGGCCAAAATGGCTGGGAAATCTGCCTTGATGAATTCTTTCTGTAGGGAATTTCCCTCCTAATCAATCAAAGAATTAAGAAATATAACAGCAAGAAACCAATAAAACAACACAAGATTTGATATCGGAGTTCGACCCAAAAAAGATGGTCTACGTCTCCGTCGAGCTCTGTTACGAACTCGATTCCACTATCACAATTAAACGTTTCAGTTACACCTCGTTCTTTATATATATCACTCACACCTCTGAAATCTCTAACCCTCTTGTGTGAATTACTCATATATATATATATAAACAACTTGTCCTAACTAACTTAACAAACTTAAGCCTTTGACACTTTAGTTAATTGGGCCTATTTAATTGGGCCTGACCCATCAACTCAATTTCAACAATCTCCACCTTGGGTTGAAGGGTCCTTCTCTTGTTCTAGTGAAATCGAATATGTTCATCACTTCATTGCTCGAAGCCTTTATTGCACTAAATCTCTTGAACTCTAAGCAAATCCAAACAATGTCTGAATTTACTTAGAGGTAGTACCTTGGTTCCAACATCAGACGGGTTATCTTCTGTTCCAACCTTGTTGATTGACACCACCCCTTGTGCTATCTTCTCTCGAATGAAATGGTGCTTGATATCCACGTGTTTTGTTCTGTCATGGAACACGGGATTCTTGCACAAGTGTAGTGCACTTTGGCTATCTGTGAACACCGTCGCAGGTCCTTCGAACACCTTTAGTTCTTGCAGCAGACCCTGAATCCACATTGCTTACTTTACAGCTTCAGTTGCTGCGATATATTCGGCTTTTGTTGTTGATAAGGCCACTACTGATTGCAACTGGCTCTTCCAAATGATACAGTTACCGTTCACCAAAAAATAGAAAGCCGAAGTTGATTTCCTTGAGTCTTTATCTCCTGCATAGTCTGAGTCCACGTAACCAATTACACTAACCTCTACACCACTTCTTTTCTTGTAACATATCCCCACATTAGTAGTCGAGGCTATGTATCTTAGTAACCACTTCATTGCGAGCCAATGTTCACGGCCTGGACTCGCCATAAACCTGCTCAAGACACTAATCGCATGTGCCAAGTCTGACCTGGTACAGACCATTGAGTACATCACAGACCCAACTGCACTTGAATACATAATCTTTTCCATGTAAGTCTGATCTGACCTGGTTTTTGCCGAGTTCACAGACGACATCAGATACTGATTCGTGATCGGCAACTTTGCTGGCTTGGCTCCTCGAATTTCGAACTTGTCAATCACCTTCTCGAGATACCCTTGCTGGCTGAGAGTCATTACACCATTCTTCCTGTCTCTCTTAATCCTTATCCCAAGAATCTTAGCAGCTTTGCCTAAATCCTTCATATCGAACTCGGAACTTAGAACAATTTTCAACTTCTTCACACTTGAAGCTTCTTTGCTGATTAGTAGCATATCATCTACATATAACAGAAGATAATCAGCTTCAAGTATATTCTTCCCTCTAAAGTATAAACAAGTATCATATCTACTCCTCATAAAGCCTTGTTGAGTAATAAACGCATCAAACCGTAAATACCACTGCCTTGGTGATTGTTTGAGTCCATACAACGACTTCCTAAGCAAACACACCATGTTCTTCTCTTGCTGAACTTTGAACCCTTCTGGCTGCTCCATGTAGATGGTTTCCTCTAAATTTCCATGAAGAAACGCAGTCTTAACATCCATCTGTTCTAACTCAAGATCGAACTGAGTTACCAGCGAGAGCATTATCCGAATGGTTTTGTACTTAACAACTGGTGAGAAGATCTCATTATAGTCCACTACTTCCTTTTGAGAGAACCCTTTAGCAACTAATCTTGCTTTGTATTTGACCCCCTCCTGAATCGAAATACCTTCCTTGATCTTATAGATCCACCTGCACTTGATTACAGATTGTTTGACAGGCCTTGAAACAATCTCCCAAGTTGAATTCTTATAAAGTGAATTCATTTCTTCCTTCATAGCTTCCATCCACTTGGATCTATCACTAGAACTCAAAGCCTCTTTGAAATCTTCCGGCTCAGTTTTGTCTAACTCAACTGCTGTCATAAACGCATATGCCAACATATCGGTATAAGCTGAGAACCCATACCTCTGGATGGGTTTTGGTTGCCTCCTTTCCCTGTCCCTTGCGAGTTGATAACTAGCTTCCGACTGAGCTGTAATTTCCTCGTCTTGTGCCACAACAGGTTCAACATCTGTACCAGTAAATTCTTCCTGATTATCAGCAACCATTTCAGTGTTTTGATCTGAAATCAATGGCTCCACCTGACCATGATCCCCTGCATTACTCTCCACTTGACCAGTCCCCTGCTCGCTTTTACCCAAGTCACCTTGATTAGATTGATTCTGAGAGAGACACACAAACTCTTCTTCATTGAATACTACGTCTCTGCTGTTTATGGTTTTAAAACCACCAGACTGTTTTAACCACAGCCTATAACCTTTCACTCCTTGAGGATACCCAAGAAACACACATTTCACACTTCTTGGCTCTAACTTGCATTCTTTTTGATGAGCGAAGTCTGTACATCCAAATGGTCTAAGATGAGACAAATCTGGAGGCTTACTTGTCCAAATTCTTCAGGAGTTTTGAACTCAATTGCTGTCGACGGACATCGATTCACCAAATATGCTGCTGTCATTACAGCTTCTCCCCAGAAGGACTTGGACAAACCTGCCCCGAAAAGCATGCATCGAGACTTATCTAACAAAGTCCGATTCATTCGCTCAGCAACTCCGTTTTGCTGGGGTGTGGATCGAACTGTTCTATGTCTTTGAACCCCTAGCTCACGACAATGACTATCAAACACTTCGTTGCAAAACTCTAACCCATTATCTGTTCTTAGGATCTTTAATTTTCTACCTGTCAGATTCTCAACCAAAGTCTGCCATGTTTTGAATTTCTCAAAAGCATCACTTTTGTGTTTCAATAGATAAACCCATACTTTACGAGAATAATCATCTACGATTGACAAGAAATACGAGTTACCTCCATGCGTCGATGTTTTCTCAGGACCCCATAAGTCTGAATGGACATACTCCAACACGCCCTTAGACTTATGAACCCCGGTCTTAAATTTCTGCCGATGCTGCTTGCCTAACACGCAATGCTCGCAAAAGTTTAGACCCTTAACTCTATCTGAGCCTAATATATTCTTGTCGCTGAGAATCTGCAAACCCTTCTCACTGATGTGACCGAGCCTCCGATGCCATATCGTGGCCTTCTTGTCTTTATCTGAAACTACAAATGCAGACTGTCTCGACACAGTCTCACCAATCAGCTGATACAAACCTTCTTGTTTGATACCTTGCATCATTAACCTGTTTTCCTTCATTATCTTCATCTTCCCCGACACTATCTGATTTGTGTATCCCAAGTCATCAAGAATCCCGAGAGAGACGAGGTTTCGTGACAGCTGAGGCACGAACCTGACTTGTTTCAGAACTCTTACAACACCATCGAACATTTTTATGCTGACATCTCCAATACCTTCTACTTGACATGCATTGCTATTTCCCATCAGCACCTTGCAACCACTCAGTTTCTGGAAATTAGAGATCCAATCTTTTCTGTACGTCATGTGGAAAGTACAACCGGAATCAAGAACCCAGTCCCTCCTAGTATCTTCCATTGACGCCATTAAGACCTCTCCACTATCATAGCCATCACCATAATTCGCTGTTTCTTTAGTCTCCACTTGCTTTTTCTTGTTATCTTTTAGCCAGCTATAGCAGTGGTTTCGAAGATGACCAACCTTTCCACAATGATAGCATTTTCTTGTTTCCGTAGATTCAGATTGTGATGTTTTGCTTTTCTTGTCTTTCGATTTGTTATTGGTGCGAGGTTGCCCTTTGAAGAAGTTTTTCCCTTTGGCCATGTAATTCTCACCATTCGAACTCGCTTTCTTTTCTGTTCTTAATTCCAACTCTCTCGACTTTAACGCTGAAATCACCTCTTCAAGAGTGATACTTGTTCGTCCATATTTGATCGCATTACGGACTTCCTTGTAGGATTCGGGAAGAGAGTTGAGGATTATTATTGCCTGGTTTTCATTGCTCATTGCTTCGTTCTCGCCTGAATTTGCCAACTCGATATTGAGTTTCAAGAACTCATCAAGATTTTGAGTAAGAGTCTTTTCTTGCATCATCTTGTAAGTGAACAACCTTTCTTTCAAGTAAATCTTGTTGATCAAAGATTTGGATTGGAACAGCTCGTCTAGGCGCCTCCACATCGATGCCGGAGTCTTCTCATTGTCTATCAACCGGATTACAGAATCTGAAAGATGAAAAATGATTGTACCAATCGCTGTCTCTGTCATCTCGATCTTTTGATCTTTATTCATCTCCATTGGCCACGAGACTGGTTCTTCTAGAGTTCGCAGAAGATGCTGCTGTGCCAAGAGAGCCCTGATTTTCCGCTGCCAAATGCGAAAATCTCCATTGCCATCGAACTTGTCAATGTCAGTCTTCATGCTTGAGATGGACTGCCACTGGAATTCCCAAGGTGCCGTTTTCTGTGTTGATCTCTTTCTTGTATAATATTGAACCTTGTCCACTTTGTCTCTTCTGCGCCTGAGTCGGAATCTTCCTTATCCGTATCACTAGCCAGCATTAAAGACCTTTCCAAGATTCCTCAAGATTCTTCAAGATTGATTCTAATCTTGCCCAAACCGAGCTCTGATACCACTGTAGGGAATTTCCCTCCTAATCAATCAAAGAACTAAGAAATATAACAGCAAGAAACCAATAAAACAACACAAGATTTGATATCGGAGTTCGACCCAAAAAAGATGGTCTACGTCTCCGTCGAGCTCTGTTACGAACTCGATTCCACTATCACAATTAAACGTTTCAGTTACACCTCGTTCTTTATATATATCACTCACACCTCTGAAATCTCTAACCCTCTTGTGTGAATTACTCATATATATATACATAAACAACTTGTCCTAACTAACTTAACAAACTTAAGCCTTTGACACTTTAGTTAATTGGGCCTATTTAATTGGGCCTGACCCATCAACTCAATTTCAACACTTTCATTGGAAGGTCTTCATTCTTTTCCATGCTTGATACACTTACATTGGTTCATGTCCTAGGCTCATCTTGTGTTCAGTCTTTTATTGTGCTATTCTCTACCTTGTCAAATGCAGGCCTTTCGATGATGCATACACTGCAACAGATAATGATCCTAGATACACAGCTAATGTTGTCAGCCAACCTGGGGTAAGAACCTTAAATTCATGTCATTTTAATGATTTTATAATATATTATTTAAATTGATTTAGTAATACCCGTGATAGATGTGAAAAGTCTAGGAAATATGCTGATAATTCCTTTCTCCTGAATGTGTAAGAATATTTCCAACTTGTAAAATAAAATATTGAAGGTTCTCAACTTTAATTTATCATGTTCTTATTTCCGTCTAAGGAAGTTATATAATTTATTGAGGCTAGTGGTAGCTATCAGTATTGCATGTTTAGGTATATGTCTGTTGTCTAAGCATTTCTGAATAGAGAACTTAAGACTAGTTTGTTGGTTCTAATGTCATTACTTGATTTCTTTTGAAGGGTGGTGATGTATGGATGCAAAATTTCCAATTATTAGAACAAAAATTTATTTGATTTTGTCCTAGCCGTGTTATTTTTTTTTCTCCTTATCATCCTATGGGTGTGTTTGGAGATATATTTCCAGCTTGTAATATTGGTAGTATTCAACTTCCTTTGTTCTGGATATTTATGCTGTCCAAAATCTTTTCCAAAACAGAGTCAAACTCTTATACATTTTCTTAGTTTGGTTTTAAAAATAAAACACGTGATAGGCCCTGAAAAACATAGCTGCATTTCTGCCTGCTTAAATCATTCTCTTTTCACAAATAAAGGGGACGCGGTGATTTTGACATTACAATAGGCGTTTGATTGAGTATGCTATGGTTGTGAACTAATGAAATAGATACAGATAGTTTGGTGGGAAGATCTGAATAAATGACTTTGGTATTGAGTAGGATTTGAGTAGTACTTGGGTTGGGCTATTGAAGTGAATGACTCAAGAGGCATACAGTTGATGATGTAAATGATTGAGTATGACTTCACCCCAAAAGAATTTTGGCGTGTTTGAAGCAAGCATGAGAGTACAAATTATTCCAAGGAAATGTCTATTTTATCTTTAAGAGACGATCAATAGACCTATAGTGCGAGAAGCAAAAACATTGGTAATGTTAAAACCTGAAATTATGTTGTAAATTCAAGTGAGTGTAAACCTTATTAACTTGGATTGAAGGATGTGTGTTAATAATATTAGATATTATTATATTATATTGAGTTATGATATTTGCAGAGATATTTAGATTCTAAACCCAAAACAAAATAGAACTCCATTAATTTTTAAGTGCTTATTTGTTCTTTTCATCCTGTAACTGATCATCAAGTATTTTAATTAGATGATTTTTTTTTATAGGGAACGAATAAAATTCTTGTATTCCGGGAGATACCTGAAGATGACATTAATAAACTCTTACAAAGATAAGATGGATTGGCAGACTGTGATATAGCTATATTTGTCCATGACAGGTAATCAACCACCCTGGTTTTGAATCATGATGATTTATGCATTACTTAACCATGCTGCATGAATTCACGAACAAGTTTGATGAATTAACTTTATCCTTTAAGCCAGAAAAGGTTATTCATCTATTAACTTGTTTTCATTGTAATTTGCATTAAACTCTTTGAAGTTGGATCTATAGAAGGATGAATAAGAAAAGTTGTTTTTCATAATTATTGTAGATTTTGGTTCTGGTGTTACCATTTACTTTGGTTAAAAAAAATTAGGGTGTATTTGTTAGTAAAAGCTATTCTAGGAAAAGGTTATTGTGAATTTTGGTTTAGGGGTTGCCAATTACTTTGGTTATAAAAAATTAAGGTGTAATTTCTGGCAAAATATATTTTTAGGAAAAGATTATTATGACAATTTATGTTTGTTATTGCTCCATAAAATACACCTTTCACTATAGAAAATATATTTTCTCTTCATAACCCACTAAAGTAGCTCAAGTGGCAATAGTGGTTCCTAATAGACTAAATGTCACGGGTTCGATTCCCACTTAAAACACCTTAAGTTGAAGTGGAAGTCATGACTGGGGGGTCATTCCAGCTTCCTAAATTTAAAAGAACAATTTTTTTTGTCTATAGATAACATCGGAAATCTGTTGTTTTTCACATATTCTCCTGAAGCGAGTTATGCTTTCTTTAATGATTTTGTTATTTCTTTTTGCCTTGTTTTCTTGCTGCAGTTCAAAGGAGTCTTCGTGGATCAAAGCAACACAAATGCTTGTTGATGTCGCTAGTCATGGAGAAGCTACCAGTTATGAGGTTCCTTGTCTCATTATTGCAGCTAAGGATGACCTCGATCGATTTCCATCTGAGATTCATGAATCAACTAGGGTAATAATAAATCATTTTCATACCATGCAGCATTTTTCTTAAACTTGCAGATTGTCAAAATCGGATGAATAAAATGTCTGTCCTTTTACTAAAACAGTAAGTATGAAGTGTACAGAAATCTAAAAAAAATGTTGATTTGATAAGAGTGAAAGTGAAGATAACATTCTTATCAAATTTTGCATTAGTAGTTTTTATTTTTATTTTTTACTTTATTGTTTGGATACTAAATCTGTAAATATATGAGGTAATGATTCAATCATCAATCAAAATATTTCAAGGCAGAGAAAAAAACAACTGTTTAAAATTTTACAGAAGAAATATTATAATTTGTTTATTTCTACTTATGTAATATTGCCTAGTTAGCTTACAATGTTTTCTTTTAAACTGTAATATAGGCAAGTAAAAGGAAAATTTCATTTTGGTAGGTAAGCCATGATATGGGTATAGAGCCTCCAATACCTGTAAGCACAAAGCTGGGTGATTTCAATAATATATATAGAAGCATAGTGAGAGCTGCAGAGAATCCACATAAGAGCATTCCTGAAACAGAAGCTGGAAGATGTCGGAAGCAATATCATAGGCTAATGAATCGATCCCTGGTTTTTGTGTCAGGTAACCAGGATTCAAGATTGTTCTTGCTTCAATATCTTTTCATTTTGTTCACAAAATCAAACTTTATCCCATTTTATTTGAGTATATATATATTGATTTTTGTGCAAATGATACAGATGCCATCCATATTACTTTTTCTCCAATCAAATAGATACTCCATATCAGTTCAGCTATTGTTTTATGGACATGCAATAATACCCTTAATGTTTTCTTTTTTTAGAAAGTAAAAAAACATGTGTGTCGTCTTGTTTGACGAGAAATATATTATTTTGGTTCATTTACTAAAATATCCTTTTGTATTTAATATTTTAAAATGTTATAAAAAATAAGAGGATGATTTGAAGTTTTGATTGATGATGGGATAAGTGTTTATTTGAATAAAATTCAAATAACCCTTTATCAAACAAAGCCTGAAATGAGTTCTTTTTTGTTTGGTGTATGTGGGGAAAGTGATTTGAAAATGTATCATATTTTTGTTGAAGTTGCTAATGAATTTGATATTTACTGCAACTATAGTTGGAGCAGCAGTCGGTGTAGTTGGGCTTGCTTCTTACAAAGTTTACGCTGCAAGGAAGAACACCTAAGGAAAAGGGAATGTCAATATGATGCCAAACTTCATTCAGATTGCCCTGCTCACTATCTTTTTTTGATAATCTCGTTATTTATTTAAATTTTTAGCTAATTTTCTTTATATAGACCTACATATTTCTCTTTTTGCCAGTAATACAATAGAATTGACTAATATCTAGAATGGAATGAAAATAAGTTTTTTTTTATTAATTGTTATTGATATGACTTTAAGATTTACATTAGAATACATACTCATTATTAAACACAATTTAGAATTAGAACATTACTTTCTTTGTTTCATGGCTTTTGTAAAATTGTTTTAATGAATAGCACACAATATCTATATGTTAATGAATTTTGACAAATATATCATTGTAGTTTCATAGAAAATTTAGTGGAAATTCAAATAAACACTCACATTGAAAGAACTCAAAAGTGAAAGTATATTTATTTTATAATTTCAAAACTATTATAGGCATAAGGAAAAGTTCTATATTTTCTCTCTTAATTTTTTTTATCCAATTATTCAAACACAAACACATGTTTTCTTGCTGTGTTGTTGGATATTGATACCATTTAAATTGATTTTTTTTTTCCAAAATTTTGACTATTTTGATCATTTGTTAGGTCAAATATGGAAAATAAAAAACAATTTGAAAATTTTACCCAATTTAAATCATTATTTTTTAATTGCTGTATGCATGTCTTTTGGACCGATAATTATATGTTGGACCTTGATTCGGTGAAGAATGTCAATAAATATATTTATAAATTCAAAATTATTATTATTTTAATTTTATTTTTGAATTAAGTAGAACGAGCACACGCCATGACTCAGTCATGGCCTCTTGGTCTCTGCTACATTTCAAAACACTTTTAGATAGAATTGAACTCGTAACGTTTTGATATTTTAAGTCGATTCTTAATAGGTGAATTTTCAATTTTAAAATTTGTATCAATTTATTTAATTGCAAAAATAGGTTTGCTTAGTGAATTTTAAGGCAGTGTTTGTTAAGAGGGATTAAACTGTAGGCATAATATAATAATACTAATAGTAAATTTAATTAAATGTTTGGTTGAATATCTTATATAAATAATATTTACAAGTTATATAATTTATACTTCAAACTAGTTACAAACTTGTACCTAGTTGAACCAGTTACAACCCTGTATAAAAATATATCTTCCATATTTATCCTAATATTTTCATTTATGTTTTTACATTGAAAACTTATTTTCATATTTATCCTTACATTTTAATTATGTTTTTTATAGCCCTCCATGTTATCTTAAATACAATTTGTTTTAGTTATACTTTCCTGAATGTTAATCTTATTGCTCATTTATTTCCACAATTTCAGAAATTTTAAAATTTAATATGACAATTTTATTAATTATGTGAGCTATGTGTAATTTGGTTGTCAATCATTTTCTTTATCAACTAGATATATTCTTAAATAAGGTAAAAAAAATAATACTTATTTCTAAAGTCATGATTTAATATAATAGTATGAAATTTAATTTTTAAACAAGATTTAAAGAATTTAAGATTTTTCCATAAACAAATAAGTAAAATAACAAAGATATACATTTGTTAACCAAATTTTATAACATAACATAGAATGTGTTTATAAATTACAATCAATAATTAAAAAACACATGAATTGAGAGAAAAAAAAACAAAAATTAAATAAATATTAATTTAACAATTAAATTAAATTTATATAAATATAAAGGGTAAAAATGTCTTTTACATTTTATATACCATTTTTATACTATCAACCAAACACAAAATTATAAAATCTATACAATTTATAACCCTCTTATACTTTCAACCAAATATAAATAACATATATAACTTATACCTCTTAATACCCCTTTACAATTTATAGGGAAATTTGATGGAATAACCCTCATAAGAAGGTTATTTCCACTTTTAACATGTGATTAATAATTTTATCATTTTTGACCTTTTGCCAAGGCAAAAGGTCAGTTTTACCCTTTATTAAAAAAAAAAAAAAAATTTGATTTTCATTCTCCCCCGTCGTTCCTTTCCCCAGTTCTCCTTTCACTCCCTCTCTCTCGTTTCCAACTTCCCGAAGACGACTGATCAACCCCGAAGACGACGACGACGACGAAGAGCCCCCGAAACATCGACGACGTCCTCTCCCTCGAACCCTCCCTCGAACCCCGACGAGCTCCGACGACAAACAAGAGCCCCCGACGAGAATCTCAACTCCAGAACGTCGAAGGTGAGTTTATCTTCCCCGTTTCTATCCGTTTCTATCCTAGTTCTCCGTTTTATATCCATGCATGCTATAATGGAGGAATGGTTTAGGGTATTGTTTAGGTTTAGGTATGTGTTTAGGTTTAGGTAGTGTTTATTGTTTAGGTTTATTGTTTAGGTTTAGTTTTGGGTTTAAAATGCTTCTGTCGAAGGCTGTTGCAGGGTTTTGGGTTTATTGTCGATTGCGACGATGCATTTTCGCAGGCGACAGTGCATTTGTCGCAGACGACAGTGCATCTGTCGCAGACGACGATGCATATATTCTGCCTGCAACAGATGCATCGTCGTCTGCGACAGATGCACTGTCGTCTGCGACAGATGCACTGTCGCCTGCGAAATATGTCATATTTCCTTTAAATTAGTGGTATTTACTTTCATTATTCTGACTTATTGATTTTTTGCAGATGGCACCAACCAAATGCAAAAACAAAACTGTAATTGAGAACTTTCCTGGACGTGTTTCATGGAAATCTACTTGCACCTGCTTGTTAAAGACCAAGGACAAGTTTAATCACTTTGGTCTTATGGAAAGGGCTATGAAGAGTCAATTTCAGTATCTATTGAAAGCCCCGACTGTCATTTTCTCAGGAACAATAATCCACCAGATGTTGATCAGGAAAAGCAGCTCCAATTCGAAGGGAATAAGTTTCTTAGTCAATGGTCAGCAGCTTTACTGGGGCATGAAGGAATATGCCTTGGTAACAGGCCTAAATTTTGGAAGATTTCCTGTGATTGAAAACTGGCACGCTGAAGAATGTCCACCCCTAGTCCATAAATACTTTGGTGGCAAAACAGTTGTTAAAGTGACAGAAGTTCAAAGTGTTTTCCTCAACTGCTCTGAGAAGGAGGATGCATGGAAGCTTGGGCTCATCAACCTTATCTACCAGTGTCTCTTTGGATCTGATAATAGGAAGAGGGTATGTTTGAAGATCTTCAGCATGGTGAAGGATATGGAAATGTTCATTCAATTTCCATGGGGAAAGGTGTCATTCAATTCAACTTTGAAGGGTATTGACAAGGACATGAAACATCTTCGGCAGCTATATGTGGAAAAGAAGGAAACTTGCAAGGGGAACTGTGATGTTGCTTATACTATTAGTGGCTTCGCCATAGCCTTCCAAGTTTGGACATATTTGGTTATGAAGACATTTGTCCCCAAATTTGCGGATATGATCGAGGAAAAACATACATGCCCAAGGATATTACTTTTTACAGCCTCCAGAAGCAACACCAACACTAGCCAAGAGGTATCCAATGCCCTTTTCAAATGCAATGTCTTTAACAAGATTCATGAGTCTGAGGAAGAGAAGAGGAACTACTGTGGGGATGACTTTGAAGAAATGGGAGATTACATTTATGATGATTTATTTGAGGTGGATGGTAGGAAGAGAAAGAATGAAGATGGTACTCCCAAACAAACGCCCAAGAGGAGAACAATTAAAAGGACAGCAATTAAGAGGATCGAGTCTAGTGATGAATATAGCGAAGACAGCTCCCGGTCTACTACTCGTGAATCAACCCATGTCCCTTCAGCAACGAGTCCTCAAAAGAAAGAAGACAGTTCTCCTACTAGGCAAGACAAGTTTGACAATCCGGTGACTAAAGCCCAGAATGATGACAAGTTTGATGAGCTTACAAAGGATGTGAAGGAGTTGACAAGGGATGTGAAGGAGCTGAAAACTGAAATGAAGGTAATGAAAGAGGATCAACGGGTTATGTTCAAACACATAATCCAATTATTGGGTGAAATAAAACAACTAAAGAATGATGTTTCTGCTGCTGATGATTTAGTGGAGAAGGATTTGGAAATCAACAAAGATGTTGCTGATGAGAATGATGATGTTGATGATCTGCCGAATGAAAAAGAAGATGCTGCTGATATGAATGATGTTGGGTTGGAGGATGCTGTTATTGATGGGTTGGAGATGATAAACAATGATGATGTTGGGTTGGAGGATGCTGTTGTTGATGGTTTGGAGATGATAAACAATGCTGCTGTTGTTGATGATGACAAAGATTCTTCTGCTGTTGATGGTTTGGAGATCAACAAAGAAGCTGTTGTTGATGATGATCAAAACAAGTATGCTTCTGCTGTTGATGGTTTAGAGAAGAACAAAGAAGTTGTTATTGATGATGATCAAAACAAAGATGATGCTGCTGAAACTGTTGTTGTTGAAACTGCTGCTGATGAAGAGGCTGTTGATGAAGAGGTTGTTGATGGTTTGGAGATCAACAATGAAGCCGAGCAGAATGAAAACAAAGTTGAAGAGGCTGAAAACAAAGTTGAAGAGGCTGTTGATGAAGAGGCTGTTGATGGTTTGGAGATCAACAATGAAGCCGAGCAGAATGAAAACAAAGTTGAAGAGGTTGAAAACAAAGTTGAAGAGGCTGTTGATGAAGAGGCTGTTGATGGTTTGGAGATCAACAAAGAAGCCGAGCAGAATGAAAACAAAGATGAAGAGGCTGTAGCAGTTGTTGATAAGAATGCTGAGTTGGGAAAGAAAGAATTGGCCACGAAGAAGAAGAGGAAGGTAGTTTTGGCCAAAAATAGGTTGCAGCAGTTGGGCAAGAAAAGGAAGATGAATGAAGAGGCTGACATGGGAAAGATGAATGATGAAGAGGCTGACATGGGAAAGAAGAATGATGAAGAGGCTGAGTTGGGAAAGAAGAAGGATGATGATGTATTGGTATTGACTCCAACAAGATTTCAGGGACAGAGTTTTCGGAGAAAGAAGAGGTCCACACAATTGGGGAACTATACAGATCCTAATGGAAAATCCTTTAAACTCATTGATCCAGTAACTGTAAATCCTCTTTTAGATTATGATAGTGAACTGTTGGATGATTTGAAACAATGGCTGAAGCTGGAGGATGATGACAAGATAAATCTGGTTCTTTTCCATGCTGGTCGAGAAATGTTTAACAGAATGTTGAGGCCTCAGAATTGGCTACATGATCAGATAAGTTTTTGTTGTTGAAACTGTTTTTTGGGTATTGTATTAACAGCAGGTTAAAGAGAAATAGCAGGAATTGCATCTGGCGCAGGCGACAGTGCATCTGTCGCAGGCGACAGTGCATCTGTCGCAGGCGACAGTGCATCTGTCGCAGGCGGGAAATGCATCTGGCGCATGCGACAGATGCATCGTCGTCTGCGACAGATGCACCGTCGCCTGCGACAGATGCACTGTCGCCTGCGACAGATGCATTTCCTGCTATTTCTCTTCATGTTCTGTGCTTAATTCATTCGATTCTCTGTGCTTACTTTATTTTCTCGAATCTGTCGCAGGAGATAGATGCAGCATGTTACATTCTTAAAAAAAGGGTTGCCAATTTTCCCAAGACTTATCAACCGATGGATTTCTCAATATGTGACTGTAATGTCACTACGAGGTTGTCGTTACGTTATTCAAAGTTCTCCAAAAATCCACAAACATACAAATTCGACGATGACTTAATGGAATATTTCAGGGGTGATGAAGGAAAATTGATGACTTCTTGGATGATTGTAGATAAGATATATTTCCCTATGAATCTTAATATGAAGCATTGGGTCCTTTGTGAGGTGCAACTACAAGATTGGTGCATCAATGTTTATAACTGCGAACAAGGATTTATCAAAAAGAATCACTATGACAAGTTCATGAAACCACTATGTGAAATGATTCCATATCTCTTTCTATTTGGAACGACCGAGTTTGACAGGATCAAGTATCCTAAGTTCAGTTTGGAAGGAATGTCATATGTTGTAATACCACACCCAAGAGTCCCCAAGTGCACGAAGAGTGGAGACTGTGGTCTTTTTACAATCATGTATTTGGAGTACCTTACTGCAAAATTGGATATATCAGCTGTGACATCAGAGAACATGGTTTTTTGGAGACAAAAATGGGCAGTTAGGTTGTTCCACCATATAATAGACCCATAGAAAATGGACATAATTTAGCTATGTATATTTTTGAATGTAAACCTTATGTATTTATTTTTGAATGTAATTTAGTTTGCTATTTTGAATTCAAATATAATATAGTATATATATATAATTAAGCACAAAACATAAATGAAATGCATTTCTCGCATGCGACGGTGCATCTGTCGCAGGCGGGAAATGCATCTGTCGCATGCGCCAGATGCATTTCCCGTCTGCGACAGATGCACCGTCGCATGCGAGAAATGCATTCCGGCTACTTCTATTTGTCCTGCGACAGATGCATTCCTGCATTCCTGAAATCAATCCTGCTATTTCTCTTTGAAAACACAACAGATGACAACACTTAAACAGATGAAATAGATGATCAAAACCCTACCCCAAAAACAGTTTGATCAAAACCCTACCCCAAAAACAGATGATCAAAACCCTACCCCAAAAACAGATGATCATAACCCTACCCCAAAAACAGATGATCAAAACCCTACCACAAAAACAGTTTGATCAAAACCCTACCCCAAAAACAGTTTGATCAAAACCCTAAAACAGTTTGATGTACATACAAAAACGGTTTGATCAAAACCCTAAAACAGTTTTATGCCAAAGATTGGGCACTTGATTGTGAAGGTTGTGTAGATTGGGCACTTGATTATGAAGGTCTTGCAGTAGATGGTGCAGGCATCACTGCTGAGCATGTTGCTCTGTTATGACCTAGACCGCCACATGAGCCGCACCGTCTCCATTCTTTACGAACCTCACCTTGTGATGATCTACGTTTTGTTGTTGGTCGTCCTTTCTTAATCTTCACGGGGAGTTTTAGGCAGACTCGTTTCTTGATATGTTCGGGAATGTCCCAAGCTTCATTATGTTGAAAAACTGGATAACATGTCTCCGCATAAGCCATGCACCACGATTCAGTTGAGTAAAACCTGCAAAATTATACAGTGATAACATAAATTCAACATAACATATATTCAACACAACATAAATTGAACATAACTTATGGAACAAAAATTCTATGATGGAGATAAACCTCACATAATAACTTTTCATAATATGGAGATAAATGTTCGTTGTGGTTGGATGATTTTTCTCTTCTATGATAAAACCAATCTTGTATTGTGAATCTTAAATAGTCAGCTAATGTTGTTATGGGATATTTCCTAGCTTCTCTGCACTGACTATTAAAACTCTCAGCGTAATTACTTGTCATTTGATTGTATCGCGAACCGGGGAAAAAAGCACGACTCCATCTCTCCACTCCAATTTGTTCCAAATATTGAGCAATCCTAGGGTCTTTAGTTCTGATCTTGTCAAAATGCTTCTGAAACGTGGTCTCGGTGTATGCACGAGAAGCCAAATCAAACTCAACATGTCAGTTATCAGTTTTAAATTTGGCCATTATATTCATTTTGATGTGGTATGTGCATGCCCCGTGATGTGCTTCTGGAAAAACCGCGGACAAGGCGTTGGCAATACTTGGGTGTCTATCGGATATGAAGACGAGATCCGGGACTGATCCAATTGCCAACCTTAGTTGTTGCATGAAATATGTCCAAGAGTTATTATTCTCTGAATCAACGACACCAAAAGCAACGGGATATAGTTGCTCGTTCGCATCCAATGATATCGCAACCAGTAGTTGACCTCCAACTTTATGCTTAAGGAAGCTGGCATCGATGCACAATACAGGACGACAACATCCTATGAAACCCCTAATTGAAACCCCTAAAGACATGAACATATACCTGAAGTGTCCTTCCTCATCCGTCTGGATGTCAGTTATGGTACCTGGGTTCTTCTTCTGCAACATGAACAGGTAGGATGGCAATTCACCATAGGAATCCTCCACAGTTCCTCGCACCGCCATTAAGGCCTTTTCCCTTGACCTCCAAGCCTTATTATATGTCAAAGTTAACCCATAACTTGTATGCATGTCTTCCATTATTTTTTTAGGCATGTGGTCATGGTGATGGTCCATGTATTTACGTTTGATACACTCCGCAATTACCCATGATGGTGCTTGCCTCACATTGTCTTGTCTCGTCAAAATTGAGCATGTGTGTTCTTTTACAAATTTTCTGATCTCAAACATCTCCGAGAATTTTCCTTTCATAGCACGCAATTTCCACTTGCAGTTCTCAGCCATGCATTTTACAAACCAAAGATTTTTTGTTGACTTCACCACTTTAAGGACAAAGTGATTAGACATCGCATGTCTATGCAACCTCAATTGTATTTCTTTTTTGTTATCAAAGAACGTACCCACTTCCAATGAATTTTCAATTAATGGAGCAGGAGTTTCGATCTCGAGTGGTTCATATGAGAAGTAGTGCTTGGTTCCCTCAGTATGGCTGAATGTATTCCTAACATGGGAAGTGCTTGGTTGACTTGGGAAGATATTTTCCGGCTCAAAAACATTTTGCTCCTCACATACATCTCTCTGCTCAAAAACATCTTGCTGCTCAAATATATCTCGCTGCTCAAACACATCCTGCTGCTCAAACACATGCTCAGATACATCTTGTTGCCTTAGGAATACATCTTGTTGACTTGGGAATACATCTTGCTGCTCAAATACATCCTGCTGCTCAGATACATCTTGTTGCCTTGGGAATACATCTTGCTGCTCAAACACATCTCGATGCCTTGGTAAGATATCTTGCTGCTCAAATATGTCATTTTCTGGTCTTTCACTTTGTTGAGTTGAAGGTATTGACTTCTCTACTAAGGAGACACATAGCGGGGCGCGATGATTGGGCAGTGAAGACGAGAGTTCTTGTAAATAGAACGCCACATCGCTATCTCCAATGATTGTTGCAGGAGGAGAATTGATCATTAGCATATTATACTTTACCTTGAACACTAAGTCATATCTTAGTTTGTCCACACCAATAGAATTATAGACAATTGAAGCTAACTCTTCATATGTAGCATTTCGGGGTACATTCACACCACGACACGAACTTGAGACAAAAGAACTAACCCCACAATCATCAGTTTTCCAGTCTCCATCAAAGAGTAGAAAAACACCAACATTCATGTGATCTGCAATTGAAAAAAATTCAAAGAAGTCAATGACAGTGACTAGTCAGTGTTAATTGCAAGGAGGAAAATGCAAGGAGGAAAATGCATCTGTCGCAGGCGACAGTGCATCTGTCGTAGACGACAGTGCATCTGTCGCAGGCGACAGTGCATCTGTCGTAGACGACAGTGCATCTGTCGCAGGCGGGAAATGCATCTGTCGTATGCGACAGATGAACTGTCGCCTGCGACAGATGCATTTCCCGCCTGCGACAGATGCACTGTCGCCTTCGTCCCCTTCGTCGGATGTATATTTCACTGTAAAACATATCAGCCAAGCTCTAAAACCATTATTCCATGACCTAACCTACATCCTAGACTCTAAACGACAAAACCCTAAATCGACGAACGTCTAACCTGAATGTTGAATACATTCCAGTTTTGTTGATGATGAAGGAAGGATCCGTTGATGATGAAGGAAGCTTGATGATGAAGAACCTTGATGAAGGAAGCGTTGATGATGATGAAGGAAGGACGGGGAAAGGACGGTTGGTGGAGAGGAGGGAAATGGGAGAAGAAAGTGACATTTCAGTAACTGAAATGCGCACTACTGAATTTAATTTTTTTTTTTTTTTTTTTAATAAAGTGTAAAACTGACCTTTTGCCTTGGCAAAAGGTCAAAAATGATAAAATTATTAATCACATGTTAAAAGTGGAAATAATCCTCTTATGAGGGTTATTTCATCAAATTTCCCCAATTTATACCCCTTACAATTAATACCTATATAACTAATATCATATAACAAACGTACCTAACAGTATAAATATTCTAGGGTGGGTATGTTGGTATGTCCTATACAAAAAAACATATAAATATTTTTTTTATGTAATATAAAAATATATAATATTTTAACGTTAGAATTTAAAAAAACAATTAATTATTTTTTTATAAATTTAGTGACATAGGTTACGTTTGAAACTTTTGAGTATCATAATAGTTTACTAAAAACAGTTTTGAGTATGATAATAGTATGAATTTTATTTATAATATATATATATATATATATATATATATATATATATATATATATATATATATATATATATATATATATATATATATATATATATATATATATATATACTAAAAACAGTGGTCTCTCTTCCCTCCTATTCAGTAATTTTAAATCAGTCTTGTAGTGTTGCGGAAAATAACTTTTATTAAAAATATTTATATATATTAATATTATTTTACATTTATGGTTAACAATGAAAAACGAGTACAACCTTGTTTTGTATTTCTATTTTCAAAATAAATCAGGAATGATATTTATAAATACAATAAGATGTGATTATTTAAATCAGTTTGAATGACAAACCCGTTATACACTTATAATTAAATCATTAGAGGTATATAATTAGTTATTTATAATAATATTCACCAACCCAGTATATAATAAAACAATTTTGTGAAATAAATATATGATAGAAAATAAATAAATAAATTGTATGATGCAATTTTCCATATTAGAACTATCTTTACCAACCACCAACCTATAATTGTATAGTAGGCCCAAAATTATTTTATAAAATATTTTTGAAGAGTTTAGGTTAGGCACCCTTTCTAACACGCTGTGACATTTTCAAAAGAAACTCAGCTTGTTTGATTTCTTATTTTATTTTTAAATTCTATTATTATATCACTCTATTATAATCATTAAATCAATTAATTCTTTAATTAAAATATAAAATGTTTTACTTTATTTTTATTAAATTTATATTTTAAATAAAAAAATTATTTAATAATTTATTTTACAAAATTCTCAAATAATTTTTTTAAGTTAAAATAAAATAAAACAAAAATATATAATCTTACAAAAACCAAGATCAAAGAACTCAATGATTTCTTCACAATTTAATTGATTTATATTATATGATTTGTTTTTGAACACTTTATAATGTTTTTGTTAATTTTATTAAACACATCATTGTTATATTTATATGTATATTTTATTAGAATATATATTTAATAAACACCCTCACCTTAATTAATATCGAGGGGTTACACTAAGTAAAAAGGGAAATAATGTCGTTATTAATTACTTTATCGTTGCTAAAGGATAATATAACATTATTCTACATTATAGCTAATATTGAAGAATCTTGATTATAGCTTACTACCATATTCTAATTATGAATTATCAAATTAGTATGCAACCTCATACAAAATGTATATAATGTTCATATTTTTTGATAGCTTTGGTGGATACTTATAAATTATAATAATATAAGTGAAACGTAATATAAGTTTATGAGCTTCAAATTATTGTATCAATTAGATTTACATGTTTGTTAAGTGTAATAGAATATATGATATGATTTGATTGGCTTTGATTTATACATTAAGAAGGAATCATACAAATTACCATTTTTATTTTTGTAGGCTCATTTTTTGTCATATCTTGATATACTATGTGATATATTATCAAACTAAATTTGATACATTTTTAATGATAATAATTATATGTTAAGGTGTTTGTGAAGTATAATTGTTTAAGTTTATTTCAGTAATTTTTAAAATATTCAGTCATATGTCTCGCAATTCAAAATTTCAAAAATAAACTTTGAAGTAATACTAATATTGTAACATTTTAAATATAGAGAAATGAACAGTTCTCATTGTTTTTATTTTCATTTTTTATGTATATATACTCAACTTTGTTTAAAGATAACATTAATTTGAATTAAAATTTTGAAAGATCATTTGTTATTGTTACGCGAAATTTGTCGCAAGACGTGATAAATTATGCACTAGCAAAAAAAGGACTTTTACCGACGGTTTTTCCCGAAGGTTTTATAAAACTCTCCTAAATACTCCCAAGAGGAACAAATCCTTCGGTATTAAAAATAGATTCCGAGGGGGGTGTATAACCTTCGGGTTTAATAATTATTACCGAAAGTTCTTTGTAGAACTTTCGGTTTTAACCTTCCCAAAAAAATAAAAAAAAAATCTAAGTGTTGGATGTGGGTTAATTGCGAAGGTTTTTACAAAAACCTTCGGTTTTGAAATCCCGTGGATTTTTAATTGCGAAGGTTATGCAAAGAACCTTCGGTTTTACCTTTTTTGAAATTCTCATTTCCGAAAGTTTTACAAAGAACCTTCGGTTTTTGCTCAATTAAAAAAAATTCTAAATTTGGTAATGGTTATTTCCGAAGGTTTTTTAATAAACCTTCGGTTTTGACTAATATCAAAACCGAAAGTTATATTAAAACCTTCGGCATCTACCTCTATAAATACAAACTCTAACCCTTCTCTTTTTCATTCCGCCATCTCTCTTTTCTCTCTCTCCCGCGCCGCAGCCGCCTAGCCTCCTCCACGCCGGTTCCTCTCTTCTCTCGTTCAGGTTTGTTTCATTTGTTTTTTTTTATTATGAGATTTAGAATTCTTAAGTTTATATATATATTATCTAGATTTATGCCAGTTTATGTTATTTTGTTTGATTAATATATATATATACATATATCTGAAATGCATTTAGGATATGGGTGATTCATCATGAAAGAGACTTCGGCGTACACCGGAGAAACTGCATCCGTGTTACCAGAATCTGATAGCACAATCAGAAATTGCGGCACGTGAGGAGGAGGTAAGACAGATGACGCTGGAAATGGAATAAATCCGATTAAGGGATGCAGAAAGAGACCGTTTGCTCAGTGAAATTAAAGCGGACAGGGCCGAAATGGCCCAGAGATTAGAGAATCTCGAACAGGAACTTGTAGTGTTGAGGAGTCGACTGAATCAACCACCCCCTCCTCCCACCCCATCTAATAATTTCTAGATTTATTATGTGTTTATTAGTTTTTCCGTACGAACTATGACAATATATTTATGTGTTTTGTTTAATATTCATGAATTATTATTATGTTTGGTTTGGTTTTAATAGGTTGTTAATGAATTATTTTACTATTGTTTACTTTTCATCGTATTTTAAAAAAAAAACAGCATGGCCAAAACCGAAGGTTCATTTGAAAACCTTGGGTTTTGACCCTCGTTTAAAAAAATCTAAAAATTTCTAATTGTAAAAACCGAAGGTTTTCAAATGAACCTTCGGTTTTGGCCCTACTTTAATAAAATCTGAAAATTTTCTAAGTATGCGGAAGGTAATAAGCCGAAAGTTTATTTGAAAACCTTCGGTTTTGACCCCTGTTTAAAAAAATTTTAAAAATTTCTAAGTATGGGGAAGGGTAAAAACCGAAGGTTTATTTGAAAACCTTCGGTTTTGACCCCAGTTTTAAAAAATCTGAAAGGGTAAAAACCGAAGGTTTATTTCAAAACCTTCGGTTTTGACCCCAGTTTAAAAAAATCTGAAATTTTTCTAAATATGGGGCAGGGTAAAACCGAAAGTTTTCAAATAAACCTTCGGTTTTGACCCCAATTTAAAAAAAACTGAAATTTTCCTAAGTATGGGGAAGGGTAAAAACCGAAGGTTTATTTGAAAACCTTCGGTTTTGACCCTAGTTTAAAAAAATCTGAATTTTTTCTCAATATGGGGAAGGGTAAAAACCGAAGGTTTATTTGAAAACCTTCGGTTTTGACCCTTCCTGTTTAAGGTCAGGACCGAGAGGTTTCCTTAAAACTTTCGGTGAAACCCATAAAAACCGAAAGTTTTCATATTAACTTTCGGTGTTACCAAATCATAATTTGGAAAATTAATTGGTTTGATACACTCCAATCTAGAATCTTAATTAATCTAATCAAGTGTGTGTTGTTTTTAAAAAATTAAGATTGTGTTTAATGTTAAAATGTTTATGATTGTGTTTGATTATATAAAGAAGTGTATTTATATGTTTGTGTTTATGATGATATGAATGTGTATAAAGTTTGATCATATGGCTTATGTAATGTGTTAAGGTTATTAAATGTGTTAAATTAATAATGTTCAAAGTCATTAGAAGATTAAAAACCAATTAATTTAACAATTTGTGAAATGGTAATTCCGAGAGTTTAGAGTAAAACTTTCGGAAATACCCATAAAAACCGAGAGTTTTATGATTAACTCTCGGAATTACTATGTGACAAATTGTTAAAATAATTGGTTTCTTTTGTTATAATCTAGACTCCTAACTAATATTATCAAGTGTGTGTTTTATTTAAAAATTTTAGATTGTGTTTAATGTTAAAGTGTTCAAGAATGTGTTTGATCATATAGAGAAGTGTATATGAATGTTTATGTAGGATTATCCTATGTATTTGTGTAATGTTTGATCATATGGATTGGGAAATGTTTTAAGGATATCAAATGTGTTAAATTAATGATGTTCAAGGTTATTAGAAAGTGAGAAACCAATAAATTTAACAATTTGTGAAGTTGTAAAACTGAAAGTTAATTACATTACTTTCGGAAATAATGATCAAAACCGAGAGTTTTATAATTAACCCTCGGAATTAATCAATTGATCAAAACCGAAAGTTAATCATAAAACTTTCGGTAATGAAACATCAAAACCGAGAGTTTTGTGATTAACTCTCGGAAATAATTAATTGATCAAAACCGAAAGTTATTCATAAAACTTTCGGTAATGACCAATTAAAAAAAAAAACCCCGCGACTTTCTTTCTTTTTCTTTTTTTCTTTCTTTCTTTCTTTCTTCTCTCCCCGATTCATCTTCCGCGCTGCCCGATTCCCCCTTTGCGCCGCCCCGCTTCACTCTCCCCGACGCTCGATTGAAGACGACGCCGGATTGAAGACGACGCCGCCAACAGCCTGCCGCTTGAAGACCTCGACGACGATTGAAGAACTGATGAGCCGCCGCGCCGCTTGAAGAATCGCACTGCCGCCGCGCCCGATTGGATTCTTGCCGCTGCCGCCGATTGGAGAATCGCCCAGCCGCCGCCCCACCGCCCACCACCTGCATCAAAGGTCAGTTTGAGTTATATGTTTAGATTAAAATTATTTGTTGGTTAAATTTAGGATTTGATTTAGGTTAGTTGATATAATTTTAGGTTAGTTGATTTATATAGTTTGATTTATCTAATTTGTTAGATATGATGATTTTTTGGTTTGATTTGAGTTTGATTTAGGTTAGTTTTAGGTTTGATTTAGGTTAGTTTTAGGTTTGATTTAGGTTAGATTTTGGTTTGATGAATTTGATTTTAGGTTTGATTTGAGTTTAGTTTGATTTAGATTTGATTTCAGTTTTTATTTAGGTTTGATTTGAGTTTTATTTAGGTTTGATTTGAGTTTGGTATGAATGAATTTAATTTTAGGTTTGATTTGAGTTTGGTATGAATGGAATTGATTTTAGGTTTGATTTGAGTTTGGTATGAATGAATTTAATTTTAGGTTTGATTTGAGTTTGGTATGAATGGAATTGATTTTAGGTTTGATTTGAGATTGGATTGGTTTGAGTTTGATTTATGTTTGATTTGAGTTTGGTATGAATGAAATTGATTTTAGGTTTGATTTGAGATTGGATTGGTTTGAGTTTGATTTATGTTTGATTTGAGTTTGGTATGAATGAAATTGATTTTAGGTTTGATTTGAGATTGGATTGGTTTGAGTTTGATTTATGTTTGATTTGAGTTTGGTATGAATGAAATTGATTTTAGGTTTGATTTGAGATTGGATTGGTTTGAGTTTGATTTATGTTTGATTTGATATTGGTTTAATTTGAGTTTGATTTAGGTTTTATTTGGATTTTAGGTTAATTTTGATTAGTTAAAGTTCTTGTCATTAGGTTTGGATTAGGACCTTCATCCGCCCGCTGCCCGCCCGTCGATCTACATCCGCCGCTCTTCCTCGTCGCTCTTTTCTTTCAAGGTTAGTTTAATTTTTTATTTATGTTAAATTTAGGTTTATGTATGTTAGATTTAGGTTAGATTTTGTCAGAATTATGTTGGATTTTCATGTTAGATTTAGGTTAGATTTAATTTTGATTTATGTTAGGTTTGATTTATGTTATATTTGGTTAGATTTAGGTTTGTGAATTGATTTAGGTTTGAGTCATTTCTTGAATGAATTGATTATTATTGTTTGTTTAGGTGGAATTTTAGTTAGAAAATGTTAGATTTAGTTTAGATTTATGTTAGGTTTGTGAATCAATTGATTACTGTTGATTTAGGTTAGAGTCATTATTTGAATGATTTGATTATTATTGTTTGTTTAGGTGAAATTTTAGTTAGAAAATGTTAGATTTATGTTGAATTCTTTTGGAATAATGATAGATTAGGTAGCGATTATGTTACAATTATTTAAGCCTAATTAATTTAGACAAATTTAAGTAAATAATAATGCGGGTTGTTTTCCATTTTATTAGAAATATGGAAGTACCCGATAAAAACTGGATGACCTTACGTCGAGATCATCCAGATTACGAGGAAGGCGTTGACAAATTCCTCGAGTATGCTCTTAGGAATACATCCCGACAAACTGTGAAATGTCCCTGCGTGAAATGCTTGAACACGCCGTTTATGGAAATAGACGAAGTGAAGACGCACATCATCATTTATGGAATAAATGTTCATTATGAGTATTGGTATTTTCATGAAGAAAAGAGACGTACTACTCAAGTGGTTAATGACGATGTCGATGAAGATGTCGATGACTTCGATGATGATGATGATGACGATGATCAGTCGGAGGATGCCGTGCCGGAATTCAACGATGCGAGACCGGAGATGAATAATACAGTTAATGAAGAGGTCAACGAAGAACGTTATATGCACGAATTTATAAACGATATGTTCCCCAACGTTAATGACGTCCCAAGCAACGATGAACCAGTCGAAGATGCGCATAGATTTTATAAATTGCTTGATGATTGCAAGCGGCCATTGTATGAAGGTGCTCGAATAACGAAATCATCGGCACTACAGAAACTACTTCACATAAAAAATGTATGTCAATGGACGAATTCTTCGTTCGATATGTTGCTGCATCTGCTTAAAGACTACATATTACCGATTGACGCTCAATTGCCAAACTCATACTACGAAAGTAAAAAATTCATTACTGATATCGGGCTTAAATATGACAAGATAGACGCATGTAAGAACAACTGTATGCTATTTTGGAAGGACGACATAAATGAAGATTCTTGCAGAGTTTGCGGTCTTTCAAGATGGAAAGTCGACCAAACAAGTGGGACAGTTCGGGAGAAGCAAAACGGGAAATTCATTCCAAAAAAGGTGTTGAGATATTTTCCTTTAATACCAAGACTGCAAAGACTATACATGTCCTCAAAACGGCTCCAATGATGAGATGGCATAAAGAAGGAAGAGTTGATAGTGATACGTTGAGACATCCCGCTGATTCCTTAACTTGGAAGACGTTTGATGAAAATTATACAGATTTTGCTTCAGAATCTTGAAACGTAAGACTGGGTTTATCAAGCGATGGGTTTCAGCCATTTGCAAATGGGAAAAAATCATACAGTGTTTGGCCGGTTATTCTCGTTCCTTATAATGTGTCACCCACGACTTGCATGGATTCTAGCAATTTCATCTTATCTATGTTAATTCCGGGTCCAAAGAGTCCGGGAAATGCAATTGACATATTTCTCCAGCCATTGATCGAAGAGTTGCATGAACTGTGGCAAACAGGTGTGAAAACGTTTGATGCACACACCTCGCAATACTTTAACATGCGAGCGGCGTTGTTGTGGACCATTAACGACTTTCCCACATACGCGAATTTATCAGGCTGGAGTACGAAAGGTAAATTCGCTTGTCCTTGTTGTAACAACGACACGGTATCCCTTCGATTGGTTCATGGTTCCAAACAATGTTACTTGGGTCATAGACGTTTCCTTCCACCGAAGCACAAATACAGAAGGGATAAAGAGTCATTTGATGGTCGAACTGATTATAGAGATCCCCCTAGATTGTTAACGGGGCAAGAATGTTACGAGCAAGCACGAGACCTAGAAGACATGATTCTTAGTGCGGATCTGAGCAAGAGAACCAAGATATATCATGAAATGCGGGGAGACATAATTTGGATGTGATGCATATTGAGAAAAATATCTGTGATAGCGTGTTGGGAACAATAATGAATGTGAAAGAGAAGACTAAGGATGGTCCTAAAGCCCGTAAAGACTTAGAACTCTTAGGCATAAAATCATGGTTACATCCTATAAATGATGAAGGAGTTGTTCATTATCCAGAAACGCCTTTTACTTTGACATCCGAAAATAAAAAACGTCTTTGTAACTTCTTGAAAGATCTCAAGTTGCCCGATGGCTTTTGCTCAAATATCGGCGGTTGTGTAAATTTGGAAGAGAAAAAGATTTCGGGATTAAAGAGTCATGATTGTCACATTTTATTGGAATATCTTATTCCTTTAGCAACTCGTGGATTACTTCCAGATAATGTGTATGATGCGTTAGTAAATTTGTCTCGTTTCTTTCGGTTGTTGTGCTTCAAAGAGTTGATTCAAGAGGACCTCGAACAATTGTATATGGATATTACATTGACACTTTGCAAATTTGAAATGATTTTTCCGCCGTCAATCTTCGACATCATGATGCATCTCCCGGTTTACTTGTCATTTGAGGCTTTGCTTGGAGGACCTGTTCAGTATCGATGGATGTATCCGTTCGAACATTACATGGGTACAATGAAAAGATATTTGAGGAATAATAACCACCCCGAAGCCTCTATAAGCGAGAGCTATCTTGTTAATGAGAGTATTAGTTTATGTGTCAGGTATATGGAGGAACAAGAGCAAGAAAATGCACAACCTGAAATCTCGGGAATTTCAATATTTGCATCGTTGGAAGACCTACGGAAAAGTATACAACTTGGATTATATCGATCGAGTGACAGCTCATTCTTACATTTTGAAAAATTGTCCCGGAGTAGAACCTTTTTACATGTAAGATTCGATGTTGCTGTTACTAATTAACATTAAAGAGTATGCTATTTAATATTCGATCTATTTGCAGAGATTATAACAACGAGTCCAGTGGAGAAACGTTTGCCGCATATTTCAAGCATCGAGTGAGTAATTTATAAACCATATATCCTAACTCTTTTTATTCATTTTAACAACTTCATTTCGGATACATATATAGGTCGCCCATTTAGTAGAAATTAACGACATATCAAGAGACCTGAAGATCTTAGGAGAAGGTCCAAGTATGTACTCGTCTATGTATGTTTGGTGTAAGGTAAACGGATTCAAATTCTGTACAGAAAAACACGACGAAGGTTTGACAACTCAAAATAGTGGGGTGGTTGTTGAGGGGTACAACGGATCTGAAACTATGTCATACTACGGAGTTTTGACGGATATAATCGAAGTACAATATTATTCTCACAAACGAGTTGTTTTATTCAAGTGTAAGTGGTTTGATACACACTCGGGGGAACTAGGAGTGAAAGTGGATAAATATGGCTTCGTAAGTGTAAATGTAAACCGAATTTTGAAAACCCAGAGTCAAGACCCGTATATATTGGCAAGTCAAGCAAAACAAGTATTCTACGCCCCTGATATGTCAGCCCGACCCGGTTGGAAGATTGTGACAAAAATAAAACTGCGGTTTACAAACATATAGTTCAGATTAATTAATTAGGTAGATTTATGTTTTTAACTTTATATTCATTCTTATTACTACTTTATTTCAATTATTCACTCAATTTTATTAATTGTGTGAATTAAGAATGTCTGAAGGTCCTAAAACAACTTGGAAGAGTATGAGGAAGACATCCAAGAAATTGGATAAAAGCTACCAAAACCTACTTGCCCAATCCGAGTCCTTAAAGCTCCGAGGATCGTCTTCTAGAGACCAACCACCTATTGTTGTGGTCCTGATAGCTACTACGCCTCCCCGAACAGACGAGGCTGAAGACGATGATGAGCTCCAAGAGTTTATAGAGAGCACATTTGTTGATATGGTGGATAGCGATGAGGCAGTAGACGAGGGTCTCGAGGAGCATATCGAGGAGCAGGATGGCGAGGAGGAGCACGTGCAAGAGAAAATTGTAAGTGAATTGAATATGCCTAGTTTTTTATTAGAGAAATTATATTTTATTTGAATTGTGCAGGTTGAGATGGAGGAGGTTGTTAGTAACGAACCGGGAATATCAGATTTTGAATTGACGGAGAGGGTGTTCGGACAACAAAAACACGGGGTAGTGTTCGGAATGGGATCAGGCGTCCAGTCCACACACTTTCGTGAGGATCGTCGAAGTGGAAACAATTCACAGCGAAACAATGAGCGATTGTTAGAAGAGAATCAAATAATGAAGCTCAAGCTGGAGGAACTGGAGAAGAGGGATGAAGAAAGAAGGCGCAAAATGGAAGAAATGGAAGCGGAAAAGGAAGAAATGGTGACAAGAATGGAGAGGGAGAAGTTAGAGATGAACGCGAGAATGGAGAGGGAGAAGTTAGAGATGAACGCAAGAATGGAGAGAATCGAATTGTTTATGAGGCAACAACCACCTCCTCTCCCCACAAGCTAAGGTTGTTTCGATTATGAACATGTTTTCATTAGTAGTTGAATTTATAACAGATTGTTCGGAATATTAGTTTGGTTTTGCATTTTGTAATGTTAATGATCAATTAATGTGTTCGTTTAATGTATGTTGCATTTCTTTTATCATTGATATATTGATTTGGCTGAACAGGTTTTGGTTGCGAGCAAAATAATCCGCACGTTTTTAAAATTTACGGGAAAAAACCGAAAGTAATATTGAAATCTCTCGGTTTTTCTTCAAATGGAAAAACCGAGAGCTATTAGAAAACTCTCGGTTTTTACCCAAAGAGAATACCGAGAGTTATATGACAAACCCTCGGTTTTTACCCAAAAGAGGAAAACCGAGAGTTTTCATATAACTCTCGGTTTTCTTCACCATAGGAGAAAACCGAAAGTTATCTGTAAAACCCTCGGTTTTTCCACAAAGAGAAAAACCGAAAGTTATTTGTAAAACCCTCGGTTTTTCCACAAAGAGAAAAACCGAAAGTTATCTATAAAACCCTCGGTTTTTCCACAAAGAGAAAAACCGAAAGTTATCTGTAAAACCCTCGGTTTTTCCACAAAGAGAAAAACCGAAAGTTTTTTGTAAAACCCTCGGTTTTTCCACAAAGAGAAAAACCGAAAGTTATTGTAAAACCCTCGGTTTTTCCACAAAGAGAAAAACCGAAAGTTTTCATATAACTCTCGGTTTTACTCTAGGGTTTCTAAACCGAAAACTATACGATATCTCTCGGTAAATGCCCAATTGTTTTTAACGAGAGAGTCAATACCGAGGGATGGCGAGAGTTACTAAAACCTTCGGTAAAATGTCTATACTGAAAGTTATAGGGTCAAAACCGAGAGTTTTTACTCTCGGTTTTGACCCCTTTTTTACCAGTGATGATTGAATCAAATAAAGTTTGTCAAATTGATTGTTGATTTTTATCTTTGGTTAATGAAGTTTTTTTTGTATTTTTGTGTTACCAAATATGAAAACAATAAAAAATCTTATTCATTGACTTATTTAATCTTAAAATAGTAAAAACATATTTAATTTGTGTTGATATTTTTTCAATTGTGTTTGGATGTATTTTGTCTTAATTTGTTTATTTATTATTATTATTGTAAATTTTAATATTACTTTCTTTCTTAAAGGATGAAGAATTTTTTTCTAATTAGTTATTATTGTTTTGATAATTTTTAATTAAGATTTTATTAATTATTAATGATGTCATGATTTTTTAAATAATTACTGAGTACTTCTAGATAAAGTAAAAGAACAACATTCATATATCTACATTGAATGTTGTTGTAGCTCATATTAAGGTGAAGATGATAATTATGATTTCAATCTTAGGTCATTAGACCATCTCTAACCCTAAACTCATTCTCAAACCCAAAATGTAGTAAACGGTCAAACATTAATTTATCTTCAATCCAAAAACTCATTTTCAAACCCAAAAGAATATTATTAGAATATTCCTTTCTTACACTAACTTTTTAACCTTATTAATATTATTTATATATTTATCAACTTTACATATTTAACTTCAATCTTTTCTTATTCATTTAATAATATTAAAATAAAATTAAGTATATATTATCAATAATTCATAAACAACAAAATAATTCAATAATACATTTAAATAAACAAACATATTATATTAAAACAAACATTATTAATAAAAAAAACACTTGGTACACGTAAACATATAATAAATTTAATAATTTAATTATACTTTTAAAAAATATTATAATTTCATATCTTAAAATTAAAAAAATATAAGTTAAAGGATTAATTTATATTTATAAAAATTAAAAGTTATTAAAAAAAAAAGTTTAAGGGCCATTTTTGAAAAATGGCCAAAAATGGTGTAAATGAACCGTAATACTACATATATTGGGTTTTTTTTTTGGAGAGAGTGTCTATTCACATTTTGCGTTTGGGTTTGCCGGCCGGTTGGAACAAAATTTGGGTTTGCGTTTGGGTTTGCCGGCGGTTGGAGATGGTCTTAATAAAATAAACACAATATTAAAAGTGAGTTCTCAAACTAAATATGGTATTAAAAGTGAGTTCTCAAACTAAATATGGATGGTGCTTAATAATTTTTATATAATTGATTAATGGTTGTACAGTAAAAATTTGGTATTAAGATCTCAAGTTTAATTATTATTTTATTGTAGTTCACGTGTTCAATTGTAAAATCGAATGTGTTTGGATGAGTGTAATTGGAATTTGAATTGATATTGGTAGGGTAATTCTAATTTTAATTGTACAAAAATTTGTATTAAATTATAATTTAATTATTTTGTTTTAAATTATTTTAAAATTGTAATTCAATTCTAGTTCTTATGTTTGAAAAAAAAATATGTATTATCCATATTATTAAAATATTTGTTTGACACAACTTATTAGGATAGTTCAAATATTAAGAGTTTTTGTTCAAAAATCGATTCTCATTAAGATAAAAAATATATCGGTTCGACATTTTAACTTCCTCAATTTAAAAAAATAGAAGATCTGTTCGACATTTAACTTCTAAATTCGAAAAAAAATGTTAGTTCAAAATGTTAACTTACTAAATTTAATAAAAATATATTGGTTAGACATTTAACTTTCTAAATTCAAAAATAAAGTCGTTATAAATAATAATACTTATAGAGAAAAAATAATTGAAATCACACTACTAGTTTGAATTACATAAGAATTTTAATTCAAATTCCAATTCATAATCTTAAATACTCTGCCAAATTTAGGATCCAATTCCAATTTCATGGCTACTCAATACATACTGTAACTTATGTATGTCATTTTTAGGTATAACAAATTTTAATCTATTTCAGATTTTACCTTTATTGCAACAATCTAAAATCCATCGTCTAATTGTTATATCAATTAGATACAAGATGTCAATTTATGTTCATAGTATTAGATTAAGTTTTTAGAAAACTAAATTATTTGGCTTATATAATATTAGTTTGTGTGTCCCTCCATCATGAAAATCCTAATAGTTTTATTAACAAGGTGTATTAACATTGAAATATATCTTGAACATTACATCATGAGCATTTTAATTTTATATACTCATGTATTTGTGACAATATGATTTATCATTTTGATATAATTAATATTTATAGTTTCAACTTGTCTATTTTAACATACCTTTAATTTGTATGGAGAATGTAAATCAAAGGAGATTGTTTATCTTGAAATTCGACCATTGTTTTCAAGGAGTTAGATACATACAAATGATATAAATACTATTGTTATTTTAATGCGGATCTATGAAAAAAAAAATAGGTTATTTAGATATTAATCCACCTCATCAACATATTAGGAAATTCTCGAAGAGTTAAATACATACAAATGATATAAATACTATTGTTATTTTAATGTGGCTAAGCAAAACAATAATAATTATGTTATTTAGATATTAATTCACCTCATCAACATATTAGGAAATTCAAATAAGACATTGAACCAATTACTCCAAGGAAGCAAATTTTGTTTAGATCATTCAACATTAATTGCAATTTTACTTTTATTGAAAGAGTATTATTTGTTTCATTCAATCACACGAAAGATGAAGATCATGAAGTAGTACTCTCTTATCACTAGTTGGTTTCGATGCGATGATTAGATAGTGCGACGACATATAGTAATCCCATCGCTCACCGGAAGTTGACAAATTTCTATCCTCTTATCAGCAGCCAATGCCTTGTTGAACTCAACCATAAAATCACGATAAGGACGAATAAGATCATCCATTGGGAATGGAGCTTCGGGTGGCATAGCCACAGAAGCATGCCATAGAGTGTTATCATAACCGATCACCCCTCCAACTCTCACAAGCTCGATGAGTCTCTCATGGTAGTTAATGTAGTTATCCTTGTCGGCATCCACAAAAATGAAGTCAAACGTTGCATGATTCTTCTCCTACACATTATGTCCCAAATGAAGTCAAACGTTGCATGAAAATTTTGAAACAAATTGATTTTATATGTTAATCCAACAAAACTCACATACAATTTAATTTTGAATCATTTTATCTATGTCACATCTCGCTATAAATTGGGTATGCAAATGGATTCACCAAAAAATTTTTTTTATATTTTTAAAAGAAAAAACATACATCCGAGAACAATTGGTCAAGAATAGGAAGAGCTGGTCCTTCTTTGAACTCGATCTTGTGGGCAACACCCGCCTTTACAATTATGGGTAGACCTATTTCATAATTCTCCCGATTGATGTCCAATGCCAATATCTGTACAAGTAGTTGATTATTGTAATAAACAAAATATTTCTATATAATAAGAGAATTCAGGCGAAACAAAAACCTTTCCATCCTCGGGCAAGGCAAGGGCGGTGGCAAGTAGAGAATATCCGGTGAAAACACCGATTTCCATTGTGTTCTTAGCATTCATGAGCTTCAAAAGTATGCTCAAGAACTGTCCTTCATCAGCCGATACTGCCATATAGTTCCTACCATATTTTTTTTTATCAATATTATTATAAGTACCATTCAATGGTTAAAGTATTCTAAAACATTTAAAAAGCACGAGATAGAAAGCTCACATTGGATGATTTTCAGTCAAATGACGAAGTTGTTTTAAAGACTCGGGTTCCCTCGGATAAACACTTGTATCGAGAATGTACTGTGCATATTATAAATATTTATAAATCACTGGAATATAATATATATTGGTGACAATAATTGGTTATTTAATATTAAAACAAAGAACATAATATATATATAAATATATATATGAACCTGGTAAAGGGTATCATTGCACAAGAGACTCTTATGACCGAATACTTCAGCCATTTGAAAAATCTGGACAATGAATTAGAAGGTGTGTTTGAGAAGTGTGATGATGATCTGTATTTATAAGGACACTTTATTATTATTATTGATTTTGGGTTATAGGAAAGACTTTTCTATCCACTTGATTATTTTCGTATTTAATGCCAATAATAATGCAGCAAAATAGAAATAACTCTTCTTTCCACTTGATCATTTGATCGGTATTATTATAATGTTAATAATAATAATGCAGAAAAAAATAATAATAATAGTTATACAGATAAGTTTGATTATTCAAGAAATGAAATAAATAAAAATAATTAGGTAGGTTTCTCTAGTTTGATAGTTGACTAGTATATTGTGGATGCATAAATTTAAATTAATCTTATATATTACATCATTTGTGTATTTTACTCTTATCATCATAATAGGAATAAGAATATTAAATTTTATAAAATCTTATATATCTTTCTAATAGGTAAGAGTGAGTATTATATAATGAGTAATGACAGGGTAGTGAAAGATTTGCAGCGAAGACATGATGACTCAACATTTCAAATTTTATTTATTTCTCTCTCTTTCTTTTTATTGATCATTTATTTTTATATCTTTAATCTTCATTAATAATTTATTTATATTATTAATTTGTAAATATATATTTATATATTTTATTATTTAATTTATTTATAAAATTTAAAATAATAATAAAAACAATAATAAATTAAATAAAAAATAATAAAATATATATATTTTCAAATATATATTATATTTGATAAACATATATTTAAGAGAATAAGGGGTCGCTTGGTTCAAATAATGGAATCTTCAAATAATGGAATCGGAATAGGAATGGAATTAATAGATGTGTGGAATGAGAATGTGTATGATTGATAGAAGTGTAGTGTTTAGTTATGAGTATTAATCATTCTCAATACCATTCATAGTGTTTGGATATTTTCATTCATATATTTCTATTTGATTGATAATGTTTAGATTTATTAGAGAGAAATTATTAATATTATTTTGTAATTGAATTAGATTAATATTTTTATTTTTTTAATTATATTTTATTTAATTAAAAATACAAAATATTATTATTTTTATATTATAATTGTTTAAAATATATAAAATATTGAAGTGTGTTCTAATTTAATAAAATATAAACATCTAATATTTTATTATATTAATTATATATATATATATATATATTAAATACATATAAAAAAATAATTGAACGATTCAATTTTTTTTATTTATAAATAAAAATTATCTATTAATAAAGATAATTTTTTTAAAATATTATATATTAATAATTAATTAAATAAAATATAATATTTTATTTAATAATATATACTATAATATTGCATAATATTTTTAATAAATTTTTTTATTAAAATATTTTATATCTAACTTTTCTAATATTTTTTCAATATTTATTTTATATAAAATTGTTATTTTATTTTTAAGTTTTTATATTTTAATTAATTTATTATAATTTTATTATTAATATATAATATATAAATTGATTATAAAAAAATAGTTTTTTTATTATTAGTTATTATAATTATTTTATTTTATTAATTTTATATTATTTAAAATAATTTCTCAATATTACATAAATAATTGAAATAATTTATTTCAATAAATAAATTAAAATAAATTATTATTTTAATTATAAAAAAACGTCTAATATAATTATAAAAGAAAAAATATATATAATATTATAATTATAATTATGAGAGAGAACTTAGAAGAGTGGACATCATGGGAGAGAAAATACATTAAATGAGATTCATTCCTCCCAATTTATAGAGGAATGGATGATTACTGAGTATCCGGTAATCAAATCAATGTTCTGGAATGAAACCCATCAACCAAACACTTCATTTTATTATTTTTCTCATTCCTGAATACAAAAACCACTTACCAAACATAAAAAATTAAATATAAAAATTCTTAATTTTTCAATTAATTATTTCTCTCCTCTATTAATATATATATATATTAATAATTTACTCTTATATAATACCCTTTCCAAGGTATAAACTATACTTAAATAACATTTTTTATATAAATATTAAACCACCAAACAACTCTTATAATTTATTATAGGTATAATTATATTATATCTACAGTTATATATCACATAACGCCTTATATTAAAAATTGGGTGGACATATGCAACCATATATGCACAGATATAGATTTGTCTAACTCCATGTTAATGTAATTAAAATATTTTTAGTTTAAAATTGAGTATCTAACAAATTGAATATAAAATAAATTGTCATATACCAATTGAAATAAATAATCATATTATGTATATATCTTATTCGTCTTCATTGCCTTTAGAATTTTTTTGTTCGTGAATGTCTAATATTGTCTTAACTTGAAATATTTTTCTTTCCTTCTATCCTTCTTCGTCAGGGCTGCTCATGGGTGTTAGAGTAAACCCATCCCCATGCCAACAATTATTATAAAAAACTTTTATACTTGCATCTCATTTTCCTTATCCTCTCTAGCTATGATGTTATTCATATTTTCAACAATTCCTTTTCTAATTCTTATACGGATTACTACGATTTATTTATTTTTTATTATTTTTCCTATTTAATATATTTATTTATAAATTTTAAATTATATAATCTTCTTATATTTACTTATAAATTCTATAAAGCCTATTTTAATTTTATTAATTTTGTTTCTAATTTTTTAATTAGTTCTCAAATTTACTGTAGTATTTTTTATTTATTTTAAATATATTTTAATCTTTTATTATAGATGTATAATTTTGATTTTTTAAATTAAATATTTAGATTAAATATTAATATGTTACTATGTTAGTAAACTATAGTTATAATATGTTATTGTTAATACTTAATATTAATGTTAGTATAATGTTAGATTTTATTACGAATAATTTAGTATAATTCAATGATTATTCATGAAGTATCAGGTCACAAAATAGGCTAAATGGTTTTACTTTACAAAATGCAAAAAAAAAGAAGAATAATATGTTTTTCTTGAATTGAATTATATAATTGAATGTTAAATTAGAATACAATATTTTTTTATTTTTTTTATTATAATTTACTAATAAATATTTATGGTTTAAATAATAATAATTATTTATATCAGTTATAAATAAGAGTAATGATAGGGAAGCGAAAAATTTGTAGCGAAAGTGCAGCTAACTGATGTGGAAGGCTGACTATGCAAGATGACTACATTTCAAATTTTTTATTTCTCTCCGTTTATTAATAATTTCTCTCTCTTTTCTTTATTAATCATTTATTTTTTATCTTTTCTTCCATCTTTATTAATAATTTATTTTTATAGTTAATTTATAAATATATGTTTATATATTTTATTATTTAAATTATTTATAAAATTTAAAATAATAATAGAGACAATAATAAAGTAAATAAAAAATAACAAAATATATATATTCAAATATATATATTATATTTGATGAATATATATTTAAGAGAATATAAAATTAAATATAAAAATTCTTAATTTTTTAAAAAATAACAAAATATATATATTCAAATATATATTATATTTGATAAATATATATTTAAGAAAATAAAAAATTCTTAATTTTTTAATTAATTATTTCTCTGTTAATATATATATATATATATATTAATAATTTATTTATTATTAATATATATATATATATATTTATTTATTATTAATTTATATATTTATTTATATATAACTCAAACTAACTAACTATGATAATCGTAAATAAAAATGTTTTTGATAAGAGTTAACTCAATAGGATAAATATAAGAAGAGAATATATAACATTTTGAGTTAATTATTTAAGTTTATAATACAATTCACAAGAAAATGAAATATAAAAAAATAATTAAAGAGAGAAAAAAAGGAAAAATTAAATCTATAATTTTAAAAATTATATATTTAATTTATTTATTTTTCCTATTATAACTCATTTTAAAATCAAATAAATATATAAATTATATATAGGGAGAGGAGAAATAATTAATTTTAAAAAATTAAGAATTTTTATATTTAATTTTTTATTATCTTATTTATCAAATATAATATATGTTTTTTATAAATAAATTATAAATAAGTTAAATAATAAAATATATAAATATATATTTACAAATTAACTATAAAAATAAATTATTAATAGAGATAGAAGAAAGAATAAAAAATAAATAATTAATAAAGAGAAGAGAGAGAAATTATTAATAAACAGAGAGAGAAATAAAAAATTTGAAATGTTGAGTCATCATGCCCCTGTCATTACTCTATATATATATATATTAAAACAAATTATATCTCTGGTCATAATGATGAGAAAAAATAAAAAAGTATATTCTTTTTACATTTGTTGAGAATATAATATATTTATTTATATATACTAACAGAATCTTAAACACCTTAGTAAGCCAATAAAAACTTTTTCAAAATCTTAACAGTAAATAAAAAAATTATAATTTTGTATTTGTATTCTTTTTGAGTAATTTCCCAAACATCGCACTTAATTTTTTTTTAAGAATTTTGAAATTCATACATTATGGACAAAAAAATATAATAACCATTAAAGATGTTAATCAATTTTGTATTTGGGATTTGATGGAGTTTGTTGAATCACTGGATTATAAAAATCGTTCTTTCTTTACTATTTAAGAGTTGTCTAGAGGTTACTAGTTATCTTGATTCTAATGATGGTTTAAACCAAATTATGTATGTTTTGAACTGAATATCCTTACAAGTTCAATATTTACAAGATGATGGTGAAGAAACAACAGGTAAAGAAGAGACTGCAATTTAAAATGAAGAAAAAACTGATTTTGAAGATGAAGAAAAGCCTCTTAAAGCTAAAATAGTGGAAGAAATTAAAATGTCTCAAGATTTTGAAGAAGATTTTAAACTTAATGTCGAAGAAGGGGTTGAAGTTGAGACAAAGAGAAACATTTCGTTACTGAAGAAAATTTTGAGGGTATTGATTAAAATCAACACATTATCGATGAAGATGTTATATTTGAAGAAATTCGTCTAGAGGAATATTTTGTTGTTGAAGAAGAGAGTGTTGATGAGAATCAACATAATAATATTATTTAAGAGGTTGGATTTGAAGAAGAAGATATTCGTGAAGATGATGGAGAAAATGGAAATGATAATGAAGCGACTAAAGATGAGTTGTCAATATATATTGGTGAGAGTGATCCTTGTAGTTACATATGGTATGATGATGATAGTGACTATGAATTGATGATGATGTGATATCTTATCAAACAAATCGACGACCTAGTATGAGTATACCATATAATGCATCATCAGTTAATGGTTCTGCAAAATTTATGGTTGGGATATATTTTGAAAGTAAAAAAGCCATTGAAGTTACAATTAAAGGTTATGATTGTGATTGTCGCGTTAGTCTACAATGGTTGAAACAATACTCTTATCGAATTAGGGTGAAGTTTGTGACCGATGGTTGTTTGTGGCATTTTTCCAAAGAAAAATAGTCTAATTTACACTTAAAAAAAATACTGGAAATAGTGTTTATCAATCTGATTATGCTAAAATAATTGGAAGTCTCATGTATCTGATGAATTGTTCGAGACCAGATATTGCATATGTAGTTAATAGATTGAGTAGATACACTCAGAATACTAATAAAGATCATTGGATTGCACTGAATAGAATTTTAAGATATTTACGTGGAACTATAGATTTTGGTATATACTATTGTAATTTTCCAACCGTACTTGAGGGTTATTGTGATGCTAACTGGTTTTCTGATTCAGATGAGATCAAGTCTACAAGTGGATTCATATTTATTATAGGAAAAGATGTTGTCTCATGGAAATCAGCAAAGCAGACCTGTATAGCACGTTCTACAATGGAGTCAGAGTTTATTGCTCTCGATTTGGCATGTATTGAGGCTGAGTGGCTTAGAAATCTCTTAGCAAATATCCCTTTATGGAAAAAGCCCATGCATTCTATATCAATACATTGTGATTGCAAAGCAGTCATTAGTAGAGCCAATAATGATAATTATAATGGAAAAAGTCAACACATGCGGGTGCGGCATTGTTCAATGAAACAACTGATTAAACATGAAGTGATATCACTAAATTTTGTAAGGTCATAGATGAATTTGACGGATCCTCTAACCAAACCACTAAGCTCGAGGCTAGTGAGAAATACATCGAGGGGGATGGGATTAATGTCTACAAACGAAACTGAGAATGATAGTAACCCAACCTAGTATGTGAATTATTTCACGTATTGTAGGTTCATATGGGTAAGAACAAGTCATTTGTCAGTTTGTGAGACACTATCACAAATATTTATGAGCAACCCATCCCTATGGTGTAGGATAATGAGTACTGTAGTGGAAAAGGATGAGTCTAAACTCTTAATGAATCTATAGCTCATTCGTAAGCAGTGTGTTTAACTGCAGTACATACTTGATAGATTTCACCTATGTGAGAATAGAGTTGGGGCCGCTTCTATAAAAGTTTAACAGCCTTTCTAAAGCTCTCACGAGATGCAGGATCGACGCAAGGCCAAAAATGTGTCACACCGCGACGAATAACTTTGGAAGAAAATTAATGTGACAAATAAGTTCAATGATTCACGTCTGAAATGAGGTTCATAGAGGTTCTAATCTCACCGACATTTCTATGAGTCTTTACTTATTTTTTCTAAGTACTAGTTCATAGTCCAAAAGACACTAGTACTGATGCATTAATTTTTTGCGCTCTCAAGAAAATGTTTTTTAAATAATTTTGAAATATGTGGGGATTGTTGGATAAATATTAATAATTGTTATTTCTAAATTATTATTTTAATTTAATCATCCTTTAATTTACGTATATTAACAGCCAAAATCAAATCTTCAATTACCGTTACCAATCTCTTAATTTGTGGGATTGATTTTGAATTAATTATGATCAATTAAGATATTTAATTACCGTTACTAATCTCTTAATTTGTGTGATTGATTTGCAATAATTGTGATAAATTAAGAAAACGTTTTGTCAGTATATTTATATATATATATATATATATATATACTAGAGGTAGAAAAGATTACGGATATACTTTTTCAAAAAAAGAACAATCAACATTCTCGAGAGCATCCAAAGCTATTATCCTCTGAGCCTCGTTAAGCAGATTGCGACATTAACGGGAAGAGTTGTTGAATCTTGAGAGGGAGCGTCACTCACATCCTACCGCAACGAGTAATCTACTCGAGGAGGCGAGATCTCTCTAAGGACAGTGCCCAGCACGACTCAACTTTATCTCGATAAGTTTTTATACATGTTCATTTAGTTACAATCGTCTGTGGAATTTTAATTTAGAAAAAAGTAGATCTGTATGGATACGACATGAAAAATAAAGTTCCACAAACGATTGTAACTAAATGAACATGTATGAAAACTTATCGAGATAAAGTTGAGGCGTGCTGGGCACTGTCCTTAGAGAGATTTCGCCTCCTCGAGTAGATCACTCGTTGCGGTAGGATGTTAGTGACGCTCCCTCTCAGGATTCAACAACTCTTCTTGTTAATGCTGCATTCTGCTTAACGAGGCTCAAAAGATAATAGCTTTGGATGTTCTCGAGAATGTGGATTGTTCTTTTCTTAAAATATATCTGTAATCTTTTCTACCTCTAGTATATATATATATAAATATACTGACAAAATGTTTTCTTAATTGATCACAATTATTGCAAATCAATCATACAAATTAAGAGATTAGTAACGGTAATTAAATATCTTAATTAATCATAATTAATTCAAAATCAATCCCACAAATTAAGAGATTGTTAACGGTAATTGGAGATTTGATTTTGGCTGTAAATATTTAATTTGAACGTTGTAAATTAATTACATAATTTAAAGAATGATTAAATTAAAATAATAATTTAGAAATAACTATTATTAATATTTATCCAACAAAGTTTGTGACCGATGGTTGTTTGTGGCATTTTTTTGCTAGTAAAGATAAAAACACTTAAAAGTTGGATCATAAAAACATACCATCTAGAGCATATATGTTATTCATACAATCTCGAATCACTTAAAAGTTGGATCGTAACCGGTTGATTATTCTTCAAATTTGATCACAAATAGACATCTCTACGAGGACAATGCAACAATTATGTAAAGAGAAATTGAATTGTGATATCACTTTGTCCCTTAAGGGTTTCGTATTGGAAGAAATTCAAGATAACAATGATAAGGAGTTTGCAAGGAGTTTGCTGATTTTTAGATGTATATGGTGGAGTTAAAAAAAATAATGACACAGGTACATTTATCCTCCAAATCACCAAAGACGAATCAAGTGGAGTGAATAAATCCAAACGATTCTACGTATATTTTGAAAGTTTGAAACATTGATGGTTGGCCGAATGTAGACCCATCATCAGTTTTGATGGGTGTTTCTTGAAAAGTAAGAGTAAGGAGGAATTACTAACGGCAATTGGTAGAGATGTCATTGAGCACATGTTTCCAATTGCATGGTGTACGTCATGTTTCGCTCTTTTCTGTCTAAAAAGTTTTTATCGATCTTAACACATTTTTATCCCATCTTTAAAGGCGGTTTGTGCGATCCAAAATTGGTCGGCCACATGCCTTACCTCCTCTCGAATCCTGAGTGGGATGAGGATTCGAAATGTTAGGCTCGACCCGTGCATTTTTAGAAAAATGTTTTTTAGCTGATATATTTGTCAAGTCTCATGACTTACCTTGCTCTCGAATCTCATAAAATGAGTTGAGGAAACAACTCATTCAGGAGCTACCTCACCAAAATTGAGATGACAACCGAAATAGAACTTAACAATAGTTAGACATACTTTTGGCTCTTTTTTTAGAGTCGCCACTTAGTTTGCTCCAAAAGAAACTTAAAAAGAAAAGTTTTAAAAATTCTTTTTAGTTTGGTGCTTTGTTACGTGTGGGAAATGATCAGTGATGCTATATCTCACACGTACGTCCAGATAGACCGTCTCTACTACGAAACAATTGGCCTTTCTTAATATGAAGAATTATTACACTTTTTTTTCATTTAAAACTTAAGTTATTCAGCTAAGAATATAATCTACGTCTAAAGGGGTTATGCTTATTCAGCTAAGGATATAATCTACGTCTAAGAGGATGTCTATATGATGTTTGTACCTTTAGAAAAGTCAAACAATATAAAGCGTTTGGCAAAACATTAATAACAAGAGGGTTGGAAAGGAAGCATAAATCCAAATAGTTCCAAAAAAATGAAAAATTATTTTTATTTTGTCATGAATAATATTCTTGACCATTTTATATTTTTTTGGATTTTTCTGAATAAATTTAAAAGTGTGAATTAATTAGAAAAGTTGTTTAGTAGAAAAAATGTACCAAAGGAATTCAAAATAATTGAAAACGGAAGTTGGATGCAAAAATTGGGCAGAAGAAGAGTTTAGGGATCCATTTGGATGGTGGTGAAAAGTTGGAAGACGTGCCTGGATGTTTGGAAATCCAAGCTCGTGTGTTGAGGGAATTAACATGTTTGAACGTTCCCTTTTTTTTCTTTTTCGGTGGTTCAATGTAGGAACTAGTTAGTCAGGTCATCAAATTCTAGTCGTAGCACCGTTTATTGAGTTTAGTAAAATTTTGAAAATCCACTTAGGCATTTTATCAAACACGTGGTATACATAAATTCTTACATTTTTAGCTTTTGTTCAATGTTTAGCCTATGTTTTGAAACATCAAATGGTTGAATTAGGATTCGAATTTTATATCAATGGAATGGATAGGTCTTCATCTCCTCTTCATCCTGACATCTTCTCATCACCGTTTTGATTTGATCACCGAAAAACCACATAAAAGTTTAACGAAGATCAGGTCCTAAAGTTTGGATTTTAGAATGAATTTACGAAATCAATTTTCTGCTCCTCTTTTGGCCTTACTCGCGCCAATCAAACAGATGAATTGAAATTTGAATCTGTAATTGTTGGATAGACTTGAATCTCTTCTTACATTAGAAACAATCTCCCAACATCAAGCTCCAATGATCGCGATGTCTTGACAATAACTGTAACATTTCATCATGTTAGGACTTGGTCGACTTTTGCATCAGCTTTGACAGAATGAAATGAGTGACACCTTTTAATCAATGCTCACGATGCTCAACCAATTTCCAATGGACCTCCAATTGGTTTGGTTCGACAGAGGAACATGCCAGCTTCAAGTGGTGACTTCCATTAGCTCAATGAACTAACGATAATGGCGGAGGAAGGCGATGATGTTAGGACTTTTGCTGTTTTTAGGTAAGTTCTAAAACGAACCAGAAACAGTTCGTTTTAGACTTAGCTTTCAAGAGATGAAATGTTTTGTGTACCATGAGGTACCAAATGAAGAACACATTAAGAAGATTCCGATTCCCGGAGACATCATGATCGACCGTGAGAGAGAATAAACGGTTGGAAATTCTTTAATTCATTTTGATTTTGGTTTTCAACCGATCAATCATAACATAACTACTCATATATGATTATCATAACTCAATTAGGTTATTAGAGATGTTGTTCTTTAGAACAACACCTAAGAAAATTATATTTCAAGTTTTAATTTCGATTTTAGATTAGGATAGAACGCTAACCATTAACAATCAATTCCTAGCTAATATAGGATCACTACCTAGGAATCTAACAGCTAATCACCAAGCAATTCACATAATAACAAAAGATCAAATGAAATTCTAGAATTAAACTTGGAATTCAAAAGTTAGGTTTACATAGATTATGGTTGCTTACAAAAACCTTAGGATTCTTTATTTATTACCTGGTTTCAGAAGATTTGAAGAACCTTGGCAAGCTCTTACAATGACGGATTTCTCTTGAGAGTGTTTTAGATCTCTAATTTTCTCTCACTTCTTACTTAATCTCTAACCGGCTCTAATTTTGAATCCCCAATTTATTTACCCTTTAAAAAACTGCAGTAGTTAATTGACTGACTTGTATATCAAGATTAGAAATGGGCAGCGTGGTTGAACTTCTTGCTTAATCTCATACCAAATGGTATCAGCAGTTATTTTGTTTGATTTTCGGGGGACAAGAGTCTACCTAATTGATATACATGCAACTTAGTTATGTGTTTAAATTTTTCACTAATTTTTTTTTTTTTTTTTTTTTAATACTTGTGACCTTATGGTCTCTTAAGTGACTCTTAGTATAAATCCAGAAATTTGACGAAATGATCCTAAAATTAGCCTTAAATACTTTAATTACCGGTGCATAAATTAAATTGCGCTGATAACTATTTTAAAATATTTTGACGAAATTACCCCTGTCTCACGCGAAGAGTAGAATCGTCACACGAAGTGGCAGGATCGTCACACGAATGGCAGGATCGTCACACGAAGGGCACGATCATTCTGGACTTTCACAGACTTTTCTTTAACGAGACGACTCCACCTTTGTGTTACGCGACAGGGGTAATTTCATCAGAATATTTTGAAGTGGTCATTTGCGCAATTAAATGACCAGCGCATTTAATGGCCTTTTTAGGGTCATTTCGTCAAATTTCCCTTACAAATCCACGTTTTTCTCTTACCATTATTACAATAGGATTGATTAATAATATATAGTCAAATGGAAAGAAATTTCTTTTTATTCATTATTTTTTTTAAACGTCTTAATGTTATTTTATTAAAAAAAACTTTAAAAAAAGAAATAAATTTTAAGAAAAAAAAGTTACATACCTTAATTTTGTTAAAAAATCAACTAATCAGTTTCAAACAACTAATTTACAGAATAAATATAACAACTAACAATTGAATTACAAATAAGTTATCAAATAAGAATTATTTAAACATTCATTTTTTAAATAATTTTATAGGGAATATTCCACTTTTGACTGAACTTTCATTTTATTAATCGAAATTCTCCTTTGTATTGCTTTTTTTTTTTTTTTTACATTGTTATTCATGTGACTTTAAGACTTACATTTAAATATATCCTCTAGAATGAGAAACACAATTTGAAATTGAATATTAATTTCTTTATTATCATTGGTTCATGTTTATTGTAAAATTGTTAAGATGAATAGTGCATAATACCACTCATTTAATGAATTTTCACAAGTATATCATTTTAGTTCCATAAAAGAAATAGTGGAAATTTAAGAAAACACTCACATTACCGGAGATACCACCAACTCAAAAGTTGAAAATTATATTTATTTATAAACACAAAACTATTAGGACATAAGAGGAAGATCTGCATTTTTTATTTTAAAATTTCAAAACAATTATTCAAATGCAACTACATGTTTTCTTACTCATGTGAATGTTTTAACATTCACACTATTGATGAGAAAAGTGTGTTGTAGTAAGAAAGATACCAATAGAACTGAACTTAGGTTTTTTTCCAAATTTTTAATTATTTTGTCTAGTCATAATATATAATTTTTTTCAATTATTATATATTACAAATTGAGTTTTCAAATTGAGAAAATATTTTGGAAAACCAAAATAAATAAAATTTATTTTTTTCCAAAATTTTAATTATTTTGTCTAGTCATAATTATTACTTGAGTCATAATAAAAAAATCAATTGTATTTTATTTTTTAATTAATATATATATATATATTTCTCCTATTTATATTTTGGTAATTAAATATTGTACGGTGATTTAGTGAAGAATATTCTCTATATGTATTTATGTACGAGATATTTGAAAGATTAAGATCCCGCTTACTTGGTGCGAGATTTAATCATATATGTATTTATATGTTTGGAAAAGTTATCAAAGAGAATTAGTTACACATACAAACTGGGTGATTGTGAGAGGGCTAATTCATATATAATTACAAAAGTATTCGAAGGTAGAATCTATTTACAAGTAAATGTTCAATTACTTGTACATTTATCACCCAATTTACATGCATGGATTCAAGTTTTTATTCAAATTGTATGCAGTGAGTTCGAGCGAGAATATGATAATCATTTCATACCAATTGATGAGCGTGATAGACGCTACATAACCTATTTCAAGACAAGAATGAGTTACAATTGTTGTATAATTTTATTGCACTACATTATTGAGGCTAATCTTACTCATCTCTTATTAGGTTTCTCAACTTGGAGAAAATATTTATGAGGATCTAGGAATATTATGAAGTGGTCCTACTTGATATGCGAAGAGATTTATGTCGTGTTGAATTAATGGATACAAATTCAACATTGAGAAACACAATGAAGTCTTAACGACTCAAAACATTGGTGTTGTTCTATTGAGTAACAATGATACTGAAACATTGTCCTACTACGGAATGTTGACGAACATTATAAAAGTTGAATACTTTAGTGAAAGACGAGTGATTTTTTTAAATGCAAATGGTTTGATGTTCATTCGGGAGATCGGGGAATAAAAATAGATAGACATGATTTTATAAGTGTTAATGTGAACCGCATTTTAAAAAATCAGAATCATGAACCATTTATCTTAGCAAGTCAAGCGAAACAAGTGTTTTTTTACGTTCCAGATATGGCATCAAGGCCGGGTTGGAAAATTATGACGACAATAAACCCACGTTATTCGAACATCTAATTAAGGTTTTATTATATTATATTTTAATTTAATTAGTTAAAATTATGTGATATTTTTTTAACAGGCAAGATGGCACCTAAGTATAAGTAATCAACTTATAGAGGAGACATGTATGGGCAGCTCGAGGATCTCTTAAGGAGAACCGATCTTCTTGAGGTGGGTGACTCTAATGAACTAGATGACACACCTAACCATGTAGATCCGTCGTTACCGGAGGTTGAGATGACGACGACATCATCCTCATAGCCTGTAGGTAGATATTAATTCTTTGAATACATAAAAATTTAATTAATAATGTTGTTTAATATTTTTGTAGGATCTACATCAAAGAGAAAGAATTGGGGCAAAAATAAGAGCACTGCCCTCTCGAAGTTGATCTCGGTTCATAAAATAACAATAGAATTCTCGCCAAATGGGAAGGTGTATTGCGAAAATTGTACGACATGGTCCAGACATATTGGGATCGTGGTTTGGGACCCCACTGTGATATCACATCGTCTGTTGTATTGGTCAGACTTGAGCTCCACCGACATAGATCATCTTTGGAAGTCGGTAACGGTAAGTGTTGATATCTTATTTTATTAACTTTCATTTTCTAGTACATAATAATAATTAATGAATAACTTAATCCCATGTCTTTGCATAATCGTTTTGATGTAGTGTCGGAACCTATCGAGTATTATCGGAAATAGATAAGGGAACATGTTAAGGTGGATTGTGATAGGTTCCGATGTGATATCAACCAGAATTATGTTAAAGCTCATGATGGGGATGTAGCAACTATTAGAGCACACATCCTAGATGAATATACGAGAGATGATTGGAATTACATTTTGGATCGTCACTTTCTTCGAGACGATTTCCGGGTGAATATTTAAATTTTAAACTTTATACATCCTTGTTTATATGTAAGAAGTGAGCGGAATTCAAAAATTAGGGAAAATCTTTGAATGACAAATCATGCGAGGAGTGTATCATTATCTCAAGTGTCAGAAAAAAATGGTAAGTATATTTATTCGAGAGTCAATAATATGTTAACTATATTTTGATAATTAACATTTAATCTTCACATGAGAGGAGTACGGGTAAGGCTTCATCACACATTGACATTTTTTACGAGACACACAATAGAAAAAGAACATGTGATGACTCTACTCATTTGGTGGATCCTCATATACATGAGAAAATTGTAAGTGTACTTCATATTTCACTTACTTATTGATGTTAAAATTAACTAATCAACTTTTGTTTCATTTTGTATGATGCGATGCGTCAGACGCTCGAAAGAAATTCCAGTATGTTCGATTATAAGCTGACCGAGAATGTTTTTGGACGACAAGGGCACGGGAGGGTCATTGGAATGGGATATGGGATGAGGCCACCCATTTTAGAGGAGATTTGCGGGGTGGAAGTCAATTACAACGGAGAGAGCAAGAGTATGAGCAGTTGTGTACTGAATTACAAGAGGAGGCTTCGAAAAGAGAACAACTGGAGTCTCTAATACATGAGCAAGCAAATGTGATACAGGAGGAAAAACTTGAGTCATAAAGACGAGCACTTGAGAAACAAAGACGAGCACTTGAGACACGAAGACAAATGGAAAGAAAAGAAGAAGAATTCCATAATCAAGTGGCGACATTTATGGCGAGATATCCTCCACCTCCACCTCCGGATCAGTTTGGTATATGATATATTATTTAGACTTGTTATCTTTTAATACTTTTACTGGTATATTGGATGGTTGTATTTTTTGATGAATTGAGATTTAGGTTTATTGGATATTGTATTTTTGGATTATTGGGATTTTGGTTTATTGGTATATAAAATTTGGTATTTTTAATTTGTGTATAATTTATGGCTGAAATTATTTGGTTTAAATAGGTAATATTCGATTTACAATAATTTAATTAAAAAAACTCATAATCGCCGAGAACAATAGGCTTATACTCTTAGTAAATATTTAACATTTTAGTCGAGAGCCTCCCTAAAGCTCTTGGTAATTATTTAACACTTTCTCTAAGAGCAGAGTGAATCTCATGGTAAGAGAATTACATTTTCGTCGAGGACACTCATTGCTCTCGGTGATAATTTATCTCCGAGAGTTACAAATGCTCTTAAAGATACTATTTTTTCTTTCATTGTCAGTGGTATCACTAAAACACTGCGAGAGCATTTATTGCCCTCGGTGAATACTGAATACTATCTCCGAAAGTATTTTGTCTTTCTCGAGATTTTTCTGTCCTTAAAAATGAATTTTTTACTAGGGAATGTAAATGTTATTAGTATTAGTAGTTTGTTTGATTCTCGATGTCGATCAGGGTGTCTACCTAATTGTATCACTTTTTCCTTGATAATCCTTCACAATTTCATTATATATTTAATCTTCTTGGCTAATTTTTATATACACATCTATATTTTTAGCAACTATGGTTATGGTAGTGTTTGGTACGATATACTAGTTATATAGGTATAAGTTGTAAGGGGTATAAATTATAAGGAGATAATAAGAGGTATAAATTATATAGGTTATTAGTGTTTGGTTCGGAGTTAAAAATATGTATAAATTATATATGTTTTATTATTTGTATTTGGTTGGTGGTATAAAAAAATAATAAGAAATGTAAAAGACTATTTTAACCTTATATATTTTTTTAAAATTATTATTTTAATATTTATTAGAAATAGTTTGCATTATTAATTAGATGAAATTTTATAAAAATATAATATATAATTATTTTATAAATATATTTTTAAAATAAATAATATTATTATATGATTTACATTATTTTATATATAATTCTTTATAATTTAACTTATATAATTATATAAATAAAAATTATTTATATATTAATTAATATTTAATTTTGAAAATTATGTATTATTATAAATATTTGTATATTGAAATAATTTTAATTATTTGTTTAAAATAAAATATTAATAATAATAATAATTTTAAAAAAATAACATTTGAAATTAGAATGTTATAATTATAAATTAGTTTTAGAAATAAATTATATAGATATAAGTTTTATTGATTAATAATAATAATTTATATAATTAATTATAAATATTATTTATTAATAATGAAATACAATTTTATTTTATAAATTAATTTTATATATGACTATTATTTTAATTAATATTATTATTATTTTTAAATAATAATTATATTTAACTATGTATAAAAATTATCACATTAAAAATTTTTATATTTAAAATAATATAAATTTTTTATAGAGATAAAAAAAATATATAAATTAAAAAATCAAATAAAAATGTTAAATTTAAATTAATATTTAGATATAATTTATTATTATTATTACTCTGTTTTAAAATATAATAAAAAAAATTAAAATTTTAATAATTTATAAAATTAAGGGTAAAATAAGAATACTAATTTTTATAATTGCTTTTACATTCTTGTAACTAGTGTAGGTAGTTATAATATTATACATGCCTTCGTTTGGTTGTAGATACAACACTGTATATATAATATAATAATAACTACAGTAAATTTAAGTTATTGTTTGGTTAAAAAATATTATATATACAGTGATGTTAAAGGTACAATTTATCCTTTTAATGGGGTATAAAATTGTAACAAGTATAGTTAGGTATAAAATTGTCTTTTTTTTTTTTCTTTTTTAACCTTATTAATTTCTATTTTTTTTCTCTCATCCTATATTTAAATCATTCTTTTTATTTTAAACTAAGTTCTTCACTGCATTTTTTTTTTATTTATAGGTCAGATTACATAAAATATTTCAGATTAATTAGAAGTCCATCTTTAGTTAATTTTATTTTCAGCTTGAATAAATTCTTATTTTCATATGTATAGAAGGTACCTAAATTCTTCTCAGGTACATTTTGTTATTATATATTTAATAATATTAATTATTGATAAATATGTCTTTAATTATAAGAATTAAAATATAATATATATATATATATATATAAGAAATTATATAATCATATAGAAATATTATTTATGTTTAAAAATATTTATATGATATTTAATTATTTTTTATTAGTTTAAATAGAATTAATAAGAAATATTAAAATAATTTATATAAATACAAGGATAAAATAGTCTTTTACTATTTTTAATACTTTATTATATCACAAACCAAACACAAAATTATAAAATCTATATAATTTATACCTCATTTATTATTTCAACCAAACACTAATCATCTATATAATTTATACTTCTTAATACCCCTATATAAGTTATATCCCCTTACATCTTATACCTATATAACTAATACCATGTAACAAACGACACCATAATGTATAAATTATACCTAATTGTTATTGTATATATAAATATTCATCAACCAAACATTTCTTCTAATTTACTGTAAATATAATTATACTATATCTACATGACAGTACACCTTACCAAATGTAGTCTATGAATACAATAGTACCAAAGGACAAAGAAATGACATAATTAACACTCATCAAGATCATTCTGAGCCTGAAAATCGAATAAAAAGAAGTTTCTTCTTATTCATCGTTATTAATATGGTTTCAATTCAAGGTTTATATTAAAATATATCCGTCACAATTTGAAATTGAAATATTTATTTCTTTACTATCCTCTGTTCATATATATATATATATTATTTGGTAATTAAAATGTACTATATTCTGTGAAGAACTTCAATGTTATTGGTATTAGTATTTTTGTTTGATTACCAATGTTGATAGGGTTTTATTTGAGTAATATCTAAATTCACTCACTAATATTTTTAACTTTTTTTTCTTATAAATTTAACTATAGTTAAAAATTTAAAAGAGAAAATAATATATTAAATTATTTTATATATTTTTTTTAAGTGAGAATAAAATAATGATTTTAAATAATTATTAATTAAATATATATGTATTAAATTATTATTATATATAGAGGACAAACATAATAATTTAAAAAATTATTATTAATTAAATATATATCACATGAATATTAATATTATTTGTTATTCACATAAAAATAAAAATGTTATATATGTTTTGTACAGATATTATTAACACAATAAAAAATTATGCATTAAATTATTATATATATTATTGTTTTTAAAAGAAGATGATCACTCTCAAATCTCTCTCTAGCTTTATACTCTCAAGTTCGGTTTGTTTGTATGTTTTCATTAGCTAATATTCCGTCGTCTCACAACATGGGCTCAGAATATTAAGATGCATCTTACATCCATGGGGTTGGAAGATATTATCTCCTCCGATAAAAAACCCGAGCCAAGAAAAGGCAAAAGCCATGATCTTTCTATGCCATCATATTGATGAAGCGTTATATATTGTAATTTTAACGCTTCATCAATATGATGACATAGAAAGATCATGGATTTTGCCTTTTCTTGACTCGATGGCTTTTTATCGGGGGAGATAGTATCTTCCAACCCCATGGATGTAAGATACATCTTAACATCCCGAGCCCATGACATATAATTGTCCCCCGAAACAAATAGCGGGACAAATTCTTGTTTCGTAAGATTAGACATAATAAAAATTATACCTACTTACCTTCGTGCTTAGAGCTTCGTGTTGATAACGTGTTGTGAAACGACGGACTATTAGCTAATGAAAATATACAAACAAACAGAACTTGAGAGTATAAAACTAGAGAGAGAGAGATTTGAGAGTGATCATCTTCTTTTATTAATTGATAACAAGTACATATTTATAGGTACATATATCTCATGCATGAGGGACATGTGTCCTTCCACTTGTCCATTTAGGTTACATGCATAATGTCACATATATGTCCATGTGTTGATATGTTGTTTCATAACAACATGCATAATGACACATTAGTAGATACACTTGTAAATATTATTAACATCCACATGTTTACAACACATCTTTATTTTTTTTACATTTTTTCACAGTTTTGTTATGTGTTTAAGCTTCTTGTCTAACTTTCTTTTTATACATATTCATATTTTTCTGTTTCCATGAATATAATAATGACTAATATCCACATTGTGATGGAATGAAGTTTTATTTATTTATAGTTATTTATGAGACTTTTTTTAGGAATTAAAAGAGAACTAGCATGACACTTCACAATTATGGTTAATGTTTAAACCCGGTCCATGTTTAAACTCAAAACGCTTCTAGATAAAATTGAACTCGTGATTTTTTATCTCTTAAGCCGACTTTTATCATTGAGCTACCTTGGTGGAGTTATAATTATTTATGTGACTTTAAGACTAAAATTAAAATATATCCTCCATAATGAGAAACACAATTGGAATATGAATGTTTCTTTCTTTACTATCATTCGTACGTACATGCATATTGTAAATCTGCTACAATGAATAGTGCACAATACATCTCGGAATCTCATAAATTTGTCATTTTGGTTCCATAGAAGATATAATGGAAATCTAAGGAAACACTCACATTGCCGGTAATATGACGAATTCAAAAGTTGAAGACTTTTTTTTATATATAAACTCAAAATTAGTACGGATAAAAAGGAAGATCTACATTTTTTATCTTAAAATTTCAATCAATTTATTTAAACAAAACACAGGTTTCCTTGCTTATGTTAATATTTTAACATTCACAATGTTGTTGTAGAATGATAACAATAAAATTGATTAGAGTTTTTCTAATTTTTGTACTATATCATTTGCCAAATCATATAAAAATAATTCAAAAAATCTGTCCAATTTGTATTTTCTTTTTAAATTATTTTATACAGTAAACTAACGTTGGGCTAACTAAAAAATATTATATTATCAAAATATTATTTAATCGATAAAGTAATAATATATTATTTTACATGTATAATAATAAAATATAATTTTATTGAATTTTGTTGAATTTTAAAATTTAAATTATATAAAGTACTGGGTTCAGTTCATTTATTGTATAAGTTGTTAAAGTATAATCAATTGTAAAAAAAAAATTATTCTCAAAGTCATTTAATATGCATGGTAAATAGTGTAATTTCTTACGTTCTAATATGATTTTCATCTTAAAATATTCATCTTCAAGTACATACATACAGTTGAATTGTCCTGTCCATCTAAAAGTAATTCAAGAGTTACAAAATGTTAAATTGTTCTTCTTACCACCCAATACAACTTAAAAAATTCAGCCATGTGATGTAGGAATTATAAGAGCATTTAAGATGCATTATCGTCATATATTTTGTCGTTCTATTTTAGAGGGTTTTGAGGCTGGAAAAACAAATTCAAAAAATATCAATGTTCTAGATGCAATCAACATTGCTATCTCAGCTTGAATGAACGATGTTAAGAATACCCTAGTTGTAAATTGCTTTCAACATTGCAAACTTCGTTCGGTAGAAAATGGTTTTACAGCCTTTAGAAGAAGAAGGTATTATGGAATTACGGTCAACAATAAAGGAGTTACACTATCATAACGCAATGAACGTGGATTAACTCTTGGATTATTTGAGTGAAAACGACACGACCGAGATGTTAACTGATAAAGAAATCATTGAGGGTCTTAGAGAAAATAATTAAGATGAAGACAATGAGGATGATAATCGTGTTTTGGAGCCTGTTTCTCGCAAAGAAGCAATTAAAGCAGCAATGAAACTTAGTGATTTTCTCTTACAATATTATAGAAGCACTCCACAATTTCATAAAGTTTTGCAAAAAGTGAGGAATGAGATTCAAATGGATATAAATTTTCATACAAAACAGATAAGGGTCGACTCATATTTCACTAATGCACTATAAATTATTAGAAAATAGTATATTATTATTTTATATATCGGTTGAGACCTATATGCGCCAAAACTTACATTACTTAATAAATTAGAACATATACGACATTTAATTAATTTATCGAATTACAACATTTAATTTGAAATTGGAACATTTCTTTCTTTACTATCATTGATTAATGTATATTATCAAATTGTTATGATGAATTGTGCATAATACCTCTTGAATTTTCATAAATATATTATTGTCTTTCCATAGAAGATATAGTGGAAATCCAACAAAAACACTCATTGTAGGTGACACAACTCTTAATTGGAAAAAAATATTTAAAATTCAATTATTCAAACACAAGTTTTCTTATTAATGTGAATGCTTTAACATTCACGCTGTCAATAATAATATTGTGTTGTCTGATGATACCAATAAAATTAGTCTAAGTTTTTTTTTCCCAAAATTTTGACTATTTTGATCATTAATTTGTTAGGTCATATATAGTAAAAAATCAATTGCACGGATATGTTGACATTTGGTTGAATTGGATATTGGAGGTGAGTTTATGTGCTGCGAAACCTTGTGCTCTCATGTTCCCTCTCACAGAGAGGAACAGTAAGGTAATTTTAACCTTACTATCCCATCAAATCTGTCAAAATCGAAAGTTTATGTAAAATCGTTAATTAGTTATAAACTTGTAAAATTTAGAGTTTACTTGAAATGGTAAGAGTTTAATTTAAAAAAATAATAGATATATATTATTATTTATATATAATTAAGTATTTTATACTTAACTAATTTTAAAATTTTATATATTTAAATCTAAAATTAATTATAAAATAATAATAAATAAATAATACTACTAAAAAATTAATTATATTTATTATTATTTTTGAATAAAAATATTTTAAATTTTAAATATAAAATTGTTTTTTTAAACGTAAAATCATATAAAATCGTAAAATCAAAATTATTTATAAACTCGTAAAATCTTATTATCGTAAATTTAAAATCGTAAGAGTTTACTTAAAATCAAACTCGATAACCTAATATAAAATTTTAAAATTTTAAAACTAAACTCGAGATTTTAATAATTTTATTGCCCCTCCTTGTAAGACCCTCTTGTAAGAGGGAACATGGGAGCAGACAAGATTTGATAGCAGAGGTCCATTAGAATTATCTAAAAAGGTTTGTCTTAGTTAAGACTAAAATGTATTTGCATGATTTACAAACAAATTATCTATAGTGTTTATTAATAAATTCATTATTTATCAAATATAATAAATTTAATACACAATACACAACACACAACTACAAAATTGAGAAATAAAAAGATAAAGAAAAAATGCTAAATAAAGCGTTCCAAAACTAATTTGACTTAAAATATAAATAATAAATTTAAAATGTATTTTTTATATAATATGATATAAAAGAGAATCGTTTAATTTTTTAAAATTTATCGTTAGTTCTCTAACCAGCAACAACTAACCAGCAACTTCGTAGTACTAATTACTTCCTGACGAGCTTGAATATGATTTATATGTAAGCATTTTTTTAACACCAAATCTTAGTAGAACTCAAACCTCAATTTCTCTCTCTTACTTGGCCCTTACTCTAAGGGTGGTTGCGTAACAATTTCATTTCTCTCCTTGGAGTTGTTGTGTAACAAGTGCATAATGTAACAATAATTTAAATTTATAATATATATTAAAATATAAATAATTAAATTTATAATAATAATAATAATATAAATATTTAAATTTATAATTTATTTTTTGAATTTAAGAGAACTAATATAACACCCGACGATCATAGCTAAAGTGGATCAATACAATATACTTTACTTTTTAATACATACATTATACCTTACCGAAAAATTTCGGTATAAAAAAATGAATACATTTATCTTACCTTGATTTCGATATACCTTAATTTTGGTACAGTATCAGTATTATAATTTTCATACCTGAAAAATATATTAAATTAAAAAAAAAATCAAATTGATATAATTAATATATAAACTTTACACAAAACTAAAAATTAAAAATATTTATCATAAAATAAAATTTTATTTTTATAAATTAATAATATAATTCAGGTTATATTATAATTATAATAAATATTAATTAATAAAAAAACTTTCACTCTTTTTAATTGGTTCATTTTTCTCGAACAATTCAAGTTCATCATTACAAATGATCTTTTCATAAGTTGAATTTTTTTTTCTTTTAGTTAATCAATTGTGCATAATAGTCTCTTCATCATTTTATGACTCAAATTGCTCATAAAAAAATCTATTATCATTTTTCCTAAGCTAAAAACAGACTCGTAAATATAAAAATATCTTTAAAAATAATTGAAAGGATTGAGTACCTAATTTCACTCTCTTTCCATAATTCCAAGAGATTGAAAGTTTGGTTAAATCTTTTCTCAATCTTATCGATAAGTTAGAGATAACATATATTGAATAATATTATATTATAATTACATTTCGATTTGAGTTTTAAAAAGTATGTTTCTATAATTAAATTAATATTAAATTTATTTATTTTCTTATAAATATTATATATATTTTAATTTATAAATAATATTTCGATATTTTAGTATATTTCGATATACCAAAATTTTGAAAATCTCATACATTTACCGTACAAATAATTTCGGTATCGGTATCATACCTTACATTTTTTCGATATACCTTAAAAATCAATATTTTCAATATATTGCGGTATAGTATTTTCGATATATTTATAATATCAGTAATTTTCTCACATATAACCATGACTCCATCCGCTTAAACTCAAAGCGCTTTCCGATGAAATCAAACCCGTAACATTTTGGTCTTTTAAGTCGCCTTTTACCACTTTGTTACCTTTATAGGTTTATTTAAATTTTATTTAAACTCAGGTTTATTTTTATATTTAACCATTATAACTTATTGTTAAATATATTATAAATAATAAATTATATTAATTTGAAAAATGATAAATTAAATATGTTAATTAAAAAAAATAATTTAAAAAAAAGCTCATTTTAACATTATCCAACAAAATTAGACTTATCTACTTATGCCAATCTCAAATGTTAAGAATTAGGCCAATCTCATGTTACCCCAAAGGCCCAAGACAAAAACAATATTAATAGACTATAATGTTCATGTCTTGATGTTGATGAAGAAGGAGATAGGCAACACGAAGCAGTTGTGCTGTAGAGAGAGAAAGAAAATGAAATAACCAATTTTGCCATTTGTTTACATCTCCAGGCATAAGGTTTTCTTCTCAAGGCTGATACTCGAAAGAAATCCAAAATCGGCGACCTTTTCACTTCCAGATTCCTCTTTTTCTCTCGTCTTCTTGCCCTAATTTCAACCGAATCTGAGAATGTCGAGATAAAATCTATCTGGGTTGTTCGGCGAACTGGTAATTTTCGAACGGTGGTGTTTTGTTTCATGTTTTTGGGTCATCCTTTTTCTGTTTCGTGAAATTGATTGTTTTTGTTAGATCAGAGTTGTCTCAATTTTGTTTTTCAGTCTTCTCCTTATCTCACACTCGTTCACACTCACACGCAGGTACACCGATGATGTTTGGTTTCCTTTGGGTTTCGACTTTGGTTAAGCAAACAGGTATTGTGTTTTCTTTTTCGTTTTAGTGTTATTTTCAGGATGTGGTAATAACAGTGCTTATGTAAGACAACAAAATGCAGAAGACAATTAATATGTATTTGAGCTTAATTTGATAGATTTGATTTCTGTTGTTGTTTGTAGGTGGTATTCAGATTTCAACCTAGTATATACCTGCAGTTTGGTACCGTTGTTTATTGATCATCCTGAGCCAAAATAGACAAGATGCTACTTGGCAGAGAGATTGAGAATCTGCATGATGATGGTTTCGATGGTTCAATAAATGAGCATCATATTTTCTCACAAATATTTCTTGGAAGTAACTCTCAAAAAGCTAGTAAGAGGTGTCTTGTCACTGGAGTTATTAACTTTGAAAGTGATCAGGGAAAACCAAGGGCAAATTCAGCTGTTATAAGTCATGGTCACTCATTTAATCCGAAGGATTATTCAAATGAAAACTTAGGTGCCGGCTCTTTTCCCAAAGGATATGCGTTGACAATGCAGAATGGGGTAGGTGTAAATGGAAAAAGAATGAAAATTTCAGGTAAGAAGTCTTCTTCAAATACTGAAAATTCTGCAAAAGGTTGTCAAACTGTGACATGTCGTCTAGTTGAATCATCTAGTCAAGGAGTTAGCTCTAGTTCCTTTTTGCTAAAACGACATTCTGGTTATGACTCTGAAGATGATAATATTAATAGTGATCCTGTAAAACGTGGGTCATCAAGCTTAGACACAAGTAACAGGAAAGAGATTAATGCTAGTTCATCTGTTACTGTTCCAAGCAAGTCCGGATCTCATCAATGTACCAAAAATATAAAGAAGAAAAGTTCTGCAGCTAAGCGGTACTTGGGAGCAGTTATGACATCCTTATCTAAAGATTCAACAAATGATCCACGATCTGTCCTACGTCACCATGTACAGGAATTCTTAAGAGCAGTAGGATGGGAGATTGGGAGGCGCGATAGACAAGATAAGGTTCTTGGTGAGTATCTTTACTTCTCACCCGATGGTAGAAGGCCCATTCGTGAATTTTCAAGGGTCTGGAACTTGTGTGGTGAAAAATTATTGGCTGATGGAGGGGTTGTAGCTCATAAAAGTGATATCAGACAGTGGAATGATATTGACCAGTTTCGGATTGATTTGGCAGATACCTTGAAGAGAGTGAAGGAAGAATTTGCTTCTGCTGAAACCAGTGCTGCATTAGCTCGCTGTTGGCTTCTTTTAGACCCATTTGCGAATTTGGTTTTCATTGATAAGAAACTCGGCAATATAAAGTCTGGAAAACTAGTTAAAGAGAAGAGAAGTCCGTTATTTAACAAATATGCTAAGAAGATTTCGGAAGGTGTCAATAATAATGCATTGCCAGTCTTTGGAGAAAATTATTTGATGGATGATGAACAATGTAGTGATGGAGTTTCACTGAAAACCTGCCATGATATTTCAATTAGTGTTTCCAGAGAAAACAATTTGTGTTTGCTGGATAGCCCCATATTCAAAGACACTTCGTGTAAAAGGAGAATTAGTCCGAATCAGAGGCTATTCTCAGCTGTTACATTTGGGAGCCCTCTGGATCACTCTGAAATTTCTCTATACGATGTACCCATTACTGAAACTGATAGATTTAGCCACGGAAGTTCACTCACATGTGAAAGACTCAAATCTGACATCACTGAGGAAACCATTCTACAAATGGAAAACAATCATTCTAGGGACTGTTTGGGAAAGTCTGACAACCACACATTTCTTAAACCCTTTTCTACCAATGTTACTAAAATCACACCAAATGCTGAGTGTTCTAAGATTTACAAATTCAATAATGTTACAAATGGAGTTCCTAAGAACCTTTGTGTGCAGAAGAGGTCAGCTAAATGCCAATCTGAGGATGATGATCTCTTGATCTCAGCTATCATAAAAAACAAGAGTTTCAGATCCATCCCTATTCATTCTACACCACAAAAGCCTTCCACTAAATCAAAATCTCTCAAGAAGAGGAAGGGCAACAAGGGAAGTTGTAGGCTGCTTCTGAGAAGTATAGGAAAGAATGGGAAATATACAGAGGAAAAGTGGTACATGTTCAGCACAAGAACAATATTATCATGGTTGATTGGTTCTCGGATTGTTTCACTCAATGATGTTGTACAGTACCGTGACCCAAAAGATGGTGGTGTGCTCAAAGTCGGGTTAATTACTCATGATGGTATCTTTTGTTATTGTTGTAGTAAAGTACTTTCTCTCTCCAAGTTCAAGATGCATGCAGGTTTGAGATCAAATTACCCGTCCTTAAATCTTTTCATGGAGTATGGAAAACCATTCACCTTATGCCAACTTGAGGCTTGGTCAGCTGAATACAAGGCAAGGAAACCTGTCATTCGAACTGTTCACGATGAAGTAATGGATCAGAATGATGACAGTTGTGGCATGTGTGGAGATGTCGGTGAATTAATATGCTGTGATAACTGCCCATCTACTTTTCATCATCCTTGTTTGAACATACAGGTTGGACTTTGTGACGTTACTCTGCTGTTAATATGATTTTCCTCTTATTATTTGATTCATTTTCCCCCCTATTTCCAAAATAGTTTATGTCTGCTTTATTTGAATTACCTTTAGTTTATGCTCACCAGGATGTGTCAATGTTTGATTCCCTCAGAATAATTGAAGATCGAAAGTCATAATAAATTGATGGACCATGTAATATAGAACTCACAAAAAGCTAATGGTTATTAATGCAAGGACCTTCATTGGTATATTCTTTATGTCATAATCATTTTGTTGAAGCCTTAGACAGTACTCCTCGAAGAATATGCACAAATCTCATTTACTTAGTGATTGAAATAAGAAATGAAGTCTAAAATATTTCAACTTTTCTTATATTTTTCATTGCTTGTCAATGGTGTTAAACATGATAAATATCACTATTCTGTGATTTCATTTTCCTTCAAAACAAGAATGGTCTAACCTGTCAATTGTAGATTTCATGAAGGTATTTAATGCAACATTAAATGCCTTTCTAAATGGGACACTTGATCTTTGATTTCTTGTTTAGAATTCTGTGTTAGCATTAATGGTATATATTCTACCATTCTGGTGAAATAAATAAACTGAAACAAGCATGATATGCAGTTACTTACACATAGTCTCAGAGGGAGACAATTTGAAAGGATCGGAATCATATCTTTCCAACTTACTTTTCCTCCCACAAAGGACTCTGCTGGCAAACATTTTATGATCAAATTACCGATATATGTTAATTTTCACTCGTTTATCTTTTCTTGCACGGGCAGAAGGAGACTCCTCTGCTAGATAGTTGACATTTCTCTTGGTCTTGATCAGTACAGTAACAATAGCAGATCTACTAATGTTAATGGCTGATAAATTTTCACCAATGTGAACCTTGTACGTGTAATAACTTAATTACAAAGAAGTGGAGCATATATATTTAGTTTTCTTGTAAATATTGCATATGGATTTATTTTCTATGTGCAACTTCTCATTGTGGCCAAACAAGGTATATCTTGTGGTTAGAACGTGAAAATATTTTACGTGATTTTTTTTGTCTCAGTGTAATCAATAATTCATTAGTCCATGTGTGCTTTGGTACCATCACTAACCAAGTAGGTAATTTGTGATTGTTTGTCATGACCCAGCTGATGTGGCTTATGGGTATCCAAGTGGACAAATGCCATTGGCTTAACATAATTTAGAAAATTTTAGAATTAGGAAAGATGTAAAGGGTTCAGCTGTATATAATCAAACATCGAGAAATAGTATTAACTTGTTATTGTTGCGTAAACCTTTCTGTTTTAAAGAGAAGAGAAGCGTAAATGTTTATACCACAATAGTCTGCTGATACTATTTCTCAATGGCTGATTTTATACAACTCAACCCTTTATATCTTTCTTATTCTAGATTCTTCTAAATCTTGTTAAGCCACTAGGATAACCATACTCTACCTCAACTGAGTCATGACTAATGATATTGCTTCGATCATTATTTGAAATAATTTATTGATATAAATCAGTGCAATGTTATTTTCTAGGATAAGCAATTCATGACTTGGCTGATATGTATCTATTATGTCGTCATGCTCAACCTCATGTTGGGCGGATGGACATATAAGTTTGCAATGTGCTTCTACGTCATGTATATATTAAGTATAATCAATTTGATAAATCACTTATAGAGAATCATATTTTCATTATAATATTTCTTAGTAATTACACGCTTAATCTCGTAATAATATTATGTCTTAAATGATTATCCAACATTAAAATTTAACTTGGTTCTATATGATAGACATAATTCAAATGGTAAGCATTTGAGTATTTATATGTCGGAATAAAGGTAAGAGATGGGAAAATGTGGATGGTGGTAAGGGTGCCAGGATATTGTGTAAGGATAGGAAACTATATATATATTTCTTCGTATGTATGTATATATGTGTATGCACACACACGTTTATGTTTTAAGAGAATTCCCATCTGCCTAAGAAAGGAAACATATTAGTCATATGTAGAAAACTTATTTGCTTCTAGTATTTCCTAGCAGATTTTCTCCTCTTGTTACACTTTCTTAGGTTTGGGTATGGTTTGTAATAGAGATCAAATTGATATCTAACAAGAACGAAAGCATGTGCACTCTATTCATATTCATCATTTGATGCGCATGTGCACTATATTCATATTCTCAATTGATATCCTCCAGCTGCCTCATCATATTTATAATCACTGGGGGCACCTATTCTAACCAACTAATAACCTAAGAACTTGGGGGTAATATTAACTAATATAATAAACTTTTAGGGCCTCTATACTTTTTAGTGCCTTAACTGATAGCCCCTAACCCTACTAATACCTAACACCCTTCTCCAAAAGATTGAGAAGTAACTTGACACACAACAAACATTAATATCATCAAGGTTTTTGAAGGACCAATTAAAGGAAGACGCATGGTCGGAAGATTAAAAGATTATAATAGGATAGTTTATGTGTATATTTAGTATAATTAATTAACTATTTTAGTATAATCAATTAAATATAGTAATTATCTGATTAGAATTAGTATAATTAAATTTGCATTATAGTTTTATTAGAAGTGTGCTACTATTACTACTTAAACATGGATTATCAATATGTAAACAAATAATAATTGAATACAAAGAAATTTCTCAAGTCAAAGTCTATTTCTTATCTCTTTCTCATCCCTTTCTCTTGGATCTCTAACCCTATATTAGGGTTCTAAAAATAGACAAAATCTATTCAAATCTCCCCGTCACGCGCCGTCTTTTGATTGGCCCTTTAAAGCTAATGTGTGTTCTTTATCATAGTATTTCAAGCTAAGATGTGTTTGTCCATTTAGCCTGGTCAGTACTAAACATGGGAGCTTTTGCTTGATCAACCTTCTATTTTTTATATTTTTTGGGGCTGATTAATTTCTCAAAATATCCAATCAATCTTATGTGTATTCTTACCAGCCTCATTTATGTCTTATTTACACTGGTATGCATGTATGTATGAAGCATAAAAAATAATTGTTGCTCCAATTAATTTACTCAATGTAGGTTGGTATTGACTTTGCCATTTTGGGAGCTATTGTTTTCTGTTTGTTTGTCTTCTAAATAAGGCATTTTGTTCTTGTTTGTTTTTGTATAGGAGCTCCCTGAAGGCAGCTGGTACTGCTCGCGCTGCACATGTAGGACTTGTGGTGATCTTGTAGACATGACTCTAGAATCACCTGGTGAATTGAAATGTTCACAGTGTGAGCACAAATGTAATTATCCATGCTCATCTTAAGCTATTTAGATAAGACAATATCATTATATGTAGATTCCTTTACCACTCTGAAAGAAAATTCAAAATCTTTCATGCAAGCTTCCTTTGTCAACCTATTTTGTTTTCTTTTTGACGTCTTTGACATCATTACATATTTTACACAGTTAAAGCTAAATGCATTATTCTGTATAAACTTAACTAAGAAATGTCTGGTGATCATTGTAAACCTCCATAGAATGTTCAAAATATGTGCACGTCCAATAGGATTTGAACCTATACCTTCGGTTTAGAAGACCGATGACTATCTTATTATTATTTTTTGACAGACCACAGGACATGCTTTAAGGGGGAGTCTGTTTATAAAGAAATGGCTTATGACACCTGGTTCTGTGGGCAAAGCTGCCAGGAGGTAAATCCATAGATTTCTTTTAAGGTTTTACTATATCTGCAGGCATGTGCCCTACTGTATGCTTTTTTGAATTCTTATTGTCTACCTGGTTCTTTCCTTGAAATGTTTTGGTGCCTTCTTCTAAATAAAATGTAAATGATAAATTGTTCATCACCTTAGCCAATCTGATAATATCCACAGCTTGTTGGATGGTATTGAGTCTATTTTAAAACTAGTATTGTGTCACAATCATGATTTCATTGCCACAGTTAAAATTGGAAGGTAGTTTTTATTCTGATCAGATCAGTTCTTAGACCATGATTCAAATTATAGTGTAGCTTTTTGCTTCATCTAGTATAAAAATTATTTTCTTTATTGTGTTCCAAATTATAGTGCATCTTTTTTGCTTCATTTTCATAGAAAATTTTCTCTCAATCATGATTAGGTTATAGATTTTCATGACACGATCAACATTAGGAAAAGTTAAATCACAAAACAGTCTATTAATATTGTTCCTCTCAAGAAGTTTTATGTGGAGTTGTGCATATAATAACACTCGGCAAATTGTGATGATGCGTCACAAATTAGGCACAATATGCCTTCTAAAGGGGTGTTATGGGTTGTCAAAGGACTTTCCTTTATCATATTTATTTCAGTACTCTCATAATATCACAACACTTCTGTTCTCTTTTCAGGTTTACTCAGGTCTTCATACCCTTATTGGATGTGCTAAATTCCTCTCTGATGGCTTCTCTTGGACTCTGCTAAGGTGCATCCACGAAGAACAAAAAGTTCATTCCGATCAACGCATTATTGCTTTAAAGGCAGAATGTAACTCAAAGTTGGCTGTTGCTTTAACAATCATGGAAGAATGCTTTCTTCCCATGGTAGACCCCCTGACTGGAATAGACATGATACCCCATTTAGTATACAGCTGGGGGTGAGTGCTTCATCAATTGAATTATATGGTTTGATGGAATTTAGTTGACATATAATTTATTCTAGATATTCCTTGCCTCTTTTCGGTCCTGACATCCACAGAATGAGAACTTGACTATGAATTTCAGTTCCTGATTATTATTCTCTGCCTAAAATTTAAACACTAAACATGACATATGAACCACACATTCCGGTGATACAAATTACATGGAGTACAGGGTCTTTTCCCTGTGTGCACAAGGATGCACAATGGCGTGAGTTTGTGTAAACCAATTTATTTCAGTAATCATCTAAATTCTCTAGTATAGAAACTCATTTTTCAACCTTAACTTTTTCAAATTGCTCAAATTATTTTCCGTCTTCATTTTTTTGGTTAACTCGGTTAATTTCTTGATACGCATTATAGAAAGAAAACAATATTTTAGTCGAGTATTAAGAATAATGAGCTGGATGTATGGTGATGATTTTAGAACTTAACTGAGTTAACTAATAAATGATGGCGAAAAGTAATTTGAGTCATTTTTAAAAGTATAGGAAGGCTTGATACAAGTTGAGGCAGCAAAAGAGCTTTTGATGCAAGTTTAGGAAGCAAAACACACTTCTATCCAATTTTCTAGTCTTAAGATGGAGAATGTAAAACGTTTTATTTTACATTGGGGTCATTGGTGTTTTATGGGGTTTTGTTGTTTACTGTTGGATGTTTATAGAAGATTTGAAATCTATTCATTAGCTTTCTTAAATAATCTTACCCCCAATACTTTTGGACCACACAATTCTATCTCCTAATCTGATTCTATTTCACTTGCAGATCAGAATTTGCTCGGCTAGACTACCGTGGATTTTACACAGCAACCCTTGAGATGGATGACATTGTGACTGCCGTGGCATCAATCAGGTAGTAGGTGTTACTATGAATTTCGTAACTACTGATTCATTTTTGCATTATTTTAAAAATGTTACCATTAGATTTCCTAAAATGGTAATTCCTGACCTATCATTCATTCACTCAGTCATATATGTTGTTGGAGGATAATCTTTGCATATAATAAATACCTTTTTTAAATCTTTCTGCAGGGTCCATGGAGTTAGAGTTGCAGAAATGCCTCTTATTGCAACATGCAGCAGATACCGTCGACAAGGAATGTGCCGGCGTCTCATGGATTGCATTGAAAAGGTAACTCTTTCCTTTATGTAGCATTTGTAATAATATTATGATGATGATACAGAACAGAGAGACTAGTTACACGACAACACATGGCCAGCAAACTAATAGTATTAGGGTTTTATATTTAATTAAAGTTATTTATTTCAGTTTGATGTTACAGTTTATCAATAGCAATATAGTTATCTATTTGTTATGATTACCCTATTATGTATAGGAAGCTTAGTTATGAAAGGTGAAAGGTTCTATACTTCTTGTATCGATTTTTCTGTAATTTTCATCTTTTTTTGTTGGAATATTTAAACCCCTAGAGGTTGAACTTTATCAAATAATTTGATAAAAAAAATATTCTAGTATCCCTTTAATCTACTGCATATCTCTAAAATCTGAAGAAGCATGAATCCCTAATTTGAGGACCCCTTGAAAATATTATACTATGACCTAGCACTTGTTCTTGAAGAGCAGTGGTTGAATTTACTCTTGGATTGAATTAATGTTGATTTCCTTGTCCCCTAATTTCATAGAAAAGCTGATGCACTTGAATATTTTCAGTACCTCTTTTGGTTATATTTTAATTTTCCTCTGTCGAATATCCAGCTTCCATTATTAAGGATATATGATTTGCAATGTTTAACCTCTCTTGTAGATGCTAAAATCCTTAAAAGTTGAGAAACTGGTGATATCTGCCATTCCCAGTTTACTTGAGACATGGGTGAATGGTTTTGGCTTCCAACTTATGGAAGACAGTGAAAGGAGAAGTTTGAGTGACGTGAATCTGATGGTTTTTCCTGGAACCTTATGGATGAAGAAACACATCCACAATACTGAAACAGACTACCTACAAGCAGGTAAAGCCACCAACATATGATATGTAGTTCAATTGACTTAGTGAGTATAGAAATCAAAATATATACTTCTTTTATGAGTAATTGCAGGATCATGCAGTCTATCGTCTCCAGAAGCGAAAGGTTCTCCTCAGATAATGGTCGATTGCCAAACAAGCTTGGAACCGTCATGTGAAAAACAAGCTTTAAGGGAATGTTGTGGTAATGATAAGGAACTAACGACAATTAGTGTTGTAGAAGGAGAGCTGATGGTTGTTGATGATGAAGAAGATGGTTGTGGTGATAGAGAACTACCTCCTTCTAGTGAAAAGATTGAGGAATCTTGTAATTTTCAAGATAATGCTGAATTTTGTATGGAAACAAATATTTAAAATAAATATGGAAGTGTAGGTATTATGGAGGTGGGCATTTGGGTTGGCACAGCCCAACACGGAAGGAGCCCATATGAACTGTATTGTGCTACGGGCCAAGACGTCCTGAACTGTGGTGTATCGCGATGGGCTTTGTTTTTGTAGTACGGGTCGACACGGTGTCATGGCCTATTCCCCATGCGTGGTAGCCAAACCAGCTCCCTAGGGCCTGTTTGTTTTTTGTGGATTTTGGGGAAACTTGAAATTTAATTTTATGAGGGAAAATTGTTTATAAATAACACTGCAAAATTTATATATATTTACCTTGCAAAATTTTAGTTATTATCTTCTCTAAAATCTCATTTTGTTCATGCAAATTGCAATTTGTGTTAGAAATGGTAGACTTGCCTCCTATTCTTGTATTGTTATATTTAGTTACTAGTTATGTGTTTAATTTGAACATTATATATTTTATTTGTATTATCATAAACTGATGCTGTATTATTTAACTAGGGTTGAGCAAAGCTTACATTGACAAATCTTAATTCTAAATTAATTTGGTTTGGTTGGATTGAGTTGGATTTCTTTGTCGAATTCCATGTATGAGCCTGAACTTTTATGATATTTTTGAGAATTTCTAGGCTCCAAGTGTGTATTTTTTATCTCTATAATGTCTATTATTTTATTTCAGAGAAATATGCAATGTTAGTTAATATATTATATATATATATATATAGTTGATATAGAGAGGTTATAATTTCATTTTAATTAGTGGCTAATAATATATATATAAATATTTTAAATTTAGTGATCTTTTAACTTTAGAAAATGTCAAAATTTATTAGTAATGTCATGTATTTGAACTACCTACTTATTAATATATATATTTTTTTAAATATTGACAAGAAAGTTGATTTAATTAGTTAGTATTTAAAACTACTAATTAGTTCTAATAATTTGTTTAGTTAATTTTATTAATTATATTATTTAAATTTTTATATAGAGGAAATATAATTGTTTCAACAAAAGTTTAAATAATATATTTTTAGTTTATATTTTTCTCTCGAGATTTTAACCTGTATCAAAACACCAAGTTTGAGAAATCTTGAAAAGTTTTGATGCTCGCAATTGATGGAGTGCTTTATTCTTTATTCTATTACATCTGGAAAAAAAAAAAAAATATATATATATATATATATATATATATATATATATATATATATATATATATATATATATATATATATATATATATATATATATATATAATTTGGGTTGCAATTAATCCAATCTATTACATTCTTTGGGAACAAGCCCACCAAACTAATAAATATATTATATAATATATATATTCTATTTAAACATCTAACCAATCTAACTAATATATATTTATTATATTTAAACAATCTAAATATAATTTTTATTAATTTTTAAATAAATAAATAAAAATTCAACTAATCAATATTAATATATTATATAATATAATTATTCATAATTAAAAATAAATTAATTTATTAATTTCTAAATAAATAACCCACTAAATAATATATAATCTATCACTGCCAAATTTAAAAACATCTAACTTATTCATTCCTAATTAAATTTAGTTACTTAACATTAAACTATATATAAACTATTCAGCTTAACTAAAAAATATGTCCCTAACCATAATAGTTACTTTAAAATTTTGAATTCTTTTCTCACTAGTCATTATGTCTCTATAATAATTAATGCTCAAACGGAAGAGCACATTATATCGGCTTAAATTTAACTTTATTCTCTTACCAGATTTGTATAATTTCGATTTTGCATGTTTATGATACCACAACCGTAACACTCAATAAAGAAATATATGTAATTTCCTCCCTAGATATAATCTAGAAACTAATAATATGCGAGGTCAGGGATATGATGATATTTTTAATAGTTTGCAAGCTTTATTTCTTAAAGATTGTCCTTATGCGTATTATGTGCATTGCTTTGCTCATTGACTACAATTAGCATTAGCTGTCGCGACTGAAAAGGAGATCTCTATATGGCTTTTCTTTTCGAATCTAACGACTATTATCAATATTATTACATTTTCTTCAAAACGCAATACCGCGTTAAATTCAGCTCAAACTAATGAAATTGTTCGTTCTATTGTTGATGGAAAATGTGAGATTGGACGAGGAGCTAATATCATGCTTTGTTTCGTTGTGTGCTTAAACGATTCATATTTGTTAATGTATCATGAATTATTTAAAAAAAAATTATATATATATATTAGTTTTTGTGAAAATATTTTTAGCTCGGGGTAGACTTGAAATCCTGGCTCCTCCTTTGTTCTCATTGGAATAGCAATGACTATAGTTGTGTTTAGAACATTGTTGAAGAAGATGATGACATCGATATGATCAAGAACGTGATGAAGATCAAAATGATGAAAGAAGAAAGGTGTTGCAGCCGCTCTCGAAGGATCGGACGAGGAGGAATTGACATGTGGAGCTATTGGGACCTGATCTAAAATTTATTTCTTTTTATAATTATCCTTATATTTAGTTTCTGTTTGACTTTTTTCTGTCGGTCCCTTAACATTTTTTATTTGTATTTTGGCCCTATCCTTTTGGCACCACACCATTTAGTTGTAACAAAATCACATGTTGGATTATGTGAAGACCTATATCCTAAGTTGGATTTATCGCTGTTGAATTATAAAATGACTAAAAGCATAGTTCCACTTTCTTATCTCTTACCTAATTCATAAACCATCTATCCGCATTTTTTGTTTGTTCTAGTGAGTGACTTGGATTCTCTTCTCCCCTCCCCTCTTAAACTTATCATTTAGTATCAAAGTCGTCGTTCCTTACGATGGTCGAAACAAGACATCAATCGGATAACGAATTCATGCTTGTGTCCATGACAACAATCACTCAAACTCTCGAGAAAGTAAAAAGATGGATGGAAGGCAAGGTTGGGTCCATTGAAGAACAATTACACATTTTATCAAGTCGAGAGGCTGCTGCGGATTATCTGAATGATGCAGTGGGTTCCTCAGGAACAGTTCCCCCTAGAAACAGACATTATGTTCCCCCAACGCGACTATCGAAGGTGAATTTCTCAAAGTTTAATGGATTATTTTGGCTAAAGTTTTTTAGGGTGGATCGCACCGCTGATGCTACCAAGGTGGAAATAACTCTCATTCATTTCTCAAGAGATGCTAGAATGTGGTATGGTTCACTTTTGTAGACAAGGAACTAAGTTGTGGCATTGACATGGATGAACTTCAAGAAAACACTACTATAGTAAATCAGTCTTTCGATTTGTGATACACCTATAAGTCAACTAATGAACCTAAAGAAAAACAAGTCAATTCATAATACAACTTGATGTACATGGCACTAAAAGTATACATATGCCAAAAATTTATGTGATAGAATGTTATTTAAGCGGCCTTGGAGAAGAAATCTCTAACTCCGTTAGACTGTTACAACCCAACACTTTAAACACTACTATGGCAGTGGCTAAGGTGTAGGAAACTAGTTACCGGTAGTGTACATTTATACATAGCTCACCCCTTCTCCCTACGCCTAATCAACCTAAATTTACCTGGCTAAATCACCCTTAAGTCTCATCAATCTAGTCACTCATATTCCACCTCTTTTAATCATAACCCGAGACAGAGGTACATGCAGCAAATGGACCCCAAAATCCTAGATGAACGGAGGAAGAAAGACTTATGTTACACCTGCGACGAAAAGTATGATGGTAACCATAGGTGTAAGCCCAAATTGTTCATGATTATGATGAATGATGTAGGAGAATATGAAAATGAAATGCCAAAAATTACTGAAGCCTCTAACTAAACATGTCCCTTAACCAAACCTAATAATAATAATCCCTCCATTTCTATTTATGTCTTATCAACCCCTAAACATTATCAAACTCTCCGAATATCGAGAAAAATTGGACTCATACCCATTATTATCATAATTGATACAGATAATACCCAAAATTTCATTAACAATAAGATTTAAATAAAACATAAATCACCAAATTTTGGAAAAAAAATCTAGATGTATGTATCTGTACAATTAGCTTAATTAGACGTGTGAACTAATAAAAGTTCATTTTGACATATGTACTATTAAAAAATTGTTCATCTAGTCTTTATTAGTAAACTCTTTTAATTTGTTTTTAAAATTTATTAATTAAATATTCATTTTTTCTCTCTTTTTTATTTATTAATTAATTAATTTATTTATCTCTTTTTATTATTTTTTTTTGTTTATTTTTTTTTATTAATTAATTAATCCATTTATCTTCTTTTACTAAAAATTTTTTGTTATTTAAATATTTTATTTTTATTTTTATCATTTTCTATTATTTTACTTCTTTTTATATCATGTATAAAATAATTCAATATTTACTATAATATTTAATTCTATTAAAATTATAAATCATAAACCAAAGATTAAACATAAAGACTATTAATTTCATTTTTGTTTATACTAAGAAAACTAAAAAAATTCACAAACAAATTGTTAAATCTTTTCCACAAAATTAGAAAACTTATTACAGTTAAACAAACATTTTTCAAAACATTACAGTAGAACAAAATTTAAAAAAAAAATTGTTAAATCATTTTCACAAAAGTAGAAGGCTTATTTACAATAGATCAAACCCTTCACAAAACCTCCAAATATAACTTCTCAAATACATCTAAAAGATTTCAAATACAAATAAGTTGTCAAATCTAAATTCTCGTACACTATCAAATAACACTTTTGTGATGTCAAATCTCAATTATCTCATAATATCTACTAACACTCTTGTGTTGGTAAGGATTGCGATGTTTGACCGTCAACTGTAGCAATCATTCGTCTTCTTCGTCTTCCAGGCTATTAAATAGAGTACACATTTGTAAATTACAATAAAAATATAATAATTTAAATTGAATTTACATTTTCAATTGTCATTGGTTTGTTAAACACCCATACCTTAGTTCTCCTCAACTTCTTAACAACATAAAACTTATTTTCAAATAAATATATGTTAAACTTATGTAAACTATGTTAACCAACTAAAAATGTTGAATTTAACTTACAATATTATTTGTCGATGATGTTTGACTTTGTTGTTTGCACCCCTTTTTATTGTGAGTACTTAAACCACAAACACTACACTGCATGATTCTCCCCTTTCTTGACAACTTTCCAAAGTTCTTTGGAGGTTCATCCATATCTTTCCTTTTATTCTTTTTTTGTCGACCTGCCATTCTCTTAAAGATAGGTGGATGGATAATTGGATGATTCGACGGAGACCACATTCTCTTCCAATGAATTGGTTTCATGGTGTTAGAATATGATTTCAAATACATGTTTTTCTTATACCAATAAGATACAAAATCCTCAATTCTCTTCCCAGCGTCATCAATTGCTCTCAAGACATGTTTACATGGAATACCAGAAATGTTCCATTCTTTACAAGAACAATATTTATTTTGAAGATTTATAACATGCTTCTCATCATTATTAGATATCTCATATCCTACATCACCATTTCATTCAATCCCACAATAATATGTATATTTTTTAGTCTCTTCAATTATTTGCATTACATTAAGGGAAACATCATACTTCCAACTAGATAAATGACTTCGATTATCATGTAGTCTATGCATTACCAATATTCTAATGTGATTCAACATACTCACAATAGACATTAACTGAGCATCTAAAATCCATGCATTGAAGCACTCACACATATTGTTGTCCATGACATCACATTGACTCGTTGTTAGCATGTACGCCTTGCTCAATTTCTCCGGTTTATATTTCATTATGCTGAATAGACTTGAATAGTTGGGCCTTCTTAATGGGCTGGCCCAATTCTATATTTGTTAGGGTTTCTTTATTAGGGTTTCAGGGGACCGAGTGTTATATAAACTCGTGTTATAACCCTAGTTTGTTATATCATCTCTGTAAAACAATCTTCTCAATAATAATCTCTCTCTTCTGGGTGGACGTAGCCAAGTTCTATCTTGGTGAACCACGTTAAATCTCTGTTCTTCTTATTGTTTACGTCATTCTCACGCGTTCCGTTATAACAAACTGGTATTAGAGCTTCAGGCTATTCGATTGTTTGTTCTTCAACTGAGATGGCAGTAGTGAACATTAAAATTGACAAGTTCACGGGGAGAAACAGTTTTAACATATGGCAGATCAAGATGCAGACTATGTTGAAACAACAGGGCCTATGGGAGGCACTGAAAGTGTCATAAGGAGTATATATAACCGCTGAGATGGCCATCTTGGAGGAGAAGGCGCATTCAACAATAATTTTGTGTCTTGAAGACGATGTTATCATTGAGGTCTTAGAGGAGGAGAAGGTCACTGGGTTATAGTTGAAGTTGGAGAGTCTCTATATGACGAAGTCACTCACCAACAAGTTGCTTCTGAAGCAACGTTTGTTCACTCTACGAATGCAGGAAGGTATGCAAATCAGAGAACACATAGATCAATTGAATTCTATTATGTTAGAGTTAAGAAATATTGATGTTAAGGTTGATGATGAAGATGCTGCATTAATCTTGTTAGTATCTTTGCCTCCATCATATGAAAATTTTGTTCAGTCTTTCATTGTTGGGAAAGGTACAGTAAGTTTGAAAGATGTCAGGTTTTCCCTTCATTCAAGGGATCTACGTCATATGGCATCTGGTACAATTACAGATAGTCAAGCTTCAAGGTTATTTACCAGCGAAAGTAATGGGCGAGGGAAAGAGAAGAAACGCGACAAGTCGTTTACTTCAAAGGGTCCTAAGCCAACTGATATCTGCAATTACTGCAAAGAGAAAGGACATTAGAAGAATGAATGCCCTTTGAAGAAAAATCCACATAAATTTGATTCTGGTTCTGCAGCTGTTGCAGAAGATAATATATTATCTGACGATGACATTGCTCTAGTGGTAGATGGTCATACCCATTAAATTGATGCATGGGTTATTGATTCAGAGCTTCGTATAATATTTGCTCTCGAAGAGAGTGGTTTGAATCTTACAAACAGGTAGATGGTGGCAGTGTTTCTATGGTAAATAGTTCTGTTTGTAAGGTAGTTGGGATTGGCTCAATCAAGATCAGGACACACGATGGCAGATTCTGTACACTAAATGAGGTTAGACATGTTCCACTTATCACTAAGAACTTGATATCTCTAAGTATGTTAGATAGTAAATGATTTTGGTTCAACGGTGAAAGTGGAGTTCTGAATGTATGCAAGGGTTCTGATGTTATTCTGAAAGGTGTCAAGAATGGTACTTTATATTTTTTGCAAGGTTCTACTGTCTCAAGTTCTGTTTCTGTTGCATCCTCAGAGATTCACAAGGATGATATGACTAAACTTTGGCATATAAGGCTTGGTCATATGAGTGAAAGGGGGATGCAGATTCCAGCAAAGGAGGATCTTCTTGAAGTATTTGTGGGTCATGGAGATGGTGTAAAAGGATACAAAATATGGTCTTCATTTGAAAAAAGAGTTATTCTAAGTAGAAACGTCCTCGTTGATGAGAACTCTATACTTAACTCTATTGAGAAATCTGTAGAAGAAAGAAATAATGCTAACAAATAGGTAGAGTTAGAAACTACTTTACAAAAGGAAAAAGAACCCACGTTGAGGGTCAGCTGCCAAAGTTTGAACAATTAGATTCTCAATCGTCTGAAGTTATTCATGAGAGTGTAGCTGAAGGTCGGTTAAGGAGGATTGGAGTTATACCACCTCAGAGATACAGTTACGAAGATATGGTTGGTTATGCACTACAGGTTGCTGAGGAGGAAGTGAATACATTTGTATCATCCACTTACAAAGAAGTTGTATCCGGGTTTGAAGTTGCGTAGTGGTTCACAACAATGGGAGATGAGATGGAATCACTTCACAAAAATCATACTTTGGAGTTAGTCTCTTTGCCTACAGAGAGAAAGGTTATTACCTGCAAATGGGTTTTCAAGAAAAAGAAAGGTATAACAGTTGTTGAAGGAGTCAAGTTTAAGGCTCGAGTTGTTGCAAGGGGGTTCAATCAGAAGGAGGGAGTAGACTATAACGAAATTTTATCACCAGTAGTCAAACATACTTCTATCATGATGTTACTAGCAATAGTGACACATCAGGATTTGGAGCTCGAACAACTTGATGTGAAAATAGTCTTTCTACATGGAGAGTTAGAGGAAGAAATATACATGACCCATCTAGAAGGTTTCCAAGTTCCAGGAAAGGAAAAATATGTTTGCAAGTTGAAGAAGTCTTTATACGGACTTAAACAGTGTCCAAGGCAGTGGTATAAGAGGTTTGACAACTTTATGATGTCTCTTAACTACAAGAGGAGTGCATATGACTGTTGTGTGTATTACAACAAGTTGAAGGATGACTCATTCATCTACCTAGTCATGTATGTAGATGACATGTTGGTAACAATAAAGAGCAAAACAGATGTTCAGAAGCTAAAGGATCTTCTAAATGCCGAGTTTGAGATGAAAGATCTAGGAGCAGTTCGGAAAATTCTAGGAATGGAGATTCTTAGAGATAGAGGCCAGAAGAAACTTTTCTTATCACAAAAAGGTTACATTGAGAAGGTGATGTCAAGGTTTGGGATGTCATCAGCTAAACCTATAGATACATCTTGTGCTGCTAATATTCATCTTACTACTTTGTTTGCTCCTCAGAAAGATGAAGAAAAAAGGTATATGACTCGAGTTCCTTATTCATGTGCAGTAGGGAGTTTGATGTATGTTATGGTTTGTACAAGACCAGATCTGGCACAAGCAGTGAGTGTTGTGAGCAGATTTATGGTACAACTAGGGAAGTAGCATTGACAAGCTGTGAAGAGGATATTCAGATATCTACGGGGAACTTTTGATGTAGGTCTCATATATGGAGGTGATACACAATGTCTAATTACTGGGTATTCAGATTTTGATTATGCTGGAGACATTGATAGTAGAAGATCTATGACTGGTTATGTATTTACTCTTGGGAGCTCAGTTGTTAATTGGAAAGCGACTCTGCAACCTATTATGACTCTGTCTACAACAAAAGTAGAGTACATGGCATTAATAGAAGTTGCTAAAGAGGGAATATGGCTGAAAGGACTAATTAGTGATCTGGGCCTACATCAGGATCAAGCAACTGTCTTCTATGATAGTTTGAGTGTTATATGCTTAGCCAAAGATCAAGTTCATCATGAACGGACTAAACATATTGACGTGCGATATCATTTCCTAAGGACTGAGAAGAGGATAAAGGTGAAAAAGATAGGAACTGCTGACAATCCTGCTGATATGTTCACCAAGCCAGTTCCTCATAGCAAGTTCCAACATTGTTTGGACTTGCTTAACGTCAGAAACTGTTAGTTGCCCTAGGGGCAACTTTAGAAGAGAGAGATAGAGAAGATTGAACATCTGGACATTGACTAATGCATCTGGGCCATCTAGGCATTGACTAATGTATCTGAGTCATTTGAGCATTAACTAATACATTTGGGCATTGACTAATGCATCTAGGATCTGGTATTGACGAATGTATCTGGGCCATCTAGTATTGACTAATACATCTGGGTCATCTGGCACCGGCGAGTGCATCTAGGCTATCTGGCACCAGCGAGTGCATCTGGGTCATCCGGCACCGACGAGTGCATCTGGGTCATCCGGCACCAGCGAGTGCATCTGGGCCATCCGGCACCGGCGAGTGCATCTGGGCCATCCGGCACCGGCGAGTGCATCTGGGCCATCCGACACCGGTGAGTGCATCTAAGCCATCTGACATTGACGAATGTATTTGGGAGATCTGAGCATTGACTAATGCATCTGGGACATCTGAGAGAATTCAAGTCAATGTGGAGATTTTTTGAATAGACTTGAATAGTTGTGCCTTCTTAATGGGCCGACCCAATTCTCTATTTGTTAGGGTTTCTGTATTAGGGTTTCAGGGAACCGAGTGTTATATAAACTCGTGTTATAACCCTAGTTTGTTATATCATCTCTATAAAACAATCTTCTCAATAATAATCTCTCTCTTCTAGGTGGATGTAGCCAAGTTCTATCTTGGTAAACCACGTTAAATCTTTGTCCTTCTTATTGTTTACGTCATTCTCACGCGTTCCGTTATAACACATTAATTCATACTTTACTTGTAATGAAATTGATTCCATTTCAGCTAAGCTATCCTCAAATTGTTCACGATAAGTACTCTTCGCTAGTTTATAGAACAACATATGTCCTCCCCTGTGATTGTGGAAGAACAGTTTGCACAAAATATAAAATTCCCTGAAAAAAGATTATACAAGTAAATATTTAATAAAGATTTTTTAGCAAAATATGACAATATTATAGTATCAAAACTTACAAGATGCATGTCTGACATTATAGTTAGACCTTCTCCATTTTCAAATTCAATATCTCGCACCAAGTTTTCAAAAAACCATGTCCAACTAACTTTACTTTCGGTTTCAATGACAGCCCAAACTAATGGAAAATATTGATTATTTTCATCTCTAGCAATTGCATATGCTAATAGTCCTTGACATGCATGTTTTATAAAACAAGAATTAATTCTTATAAATGGTCAACATCCATCTATAAATCCCCGTTTACAAGCTTCAAAACATATGTAAATCCTTTTGAAATGAGTTACATCTTTCTCTTCATCTCTTGTAACTTTTATTTTCACTGACGTCCCTAGACTAGTTTTCAATAACTCTGCAGCATAACTCCATAAACTGGCATATTCTTTCTTGAAACCCCATTTCGACATGTCTCTCACAAGTATTTTTTGCTCTTTCAACTTTAGTTTTACTCACACTTGCATTTTGTTGAACTCTACATAACTCAACAAGCTCTTTGATCTTTATGTTAGACTGTGATATCACTCTTGCCTTAAAATGTTGAGCAATATAAGATGCAGTGACTAGTTTGTTTTTATTATCCGTAAAACAAGTGTGTTCTTGGGGAAGAGACTTAACCAAAAATGCACCACTTGTACTATCTTTTCTAGCATATATCATCCATTTACAATTTTTTCTTTGCACACATATTTTACCTTTGCCGACTCATTTGGTCTAGCATATAGACATACCCTTTTTCACATGAATACTTTGTCACGGTAAATTTAAATTCATTGTGATCTTTAAATGACATACCAATAAAGAATACCTGACTTGATTGCTTTGACAAAATGTGAGTACTAATATCTTCACACATATATGGATCATCATCGTCTTTGTCTTCGTCTTTGTCTTCGTCGTCATTGTCATCATGATTGTCACTATCACGCCACCACCGCCATTAGACTTTGTCAAAACCCATGTCTCAAACCATTCGCTAGCCTTATCCCAATCCATTATAGACATTTCCGGTTGAGTAACTTCTGCTTCACATCGTAATTGTAAAGGCGATTCATCATGTTCTATCATTTTTAACCTTAATTTTCTATCATAATTACAACAAAACAATTATTAATATTTCAACATAAACTAATCATAAACATGAGTGAAGTTTTAGGATTATAGTTTTAGTAAACACACAAAGAAAATGGTAGAGTTCGAACATTATTGCATTTGATTCCAGATACTATTAGAATGTCAGATGAGAGTACTACCGAATAAACATCCAGTTTTTCCTCTTTTCTTTTCTACTACTATCCTTTGAATATAAACTAAGATCAGTTATATAATAAAGTTCAAATGGAACAAATCAAAATTTGCCCTAGTTTTCTTAATGAAATTTCGCCATAATTTTTAATATCTCAACATAAATACAAATTAATACTCTAAAAAAAATTATTATAATAGATAACTATTCGTACAAAGTAAAGTAAAGTAAAGCAAATAGATTTCGCCCTAATTCATATAAACGACAAAAAAAAAATTGAAAATTTACCGGAATATTCACTAGTAAAAAAATCATTTTTAAGGAGAGCAAAAACTCTTGAAGAAAGACAAAATGTCTTCGGTGATAGTATTCACCGAGAGTGATAAATGCTCTCGTAGTGTCTCGGTGATACCATTGTCGGTAAAAGAGAAAATAGTATTTCCAAAAGTATTTATAGCTTTCGGAAATAAATTATCACCGAGAGCAATAAGTATCCTCAACGAAGTTGTATTTCTTTTACCGAAAGCATTGACTATGTTGTCGGAGAAAGTATTAATTATATAGCATAGCATGTATCTTCCATAAAGGGGTTTAATCCTTCACTTTCAAAATTACAAGGTCCCACATGAAACACATATTTGAAAACCCTAATTACTAGAGATCTTAGATGACAAAAGCAACTCCTACCCATCAGAAACAACTTAAAAAAAACACATTCAATTGACAAACTCAATCAGGCTAAAGTTCATACGAAATCCATACACGAATCCAAATCATGTCATTTCAGAAGGTAATACCGCTCTTTTCACGAATCTTTTTAAACTGCTAAACAAAGTTCTACCTACTGAAAAGATTCTTAAATTTCAGCAACGACTACAACTAGGAACATCAACATCCACTCATGAAATATCAAACAAGCATCAATCAATTTCAAATCAAATTCATTCCAAATTTCACGTATACAAAGTTGTGAAGGATTCTTAGGCCATCTCCAACCCAAATACCTATTTTTAAACCCAAAATACAGTAAACATCTCATCAAACAATAATTCATCTCCAACCTAAAAACTCAAACTCAAAAGAATATTTTCAAAATATTCCTTTTTATAATAATTTTTTAATTTTTCAATATTATCTATATATTTATCTAAAATTACAAATTAAACCCATAACTTTAAAACAACTTATTAATTACTTTTAAATTCTCATTCAATTAATTTTTTTTGATAAAATTAATTATAAATCAATCATTTATAAAACTACATAAACAAATTAAAATATAAATTAATTAAAAACAAACTAAAAGGACTAAAATGAAAGTTTTGAAAACTTTTGAGTATGTGAACAATATCCCTGCATATTTAGGTTTGGAGGAGAGATATTTTGCAGGAAAACCAAAAATACAGTTGAGTTTATAGGTGGGTTAGAGGGTTAAAACCTATAATGGAGTTGAGTTTACAAGTAGGTTGGAGATGATCTTACAATTAATCTTAAATCCTAGACATATTTCTAGTTATCCTAACCTTTATCTAATTGAAGAATAAAAAACTAGCTAGGGTTTCAAGGAATCTTACATATTAGTAATCATATAGAGCTTTCTTCATAAGTTGAAATTCCTTTTCTCTGGTCGTCTAGAGCTCAAATGAAGATCTCCTCTCCATTCACCGAATGGTCCTTTATATATCTGAGTAGAAAATGTCACAGAACAGAGAAATCCAAGTCGATATAGAGAAATAGTTGGCAATCTCACCTCGTGAGAACTTCAAATAAGTAGTCGAATTTCATATTTCAAATAGAAACAACATACAGTGCAATCCAGGTTAGCTTCGTCTTCTTTTTTCAGATTCCTCAGAAGACTTAGGGAGATGCTAGAGAGCAGCGGTAGTGGAAGCAAGATGAAGAAGAGAAATAAGAAAGGAAGAGACGTTTAAGTATTAGGGCAAAATTATAATGATATCACTTAGGGCGTAACTAACAGCTCTCGACAATAATAGTTATCAACGAGAGTATTCGTTTACTTTCGATGATATTAATAAATATTAGTGATGGTGAAATGTTGCCCTCGGTGAAATTAATATTTCCGAAAGCATTTTTTCGTTCTCGATGACAGTTCTTGGTAATTGTGCTTATTCTGCTAGTGATTTATAAATCAATGAACTCTAAAGTGAGAGAAGAAAAATATAATTGATAAAAAAAGAAAAAGATTAAATGAAAATTTAATTAATAAAAAAGAGAGGGAAAAAATAATTAATTAATTAATTAATGTTTTTTTAAGTTAACAGAGTTTACTAACATAGGCTAGATTAGCCAATTTTTAATAGTATGTACGTCTAAATTAAATTTTATTAGTTCATACGTCTAATTGAGCTAGTTGTATAAGTACATACATCTAGATAAACCTTTTTCCCCAAATTTTACCCACCATTGACTTACTGGTGAAAGTAGCTGATAGTTCTGAGTTGATCGGTGGAAATAATTGTGAAGGTTTAAAATGGATTATGAAGGAAGAAGAGTTTCAAGCTAATACGAGAGTATTGACCATGTCTGGTTATGATGTGATTTTAAACATATAATGATTGATTACGTTGGGCCCGTCTTCTTGTGCTTTTGAGCGACTTACACTCATATATAAGAAGAAATTGAAGAATAAATCCATGCAGGGTATAAATTAGACGAGTATAAATATACTAGAAAGAAAGAAATTGCTTACTTTGCTAGCAAAAGGCAATAAGGCAGCCGTGGTGTAGTTAAAAAATGTAAAAGAAGGTAAATGTCAGTTTTTCGCAATTGCAGCTTTACATGTTCATGAAATATCTAAAAAGTTAACAACATTCTTAGCCTCGTTTGAAGACTTGTTCTAACAACTAAGTGAATTGCCCCTATTCGAGATCTGGATCATCAAATTCCTTTAAAAGTGGGAACATAGTTAGTTTGTCTATGATCATATAGATACCCAACACTATAGAAAACTGAAATTGAGACAGTGGTATATGAGATGTTAGACAAGGGATTCATTCGACTTAGCCATAGCGCTTTTACAGCACATGTACTCTTAGTAAGGAAAAAAGACTTAACATGGAGGTTGTGTATTGATTACCTTCAATTGTATGTTGCAACGATCAAGGATAAATTCTCAATTCCCATTATTGAGGAGCTGCTAGAAGAGTTGCACATGTCTGAGTTCTTTTCTAAATTAGGCATTCGTTCAGGTTATCATCAGATAAGAATGAAACATATAGACTGCATAAAACAGCCTTTTGAACACATGAGGATTTGTATGAATTCTTAGTCATGCCCTTCAAATTGACCAATGTGTCTTCCACGTTTCAGAGTATGATGAATCTGATACTTAAGCCTTTTCTATGACAATTTGGCTAGTCTTCTTTGACGATATGCTCGTTTATAGCTCAACATGGGTAGAAAATTTGAAACATTTGACATTGATATTGAAAATCTAAGAAAACACATTATCTTCTTCAATAGGGGAAAATGTGAATTTGGGTGTACTCAGATTACATATATGGGACACATAATCAATAAAGTAGGAGTTGATGCAGACCTAGAGAAGCTGAAGGCAATGGAGACATGGCATGTACCTGAGTCAATTAAGTAGCCTAGAGGATTTTTGGGCCTCATTAGATATTATTAGCGTTTTATCCGAATGTATGGGGTGATAACTAAACCGTTGATGAACCTACTAAAAAAGGGGAATTTTAAGTAGAATTCAGAAGCAAAGATTGCTTTCAACCAACTAAAACAATGTATGAGTTCTCCCCCAACTTTGATCTTCCTAATTTAGTGATTTTGCAATTCCCTTTGTTGTAGAAACTGATGTTAATGATAGCAAAATTAGTGTTGTTCTTATGCAAGAGAATCATCTCAATGCCTTCATAAGAAGATCATTGTCTAGTGATAAAAATATATCTTCAACTTATGAGAGGGAACTCATTACTCTCACGTTTGCAATCGAAAAATTGAGCATAACTTATGATATAAGCCTTTTATTGTCAAAACAGATCGTGAGTCATTAAAGTATATGTTAGAACAAAAAGTTCAAACATCTGGGCAAGAAAATTGGATCTATAAATTAGTGGGATATGACTTATTTGTTCAATACAAAAAAAGGAAAAGACAAAGTGGTAGTGGATGCCTTATCTAGAAGAGGTGCAAATATACAATGTGCAGGACTGTCAGTGTACATTCTCCTATAATTAAACGCATTTATTTAACTTGGAGTTCAGACTCAAACTTGATCAAGTGAATTGAGGAAATCAAAAAAGATGAAGGTTCACATCCGGAATTTACATTCATAAATGGTACCTTGAGAAAAGAAGGAAGTTGGTAGTTGGCTTTGACACTGAACTACAGTTGAATCTCATTGCCTCAATGCACTCAAGCCACTGGTGGACATTCGGATAATCTGGTTATATACTTAAGAAATTACAGATGACTTATTCGTGGGTAAAAATGGTTGGGGATGTAAGAGAGTTTAAATGAACCTGCAATGTATGCCAAAAAATCAAAGGAGAGAGGACAACTTCAAAGGGACTCCTGCAACCGATAACAATTCCTGAAAGAGTTTGGGAATCAATCTCTATGGATTTTATTGAAAACTTACCTAAAGTAGAGGTAACACTGTAATCTTCGTGGTGGTAGATAGACTGTCAAAGTTGAATCACTTCATGGGGTTACAACATCCGTTCACAGCAAAAATAGTTGCGGAAATCTCTCTTAACAATGCATTCAAGTTTCACAAAATGCTGAAGTCAATTATAAGTGACCGAGTTACAAGGGTGCATCAAGCATTATTGTTGGCTTATCATTCACCGACGGACGGGCAAATGGAAGTCGTCAATCGATGTTTGTGAACTTATCTGCATTGTATGACTGGCTAACGACCGCATCAATGTGACAAATTTCTACCTCTTGCAGAATGGTGTATAACACGAATTTCCATTCTTCTACACAAATTCACTATTTGAAGTCATCTACGGTTACAAACCTCTCATACACACTTCTTACCTTGTATAGGATTCAAAAGTAGAAAAACTTAATCAAAATTTGCTAACGATGAAGGCAACTCTTCAGTTGCTCAAGTTACATCTGCAAAGAGCCCAAAATTGGATGAAACAACTACAAGATAAAAACATAACAGATGCAAGTTTTGCAATTGGAGATTGGTCCCTCGTCAAACTCCAACCCTATCACCAAATTTCAGTTCGAAAAAAATATCATAAACTGTCCCAAAATATTTCGACATTTCCAAGTCACGAATCGAATTGGTGAAGTTTTATTGTTTGGTGCTAGGGAAGGAAGCGAAGATACACAATGTATTTCACATTCGCAGTTAAAAAAGTATTATGGAACCTCTGGAGTGATTGAAGAGATTCTCAAGTTGACCACTTCATACTGATTCCAAAACACTTCTAGGTCGAAAATGAACGAGAGGTGGAGGCCAAAAATCAAAGATAATTGCTAGTTAAATGATATGATCAAAAGAATGAAGAGAATTCATGAGAAGACATGGAAACCTTGAACATCAAGCACTCGGTACAAGTCTTGGAATGGAGACAAAGGGGAAAGAGATTAGACTTTTGTCGGCGAAGACACGATGTGTTAAAGGGGAGTAATATTACAACATGTATATGATGAGAAGAAGGAGAACGTAACACGTGAAGTCATTGAGACCATATGATCTAAAATTTATTTCTTTTTAGATCATCTCCAACCGAAAAACCCATTTTCAAACTCATTTTGGTGTACATATCACATCAAATAGTAATTCTTCTCCAACCGAAAAACTCATTTTCAAACCTAAAAGAATATTCTTATAATATTCTTTCTTACATTAATTTTATAACTTTTTAATATCACCCCATATATTTTACAATGTTATAAATTAAATTAAAATATTTTAATATCACTCCAATATTTTAAATTTGATTGTAAATTATTTAAATTTTTTTATTAAAAATTCAAAAATTAAAGTACATAAACTAAAAAGTATAGTTTTTAACATTATTATAATTTTTTCTAAACATTATTATAATATTTGTTTTTGAACATTATTATAAATTTATGTTATATAAAAATTATTATATAAAAAAATTAAATTATATAAATAAACTAAATAAATTATATAAATAATTTTAATGTATAAAATATACCTAAATTAAGTTTAGGGGTTGAATTAGAAGGAAAAAAAAGTTTTGATTTTATGAACAGTACAAACGCATATATGTATTTGGAAGAGAGAGAAAATAAAAAAAAAACCATTTTGGGTTTGCGTTTAGAGAGAAAATGAAGAAATATCATTTTGGGTTTGCGTTTGGGCATCGGTTGGAGGAAAAAGTTGGTTTGAGTTTGAGTTTGATATTAGAGATACTTTTTATAATTACTGTTTTAAATTTTTCTATTGATTCTTTCTTTCTGTCAGTCCCTAAACTTTCTTTTTATTTGCATCACCAATTAGTTTTAGTTGTAACAAAATCAAGTGTTGGATTACGTGAAGGCCTATATTCTCATTTGGATTCATCACTGTTGAATCATGAAAAAAAATGACTAAGAGCATAGCTCCTCTTTCTTATCTCTCACCTAATTCTTAAACCTCCTATCAACATTTCTTGTCTGTTCCGGTGAGTGAATTTGTCTATTCTTGCGAGTGACTTGATTCTCTTCTCACCTCCCCTCTTAAACTTATCAATTATTGTAGCCGCTCTTGAAGGCTCTTGAAAGATCAGCAAGAAACAAGTAGTTTAGGGATTTTCACCTTCTACTCCAACCCTATCTAGATTTTAGAGTATGGTAAAGAAGTTCTTTAAGTCCTTAGTAAATCCTTTAAGGTTGATGTCGACCTTACTGTGGCCCTCAAAAGGAAGAGGTGATCAGTGATGGTTTTGATGATTTAGAAGCTAGAAGGTTCCTCCAAGGGTGAGTTTGAGGATGAAAAGCCTGCACAAAATTGAGAGGATGATGATGTAAGATCATAGGAAGACAATTTATAATGGAAATGAAGTTGATGGACCATTGCAATCGGCAAAAGTGAGGAATTTGTTGATTCGTCGAAACCAAGAAAAATACTAAATTAATTTCTTTAAAAAATGATTGCGACGTGAGGAAAACTTTGTCGGATTAAAATAATTTTTGATAGCTTTCAAGTCGTGGAGAAAGATTCTATTGCAATCGAAAAAAATGGGTTTGTCGACATGATTCGTCAAAACTAAAAAAAAATTGACTTTTTTGGGAAAAAAATCTAAAACTGCGAAGGTTGAAAGTTGACAACTAAAATGGAGTTTGTTGAATGGACTTGTTGGACTTTCTATATTCGGTAACTAAAAAAATAGAGCTTGCTAAAGACAACATGACTGCATTATTCTAGTTTGATGTTTTATCGACTAATAAGTTGTTAATTAATAAGTTTTATCTTTTGAGTCGTTGTCATATATGTTACAAAGAGGTTGAGACAACTTCTCATATATTTTTATATTGTCACGTTGTTGCAAGTATATGAAGTTTTTTGTGAAATTTGACTGGAATACAATGAGTTATGTCGGAAACTGTTAGTGTTTATTGAGAGACATGAATTGGGGTGACTAAAAATGAGAGACTTAGAAGGTGGATCTATCCCTATAATTTCCTGGTGGATTATCTGGTTGGAAATAAATTAGAGAACTTTTAACAATGAAAATAGGTCGTTAAAGATTATTCACAATGTCATTATCATGAGTCCATGACATTGTCGGAGATTGGATCCGAAAAACTTGTGAATTTGTGTGGATATCTTATTGTTCTTCTAAAATATATTTGAGTCAATTAATTATTTTAATTTATTCAATTGGTACATAATTTTTTCATGTTAGGTTTTTGTGTTGTGCTTAAATATTTTTTAAAAAATTTATATTTTAAAAAAATAATTAGTAACTAACATTATTAATTAATTTTAATATTTTGTTAGATAGTTTTATTATATATATATATGGCACAAGTAATCACATATTTATTATAAAACATTTTAACTTATTTATCATATTATAAAATGAAAACAATTAAAATATTTTAAAATTATGATATTATTTTTAATTTTTGTATTAAAATTAATAATTTTTATTTGTATATATATTCTATTTATAATAAATATTTTAAATAATAATTTTATTTTTTTAATTTTTATAAGAATAAATTTTTAATTTATATAAATTTTATTTATAATACATTTTATTATAAATAACTAGTAAAATGTTCACTAAATAAATATCTAATAAAGTAAATAATAATAATTTAGAATTAAATCTTTTAAATAATAAATTTATTTTGTAATTGTTAATAATATTAATAATTTTAATATATCATTAATTTTAAAATTTATAAATAATATATATATATATTGAAATTATTAGTTTTATTAAAAAAATTTAAAAAAATAAAAATTATTTTATTAAATTTTATTTCATAATAAAATGATTAAGTTGAATATTAAATATATAAAAAATAATAAAAAAAAAGTGTGATAATCTAAGAGTTTTTCAAAAAGTTAATTATATAATTTACACCTTATTTTAGATGATAAATCTATATATATATTTTAAAATACAATATATATATATATATATATATATATATATATATTAAAATTTGTATATACAATTTTAAAATAATAGTGTGTAAATTCTTGAAAAAAATATTATATTTATATATTTTAGTATACATATTTAAAATTATTTAACAATTTAGAAAATAAAAAAAAAATTAATATTAAAAATTTATATATTTATTTATTACATAATGTATAAATTAATCATTACTTTTTTAAAAATTTATATAATTTACCCACAATTTATTTTAAATTATATATTTCAAAAAAAAAATACTTAAATAAATATATTATATTTTTTTGGCATAATATATTATAAATATATATTATAAAAAAATACATCAAAAAATTATTACCTAATATATTATTTAACTAAAATATTAAGATATTTAATAATAAAAAATGAAAAGAATAAATTCTCTTATTTTGTTTTATTAATAATAAAAAAAATTAAAAGATAGAGTAAATATATTTTTCTTCGCTGTATGGATAAGTTTAACCGATGCATAATTTGCTATAAAAAAAATTATATTTTCTTATTATTACTCTTAATATATTTATATATATAAAGAAATATAAGTAATTTTTAACTAATGCTGAATTTTAAAATAAGTAATAAAAAAAAAAAATATTCATATTTTAAAGGACTCATTTCAAAATTTGCTCATCTATTTATTAGTTAATTTGTACTAATTTCATTACATGTTTTGGAATGATATGTATTAGTTTATCTGTGCCATCTTAATTTGTAGGCATAATGGATTTCAATTCATTTGTGACAATTATGGTTTGTCTATATTTCAATTCAACAGAATAACCCATACAAAACATGCTCAATGTGAATCCCATTTTTGTATAATAATAATTATTATAATAATTATTGTTATTATTATTATTGAGGGAACTTTATTTGTCATTTGGATCTTATGATCACATTTTTTACTTTAGATTAGAAAGAGAGAAATTTCATTATCCTGTACAACTGGATTTGTATTAATTTGATTTGGATGTCTTATTTATATAGGATTAATTATAAACTGAAAATTTCAATCATTAGATTGTCTAATCTATATATATAATAATGCTTAATTTTTAAAGTGTTCGGATTGTCGGGTCGAGAGCTGTGGTTAATTTGGATATTTATGTGAGAGTAATGGATATTTGGGTCGGATTGTGGGTTGACCCGCCCATAAACTTAAAACGATTAAAAATAAAATAAAAAATGCTATCTGTATGTTTCGAACTTGTAACCTAACAAAACAAGCGCAACCCTTTAACTATATAGACTAACAATACTTTATATTTAAGATTCAACACCAAATTTGATGTACGCGAGACATTTTAACTATAAAAATTTAAATTTTTAACTAACTAATATATATATATATATATATATATATATATATAATGATGCTTAATTTTTAAAGTATCCGGATTGCCGGGTCAAGAGCTATGGTTAATTTATATATTTATGTGAGAGTAAATGGATACTTGGGTCAGATTGTAAGTTGACCCGCCTATAAACTTAAAACGGTTAAAAATAAAATTAAAAATACTATTTGTATGTTTCGAACTTGCAACCTAACAAAACAAGTACAATCTTTAATCAAGTGTGATTGAGATATGGTTTGCCGAGTGATAATAGACTGGTATTATTTGAAAGTGGTTAAAAAAATATGAATCAAATATTTGATTGACCAAAGTGTGAGGTCACGATGCTAATTATTAAAAAATATGAATCAAATATGTGATTGACAAAGTGAAATTGTAAAGTCACGTGACGAGAGATTCATTCAGAAAAAATATGTGATGAAACATGTGAGAAAATAAGTTGTTTTATCGAAGTGAAAAAATGTGGGATGAGAGCGTTATATTTATATTTTAATAATTTTAAACATTGAAAATATTATTATAATTTTTTAATTTATTTTGTTTTTATTCTTAATTGTCATAATCTTCTTAAGAATCCCTTTTTCTCTGAAGGGAAGTTATATTTGGGAAAAAAATTGATATTATTGAATGATAATATGCTTTGGATTTGGTTGATTGGTTCATATGATATATCCTTCTAAAATCATTGATTGATGATATATCTCTTGATTGCTTTGAATGCATGTTTACAAATTTATGTTAATGATTTGATTTGTTGAATATGACATCTGAATGTCTTGAAGTGTTCATTTGAGCTCAAATGATGATGTTTAAATTGTTTGGAATGATATGAATATGTTATACCAAGTTCTAATCAAAAATAAAATAAAATTATTAAAGATTAATTTTTGTTAAAGAATTAAAGTTGGAAAATAAAATAAAATAAATTAGGCTGATTGATGTGGATTGAAGATTGAGAATGTAACATTCATGTCATTCATCCAAATAGTGATACATCTTAAAAATCAAGGTTTTAAAATACGCGGTCGGACCGCTGGTCCAACCGGTCCGACCGTGAAACGGGTGATTAACCGTACCGGTTGTTGGCTTCAATACGTGAACCTTACGAACCGGTTAAAATCCGGTTGAACCAGACGGTTTGAACGGAAAAATGATCCCGAAATTTCCGGTTGGAAAGGTTTTCTCTCTCCAAACACCAAAATTTCAATATGATCTCCTGTTATCAGATCTGTTCAAGATTGATCTCCTTTCTCCGTGTTCTCCTTTCGTTGATTAGATCTGTTCAACTAAGAAGTCAAATAAAAAACATGGAGAATGAGCCTTCCTTTTACCTTCGTTGGAAGAAGATAGAAGAAGATAAGATGATACTTAGAGAAGATGATATTTCTTAGAGGAGAGAGAAGACAATACTTTTGGAGAAATGATATTTGGAGAGAGAAAATAAATTTAAGATTAAAAATTAATCATAGTTAGGTTAAAAATTAATCATGGTTAAATTAAAAATAAAGGTATATGATTTTGTTTATTTATTACTTTTAAATAATCATTTTTATTTGTTTATTTATTGGTTTCATCCTACAAAAATTAAACCGGTCCAACCAGTGGTTCAACCGGTTGAACCGGTAGGACCGAAGTTCGCCCCAAAAACCGGGTTGATGAACGGAACGGTTTTCAAAACCTTGTTAAAAATGAAAAGGAGTTGGTGAGAAATAAGAACAACTTAGAGAAAATTAAAAAAGAAAGATGACAAATTAATTGAATTTATACTTGATTAACCAAACATTAGAAAATAACATTACACTACTTGAAATTTTCAAATTAGACTCACAATTACATATTTTTTATTTAACTTGTTCTAAAACTCTAATTTTTGTAGACCGACCATTTAATAGAAAACAATGTGAACTTAATCATAGTGAATAACATCGTCCTCCTTACAAAAAACAAAAAAAGTTGTGTTAAAATAATTCGTAAGTAGATTGTTTAGTGGTTTAAGTGGTAACAATCAATTACATATTTTTCTCATGTTTTTTTTATATATTATAGATTTTAGGATACTATAATTTTAAAATGCAAAGTTTGTCAATTTGAAATTGTACAAGTAAGAGACTCTCATGAGTAAGATGTCACAAACAAAACAGTTCGTAACAAATAAGAGTAACAATGCATATTATTCTACAAATTAAAGGATGTAAACAAATAGATGAAACCAAAATATTATTATATTTATAAGCTTTTATCATATTTTTAATTTAAATTTTGTATACAGTATATATATATTTTTTCAATGTCAAAATTAGTTATTGAGTCGTCACTAATAATTTGTTTTATTATGATCTACGTCAAATAAAATATATAAATTGAATGTTTAAATGAGTTAATGCATAAATTCTATTTTTAATATTGAACAAATTTGTATGTGAAACTTATATTTTTGAAAGTCTTTTACAATTTATAAAAGAGTTTGGTTTTGGCTTAGATAAAAGTTTGATTTAGTATATGTGCGCTTAACCAAAGAAAGTATTGGTTTTAGGGAAAATTTGACGAAATGACCTTAATAATGACTATTTTTTTTGGAAATAAATCCGGCCTGAAAAAGTTTGTAAAAAAGACTTTTTTTGGACGAAAATACCTCATTCGCGTTACGTGACAGCACAATGAGGTCATTTTTTCAAACATTATCAGACCACTTTTACGCGTCACGCGAGGGTGCTTCGCGTGACGTGAAGGGTATTTTGGACTTTGTACATACCCAAAAGATCATTTTTGCAAACATTATCATACTCGTGTCATTTCCCAAAATGCGGGGAAATTTGACGAAATAACCCTCATAATAGGGGTAAATGAGCCGGTGACCAACGCATAATTTTAAATGCGTTGATGACCACTTCATATTTTTTTGACGAAATTACCCATGTCGCGAGACGCGACCGCCGGTTGCGAGACGCAACCGGATGCCATGTCAAAAGTTCACAATCGCGAGACGCAACCCCGATTGCGAGAAGCAACCGGCGTTCGCGAGACGCAAATATTTTTTTGTGGACTTTTTAAAAAGAAAAAAAAATCGTCTCCCGATTGCCGGTCGCGTCTCGTGAATGTCGATTGCTTCTCGCAACCGGAGTTACGTCTCGCGATTGTGGACTTTTCACATGGCATTGTAGACTTTTTACGGGGCATCCGGTTACGTCTCGCAACGAGGGCAATTTCTTAAAAAAAAAAAATATGAAATGGTTTTAAAGTCCTTTGTGGAGTCAATTAGTCAAATTTCCCAAAATACTTTCCTGGTTTTAGTATATAGACTAATTTACTTTATTTTAAATATCTATGTCTAATTTTTGAAATTTAAACAAATGCAAATCTTGTTTAAAATACTAAATTCATGAGAAAAATAAATTTAAGAGCCCAACCAAACAAGCGTGATGCACGTTATAAAATTCGACAATTAAGTGTTTATATTTAAGTTTTGTTTTTTCATATAACGGCATTCACCAAAAAAAACCCTAAACCCTTCTCCGGCTGAGCAATTGAATCTAATGAACGACAACGATTCCATTCAATCGCCGCCACTTCCGACTGAGCAATTGAAGCTAATGATACCAGACGATTCCACTCAATCGCCGGCCCCTCCTGCTGAAGAACTGAAGCAAATGAACGGCAATGATTCAACGCAATCACCGGCCGATGCTCAATCGCCAGTGAAAGCAGATGCGGAGCTGGGCGAAAAGAGGAAACGAGAGGATGAACCAGTTACCACGGAGGAAAAACTACCCACGTCTCGCCATCCACTGTGGAAGACGAGCATGTGCTCTTATTTTCGTGGACACGGCGTTTGCAAACATGGCGACTCATGTCGGTTCGCCCACAGCGAGGAGGAACTCCTCCTCCGTCCTGACAATACCTGGGACCCTACTTCGGAGAGGGCGAAGAAGATGAAGACTGATGATTCAGAGAAGTTGGATTCAGGTGAAGATCCGAATCCCACAGAAGATGGGTTTCTCATGACTGATGCTTTCGATGATGATTCGTCGGAACCTGCACTTTCTAAGTGCTTGGTGCATCTCCCAATGAAGTGGACTTCGGATAATTTGAAGAGTTTTCTCAGTGATCAGGTGAATGTTTCATGCTTTTGATAGTTGATGTGATGACAGAATGTTAGAAAGTAGAGAGCAAGAGTGTGTGTATATGTTGTTAGTAATTCATATGTATTAAATCTAAAAGCAATCACAATGAAAATCTATACTTCTAAATAAACTAATTACCATCTCTATTGGTACTTCCCTTTGTAGATGCAAGAACACGACTTGTTTTTAGTTTAGGCTGCACTGAACTGTATGGAATGGTTTGATAGCTTTGATCAACGTTGACAGCAGGAAAAAATCAGTGGTTGGTTAAATAATGAAGGCCTGGCAACACTTAAAAATGAGTTTTACTAATGAATCTTTCACTAAATCTGAAGTGTTATGAAGAAATTTGCTTAGTACTAATATTTATGATGTCAAGATGGAAAAATATATTCTGCAGGATAAAAAATGAATGATTTTCTTTTAGATTTTTGGGAGGGAGATTGAGGAAAGTAAAAGTCTCCTTTTGTGTTCAGATAATAATGTTTCAAACTTTCTCCTTATATATATTTATCTGTTTCTCAGGGTATTGCATATAAATCAGCCAAGAAAAAGAAGAATATGGCTGTAGGTTTTGTGAATTTTGATGATGTAGATCAAGTGAAACAAGCAATGAAGGTGTGCTCAACTTTCTCTCGTGATCTAGAATAAGTTCCCCTTAGTTTCTATAATTGTTTTTGCATCAGGAGCTAGAGGGGAAATGTGCTGGAAACAAAACATTGAAGATTGCAGATGTAGTTCCCCGTACCTTTGAAAAGAAAGCCAGACCGACCATGTCTGTCCAAAGCTCATCTGATCATACTGAGATGATTGATTCTTCAAATGGATGCCAAAATGGTGATAATGTTGAAGAAACTACAGTGGGAGATGGTTCAGATGTGAAGGCAAGAAGTGCTCGTGATTCGGTGACACCACTTGGGCATATGCAATACATAGATCAACTGGAGTACAAAAAGAACAATCTCATGCAAATGCTAAAAAAGCTTGTGAGAAACACTTTTCTTTCAACTTCAACTTCTCCTTTTCATTTTATTTCTCTCTTTTCATGATTATTAGTAAAAAGCCAATTTAGAATGCATTTACAGTTGCATTCGATTATCTATATTTCACATTTGTTATTCAAAACTCTCATATACAATAGCATGTCTTATAACTAATTATTTTATTTGAGATAGAGCAATCGTATGTACCGGATTTAAGAAGAAATCAAACAAATTGCAATAAGAACCAAATAGGCTAATATAGTTTGTATATCTAATTTTGAATTTCTAAATATATGAATTTTATTTAGGTAAAACATTTTAGTCCTTGTGCTTTTTATTTTTGCAGACTAAGAATGCACGAAGAGCTTGTCCAAATGGTGTTCCTCTTCCACAGTGGATTCGGAACTCGAGGGAAATAGGTGATTGTTCACAATGTTCCTTTCTTCATTATCATATGCTGACTTCATTATGAGAAAATATATATACCATTTGACTTTTATGCTTGTGTGGTATTAGAGAGTATAATTTAACACCTTAGAAGGTAACTATAGCCCACTAGCCTCACAAAGGAGTTTTTATATTTTTGTAATTTCCTCATGTGATATCATAATCTCCCCAACTTAATTGCTAGATGCAGTCTTGTTCTCTGTTAGGATTTTAGAAGTGACCCTGTGGTACTTTATTCGGTTAAAGGGTTCACTTTTATATCATTTTTAAGGGTCCACAATGTGTGTAAGAATATAGGCTAAAGATTTTAGGAAAAGCAACTGGGCTACTAAGCCTAAGCCCAAATGATATCTAGGAATGTAATTATGACCTACTAGTCTCACAATTATAAAGAGTCCTTATTTCTTGTGATTTCTCGTGTGGGACATCACAATAATCCTTATAATGTTAATCTTTTATAGCTAAACATGTTTTTCTACAGGTGGACTTCCATGCAACTTAGAAGGCATTATTGAGTCGCCACTTGTAGAAGGATATCGTAACAAGTGTGAATTCTCAGTTGGTTACTCGCAACAGGGAAAACCAACAGTGGGGTTCATGATCGGGAACTTCAGGTAGCTGTTGGATAGCTCAAATTTTGTATGGTTGCAACTTCTATTTTGTTTTGTTTAACAGTATTCGTATATATTTCAGAGAGGGAGTGACTGCTGTGGAAGAACCAACAGACTGCCTAAACGTTTCTAGCATTGCTTGTAAATTTGCTTCAATATTTCAGGAGTTCTTGCAAACCTCAGAGTTACCACTTTGGAACAGATTCAACAACTCTGGATTTTGGCGCCAATTGACAGTGAGTTCCTCACTTGACATGGAATTACTATTAGTACTTAATAACTGACATCTTTTCTTTGACTCCTTTTTTTAATCATAAACTTAATATATTTTCTTAGAGAAAACCCATTAGTGCAATATTTTTGATGATAGATGGTAAAACATTGACCCTAACATATTAAAAACTCCCAAGCTACCTAACTGTACCTGTTTGACTCCTATAGTTATGCATTGTTCTTTTAGTTGTTGATTTAGTTTGACTGAGGTTAGGTAACATACCAAAGCTGTTATTTAATTCTTTTTATTTTTCCATGTTATCTCCAACTAGGTTCGTGAAGGAAGGAAACTTGGCAGCACTTCTGATATGAGTTTAGAGGATAGCATTGCTCAAGTCATGCTAATCATCCAGGTGAATTCCTTAGAGCTGCTTCTAGAATCTTTTATGTATATTATTACTATCTTACTCATGGCAATTCAAGGCTTTAGAATATCATATTTGAGGGAGTAAGGCCTTGTTTGATGAAGGGTTATTTCAATTTAATCCAAATAACCTCTTATCCCATCACTTCATCTACCACTAAAACACCAAATTACTCTTTACTTATATTTTTTTATAACATACTTAATATTAAATACTAAGGATATTTTTGTAATTTCCAAATAACCCTACATCAAACAAGCTCTAAACTTTATTGTTTAGACGGAACAAATAATACATTTTACTGTTATCAAACTTCTTCTCATTGTTGTAACTTGTATTTATGTTCTTGTTATTGAACACTTAGGTTTCCACAAAAGGCTTTGATGATGGGGTAATAAGTGTTGAATTTGAGAAGATGGCTGAAGCATTTTCCACAGGAGCTTCTGTTACATCTCCAGCTTTGCCTCTAACAGCTTTGGTGGTGCAGGTACTTTCATAGTTCTCGAGAAAGATTCTTGAAGTAGACCCTTGAATACTCAGGGTCTTGCTTATTAATTTGACTATCTAATCTTGCAGTTTTAACTGGTTCTAGGTAATAGGACTATGAGATATAAGAGTAATTGCAAATAGCTTAATATATGTCAATCCTAACAAGTTCTGCATGAGTAAATGGTATTCATGCTGATATTCTTACATGTATATCTGTCTGAACTGGATAAACCCAGAAAAGGTTCCTACAAGTCAAGGAAGTAAAATATTTTATTTCCAAAATAAAATTGTTGATCATCTTTTACATGCAGGATCACCAAGGAATATCAAATGTATCACCAACTGATGCTCCATTACGTACACTTGTAATTCGTAAACCAGGCTCTGAAGCTGAACCAGCAAATAATGACGAGGAAGCAAGGATTCATGACTATATAGGCAACCTGCAGTTTTCTATATCCCCGACAGCCTTTTTCCAAGTGCGAATTGTTATATTTGTACAAGTCTTCCTAGAAGAATTGTGATTTCTCAAAATTCACTATCTTGTAGGTTAATACTCTTGCTGCTGAGAAGCTTTACTCACTTGCTGGTGATTGGGCTGGTCTAGGGCCTGATACCTTGCTTTTTGATATCTGCTGTGGAACTGGAACAATTGGCTTGACATTGGCTCACCGAGTTGGCATGGTATTTCATGAATTTGTTTCAATTAGTATTAAGCTGTAACGAACCTATATGGTCAGAGTGTTATTCAAAATGAGTCTAAATTAATTTATAGTTGTTACTTTTTTTTTGTAAATGGTCCAAGTGTGAAGACTTGAACCCTTAACCTTGAGGACATGAGTTCTTGCGCTTTTCCACTGAGCTATGAGTCTTCACTTAGTCGTTACTTTTTCTGAATCTTAAAAAACAAAGTGATAAAAACTGGGGATGTTCATTATGGGATTAGGAGGGATTGGTTAGTATTCAAAATAGACAATTCAAGCGGATATGGGCATCATATAATTTATAGCCTATGTTTTAATGTGGAAAATCTCTTATATGTGGCATTGGTCTATTTTAGGTGGTTGGCATTGAAATGAATGAGTTCGCCGTTTCTGATGCAATCAGGAATTCCGAAATCAATGGCATAAAAAACTGCAGATTCGTTTGTGCAAAGGTAATAACTTATTTTTCACATTAGTTTACCATTATAATTCTGTACTAGGAGATGAAACATGTATATAAACCCATCTAAGTTTTACAAAATTTTCAGATATGACTGCCTAGTTTCTGTAACTGCTGGAGTTAAGTGGTTTGAACCCACCAACACTAATAACGCTAAAATATGGTGTTATAGAGAAAACCTTAGAGATAGTTAAAAGAAAAAAAGTTTTTGAAATTTTCTGTTTGAAATGTTTTGATCTTTGTTCTCATAAGTTCAACCTACCAAAGGGTATTGAGTAAAATTCTTTTAAATTAATTACTTTTAAAAGTAGGAAAAGACTATCAGTCTGATTGAATAATTTGTTTACAAAATTATAATGTTTTATCATTTCTATATCAAGAGAATTCATTAAATTGTAAATGACCTGTTATTATTGTGAAGGAGTAGCTCAAACAGTTAGAACAATGAAACATGAAAATAAATAAATTGTGGAAAATACAGATTCATACTTTTTATAATGGCATGTGAATTCTATGACTGCCTTGTGGCAATTTTTGGCATGGTTCCATAAACTAATAAATATATTCCTTTGATCTCTGGTCTCTATGATCCTTGGCTTCATGATAAAAGTGGATTATTGCTATTACAGGCGGAGAACATAATAGGATCACTTTTAAAGGAGTATATATATTTGCCTGAGAAAAATGGTGAAGTTGTAGATTCACAAGGAAGCAACATTGAAGAAGCAGTTGATGTTAAGGAGCACAGTACATCTGAAGAAGTATCAAATCCCAAAGATACCCTTGAAGGTGCAGAAAATGGAACCTCTGTTCGACAATTTAAAAATGTTGTTGCTATAGTTGATCCTCCTCGAGGTGGACTTCATCCCACTGTAAGTGAAACCCACTTTAGTGTAAACTTACTATATTAAGTTGACATCTCTCCAAACAAATAGTAGTGCTTATCATTATTTGACACCACAATGACTATACTATCCTTTTGAAGTTTGTTAGCTCTTTGGAATACTGGGAATCAATACATGCTAATTCTTAATCATAAGGCCTTGTTTGGGATTATTTGAATAAGCATGCAGTTATTTTCAAATTGCAGGTCATCAAAGTATTGAGAACTCATTCCCAGCTCAAGAGACTTGTGTTAGTAGTTTTTTGTTTTGTTTTTGTTTTTGTTTTTTTGCAATCAGATGTATTTTATGTCATGGTCTTATAAAAAAAATACTATCCTTGTTTCAGATACATATCCTGTAATCCAGAAAGTTTGGTGGCGAATGCAATTGAGCTGTGCACACCATCTTCTGAAATGAACGATAAATCGAACAAGGACAATAGAGGATGGAGGAAAATGAGCAGTGCAGGCTTAGCAAGACACAGAACCAAATCAATGCCAAATTCCGAGCCATTCCAGCCTGTTAAAGCCACGGCTGTTGATCTTTTTCCTCATACTCCACACTGCGAGTTGGTTATGCTTTTGGAGAGGTAAACCATTTTTTTTATCTATAATGATTAGAATCGGCTATACCCACCCTTTCCCCCATCCATATAATGTATTATTAGATTCTTCATTAATATACATTGAGATTAACAGGACTAGACAATAGAATATAGACCTAGAATGGGTCGGCGTCCTTTTCATTATCTGTTTTACTTATTTGGTACCCCGGGATAAATATTTTTGTTTTTCTTCCCCAAATTAATTAATATGCTGATGTGCTCGATTTTGATTGAGCATAATGATGTAGCTGATCATGCTTATTTCTTTAGGTGTTTTGTTCAAGTTGGATTTAGATATAAAATTGTATTTTACTATTAGCTAGAAAATTGAAAGTTATGTATTGGAAAATTGAATTTAAGTATTGAAAATGTGAACTAGTTGCAATATATGAGTGGTGTTTTGAATATTTAGATATTTTTTAATCTAGATTATGATATTGAGAAAATTATATGTGTTGTTTTCTAAAATCACCATAATTTGAATCATGATTTTGAAAAAAAGAGGCATATGCCTAATTAAAAGAAAAAATACCATTATTATTTGGATTGTTATCTAAAATATTTTTTAATGAATTAAAACTATTATTTAGACCATAATTTTAAAATTTTATCTAGAATTTTTTTTATACTTTAATTTATTTTTTTATGATTTTTCTGTGTTTTGGTGATTGTAATAAAGAATATTGTTACAAAGTTATATTTCCTAAAACTTCATAGTATAGTCTTATAAATAAATATATTTATTATAATCTTAATACTTTTTTTAGTTTATGTTCAATGTTTTCAATTTAAATTTGTTTGTTTTATGCTTAAATAAATAAATATATATTTTTGTATCTTGGTGGTAAGGATGACAATGGGGCGGTTTGGGGGATTTTTTTAATAACATTTTTGTCCCGTTTGTTTTTTTTGTTTCGGGGAATCCCGTGGGGCACCGTTAATAATTTTTTTTTAAAAAAAATAAATAAATATTATACAATAAAATTATATAAACGAGTTTTTAATATAATATATATTATAATATATTAAAATTTTATATTATTATAAAAAAATAACTTTACCGCTCTTATAAAATATAGTGAATAAATATATATATCGGTGATTTAATATATTTGATTATGTTTATGGTGTTCGGGGTGCAATTGCGACGGAAGACACAAATACCATTCTTGTCTCATTTCCGTTCGGTTTCGGAGAAAAACCGTCCTAAACAAAGCAATTCAGTTTGGTTTTCGCGGAGCGATTTCAAATTGTATCTTTACTCGGTGGAGATATTTAAATCAGCTCCTATTGTGCATTTGTTTAAATTTGTCAAATAAGGTTTTTGTCTCCCAATCACAAATTCTTAAAATTAGAATTTCAGTATAAAAAATAAATAAACTCTTAAAATTAGAAAATTTCAATATATAAAATGATGGATGTGTTCCTTTATTACATTCATCTTCCTTGAGGGTATGAACTTGTAAAAGTGAATTGGCATGAAATTGGAAAGATAATTCCAGTTATGTTGTTTGTTTAAACACTTAAAATAAAATAAAAATATTTAAAATTTGAATTCTCATGCAAATAAAATAAATAAAAATTATTTATTTAGTTGAAATTTAATTATTTTTTAGCAAAGATTTAGTTTGAAGTATGCACATGTAAGAAACCAAAACAAATCTTTTAAGAATTATAATTCTATGAATTTTTAAGGAATTAATTCTAATTCAATATGAGAATTAAAATTTTAACTCCATCTTCAGTTCTCTTCATCCAGAGGTCCTGGATCTTCTCCTTCATCTTCCTCATCCAAACAGCCATTTATTTGGGGTAGATAATATTTTTATTATTTAAAAAATCAAAACAAATCCTATTTGAAAAAATATATAAAAATATTATCCATAAGTGTTGTATGATCTAAAATTTAATTAAAAAAACATTATTAGTTTTCATTTAATTAATTATATATTTCATACCAAATAAAAATAAAATTATTTTATTTTATATTATAACTATTTTAAAAAATAATTATAATTGTGACTGTATTCTAACAAAATATTAATTTAGAAGAAAAAAAATTAACAGTTGTAATTTTATTTAAAAGAAATTATTAAAAAAAATTGATTTTGGTGATTTAAACTTATAATCAAATACAAAATTTTATATTTTATCATAAACCACTAAATTATATTTTTTTTAAAGAATAATAAATTTAACTAAATATCCTAATACTTTTTATTAAATGAACTTGTCTCGGATTATGAGTTGTCCTAGTTTGTGAGCTTTTTTGCTTACCCATGCCATTTGATAATAAAAAAAATCATACTAAACATTTTTATAACATGATTTAAAAGTTTATTAAAAAAATAATTTTTATACATTTTTATTTATAAAATGTTTAATCTAATTCAATCACATTTTTGACAATTTTAAAAATAATTATAATTGTAATAGTAATTAAAAAAAAGAAAAAGAAAAAGAAAAAGAAAAAGAGAGAGACTAATTTCACTTAAATGATAAATTAATAATATATGAACTTATTTGGTAGATGATCATTCTTATTTTTAAGAATTAAAACAAATTATATTGGATACAAAATAAATGATCGAAATAATTTTTATAACGTGATTTAAAATTTAATTATTTTTATTCGTTTTTTATTTTAAAATTTTCATATAATTTAACCTCATTCTAATTAATACTCCATAAATATAATTGTGAGTAATAAAATATTAATTTTAATTAAAAAAAAGACTAACTTCACACTAGATAATACATTATTTTTCTAAGATAAAAATAAATCATATTTGAAAATAAAATGATCCAAAATACTTTTTATAACATAATTTTAAATTTTATTTTTTATTTGTTTTTCACTTAAAATGTTTATCTAAACAATAAAATATTTTTTACTTTCTATTTTAATAATTATAAATATAATAATAAATCTGACAAAATACCAAGTTTAAAAATTAATCTATATTAGTTGAAAGTAGTTTTCAAAGGTATAAATGCATCAATAATTTATTTTTAATCAATAAAGAAAGCGACAGGTTGAGAGAGGAAGATGATGCCTCTTATCCTCCTATGTGTATCCAATAAATCAATTCATCTCTAAAATTGGAAGATAATTGTTAGCAATAGATGTTCGGTTCAACCTAATGTAAAGTTAGATTACTGAATCGTTTCTTATTCATATTTTCCGATTGTATTAATGGTATTTTCTTGTGTTTTTATTAGTCAATTTCTTAACAATAAATTATCGAATTTCGTGTTATTTTTTATTTTCTCAATAATGAGGTTGATAAGATTTTTTCCATTTAGCAGCAACTTAGGATGACATTGCTTTAAAGTTAAAGGAGTGATTCAAATGAGGAAAAACTTATGGTGGATACTTCGGTACCTAGAGATGGGGAAGGGTGTAGTAAGCGGCGCAACGAAATGCTTGCTGTTGAATCCATGGGCAGACAAGAAACAACTTGGTGAAAGCAAAAGCGATTCCAGTAACAGCGTCAAGAAAAAAAAAATGGAGAGACCTAAATTGTGAAAACAGAATTGTGGGAGAGTAATACAAGCGTCGTGCAGTTAGGCGAAGTTGTAGAGTGTTGCACCCTAAACGGTGAAAGTCTAGTAGCCGAAACTAAAACTGATATTTTATATGACGCCCTTTATAGACCTTTTTCAATTATTTGTACGAGATTTCTCATTATTTTGGATGTACATATAAATGATTCATCATTTAACATAATTTTTTTCAACTTTTATTAATATCGATTAAGAATAATTTAAAGTATATTTTTCCAATGAGTGACAATTAGCAAATTGCTTGCATGATTGTGATATTTTCTATTAATAATTTTATTTATATAATTTAACATTTAAATATTTAATTGTTTGTTTTAATTTTACAGATGTTATTTTATATTTTTATTAATTAATTTTTAATATATATTCTGAATTGAATTAATAATTAATTAATTAATGAGAACTAATTATTTATTAAAAATAAATTAAGTAATTAATTAACTCATATTATTATTATTTTATTGGGAGTGTCATTTTCATTCTTAAAAAAAGAAAAAAGAAAAAAAGTAGAAATTCAAGTACAGACAAATAAAAACAGCCCGACAAATGAGACTAAGACAAATGATAATATGCAATTGATCATTTGACCTGACGGTGTATAAAATAATAGAATAATAAAATTATATAACTGTTATATTTTTATTAACATCTTCATATCATTGTATACAAAATGTTTGCTGAATAAATTATAATATTAATAAACATACAAATTAAAAATGTTTCTTATAGACTATTATATATATATATATATATATATATATATATATATATATATATATATATATATATATATATACTACACAGTAGTATCAGATCAGATCCGTTACGTGAGAAGTAAAATATCGAATTGTTAATTCGCTGTCACGTCTACGAAAATTAAGTGATTAAACTAAAAAATATTAAAAATCATAAATATATATATATAAGGGTGAATTTGCCACGTATTTATTCTAAGAACATTTTAATTAGATAATTAATAGAGATTTATATATTTTAAATTTAATATATATATATATATAATAATGTTTAAAGTCAACAAATAATTACAATAATTTATGTGTATAATTCACATCATTATATATTTTCTCTTTTCTATCTCTTTCTTAATTAAATTTTGTTTTCTCTTACCATATATATTATATATTATATATATAAATAATATTTTTTTGTTATTAATGCACCTACCTTATAAATATATATAAGATAAATTATAATTTTTATATTTAAAAAATTACCTATTTAATATATATATATATATATATATATAAAAATATATTTTAATATTTTTTTATTAAATATTTTAATACTTCAAATCAAATTTACTCAACTCAAATAAACCTTATGAATTCTATCTAAAAAATTATTTATATTAATTGAAGTGTACATTAAATATTAAATTTATTTTTTTAAAATCATTAATTTAATATATATATATATATATATATATATATATATATATAATAATTAAATATTAAAATTTAACTTCAAATAAAAAAACATAGTAAATTATCATTAAAAAAATTATCTATATTAATTAAGTTTATTATTAAATATTAATTTAAAATTTCAGTTTTCGTATTATAAAATTTAACTTCACATCAAATAAGATAATGAATTCTCATTAATTCAATTTAGCATTAAATATTAATTATGAAAACCTGCAACAACATAAACATATAAACATATGATATAGCTGCAACTAAACTAAATAAACCAATTAAAATTTTCATCTTCTTCTCCACCCAAATTTTTTTTCCTATAAATAATTTTAAATTAACAAGATCCAATTAAAGAGAGAATGTCAAATTGAAGAGAGAGTTTCTATAAATAATTTTAGATTAACAAAGTCCAATTGAAGAGGGAATGTCAAATTAAAGAGAAAAAAGTGTGATATTCAGTTGCTACAACCCAAAATCGTGCAGTCTCGGTCTTGATCGTAATCTTCTCAATTTCTCTATCAATATCATGCTTTCAATAATTGAATATGCATTATGTTATGTTTCAACAATCCGTTGTTCACTATTTTGTCTTTTTTTTTCCAGGAATTTAATCGTTTCAAGTAGCTGCAACAACATTTTACACTGTTGGTTTCTTTGCCTAGAATATTCTTTTTGGGTGTTTGTCCCACATAGGAAGTGAGCAAGAAAAATGTCTTGACCTAGCCCTATAAATAAAGGGCTTGGGTGTTAGTTTTCTCTTGAACTATTTTGAGTATATGTAATCCGTGTTAACGATTATAGTGGAATATTTTTCAGTGGCTCTGCCCGTGGATTAATCAGCACTTTTGCTGGATACCACGTTAAATCGGGTGTCGCTTTCATTCTGTCTTTTACTATTATTATTATCATTGTTCTCGCATCCGTTATAACAAATTGGTATCAGAGCAGGGTTGTTCAGATCTGCTCAGGCAAGAACGGTGGTTGGAGGTAAAAGTTTGAAAGCCAACAAGTTTACTGGGATGAATAGTTTCAGTCTGTGGCAAATCAAGGTCCGGGCATTGTTGAAACAACACGGCCTGTGAGCTCCCTTGATGAAGCCTGCACCTGTCCCACCACCTGCTGATATGGAGTCTTTGGAAGAAAAGACACTCTCAACATTGCTCTTGGCTCTGGAAGACGATATCATTACTGAGGTGGTTGAGGAGGAAACCGCTGCTGGTTTGTGGTCTAAGTTGGAGACTTTATACATGAAAAAGAGTTTAACCAACAAGTTGCTTTTGAAGCAACGTCTGTTCAGTCTGCGTATGTAGGAAGGTGTTGGAATTTAGACTATGTAGATTATTTCCATTATATGAATGGAAATGAGAATGGGTGAGTCCCAAGAATAAAATCGAGTTAGTGGATTTGTCCACATTGGAAAAATAGCAAAATGTGGCATTTTTCCATTAATCCAAGTGGGGTTTAATTTATTTGCATAATGCATTTTATTGCATAAAAATAAATAATATATTTGGATTAAATATTAATTAAATGAGTCAGTTAAATGGGTATTAATATCAATGTGCAAATGAGAAATTTTCAATCAAATGCAATGATAAATGCATACGTTTGAAACCTTTCACATGCAATTGATGAAAATGCAATTGATTGCATTAATTGATTTTATTCATACGTTAAAAAATTAGTCATTATGTTGATTGACTAATTTACCTTTATATATCTCAATTGATCACACATTGTGAAGAAGAGATATAACAATTGCAGAATTACATAGTTTATATCTTTCAATCACCCTAAATGAATTTTAATTGGTTTTTTTTCAACATCACAAGAAGCTAGCTACTTCTTAGTTTTTCAGAAAAACCTTCCATTGATCATTTTAATTGTGGCTTCACACAATTCTGCTTTGATCCCGGTGATAGTTCAGGTACGTTGGTCAAGTTCGTTGTGTAGTGATTCTGGTGCTGAATCACTACTAGATTCGTTGTACCCTGGGAGACAACCATCTATGATAAGTTCCAGCACAAACAGGAGACGGTGAAACTGTTTTAAGGGAAATGTGCTAAGCACATGTCTCGAATCAACATCTCAATCGGTGATTTCGTTCTTTGTATATTTTATTTATTTTTATTTATTTGTAACACCGTTTTATATATATTTTCTGTTATTTCAAGACAAGAATACTAACAATCTTAAAACAGTTTATTTGTGCTAAGCTATTTAAGAGCTTTCGCCATCGAATATTTTTTTTTGTCTTTAATGTTTCAGAAATACGAGTCGTGGTGTTGCGAAAGAGATGATGCTCATTTCGAAAAATGCAAAAAGATTCATATTAAGGAATCAACAAATAAAGATAAGTCTTTATTGTATATAAATATGTTGATTATTAACACATATGTTCTTATATGTTCTTATGTTTTTAAAGTTTAATTTTATAAGCTAATATATTTTGATATAAAATTTTTCTTAAAGAACTTTAATATGTATATTCATTATATAAATATTATATATAAAATAAATTAGAACATAATTAATTTAATTTGTTCTAGTTTTATTTTGAAGATTTGTTTGGTTATTAAAATTATTAATAATAATAATGAATGAAAATAAGAAAGTAACTAATATGTTAGCTTTCAATTTTTATAAAATTTATGGTGCTAAAATTAATTATAATTGAAACATATGGTTTCAGTTTTAATATAATTAATTATAATATATACCTTCTTTTTAATTAAGCAATATAATTAATAAGAATATGGTAGGAAGATTTAATAAACAAAGAGAGATGATATCTTTATTTATACATTGTTTTATATATTACATTTTATTATGGTAATAAGTTATCGTTTTAAATGTGCATATATTCATTTGTTGACAGAGTCTAGTCAAATATGAAGTATAAGTTTTCTCTAGAAAGAAGACAAAAAGTCATAAAAGCGGTACAACAATGAAATGGCGCATTGGCGCAGTGGTTTGAAGTTCAGACGCGCAAGGAGGCAAAAGGTCCCTAGTTCAAATCTCATTTTAGCATCATTCAAATTTCTTGTATAGAAATTATTAGATGAATGTGTTAAGAAATGACACTAGTCATTTATGGTGGAATCATTCAAATTTCTTGTATAAAATTATTATATGAATGGATCAAATTTCTTGTATAGAAATTATTATATGAATGGATAGTCAATGATTCTTGGTAGAAATCAGACTAGTTAAAATGATTTTAGTCATTGATGTTGAAACTATATTGAAACCATTCTAATTTCTTGTGTAGAAATGATATGAGATGAAGGATAGTCAATGATTTTTCTTGGTAAAAATCAGACTTGCTAAATTGACTTTAGTCATTGATGTTGAAATCACTGTAATTTCTTGTGTAAAAAATTGTGAGATGAATGATATCTGATATATGATTTTAATCATGGATGTTGAAATCATTTTAATTTTCTTCTATAGAAATTATTAAATGTGAATTGGCTCACTTAACAATTCCTTAAGTGCTGGAGCCATTCTAATTTTCCAAAATGATGTTGTTATTAATATTTTGAGGCATTTAAATTTCTTGAGATTAAATAAGTTATTTGTGTTAGAATTTATTATAATCATGCATTTAAAAAGACACGACTATGTTAGTCGAAATTGTCTTTGCAAAAATTGTCTCGGTGAGAACAATTTACCCAAAGTTATTTCTGAGCATGCATAGTCGTTTCACGTCGATTATTGTTCAAAATATGGCAATGTAAGTGCTTCAATTAAGATATAAAATATATTTATAATTATATTTTATTTGATTACGTTGCTAAGTGATTATTTGTATATATATATCATGCATATTAGTTAATAATATGATGATTCGTGTTCATTCGTAATATGTTTATATAGCCATTAATATACATATATGAATAACGATCAATTATAAATGCATTTTGTTTTAATATAAAATTCTAATTTTTTTTCCATAAAACTATTTGTCTTTTGGTATGCAAAAACTTTTATGAAAAGTTAAAGTCATATAATTAATTAAGAAACGGACGAATTGATGACATGAATAATTATTTATAACACTTAGTTATTTATATTTGATTAAAGATAAATTGTCAATTAATGTATTTTAGAAAGATATTTGTTTAATGATATATGAAGTAATTATAATATATATGACATATTATTTGATTATGTTATTCGATTATATATTTGATATACATGGTTCAATTTCATCATAAAGACTTGTTTAATTTGATGTTTTTGAAATCTAATAACTGCAAGAAAATTTGTGTTTCATTTGAGAAATAATGTGGCAAATGTGCCGATATTACGGGATGCAAACGTGCAACCGGAAATAAATGTTTAAGCGACTTCGGTCAAAGATGCTTGAAACATTATGATTTCTTTTGTAGAAATCATGTGATATGGTGAATATTTATTTGATTAAATATTCTAATTTCTTTTATAGAAATTAAGTGTTGAAATAAATATTTTAATTGATTAAATATTTTTAATTTCTTATGTAGAGATTATGTGAAGAATGATTTATATATGAATAAACATTCTAATCTCTTGTATAGAAATTATATTTTATTCAATTAAATATTTATGATATAGTTATCTTATTCATTGTATGATAAGTATAACAAAAAAAATCTGTAAAAGAACTATGTGACAATTTCTTGATTAAAAAATCATTGATTTAAATCATTCAAATGTGTGTGATTTAAAAAGGATACCAACACGAATGTGGGGGCAAATATTTTTTATTGATTATAACACAAAAATAATTGTGTATATTATGATAAATGTAAAAATTATTTGTTGTTAGAGAAATATGTTTTCTATAAAAGATAAAGTTGCGCAACTTTATAAAAAGAAATAAAATTACAAGAAAATACATTGTTTATATTTGTTGAGTTGGTGTTCAAATCGATATTTTAGATTTGAGAATTTTGAAATCAAGAGACGTGTCATATTTTGACATTATTTTCATAAAACTTTGAAGAACCAATGTCTTCAAAAGGATTTTATGAAATAAATGAAAAAGAAAATTTATAAAGTCTTGATATGACTTATAATAAATTTTATAATAATGATATGAAAATTTGACCATACTTTTATTAAAAAGTGGATGTGACAATTATATATATCATGAAGACAATGAAAATTATTTCATTACGTGTCTTTTGTACGATATTTCTATCGTTGAAAATTACGATAAAAATGATTAAATCCATAAAGGATATGAATTGCACTAAACGAAATATCATGTTGTTATCAAATGATATATTGATATTATTAAATGAAAGACTTTACGTCTTAAAGTGAATATGTTTACACTTAGAAGTGCAATCTACGTATGGAAATCTTCTAAGAATCTTATGATGGATAGATTAAATGTTATAATCTATATTTTTGACTTATGTCGAAAAATAAAATATTTTTATGTAAAATATATAATCGTTTACACGAAGGCAGAATAGTTCAAAGACATTTTGTCTACTAGTTAGCCAAGTAAACAATATTTTCATAAAAAAAATTAAATGATAAGCATGTACGAATGATATGCTTCTTATTAGAAGATGTTCCAAGGTTAACTAAGAATGTACCAACATAAATTTATAATTATTGTGATAGTAATTAGAAATTGGACAAGCTTAGAGTCAGTGACAAGTCTAGACATACATGTCTTAGACATAATGTCATTAGACTATACTCTCTAATAGAGTTATTAAATTTGACTATGTAAGTCAAAGATAACATTGTGGATCCACTAATCAAATTATTGAATAGAGAGATAGTTTGAAGTCTTTTGAGACATTAGCCTATTATAAGTTGGTATGAAGGAAAACCCAACCTATGCAGATTGGAGATCCCAAGAACTAGGTTCAATGGGACAACCTAATTGTACTAACTTGGAAAGTTATTGTTGAGGAATAATCCTATAATAAAACAATATATATTTTGACGAGGATAAGCATATCGCTTTTAATGATTATTTATGAGCAAAGAGATCACCTATGTGAGGGAGAAGTGGGGCCGCTTCGAAGGAATTGCACAGCTCAATTCTAGACCCTCTCACAGAACCAAGCACGTGTTCCATGGCCAAAACGGACACAACCATGAGAGCTTGACATGTATCAGGGAGAATTTTATGTGAAAGTGTGTAATCGCTTACACAAAAGGGAGAATAGTTCAAGGACATCGAGTCTACTAATCAACTAGTAAAGTTATATGCTTTCACAAGGGAAGGTTTAAAGGGTTACACTTACCTATCCTATGTAGAATTTAACTGTTGAACCTTCACCGGGTTAATCTTTCAATTTCCATTCATGTGGGGGATTGTTGGAATTTAGACTATGTAGATTATTTCCATTATATGAATGGAAATGAGAATGGGTGAGTCCCAATAATAAAACCGAGTTAGTGGATTTATCCACATTGGAAAAATAGCAAAATGTGGCATTTTTCCATTAATCCAAGTGGGGTTTAATTTATTTGCATAATGCATTTTATTGCATAAAAATAAATAATATATTTGGATTAAATATTAATTGAATGAGTCAGTTAAATGGGTATTAATATCAATGTGCAAATAAGAAATTTTCAATCAAATGCAATGATAAATGCATACGTTTGAAACCTTTCACATGCAATTGATGAAAATGCAATTGATTGCATTAATTGATTTTATTCCTACGTTAAAAAATTAGTCATTATGTTGATTGATTAATTTACCTTTATATATCTCAATTGATCACACGTTGTGAAGAAGAGATATAACAATTGCAGAATTACATAGTTTATATCTTTCAATCACCCTAAATGAATTTTAATTGGTTTTATTTTCAACATCACAAGAAGCTAGCTACTTCTTAGTTTTTCAGAAAAACCTTCCATTGATCATTTTAATTGTGGCTTCACACAATTCTGCTTTGATCCCGGTGATAGTTCAGGTACGTTGGTCAAGTTCGTTGTGTAGTGATTCTGGTGCTGAATCACTACTAGATTCGTTGTACCCTGGGAGACAGCCATCTACGATAAGCTCCAGCACAAACAGGAGACAGTGGAACTGTTTTAAGGGAAATGTGCTAAGCACATGCCTCGAAACAACATCTCAATCGGTGATTTCGTTCTTTGTATATTTTATTTATTTTTATTTATTTGTAACACCGTTTTATATATATTTTCTGTTATTTCAAGACAAGAATACTAACAGAAGGTACACTTCATAGAGACCATCTAGATCAATTAAATGCAATATTATTAGATCTGCGTAATATTGATATTAAGATAGATGAGGAGGATGCTACCTTGATTCTGTTAGTTTCTTTACCAATATCATATGAAAACTTTAGGGAGTCTTTCATTAGTGGTAAAGATTCATTGGCTCTAGAAGAAGTTAGATATGCCCTTCACAGTAGAGAATTACGACATAGCTACAGTGACACTGTTTCGGATAGTCAGGCTGTTGGGCTAGTTGCAAACGACCATCAGGGATATGGTAAACCGGGGAAAAAGAAGTTACCCAAGAAACCAGTCAGTAGGGGTTTGAAACCAACAAATGTGTGCAATTACTATAAGGAAAAGGGACATTAGAAGAATGAATGTCCAAAGAAGAGACAAAGTCAACATGAGAAGGCACCAAGTACTGTTACAGTTGCTGAAGATGGTACAAACTCTGAAGAGGATATTGCCTTAGTTGCTGATGGTCACACACATTACATTGATGTGTGGGTTCTAGATTCTAGAGCATCTTACCCTATTTGTCCTAGGAGGGAATGGTTTTCAACCTATGAGTAAGTGGATGGTGGAAATATTTCTATGGCCAATAGCTCTACCTACAAGGTGGTTGGGATGGGCTCGATCAATATTAGGACTCATGATGGAAAATTCCGTACACTGAACGAAGTTAGACATGTTCCACACATGACGAAGAATCTGATATCTCTAAGTCTTTTGGACAAGAAAGGGGTTTAGTTTCAAAGGTGAAAGTGGATCCTTACATGTTTACAAGGGTTCAGGTGTGATTCTGAAAGGTGTGAAGCGGGGCACTTTGTATTTTCTACAAGGTACTACGATATCTGATTCTGTTGTTGTTGCTTCCTCCGAGATTGACCAAGGAGACGTGACGAAGTTGTGGCACATGAGGCTTGGGCATATGAGTGAGAGGGGGATGCAAATTCTGGCTAAAGATGATCTTCTGTGTGGGCATAAGATAAAGGATCTTGGGGTTTGTGAACATTGTGTTTTTGAGAAACTACATCGCAGCAAGTTCCCAAAAGCGATTCATAGAACAAAAGGCACACTTGATTACATCCACTCTGATTGTTGGGGGCCGTCACATGTAGAGTCTTTGGGGGGTCACAAGTATTTTCTGTCGTTGATTGATGATTATTCAAGGATGACCTGAATATTCATAATGAAGCATAAGAGTGATGCTTTCAAGAACTTGAAGTAGTGGAAGGCATTAGTGGAGAATCAAACTGGGAAGAAGGTCAAGAGGTTACGAACTGATAATGGTTTAGAATTCTGTTGGTCTGAGTTTAATGAGTTTTTCAAGACTGGGGGGATTGCTAGACATCATACGGTTAGGAATACACCTCAGCAGAATGGTGTAGCAGAACGTATGAATCAGACACTACTGGAGAGAGCTCGGTGTATGCTCTCAAATGTTGGGTTAACAAGAATGTTTTAGGCTGAAACAGTTAACACAGCATGCTATCTGATTAATCGTGGACCTCACACATGTATAAATCTGAAAACTTCTTATGAACTGTGGTCTGGGAAGCTTGTTGATTACTCTATTTTGAGAACTTTTGGTTGCACGGTCTACTATCATGTCAATGAGGGGAAGTTGGAGCCAAGAGCAAATAAGGGACTATTTGTAGGCTATGGGAATGGTGTGAAAGGATATAGGATCTGGTCCCCTTCTGAGAGGAGGGTTATTCTGAGTAGGAATGTTGTCTTTGATGAAAATTCCATGCTTAACCCAACTGTGAAGTTTACCATTCCGGTAGATTGTGGTGTCGAGAAACAGGTGGAGCAGGAAAAGACTGAGGCTAGTTGTGAAGCAGAGGAGAGTGTTTCTCAACCACTTTCAGCTGCAGATTTTTCAGTTGCTCCATCATCATCTGTAGAACATCAAAATCTAGCTCTTAATCGCCCTAGAAGAGCTAATTTTGGTGTACCTTTTATAATGTATGGCTATCAGGACATGATTGTCTATGCTTTACAGGTTGTAGAGGAAGTGGATCCTCATGAGCCATCCACCTACAAGGAAGCTGTTACGGGTACTGAGTCTGTCCAATGGCTTGCTGTCATAGGAGATGAGATGGCGTCACTTCAAAAGAATCGGACTTGGGAATTAGCTAGAAGACCACCAGGGAGAAAGGTTGTCACTTGTAAATGGTTGTTCAAGAAGAAGGAAGGGTTGTCACTAGCTGAGGGGGTCAAGTATAAAGTCAGGTTAGTTGCTAGAGGGTTCAGTCAGAAAGAGGGAGTGGACTATAATGAGATATTCTCACCAGTAGTCAGACATTCTTCCATCAGGGTGCTACTTGCTATAGTTGCACATCAGGACCTGGAACTCGAACAGCTAGACGTGAAGACAACTTTATTACATGGAGAGTTGGAAGAAGAGATATACATGACTCAGCCAGATGGTTTTCAGGAACCTGGAAAATAGGAATATGTTTGCAAGTTGAAGAAGTCCTTATATGGACTGAAATAGTCTCCGAGGCAGTGGTATAAGCGGTTCGATAGCTACATGTTTAAGATTGGCTATTGAAGGAGTCCGTATGACAATTGTGTCTACTACAACAAGCTCAAAGATGGTTCCTTCATTTATTTGGTATTGTATGTAGATGATATGTTGCTAGCTGCTGAGAAGAAGTCTGACATTCAAAAGTTGAAGGGACTACTCAATATAGAATTCGAAATGAAGGATTTAGGTGCTGCTAAGAAAATTCTGGAAATGGAGATCTACAGAGATAGAAGTCATAAGAAGTTATTCTTGTCACAGAAGGGATATATTCAGAAAGTTCTATCGAGGTTTGGAATGGCTACTTCTAATCCCATTGATACTCCTAGTGCTTCAAATGCACATTTGTCTGTAGTATTTGCACCTAAATTATCTTAAGAGAAGGAATACATGTCACATGTTCCTTATGCTAGTGCAGTGGGAAGCTTGATGTATGCTATGGTATGCACTAGACTAGATCTTGCACATGTTGTTAGTGTTGTCAGTAGGTTCATGGGAGACCCTGGTAAGGAACACTAGCAAGCAGTGAAGTGGATTTTCCGCTACCTCAGGGGTACATCTGATATTGGTCTCAGTTATGGTGGTGATAGTCAGTGTCTAGTATCTAGTTACTCAGATTCTGACTATGCTGGAGATGTAGACAGTAGAAGATCGATGACCGGTTATGTATTCACGCTTGGTGGTTCTGTTGTGAGTTGGAAGGCTACTTTGCAGCCGACAGTAACCTTGTCTACTACAGAGGCAGAATATATGGTTTTGACAGAACCTGCTAAGGAGGGAATCTGGTTGAAAGGATTGGTTAGTGACTTGGGTCTACACTAGAGGTGCAAACGAACCGAGCTATCTCACGAGCTTTTCGAGCCGGCTCTATATATATTTGATTCGAGTTCGAATCTATCGAATTCGAGCCGAATTCGAATATGTTCGATAATATTTCAAGCCGAACTCGAACCCAAATTATTTTGTTCGATTATTCACGAGCTGCTCGCGAACTTTCATTTAATATTTATATATTTTTTATTTTTATTTTTTTTATTAGTTTATACATTGTTATTTGTTAGGGCATCTCTATTCTCTATCCTCTCTCCTCCTTTCTGTCAAACTCTTCCGCGGCCCACCATCCCACCATCTCACCATCCAAATCCCACTGATCCCACTCCAAATCCAGAATCCAGATCCCACCATTCCACCGATCGACTCCAAATCCAAATCCCACTGATCCTAGGTTTCCACCGATCCTAGGTTTCCACCAATCCTAGGTTTTCACCGATCCAAATCCACCATCCCAGGTATGCATCTCTTTTTTCTCCTCACTTTCATTTGTTTAGTCATTGTTTCCTGTTTTTGTTGGTCTGAAAGAGCTATAATAGCATAAGGGTTTATATGAAGACCCGTTTTTGTTATTTTTAACCTAACTGTACAAATCATTAAGACATTTACTTATACTAAGTAGTTCCCTATTAGGTATTATTTCAGTCAGTCCATCTTCTGTGATAGTTGATGCTCCATGTTTTTATTTATTTATTGTGCCTCACTCTCTGTTTTATTGTCATTAAACAATTTCTGTAGTTCAAAAACTATTATATATGCATTCTTAGTCATGCTTGATGATGTTTCAACCTTTTCCCCGTGCACATTTAGATACCTAATGTCGTTTTACTTCTTATGATGGTTGATTTCATTGTGCTTCTTAAATTTTATACTCTAGGATGTGGGATTTATTTTAGTGAATATACAGATTGTATTCAAAGCCTTATATAAATGAGCTTTTATGCCTAATTTCTGCCTAATGAGCTTCATTTGTCATTATTGTATTTTCTAATGTCTTGATGATTAACTTTTTCAGGTATGTCTGATTCCTCTCCAGCAGCAAATTCAGCCAACGTTCAAGCTTCGTTGGATTCAAATGAGATTGCAAATCAAGAGGATATTGTGATAGAGAATGATAATTTATTACACAAGGCTAAGAGACAGAAAAGATCTCAAGTATGGTCAGATATGATTAAGGCTGAAGACAAATACAAGTGTAAACATTGTCATCTACTCCTCGCAAAAATGAAGTCAGGTACTACATCACACTTAAAACGACACTTAGATCATTGTGGTCAACACTTGGAGTCTAAAAAGAAGCTTCAGGAAACAATCAAACAACAACAACTATTGTTAGGCTTCGAAATTGTAGACACAACTATGTCACCTTTGTTACTTGATGGCAAATTTTGTATGGAACGCATGAAAGAAGCAGCTGCCAGTTGGATCCTAATGCATGAACATCCATTTACGTTATTGGAAGAAGAAGGTTTTAATATGTTTTGTAGACGTGGAATGCCGGAGTGGAATCGTATATCATGAACAACAGGAAAAAAGAGTTGTTTTGCTATATATGAAGCTGAGAAGAAAAAGTTGCATGGTTTGCTAAAAAGTGCGAGTAAGATTAGCCTCACAACAAATTTATGGAAATCCAAGAATAAAAAAATAGAGTACATGGTCATCACCGGTCATTGGATTGACTTATCTTGGAAATTGAATAAACGCGTTCTCAATTTTTTTCATATCCCTCCTCTTCGTGGTGGTCCTCAAATTTCCGATACTCTTTTAAAGTGTGCAAGGGAGTGGGGAATTGAAAATAAGGTGTACACTGTTTCTGTTGATAATGCGAGTGCTAATGATGCTGCAATTAGGTATATGAAAGAAGATTTCTTGAGAATAAACCAAAATTTGGTTTGTGGGGGAAAATTATTCCATGTTCGGTGTTGTGCATATATTCTAAACCTTATAGCTCAAGATGGACTCAATGAAATTAGGGAAATTGTTCAAGTAATTCGTCAGAGTGTGGATTTCATTAGAAGAACAGATGTCAGACTCATTCAATTTGCTGACATTGTGAAGCAATTGAAGTTACACGAAAGAAAGTTGGTTGATGACTGTAAGACGAGATGGAATTCAACTTATGAAATGTTGAGAACAACAATAGCTTTCAAAGAAGTTTTTCCAAGATTTAAAGACCGGGAACCAAGCTACGTTCATTGTCCAACAGAAGATGATTGGAAGAAATTGCATAAAGTATTTTCAATCTTGAAAATATTTTATGAAGCAACCAAAATCATTTCAGGAAGTGAGTATCCTACTTCTAACCTTTTTTCTAAATGAAGTTTATCGTGTGAAAGTGGTCTTGGATGAGAGATCTTGTGACGAAGAAGAGTTTATTAGAAAAATGGTGCAAAAAATGAAGGAAAAGTTTGATAAATATTGGGGTGAGTGCATTTTATTAATGGCGGTTGGTTGTGTTTTGGATCCTAGATGCAAAATGCGAGCACTAGAATTCACTTTTCCTAAACTTTATACCCCATTTGAATCAAAAAGTAATATTAGAGAGGTTCAAAGGCTTTTGTATGTAATTTACAAAGGATATTCAGACGCAGCTGCTGAAAAACTTCAAGGGTCAACAACTAGTTCTGAATCTCAAGGCAGCAGGTTATGTCAAACTAGTAGAGAAATTACTAGCCTTTCTTCAGGATGGTCTGAATTCTCTTCTTATTTGAAAGAAATTGAAATAGTACTACCTGAAAAATCTGAGTTGGATGTGTATTTAGAGGAAGGGTGTCACAGGCATGATCTAAGTGATAAATTTGATGCTCTTAGTTGGTGGAAACTCAATACATACAAATTTCCAGTGTTGTCAACTATGGCTAGAGATATATTAGCAATTCTCATTACAACAGTAGCTTCAGAGGCAACCTTTAGTGCTGGAGGTCGTGTTATTGATAAGTATTGTGCTTCTTTAGCTCCTACAACAGTCGAAATGTTGATGTGCGGTGGAGATTGGTGTCGAAAACGACATGGAGTGAAAAAAAAAACTAAGGTAATGATTGTTTTGCTTTGCTTATATTTATTTCTCTTTATCGAATTAGAAAGTAGTGTTTGAAAAATAAATGATAACTATATTTGTCATTATATTTGTAGGCTGATAAACAACATTTGACAATTGATCTACCTATAGACTAAATTGATCATTGGAACTTGAAAAAATCAGTTACATTTTGAAGGTAAGCAATTGTATTACAAATTTATAACTTTCATACATTTTTTAATGTTTTATTTGAATTTACTAATCTAATCTTTAATTAATACTGATATGAAAACAGACAAGAACCAAAGAAGATGCTAAGCCTAATATCCATCTCCATTCTAACCCTACATTTTGAAGGTAAGCAATTGTATTACCCAATATTGAACTCTAAGCTAATTTGGGCCCTAAGAAATATATCCATATTTTAGTTGCATGGCCAGTGAGTTGCCTTTGAGTATCCTTTAAGTTCATGTTAATTAATTAGCTATATTATTATGAATTTATGACTATCTATTTGGTTTTGTATAGGTTGAAGAGGTGAAAGCATGAAGCTTTTTCTCTCATGAGACTTTTGTTTATTTTGGATGAAAGCATTGAGCTTTTTTTCTCATGGGATTTTTGTGTATTTTGGATGAAAATATAATGGTGGACTTAGTTCTTTTTTTTTATGAAAATGTAATGGTGAAAGTTGTATTAAATACACTTTCTTATTTTGGTGTAATTCTAAATGTTTATTATGTTGTACTTAATTTAATTCAAATATGTTCACATATTTCGAATCGAACTCGAATTTTGAATTATTTCGAGCTATGATTCGAAGTTGTTCGAATCAAGGTTCGAACAATTCGAATCGAACTCGAGTTCGAACTTTATTTCGAATCGAGCTCGAGCCAAATTTTATTGAATTTTCGAACTTCGAATCGAATTCGAATACCATTCATAATTTTCGAGCTCGAGCTCAAATATCATTTTTTTTGTATTATTCGGTTTGATTCGGTTCGTTTGCACCCCTAATCTACACCACGATCAGGCTTCAGTGTACTGCAACAGTTTGAGTGCAATATGCTTAACCAAGTATCAAGTTCACCCATGAAAGAACAAAACACATTGATGTGAGGTACCATTTTCTGAGAAGTGAGAAGAGGATCAAGGTAAACAAAGTGGGGACTGCATATAATCCAGCTGATATGTTTACCAAGCCGGTTCCGCAGAGCAAGTTTCAACACTGTTTGAACTTGCTCAATGTTAGAAGATGTTGATTGCCCTTGAAGGGGCAAGGCCTGAGGCAGAGCAGGTCACATCTGGGTATTCAGTGTAATGCATCTGTTTTGTTTATCTGGGCATTCAGTATAATGCATCTGGCACATCTGGTATTTAAAGTATATCTGGTGCATCTGGCTATCTGGGAAAATATTCAAGTCAAGGTGGAGATTTGTTGGTTTCTTTGCCTAGAATATTCTTTTTGAGTGTTTGTCCCTAATAGGAAGTGAGCAAGAAAAATGTCTTGACCTGACCCTATAAATAAAGTACTTGGGTGTTAGTTTTCTCTTGAACTATTTTGAGTATCTGTAATCCGTGTTAACGATTATAGTGGAATATTTTTCAGTGGCTCTGCCCGTGGATTAGTCAGCACTTTTGCTGGATACTACGTTAAATCGGGTGTCACTTTCATTCTGTATTTTACTATTATTATTATCATTGTTCTCGCATCGGTTATAACATACACATTTCATCAATCTTCTTTTAAAATCAACAAGGCACCATAATAATCCACGCCATAAGGTATAATCCACATGTATTTTTCATTCCTCTCCCTACTCTCTCTTTTTTTCATTAATTTTTTTTCTTAATATATATATATATATATTATTTTAAAAATTATCTATATTAATTGAATTTATTATTAAATATTAATTCAAGATATAAACATTTTTTTTTATAAATGAACTACCTTCATAATTTTTATATTTATATATAATATTACATATTTATTTTATTTAAATATATATAATATTTTTTTATAAATGAACTACCTTCATAACTCTTATATTTATTTATATATATATATATATATATATATATATATATATTTATATATATATAACAAATATGTAATATTATATATAAACAATCTTTTTGTTATAAATACAATTGATCTCTATTTCAATTATTTTTTCTTAGTAGATTATTTGACTCAAAATAATCTTTTAGCAGCTAACATTTCTTAGCTCTTCTCAAAAATATTTCTTAAATTTAATGTGTTGGTATTTGGATTTCTCCGCGATTTTGATATGATCATCAACCTTGGGTTGCGATGTTTGAGGCCTTTAAAGCTTGTGGAAGCCCTTTTGTAAATTCTAAGGAGTTCTTCATATATTTAGTAGATATGTGTAGAATTGCATACTTGGAGGAATTATAAAATTGAAGAGGTATAGGAAGAAATTTCGCCTTATGCTCGTCAAAGGAACTGTTCGCTTGGTCCCATTGAAAAGGAAATTTTGTACCCTCATTGGTGAGGAACACTAGATTGCTAGAGTTTGGAAAAAAAATCGCAAATCAAAAAATTGAATATTGAGATACTTCGCATGAGAACAAGACTATAGCATTTTGGTGGCTACCTTTAAAGTTTTTTATTTTGCATAACTTTTTATGTGGAGCGTTATAATATAATGTCTGTTTTATATATAATAAAAATAATATATTTTTTTTATTTTAAGTGTATGTTCTTATAACTATTGTTAAAAGTATCCTAACATTTTAAATCTGTTTTTCCATAATTAAATAGTATGTTTTTTTTCTTTTCTTTTTTATGGAGTTAATTTTTGTTAAATCTTTATTTATTTATTTATTGAAATGTGTACATTTTTTTTCTTTAGTTTATAATGACCATATATGTTTATACAATTTTTTTTAGATTTAATATTTGAAGATAGGTTTATCTACAAATTCTTTGCAGGTTCAATATTTAAAGATATGTTTATAAAATAAATGGACTTGTTCTCTAACCGTGGTTGTCGTTGTCTAGATAGGGATAATGTCATTTTATAAATACATAAACATACCAAATTTAAGATTATTTTGATAGTTATTTTAAAATAAATAAATATATATATATATATATATAAAGTTTTTATAAATAGTAATATTACATATTTATTTATTTATTTATATATATATATATAATTTATTCATAAATATTTCATATAATTTACTTATATTATAAAACAACTCCTAATAATTAATTTCTTTTTTTTATTTTTTTTTTCTAAATTATATATATATATATTATATATTTTCTATTCATATAAATATATTCTATTTAATTAAATTAAATATTTTATAAAAAATTTATTTCTATTTTTTGGGTACAACCTAGGATATCCTACTATTCTATAAAAATGCATGTTGATAATGCCAAGATATTAAGTTTATATAATTTTATTTTATTTTATTAATATTTATTATAGGTTTTTTTTTTTTTTTTTGTAATATTGGAGAAATATTTTTTACACCTAAATTATATTTTCTTTTGTAATAAATAACTCATTAGCTTACATCTATGACATTTCACTTTAATTTGTATCTTTTTAGTAATAGAAGGAAGGTTAATTACTCATATTTATTTTTTTATTTTTATGTGAGACACAGTTTCAGTTCTACCTGAAAGTTGTTTCTAAATTTATTTGTTTAAATAGGCGTTTATGGAAACTCGAATTTACAATAGAGTTATGATTGTTATGTATTATTATTATTATATTATATAATAAGATAGGTGTATGTGGTATAAATATATAAGGTATAAGTTGTATAGATGTATAAATTGTAAAGAGATATAAATAATATAGGGCAGCATAAATTGTATAGGTTATTGATGTTTGGTATTAATTATAAGAAATTGTATATGATTTATAATTTTGTGTTTAGTATATATTATAAGAATGTAGTATAAGTTGTATAGATATTAATTTAAAATTTTAATTATTATTATTATTTTAATTATTTTATATTTATTTATATTATAAATAATATTTTTTATTATTATAAATTATTGTACTATTATTTAATAATTAATGTAAATTTAATTAACATATAAAAAAGTTAATTATAATATAAATGATAAATTATATTTATTTAATTTAAATATTATTAATAATTATAATAAAATAAAATTATTATTTATAATATAAGTAATATATATTAAAAATAATTAAATATAATAATAAATTAAAACTAAATAAAATATATTTAATATATTATATAATAATAAGATATATAATATTAATAAAGATTATAATGAGAAATTAAAAATTAAGTGATATAAGAAAAGTGTTGTAATTAAGAGGACTAGTTTACAATTTTATACAAAATATCAGGTAGATATAATTTATACCAATAATAAAATCTTAATAAAATATTATTGATATAATTTATACATACTAATAATGTTATACCTCCTTGTATATCAAACAAGGTAGAAGAAAATTTCCTACTTTGTAATCTCATCGGTCACATTGATTTATGTGTGAATCGGACGGAAAGGAAGAGTGAAAGGGGACAAAGTCATTTATTTCATACTATAGAGCATTTGAGTTGATTACAACTAGTAAAACTAATATATATTTATTTTATTTATATATTTGTTTTAAAAGGTTTCAATCTAACATATTCAATTAGACCATTTTCACTCAAATATAACTTCTCAAATTCAAAATGGAGTAATTGTGAAATCAGTAATTCTTTACAACTTACAAATTTATTTTCAAATATATTTTTTTATACATATTTTTTAACCTTTTTAATAACTAATTATAAATTTATTAATTTTACAAATTAAACCCTAATATTTTCAAACTCACACCCATTAATTTTCTTTTTGATAAAATTAATTATAAATCAATAATTTATACACATAATAAACAAATTAAAAATCATTAAATAAAAAAATTACATAAAACAAACATTATTAAAAAAAATAAATAGCACTAAATAAACAAAAATTATAATAAACGAGAATATTATTAAAAACTCAAACATTATTAAAAAGTACTTCGTACACACAAAATAATCGATGTATCAATTATCAAAATTGATGTATTTCTCCCACAAACGATTAATTAATGCATTATGAAATGCACGTTGGAAGAAATAATTTTAATTACCAGATTATTAATAATATTTTTTTTTTATAGATTGTCGTTAATTTGTATTATTTATCTTGTATTTTTAATTATGGTGAGAAATGTAATTTTTAATTTTAAGTATTTAGTTTAGTAATTTAAATATTTTTTTAATTTTGTAACTTGTAATGAATTATTATTATTATTATTTTATATCTTTTGAATTATTTCCATAAAATTGTTCGGTTATTTTTTAGTTTTTTTTTATTATTGTTGTTCATTCCAACGAATTTATATATTTATAATATGTAAAAAAATATTAGTAAAAAAATATATGATAAAAAATTTAATATATAATAAATTATATAAAAAAAATAAATATATAAAATAATATATATAATAAGTTAGGCAGCTCACTCATCAGGACAATCAATTTTATTATAAAAAAATAGTTAAATTTATGATAAAAATTGAGAATTTTATCATAAAATGTTATAGCCTAGTTATTTAAGAAGAAAATGAAAATTTTAATTTGGTTATGATTCAAATCTTATCAAAAATAATTTTTTTTTGTTAATATTTTTAATTAGACATAGAGCAACAACCAATAATCTACCTTTTTTCTATCTCGGGTTAGGCAGTTCAAAACTTGGGGCCAACTCTAATTTATAGGGATAGAAAATGGTGAAAACTCATTTTGAGTTTAAGTTTTAATACTCATTTTGAGAGATAGTTTGAGTGTGAGTTGGAGATAATCTTAGTCTGCAAAAATACAATTGAGTGAATTAAGTTTATATTCACTTTTTTTTTTAATTAAGTTTTTTAAAATAAGAAATTCATTTCATTTATTCACTTAATTGCACAAAAATAAAATTTAGTGATAAATCTTTGATAAATATAATTTTTTACACAGATTATTCTGCTACTAATTTTACACATTTAGTTTGCTCCATCCCATTTTTTTTACTATCTAATAGTTTAATAGTCATTTATATTTGTATATGCAGAATAAACTAACAATTTTAATAAATAAAGTTTGGTTCGATGATAAAAAAAATGAGTGTATTTAAAGCATTAAGAGATTTTTCTTTTTAATAAAAGGCTTACGCCATTAATTAAAAAGACCCGAAAAGGGTTAAAGAAATACGAGAGCTGAAATTGATCTTACCACAATTTGCTCAAAATCAACACATGATAGCCATGAGAAATCCACAATTGGCCTAAGAAACGCACATGGACATTAAATTAAAGTACAAAAGTGAATAATAAATGAAACTAGCAACCAATAAACTAAAACAAGACGATATGAGTTAATTTCCTCGGACTCATCTCTCTTGTTTTTGCCCTTGTTCTTTCTTTTCTTCTTTTTGTCACCCTTAGGTCTTTTTGGGATATATTTTCGGATAGAGTTTCGGCTTCTTCGTCTTCGCTAACTTCTCTTGTCACTTTTTTCCTTTTGGGCTTGAGTTTGGAGTTGATTGTATGAGTTGTTTCCCTTAAAGTGGTTTCTTTGACAATAGTGCGGCTTTATTTGGTTTCGGAGCTCATGGTTTCGAGATGCTTTGACTTTTGCTATCATCCACGTCAACGTCGGGCTTTTCGAACCTAATTAGTGGGTAAAGGGCCTCGGTTTCAAGCTCGATGGGATCGGGATCGGTTTAGTTCTCGTTCACGTGTTCGTTGTGTCTTTCATTTGCTTTGAGGATTTCGATATATGATTTATTGATCACATTGACATTCTCTTGTTCAGGGGTGGCCACAGGATTTTTTTCTTTTCCCCGTCCTCTTTTTCCGATTGCTCGTACATGACCTCAATGGTGGCCATGTTTTCATTCCGGCATCTTAGCTCGAATTTTTTCGATTTTGTATTCGTTAAGTTGATCACAATACAAATGCGGGAAAACGTGACCCGTTCAAACGAGCCAAAGTCGGGATCGAGCTTAAACGACTTTTCAATAAAACTCATCTTTTTATTCTAAAACCCAACAATCCTATTACCAATATAGTCAATCATTTTATTAATTAAAATACTAAAATTATTATCTACTTATATATTTATTTTATATTAATAAAAATTATTATTATATATATATAACATTTATTTTATTACATTATAAAATTTATTTTAATATAAATTAAATAAAATTTTATATTAATTATATTAAATAAATTAAATTTATTAATAAAAATAAAACTATAACCTACTGTATTATCTAATTAGTAATTTATAAAATTTAATAGCAGTGATTTATAAAATTAGTAATTATTTAAATTTTTATTTTTTTATTAATAAAAATTAATATTAATATATGTATAATTTTTTAATATTTATTTTATTTTATTATATTTTAAAATTTAGTTTAATATAAATTTAATTATTTCATTTAAAAAATATTATATATATATATATATATATGGAGAGAGAAAGGTATATTAGGTATAAAAATTAATAAACCTGGTTTTTTTTTACTAATTCTATCAAACAAAACTTAAAAAAAAAAAAAAAAACTAGTATTTATCCAAATAACCTTGAAATCAAACGTGCTCTAAGTGTCTTCAATATTTGTGTGGTGACTCAAAAATTATCTTAAAAAATCAAAACAACATGCATTGAGTACATTAAATTTTTAATTAACTTGTCATTTTATAATTCAACAAATAAAAAATATATGTTTAAAATAAAATAAAATAATAAACATAAAATAATAAGCATATGTACCTATTTATAAATTAAAAAAATTGTGCCTCGTCGAACTACATCTCCATGTAGGGACAGATTTTATGATATTTGGTAAAGTTTGAATCCATAACCAATTTAAAACTCTAATTCATTTAAAAACAATTTTTTTTTAAATACAATAAATTTAAGTAAATATCTCAATAATCGAAATAAATAGGCTGCCCTGGAGAGTGGGAGTGGGAGTGGGCTGCCCTAGCCCGCCAGGACTTGCCGGGCTTCAGCCCACTATATATATATTTTTTACTTTTGACTTACCTTAATTTCTTAAATATTTTTAATTTAATTTATTATTTATTTAATTAATTATTAAAAAATAACATAATTTACCTTTATTATTCGTTTTATCTAAAAAAAATTCTCCTTATTTTTAAAAAAAAGTCCAGTTCAATTTTTTTTCAAACTCACCCATTTTAAATTTTTAAATTCGTCTGACTAAATATAGTCCCAAATACGTTTAGAAATTAATTTTTTTATTTATAAGATTGATATAGACTAAGTTTCAACTCCAACTCTATAATTATTTTTAAATAGTCATTATTATTATTATTATATAATGTTTTCCTTACTTTGACCATCTCACCGGCTAATTAAGTCTATTGTTACGTGTGAATGTGACGAGAAGAAAAAATGAATGTGGACTAACTGATTTATTTCATACCACGAGCATTTGAGCTGGACTAAAACTAGTCAACTAATATATTTTATTTATATATTTTTTAAATGTATTAATCAAACATATTATATTATGCATGGATTAATTTGTTCAACTATCTATTAGTTTAAAGACTCTTTCCCGACTAAACGATTCACGTGCTAATCAACTACAATTGAAATAATTTGTACACATCTACATAATTGTGAATTTTGTTTTATATCTTTTTAATCTGAATATATGCATTATTCTTTATTAAAATTCACATATAAACTATACAAGAAACGACTTACTTAGGTCCGTTTAAAAATCGTATTTCATTTCTAGAAAAAAAATATGACGACAGACCTTCCTTGACACGATTTTCAAGAAGAAAATTGCACGAGACTCACAATGGGGATCAAAAAACCCTCTTATGTAGGTAAATCGAGCCCTTCTCTTCCCCTACCCTAAAAAAAAGTAAAAAAAAAAAAACTTATTTGGGAAAATTTATGGGTAAGAAGTGAGAATTCAAAATAAAGTATTGACGAATGCAATAAAACACATAACATTGGCCCATTTTGAAGAAGTATGGTCACTTTAGATTCATGAATGACACTCAAGATGGGGACACTTTGATGGGAAAATATATTCTTTAAATCAGAACTCTTTCCCAATTAATTGAATATAAGAGATGAACAAAAACATAATGAAATAAAACGACAATGCAATACAAGTTTTAGCATGAAAAATCTCTCTTCAAATTGAGAGTAAAACCACATGAATAGTCAAATCACTTAATAATCAACTATCATCAAAAAGGTTACAAACAAGAGGTTCACTATAGATATAAATTAGATTCACTAATGCATCAAGATCACACAACAATTTTAGCAAATAACATCGAAAAACAAAAAGAGTTAGATTAACCAACCTTATCAATACTGTAATTCTTGTTTCACTTCAATTGACTTAAAAGACCCAGAAAAACAGATCTTCACCGTATAGAACGTAGCCCCAGAAATAACCAACAAGCTGTCAACGTTTGAAGTCGATGAAACGGTGCAAACTCTGACAAATAAAAATCTTCTTCAGTTGCTATCTCAAACCCTTGAATCTGTTTTTGTTCTAATTTCTCTCTTGTTGTTCTAAAAACCTGAATGAAAAATAATGTTCTTTCACATTATATACTGTGAGCCAAAATAAAGACCACACCAAGTTGGGTAACTTCAACTAAGAGGACAAAACCCAAACAATTCACTATGGATCAAATGGGATCACTTTAGATTCATGAATGACGACTCAAGATGTGGACAAGTCCAATGAAAGATGATATATTGTGTCGTGGTAGCTGAAAAAGATAACCAGAACGAGAGAGATTGCTCTCAACAAGATTGATTACAATGAAGACGGATAGAACACTCTCTTTTGACTTGACCCATAGTTTGAGAATAGTCCGATCATTTTCAATTCTGTTAGGCATGGAGACAATATATTGTACATTAGAAATGTTTGGGAGAGCTATCATCATGACATCCTTCCATAGACGAGCTAGAGAATTAGAATTTTTTTAAAAAAAATTGATGATAGGAACATTTTTGAAAAATAGAAAGGACAAATGAATCTCAAATGTGTAGATTTGTCATATCAGTCGCATCAATTCAAACTTTTCATCAAGTACCTAAAAGTTCGGGTATCACCTAATGAATCTCAGTAATACTCCACAAAAGATTCTAAATAATAGTCATCCTTCGACAATGCAAAAGTAAGTGAGTTATCGATTCAACATTTCCGTGACACATACGACTTGTCGAAGTAATATAAAATCCTGAATTATTTTTTAGAACCACTGTTTATGAGATTTAGATAAAAAAAAAATATGCAAAACAATACTTAAGTTATAACAGAATTAGACTATAGAATTGCACTCATTGACAATTGTAGGAGAGTTCCAATCCTTTCAACAATTGGAACATTTACACGCTAGATAATCTTTTAGAGTAACTTTTATTAATTTTTGAAAACTGTTGAGTTATTTTTGTATTTTACTATTTACTATAGTATAAGCAAATATTTATTTTGGTATCTACCGTTTCTTTTAATTGAAGTTATAAGTATATACATATAAAGTGAAAAAAAACAGCTATAACCCACCAGCATGTGATGAAAATGAGGTGAAGTTTCTTCTCACAGTCAATGCTTTTATTAATTTGGTCTATCTATAAATATCATTAAACCAACAACCATTCTTTCTTGCCTTTCTCTTCTTTTTCCTCTCCTTCTTCAAATCAATTACACTCTCTCACTGTGTGTGTTTTTGTGATCTGGCTAAATGGAAGCAAGATTAGCAGAAGAAGAAGACAATAAGATACAATCTGTGGGTGATCAGATATTGATGATGAAGAAGAAGATCATCAATGGAACTGTGACTTTGATGAAGAAGAAATTTCTTGATTCCAATGAAATCATTGCGTCTGTTCAAGATCGTTTTGATGAATTGATTGGTCGTAAGGTCTCTTTTCAACTCATCAGCAGCTCAAGTTCTGAACTCATCAATGGCGATCCTCATCATCCATCTGGTACTCTTTCTCTCTCTCTCTCTTTGAAGTTAATAAGAGCTTGTTTGATATTTGTTATTTTATTTTCTCTCATTTATCAATTTTATATATTTAAAAGATAAAATGATCATTAAAATTTTAAAAAAAACTATTTTAAAACATCTTAGTCCAAACAAAACCAAAAAGATCAAATAAGCTATAATGCCTTGTTCAATGGAGTGGTTATTGTTTTTCTTGTTTGTGTTTGTTTTAAATTTTAATTCTAAAATTAATTTATTAATTTAATTATTTAATCAATCATTTTATCTATTAAAATTATTCTTTACTTAGTTTTTAATATAAATTAATTATTAAGTAATATGTTAAGAGTAGAAGAAAATGGATGAGAACAATTTGATCAAAAATATTGAAAAAGGTATTTTTTTTTTTTTTGGGAAAAACCCAAGTAAAAAAAAATCATTTATCAAACGAGGCCTTAGAGCATCTACCAAAAACTAAATATTTACACAATTACCCTCATCTGAAATCATTAAGTAGAACTTTCTAATCAAATAAAAATATTATTTAAATTGGTTACTTTTCTAATTCTTGTTCAAAGATAAGTAATGGAGAAAAAGAATACTAATGATTCTTGAAAGAGGTAAATAGAGAAACCACTCAAACTTTATAAAACAATGGGCTTTGTGTTTTGGAGAATAAATAAATAAATGTTTGTATTGAAGAAATGAGAACTAAAAGAGAGTGTGATATTATTATTTTTTTATCAGTCAATTTTTTTGAAATTATATATATATTATATTATTATTATTCTAATTATCATAAATTTTAAATATAAAAAGACATTTTTTAATTAAAACAATTAAAATTTTAAATAACTTACTTCTTATCAAATATTTTATTTGTAATTGAATTCCAAAAAAACTCTTAAATAACAAGAGACTTTTACAGCTTGTTTGGTTTTAGTTATTTAATTTTTATTGTTTGGGATTTTGTCCACTAGTTTGGTTCAATTTATAAAGACAAATAAGTCATATTGCATAATAAATTGATAAAGTAATTTTAGTTAAAAAAATTTGGAATTTTGTCCACTGATTTGGTTCGATTTATAAAGACAAATATGTCATATTATGTAATAAATTGATAAAATGGTTTTTAGTTAATAAGTTACCGTGTATAAATCAAATTAAATATACATGCGTTTTCAGCTAAGCAAATAATTTGAATACTATTTAATAGTACCTTATACAAATAAGCTTAATCAAATTAGTCTTAATTTTATTTATCATTTTAATTTAAATTTGAAAAAATAATATTTTTAAATATATAACTTAGTTAACATAAATTTATATGGATGTATATATTTCTCTAAATGGACAAGAAAATATTGAAAATAAATACAGTTATTTATACATCTTTTTTCCAAAGATAAAAAAAAAAAAAAAAATCAATTATAAAGCATCTTGTGACTTTTGTAGTTTTGTATGTGTTGTTTAAAAGTGTCATTTTTTGTTTTTATATTAATATGGTTTGATTATACCAAATAAAAATATATTTATTTATCAATATCATGGATCAATCAATAACATTTTTATGTCAAACAAAAATAAAAGTACTCAAAATAAATAAATAGATTTCTAATGTGATAATAGAATTACGAATTTATTCAATTGCTATAGTCATAAGAGACCTATAAAAGAATAAAATATGAAATTTGAAGCCAATTTTAGAAATTAGAGTGAGATGTCTATGGTCACAAAAATAGGCACATAGCATGCCCAAAAAGCTCAAATAATTGATACATTTATTTTAAAGTTGGCAAAATGTATACTACTATGAAGTGGAATTTTTTTAGTTTAGTATTTTTGAAAATTGAAATTTATATATATATATATATATATATATATATATATATATATATATATATATATATATTCCCAAATGGTGTTATTTGTTATAAAAGAAGACAAAAAAAATTGATCAAAAATACAAATATAGTAGTAGAACACCACTTTGGAGACTTATTTGAAAAAATCAAAAATTGATCTTGTATCTGATCAATCAATTCACTCACTCACCTAAATACTAAAATACTTTCTGCTTGTCAACATTTTAAAAATAAATCAAAGATTTATTTAAATAATTTCAAATTGAAAAAGCTCAAAGTTTTAAATTTAATGTGAAAAGCAAAAGGAATCAATTCTAAATGTTTTGTTTTGTTTTGTTTTTGTTGTATAAACAAATGAAGGTTATAAAGGAAAGATTGGGAAGGCATCATTTTTAGAAGATTGGGCATCAAAAATCACACCTTTAACAGCTAATGATATCTCATTCCCAATTACCTTTGACTGGAATGAAGAAGATATGGGATTGCCAGGAGCTTTCATAATTCAAAATTTTCACAGCAATGAATTCTACCTTAAAACACTCACACTCAAAGATATCCCTGGACATGATCATCCAATCCACTTTATCTGCAATTCTTGGATTTACCCATCAAAGTGCTATGAAAATGATCGCGTTTTCTTCACCAATCAGGTACTATAACCAATTTACCTTTAGCCTATGTTATGTATATTGTATAGTACTTTAGATGAACATTTTTGGACTTACAATTCAAATTCTTATTTTACAAACTTGTGTCGTGAAGACTTATCTTCCAAGCCAAACACCATCTCCATTACTTTATTATCGAGAAAAAGAGCTAGAAGTGGTTAGAGGAAAAGGAAGTGGAATACTTCAAGAATGGGACCGTGTTTATGATTATGATATCTATAACGATTTAGGGGATCCTGACAAGGGTGATAAATATAATCGTCCAATTCTCGGAGGCTCTTCATCTTATCCTTACCCACGTAGATGTAGGACAGGTCGTCCTCCAGCAAACAAAGGTTGGTTTTTATTGTTTTTACAAATTCATGAGATAAAATACTCTTATAAAAAATAAACTAAAATTATGTTATTTGAACAGATCCTAGATATGAAAGCAGGCTTTCAATCTTTAAGAGTTTGGACATTTACATACCTAGAGATGAACGGCTCAGTCATTTGAAGATGTGTGATGTGGTGGCATTCGGTTTCAAGACTATTTTTCAGTTCGTTGTTCCTGGATTTGAAGCTTTGTTAGACACAACCCCAACCGAGTTTGATAAGTTTGAAGATATACTTGATGTTTATCAAAAAGGGATCAAGATTCCTGATAAAATATCATCTTTAGTTCGTATGATTAAAGAAGAAATCCCTTTTCAGACGTTTAAAGAGTTGCTAAGAACAGATGGGGAGCGGTTTTGCCATTTTCCAGTCCCACAAATAATTGAAAGTATGAAACTAGCAGCAATTATAACATTCTTTCAAATATATTTATAATCTTTTGTCATGTCTTTTTTCTTTTTATAAATATGCAGATGACAAATCTGCATGGAGCACAGATGAAGAATTTGCTAGGGAAATGTTGGCTGGATTAAACCCTGTTGTCATAACCTGTCTCCAGGTAAAACAAATTATTATTATTACACTTATAGTCATGATCTTCCACTTTAACTTAAAGGAAAATAAAATCACGATTTTTGTCACTTAAACTACCCTAGTAAATTAAAAGTTATTTCTAAATTAGTTATAAGCAATTCAATTGTCTTTTTGTGATTGGCTGCAGGAATTCCCAGCAAACAGCATGCTGTTAAAGAATAAGGAGCAAATTGTGAAAGATTTGGAAGGCTTGTCAATAGATGAGGTAAATGAATTATCATCAATATTCTTCCTATTAATGTAATCAATTCCCTTAATTATTTATTGAACAATGAACAGGCTTTAGAAAAGAAGAAGCTCTTCAAATTAGATTTCCATGACGCGTTTATGCCATACTTGAACCGAATAAACAGTAGCACGTCGACAAAGATATATGCAACAAGAACACTCCTCTTCTTGAAGAATGATGGAACATTAAAACCACTTGCCATTGAACTAAGCCTGCCTAACCCAAATATTGAAAATGAAGAAATAAGCCAAGTTTATATGCCAGCTGAAAATGGGATTGAAGGAACTATATGGCAGTTGGCCAAGGCTTATGTTGCTGCAAATGATGCTGGCTATCATCAACTTATATGCCACTGGTTTGTATATATAATATGAATAATATGATGAAAGATTATAAATTTAAATGAGAAATGAAACTGATGTAAAGATTTGCTTTTCTTTTTTATCAACAGGCTTCACACACATGCTGTAATGGAGCCAATTATTATAGCCACAAACAGGCAGTTAAGTGTGGTTCATCCAATTCACAAGCTCTTGCACCCACATTTTCGCGACACCATGAACTTAAATGCCCTTGCTAGGCAGGGACTAATCAATGGCGGTGGACTTCTAGAGAGAACTATGTTTCCTTCACAATTTTGCATGGAAATTTCATCTCTTATGTATAATGATTGGACCTTTCCTCATCAAGCCCTTCCTGCAGATCTACTCAAGAGGTATTAGAATAACTAGCATTCTTTGGGTACATTAACATTTTTTCAATAGTCCTTGTATGATAAACCTGAACCGATGACCTTGAGGACATGAGTTTTGTGTGACACCGGGTGTAATAACTCGAATTCATAACCTTTAAGGACATGAATTATGCACTTTATCACTGATCTCCACACTTTTAATCCTTTTAACATTTCCATTTTCATGAAACAGGGGAGTGGCGGTTGAGGATGAGAATTCTAAACACGGTCTACGCCTTCTGATAGAGGATTATCCTTATGCTGTCGATGGTCTTGAGATTTGGTCAGCAATCAAGACATGGGTGAAAGACTATTGCTCATTTTACTATAAAACCGACGACATGATTCAAGAAGATTCCGAGCTCCAATCCTGGTGGAATGAGGTAAGAGAGAAAGGCCATCCCGACAAGAAAGATGAACCATGGTGGCCTAAAATGGAAAAACAAGAAGACCTGATAGAAACATGCACCATAATAATATGGGTAGCTTCTGCCCTTCATGCAGCCGTCAATTTCGGACAATACCCATATGGCGGTTACCTCCCAAACCGGCCTGCAATGACCAGACGTCTGTTGCCAGAACCAGGAACAGATGATTATGAAGAGATGGGTTCGAAACCTGAAAAGGCTTTTTTGAAAACGGTGACTTCACAGTTGTTGAGCATTGTTGGGATTTCTTTAGTGGAGATACTGTCGAGGCATTCGGTGGATGAGGTTTTCTTGGGGCAGAGAGAGAACATGAATGATTGGACAAGGGATGAAGAAGTTTTGAAAGCGTTTGAGGAATTTGGAAAGAAGCTTCTAGAAGTGGAAGAGAAGATAATGGGTATGAATAAGGATGGGAAATGGAGGAATAGAGTTGGACCGGGGAATGTTGCTTATACTTTGCTTTTGCCATCAAGTGAAGTTGGTCTTACTGGTAGGGGAATACCCAATAGTGTCTCCATGTAGTATTACAAAATAATTACTATTTACTATTTACTATTTACTAATCTTATGTGGGTTGGAACTTTGAAGGAAAATAAAGATATTTGAACATGGGTACTTAATTAATTTATATCATGAACACTTTGTGAATCAAATTATGTGAAACAAGTGTGCTCGTTGTGTATGTTTGTTAAATTACTATAAAACATATTAAGCATTTTTAAACAATTTATTTGTTCCTATAGTGTTATTTAACTTAGTTTAGTGTGATTAATTCGGTATGTTATTCAAAATAACTTTAATATTAATATATTTTATCAAAAAAAATAAACATTATACTAGTTCATATAGTAACTTATAATTATTTATTGCATTTTAGATTAACAAAGATTGAACAAACATATCCAAATATTAATCCCCCTTCTCTTTTTGTAGCAGATGTATAAAAAAAACATTATATATATATATATATATATATATATATATATATATATATATATATATATATAATTATAGTAGCTTATAATTAATTAATTATTGTGTTTTGAATTAACAAAGACTGAGCAAACATATCAAAATATTAATCTGCATATCTTTTCCCCCATCGATCCTTTTTTGTAGCAGCTGACAACCATTGTAACAATGGGTTATCATGTTTCCACTGTCATGATCAACAAATGCTGAGGGTCCTTTTCCTTTGGTTGGCATGGCCCGACTAAACCTGTCATTTCGGGCCATTGAGAAGGAAGTGAGCCGGCAAGGTTTCGGTACAATTTTGTTTCCTCTTTCTTCTTAGATGAACTCTTGTCTTTCACTTCATAAGTGTTCACCTTCTTTTGTTCTTTTTAATTTGTGCATTTGGGCTGATGCCTTGCTCCCTTAGTTTCATGCTCAAATGAGTGTTCTAGTGATTTTTGACCCCGTTATCAGTTCGACCTGCAAGTCGTTCAGCAATGAATGACCATCGGTTACCTAGCAGATATCCCCTATCAGTTTGACCATCAGTTTTTCTCGAAAGAAAAAACCAAGAGTTGTCCTAATAACTCTCGGGTTTATTTGAAAAGGAAAAAACTGATAGTTTTCTAAATATCTCTCGGTTTTTTTTTAAAGTGAAAAACCGAGAGTTTTCCCAATAACTTTCGGGTTAATTTATTTGAAAGGGAAAACCGATAGTTTTCCAATGCCTCTTGGGTTTATTTGAAAGGGAAAAATCGAGAGTTTTCTAAACAACCTTCGATTTTTCCCTTTCAAGAAAAACCGAGAGTTTTCCAAACAACTCTCGGTTTTCCTCTATCAAGAAAAACCAAGAGTTTTCCAAATATCTCTTGGTTTCTCTCTCTGGTATCTAAACCGGGAGATTTATAAAATCTCTCGGTAAACACTCAATTATTGTTACCGAGAGTGATAATACCGACGAATACCGAGAGTTACCCAACTTCTCGGTATTATGTCTTTATCGAGAGATATAGGGCCATTACCGAGAGATTGTACCCTCAGTAATGACCATTAGTGGTTTGGTCTCAAGTAATTAATCCTTCAAGAACCTATTTATAAATGGAAACCAAGTAAGTTTTTGTTTTTGTTTTTCAAATGAGAGGAAAAAGGGAAGGGTTACTTACCAGGTTTGTTAGGTAAGGATTGCCATTTGCCTTCACCATGGAGTTGTATGTAGTTGGTGAGCAACGTGTATGCCAACCCACCATCCCACAAGGCCACAACAAATAGCTAGTCCTTCCCATAATTCTTCTCTCTATATAGGGTTTGCTAACTAGATGATGCCCTTAATTATAAGCTTCTTAATTAAGATCTTCCACCTAGCCATAGCCAAGAGGAGGAACTCAACTTTCTTATGGACATGCGTCAATTGAATTACAAGTTTTTTTTTAATGATTAACTTTTAAAAACACAATGTCAAACTTGACTCTTAATAGACTTAATTAAATTTAAACTTTTGAAAGTTAATGAGAAATATATTTAAAATTTATCTGTTAATTTAGTAAATCTACATTATAATATAGATATATCAATACATTTCTAAAAATGAAGATAATTAATTAAATATAATAATAAATATTTTTAAAATATCAATAAAAAAAATAAGGTGTGAAGTTAAGTATATTTATCTTTTATTTTAAAATTTTATTAAATAATTAGTTTAAAACATAATTCTATATATTAAACTTTTATCCTAAAATATCTTATAATATTAAAAAAATTATTATTATTTTAAAAAATAGTACGGTAATAAATAAATTTTAAAATAATTAATTAATTTAAAATAATATTTTGACACATTTAAATAATTGATAAATAGTTATTATTTTAATTAGTTGATAAATAATTGAAATTATTAGACGCATTTATTTCTCCATGAACATTCTTTCTATCTGCCCTTCTCCAAAAACACAAATTAAACAATATCAGTCATTTTGTTCCATAATAAATAAAATATGTTATTATTTTATATATTACACCCTTTAAATATTTATATATAAAAAAATCACTTTTTCAAAAACATATACCAAATAAGATTAATAATTAACAAATTATCCCATTAATAATTAACTCACTTTTTAATAACCCTATATATATAGGTCAAGGTCTTATGTTTGTAGGCAGTTAAGGTGCATTTTATTTATTTATTTTGACAACTTAATTAGCTAGGTCTTGTTTGGATCCATTATGGGCCTCAACATGAATACTTGGTTTGGAGCTAGTATAAATTGGGTAAGATTTGTGTCACAAGCATAAATTCTTAAACAGCACATGAACTCTTACCTAAATTTGGCAGAGAAGTTGGTTATATATATGTGGTTTGTAATAGAATAAATATTGAAACAAATAAAATACTATTTTATACCATTTTCTCATATGGATCATCGGACCCATGTGTAATATTTATAACATATTGTGATTGGGATTGAATAACTAATTTAAGAAATTTTCATTTAGATTCTATCCATATTTAAATATTTTCAAGATGAACTATATGTAAATGTCATCGGGTAAGAATGTAATTTTTTTGCTTTTCTTTTTTAAGTAAAAAGACTTAAAAAATATTGTTATATATAAATAAAATAATAAAAAATTAAAATAAAAGATATTTTTAGTGTTTTGGTTAATTAATTTAGTGACAAAATTAATGAGAGGAGAGTGAAATGATGTTTAATTTATTTAGGGTTATTTCAATAACCCGAACATTTCTTTAACCTATAAACTAATTTATATTGGTAACATTCATTAAACCTTCTTATAATTTCAAAAATAAAATACTTTTAAATTATATATAACTTAATTATTGAGAGTTTGGTCAAGAGTTTAATTTTTCACGTTTAACAATTAATTATGTAATAATATGTTATAGTAATTTTGCATATAAAAAACTATAATCAAACACATTTTGTGTTTAAACATAGTGAAAAAATGTCATTACAGAGAGTAAAAAATGTCGGTATTGACCATATATCTGTCGGTATAACTAAATACTGAAAGATTAGAAAGTTGTCGACATTCGTCGATATAACGACTTTTGGTAAATCTTTTTAGGTGTTTCCCGAGAGATTCGTAAATTTCTCGATATAGCCACTAGAGAAATATATTGAAGGTCATTCGAAAATCTCTCGGTATTGCCCTAAGAGAAAATACCGAAGGATTTTAGATTCTCTCTTGGTATTTATCCCAAGAGAAAATATCGAAAGTTATTATATTATCTCTTGGTATTTCACACGAGAGAAATACCGAGAGATGGTCTATTATCTCTAGGTATTGTCCCTGAAAATGGCTCAAATAAGCCGTTCGTTTTTTAAGCAACCAAACTCTGTTATCAGTCGAACCAAAACATATACAATACCATTCATAAACAAAAATATCATTATATTTCTAAAATTCTGAACCACCAAAACGTTTACAAATGTTTCAAAAAAGAACTACAATGTACTAACTAGGGGTGAAAACCTTGTCATTAGATATGCAATTTATTGTTTATATTGTTCCATTTGCGCATCCATCTCCACCTCCCTCCGTCGTAATTATGCATCCATTTCCGCCTCCCTCCATTTGCGGTGTTGACTGAAATTATTTTTCACAAATTATAAAATATTTTTCAGTTAAATTCAATTTTTCTTATGAAAAAATTGAGAAAGGTTGTTAGAAATTGTAAGCTAAAGTTTAACCTAAACGATCTATTTTTAATAATATTACCTCCGGGGGAGAGGTATCCAAAAACCCGAGTTAGATGGACTTGAAAAAAAATTGGAATGGACTTTAAAAATAACGAAAAAAATTATAGATAAAAGTAATTTTTCGAGGTGGGTTTCAGCTCACCCAAGCCCCTACATAGATCCGCATCCTGATTACCTAATTATAGTGGTTCAGTAAAAAGAGTCGACACTGGACGCGCCAATTAAAAAAAAATATATCAAAGTGATCCGGTGAAAAAAGTCCCGTCTCCATAATTAAAAATAAAAAAATAAAAAATATATGTATATTATTAAAAAATGAATATCAAATTTAATGAAAGTAGAAAGAAGGCTATTTTCTTTTAAAGACCTAACCGGGGCAGAAGAACCCAACCCAGTAGGGTTAAGCCCAGTCCCTTCTCTCTTTTTTTTTCACTCTCTCTTTCTATCTCTTCATTTCTTCGCCATAGCCTGATAGCCCTAGTCGTCTTCTTCTTCAGTTCTTCAACGTCGGCAGTCGGTAGCACCATAGCTAGCAGGACTCAACCTCACGGTCCTCACAACTCACCAGTCAACTCAGTAAGTCGGCCCTGATTTCCGTCCAGCCTCCAGGTACCATTTTTCGACTTTCACCTATCATTTTGATCTATTTACGAGTTGATTTCCAGACTCTTGTATTTTTCTTTAACTGTTAGTATGTTAGGTTAGTAAAATTCAACTACTTAGGTATTAGTATGTTAGTTTATGTTAAGAATGTCTTAGTTTAGAAATTAGGAATTAGATTCAATGTAATTTCTGAATGCTATATCCCATTTGTAGAAATGAACAACTTGTGATAACATTGTTGGCCTCTATCTAGCATTGGATGCAAAATGGAAAATTTAGGTAGATATATGCTATGTATTCATTCATTCATTCATTCATTCATGATTCTTTCTGTTAGATATGCAAAAAGGAGAACAACCCTTATTCATCTTAATCAACAACCAATGCGAGCGAAAAAAAACAGATTGTTCTTGTTGGTCCCCCAAATCTTTCTTTCATCAATCTATCTCAAGCATACCCTTATTATCACACCCTTTGATCAATATATTATGCTCTGTTCTCAATGAGAAGAGATGTAAACATGGTAACAATTGAGAAGGGTGAATTTTAAATTGGGGTATAGTTTGAGGAATTATGTATGGGTTTAAGTATATATTTAATTACAAAGTCAATGAGTATTTATTTTTCTTGGGTGTTTATAATTACAAGCAATGTTGACTAGTTGAAAAGATGACAGGATTAGTTGCCCATATGGTTATAGTGTAGAAAATATGTAACAATGTTAACTAAATCTCCTCACTAGAAAGGTTTTCAGTTATCAGAAATTTGGTGGTAATTATGATATATGATTTTATTGTATTCATTGCCTTATATGATGGGAATGTGTGCACAATGCTTACTACCAATATAAAGTTTTATTCATTCTATTTCTCCATGTTGTTGCTTGATTCTTTTGTTTTTTGTAAGATCAATTAATTTCTTCGTTTCCAGATGTAGTAATAATTATGCGATTAAAGATGCAATGTTGGGAGTTTGAAGTTTCATGCAACATATCCAAAGGCCAAAAATCAAATCTTGATAGATGTTTCATTTGGTGTCTTTGAAAACCTAACTAAAATCACATAAAAGAAGCACATGTTAAACGGTTTTAACCCTTTTGACATATTAGAGCACAATTTGCAGCTGACTCAACAACTAAAGCTGGGTGCATTGTCACATCAGCAGCAATTCATATAATCCCTAAGGAGACCTGACAACATATGTGATTTTGAATATTTCTGTTTTTGAAAAATGTGATCTGATTTATCTACTCCATCTTCTAAATTAACCCTTCTAGTTTTTTTCTTTTCTCTAACTTACATGTTCAACTGTTTCAATCTCTAGTGTTGTTTAATGTTTATATAAATTGTAATAATTAAAATAAAGTTATTGTTTTGTCTACCTCCTCTCAAAATAATGCAGGTAAGGGGTGCATTATTAGAAGAAAAGATAAATCAAGCAGACAGTAACAATGGTTGAAGTATTGTGGTCCCTTCTCGGGGCAGCAATTCCTGCAATGGTTGCAGGTCAAGCTTTCAGGATGAAGAGAAGGCGCGACGAAGAAGAAAGAATGAAAACAGGACGCGGAAGAGAGAAGACCTCAGACGATATATTTGTGTGTGAGCGTGTGTGTACTTCGAATAGAATGCTTAAGAAGGTTGGGGCTTTCTCAAAGGACCCAAATCCAGATACATGTGTAACTGTTTGTGGTGTTTCTGAAATTGATGCCTGTTCTGACGCATGTGCGCGCACGGTTTGTGTGAATCAGCATCAAGTCCCTAACTGGAATGATGTCTGCCTTAGGAGATGTCAAAGTGAATGTCTCAAACTCTCTCTCACTCGTTCATCTTAGAACGATATGCAACATTGCTTATGTATGATCGGGATTTTTTTGTAGGCAGGGAGGAATGAATGATGTTATCTATTGAAATGTAAAGGGTTGTCTTTTTTATAAAGCTCAACCCTTTTGATGTTTTCTTTCTTTCTGTTTGATGTGCATTTTTATGTAACTTTGTTACTAATAATAATTTTACTGTATTTTGGGCCTGTTGTTTCACAAAGAAAATAACATTTGTTGTTGAAATGGATATTTAGTTTCCTTTCAAGCACAAAATGATAAATTATCTGAAAGTCTTCATAAAACAACATTCTTTGCTAAGTATCCAAGTCTTGAGGACTTGAATTTGGACTTCATGCCCCTTGAAAGCATGAATAAAATGTTAATATTGAGTGTCAAGTTTTCTAACAAATACATTTTTAAGCATTCAAACATTCTTCTTATTAAAATTATTATTATTTCTTCAACCCCTTTCTCCAATGTAGGATGTTAGATTCCAACATTCCATAAGCTAAGAATGTCACTCTATGACCAATAACAAATTTATGTAATGATAATTCGAGCTAAATTTTACTTAAAACGTTTTAAATGAAAAGAAAAATTATGTTAGTTTTTACATGAAAAAAAAAATTACTGCTTTTTAAGTTTCAGTCTAAAAAGACAAATTTTTACATATCAAACTTGTATGTATGTCAATTTTTTTAATCATAGTTCTATATTAATTGCGTAGTTATTAGTAAGTTAAGCTAAATATACACTTTGTCCCGAGTTTGATTCTTCCTAAATGCTTCTTGTTTTTTAAAATTTTCTTACATTAGATTCGATTCTAATTTCGTCTATGTAAGAAAATATTTTCAAAATAAAAATGCACTCTAGAAGAATTCAACCAAAGACATATACGATAATATTATATGTTTTAAACTATTTAGATATATATATTTTTTTAATTTCACAATTAAGAAACAAAACACAAAACAAAGGAGGAAGTGTATGTTCTAAAATCTTTCCATTTTGTTTACCTCTGGTAAAGAAACGAAAGATTTAACACTTTTCTGAGGTTAACTAGTAAATGGCGAAAAAGAACAAAACTAAGGTTTAATTAAGCATTTTTGATTTAATAAAAAGACTTGGTTCGATTTTCTTCATGAAAAAGCGAGAAAAGAATAATGACGGTGTTTGATTATATTTTGAAAATGGTCTCGACTAGTGTGTAAACGAGCCGAGCCGAGCTCGAACTAACCCTGACTCGAGTTCGGCTCGAGCTCGATCGAGCTTTCAATATTAAGCTCGAACTCGGCTCGATCATATAATCAATCATAAGCTCGAGTTCGACTTGAAATGCTCGAAAAGCTCGAATTTAAATATATTTATATATTAATTTCTTATATTAAAAAACATAATAGAAGTCGAGAGTCCATTCATCGGACCGTACAACCCTTCGCGTATTTTTTTGTTTTACGCCCCGTAATTCTTTCTCAGCTAGGACTTGATTCACGTAAGAATAGACGTATTGGTTCACGTAAGAATACACGTAAAATATCTTAGAGAGTTATTCATGTTCAAGCAAGTTTGAGAAGAATACTTTCAAATCGTATATTGTATTTGAAATTACTTAAAAACATATTATATTATATTATGTTTATTTAAAAAAATAAAATAAGTAAAATAAAAATAATTTTATATCTTATAAAATATAATATATAAAGATGGTTATATATTAAATAGTATTATAATATAATTATATTTTGGTTTGATTTTTAAAAATAAATTATATTTATGTAATTAAATTAATATTAAATTTATTTATTTTCTTATAATTTATAAGTATTATATAATATATTTTTTTTTAATTTATAAATATTATTTTAATATATCTTAATAAATACTTTACAGTGAAATAAAAATAATTTTATATTTTATCAAATATAATATGAGATGATATATATTAAATATTGAGATGACATATATTAAATAATATTACGTATAACTATATTTTAATTTGATTTTCAAAAATTATATTTATGTAATTAAATTAATATCAAATTTATTTATTTTCTTTTAATTATATTTTGGGAAGGCTCATAAGAAATAAGCCGTCTATAAATAGTCTTATGGGTATGTTCAAATTTTGATTAAAAAGTAAATATAATAATAAAAAAAATATATGATTAGGCTCGAAAAAGTTCGACGAACCATCAAGCGAGTTTTACTTAAGCTCGAATTCGTCATGAATTTTAAATAAGCTGGCTCAAATTTGATTTTTGCCGTACTCGAATCGAACTTTGACCGAACTACTCACGAGCGGCTCGGTTCATTTACACCCTTAGTCGGCACTATTTTCCACATGTCGTCTAACTACTACAGTCTCTAAAATAAATCTTCGATAATTTATAAAAATACGACAATTACATTTATTTTATAAGTTGTTTTCAAACCTAAACATGCGTGTAAATGTCAATTTTTCCAATCCAATCAATTGAATAGTTGCTATGGATAAATAGTTGTGGTAGAGATCGATATAAAAAATCAAAGCATATAACTTATTTGATAGCAAAAGCTAAATCTTAAAGGGGACTTAAAATTAAAATTTTGGGCTCAATTTTTTAACAAAGTCATTTTGGTTTATTTTTCTTGTTTTTCAATTTTTAATATTTTTATTGTGTTTTTGTCAATTTTTATTCATATTTACAAAAGATTAGAAGAGAAATATTGGAAACCAAAAAAAATGAAAAAACCAAACAAGGCTAAGGAAGAAAAAAAAAATCTTTTTCCACTTTATTTTTTATTTATTTTACAAACAATGTAAAGATTCTTTCACTCATTTGTCCATTCACAAGCTAACTGTTTTACAACTAATTTTATTTGACACAATTTTTTTTTAAACTTTATAACTTTTTGAGTCAATGAATTAAACACATAAATCATTTGTTTTTATAGTACTTTTATTGTTATATCCCACTTGTTTCTTTATAACTTTTTTTATATTAAAAAAAATCAAATATTAACAAAAGTAAAAAAAAAAAAAAAAAGTTTAAAATACATTTAGGTTGTGTTTTGGACTACATGTCGTGACATTAATAGATATCTCAATACTACACTACGAGATCAAAGAGTATTATTTTTGATAGCTTAACACGACTGGCATGACGACAACACGACACGACACATATAAAAATAATAAGTAATAGTAATAAACAGTTAATTAGTTAGTTTAAATTGCAAAGCTTCAAGATTGAAAATTGATCATAAGACCTTGTATATAAATATGATTATATACGCTATATAAGAATAATGCTGCACATGTTTTGTTCAATTCTTTCTGCCTATGCACAAAGAAGAATAGGCGACAAGAAGAGAAGTTATGCTCATCGGTGCTTCAAAATTATGTCCATGTTATTTTACCTCCACAACATTTTTACTTCAAATGGATGGAATACTTAATTGAGGGGTTTTTTATAAAAAAAAAACATTTGTAGATACGAGGATAACTTTGTCAGATTAAAATAAAATTTTGATAGTTTTGTAATAAAGAAATATTATCTTACCATGTCATAAAAAAAATAAATTCAGATTAAAATAAGATTTTAATAGTTTTACAAACTGTAAAGAAAGATATCTTACCATTGTTGTAAAAAAAAATAAAAATTGTCGATATTATTCATCAAGAAAAATATAATATTAAATTGACTTGTTAAAAAGTAATAAATAAATAAAGTTAACAACCATGGATAAAAAAAAATATTTATCAATTCATCCCTCATCGTTAAGAAGACCCGGTAGGGTAGATTTGGTTTTAAAATTTATATTATATTTATAAATATATTATATATAAAACCGATCAAAATATTTCAAATAACAAAGTTTAATTTGAAATTTTTGAAAAAAAAAAAACAAATAATATATGTTTTTTAAAATAATTTTTATTTTATAACAACCACAACGTGTCAAAGATTCTAAACGTTTATATGAGGCCCGACATGACAAAGAAAACCTAAACAACTTGTGCTGTGTCGTGTAATGTCCAATGCTGTTAAAATTGCGAGTCAAGTCGTATACTCGGATGTTTACAATTCAATCTAAGGAAATCGAGTCACGAGTAGCTAAAAATCGAAAATGATAAAATATAATAAATTTGTTTATTCTTACAACTTTCCAACGTTTTCCTTCTTCATGCCTTTCTTCAGAACGGTGGTCCCCGACTTCCGCCTACATCTCCTCTAATGGCTTTCTGTCTTCCCTAGGAGGAGGTAAATTTTTTTCTTAATATTTATCTTTGGAAATTTCCTCTGCAATTGCAATTCATGATATGACAATTTATTTAAAGTATTCATATTACTTTTCCAGTATTGATATTATTTTTGCAGTCTGATTATACTATATTTATTATTTTAATAACAATAAAATATAATTCAATTACCCAAAACAAATAACATAAGCCTAGTTACACAAAACACATTTCTTCGACTAAAATAATTGATCATAATTCTTAATTTACATAGTTATAATTTTATTTATTCTCTATCAAAACTTATGATTAATGCTACATAATATAATTACTTAAAACTAATATTCATGATAATTTAAATTAAATTCTCTATTTATTTTATATATATTAACTGAATATATTTAGTTTACCTATTAATTTAAAATATTAACGATTTTCTTTGTCTACAAATTCATACTAATATAAATATATATATATATATATATATATATATATATATATATATATATATATATATATATATATATATATATATATATATATATATATATATATGACTTGATATCGTTAACGTAGAATATGAAGTTATGAAAAACGAATATTATGAAAATACGTTAAATATGTTTTTTTTGAGGATAAGTAGATAACTAAAAAAATATAATAAGTATAATTCATTATTTATAGAAAATATGAAACCTATAAAACGAAAATGTGTAAAGAAGACAATAAAAAAGAAGTAAAAAAATGATGGTAATATGTTATTATTGACTTAGATCATTTTGATGTTAATGATGATGATTTAATTTGTTAATTAAGAAGTAGGTTATTTTTTATGAATAATTTATTAAGTAATTTTAATGATTTTTATTTATAAATTTTTAAAAAATATATTATTTAATAATCAAATATTACTTATAAAGATGAGTTTACGATTCGAGTTTACAATAGTCTAATGATTTTACGTAAACTCTCGATTTTGACAATATTGATCACACTTACACAATCAAAGATATCTACAAGAATGATTTATACCCAAAACTCGTTATCAATTTATCTCAAATTGTTAAACCTTGTAGTTGAACCCACAAAGGTAGTCCAATAGTAAGAGTCAACTTAAGAGACAAAAATGTCACAGTTCGATTTCATTTTAAAGCGCTTTGAGTTAAGCAGAGATCATGACGGTAGATTGTCATGTTAGTTCTCTCCTTTAAAAAAAAAAAAAGTTATAATTTATCATTTTTTCATAATATTGTCTTCATTTAAAAATCTGATTACAAATAACAATTTTTATATATACATAAAAAAAAAAAAAAAAAAAAAAAAGCTGTATTTATCTTACTTTTATTGAAAAGTTGTAGTTGATATATATGAATATATGATAATTGTTTTAACTGAAAAAACAATATAAAATTTAGGAATAGAAAGAAGACATCAGTTGGTATCACACACATCTTTCTTGGAAAATAAGAAGAATAAAGGAAAAGTTTAGTGGTAAATTTATGGAAGATATTTTGAAAATAATTGAGCAAATAAAAAAATAATAATAATGATAGGAAATATATATATATATATATATATATATATATAATATAAAGCAATTGAAATTAAAAAAGAATTATTAATTAATTATAAATTCGTAAAATTTAAAGCTTATTTTAAATTATAAAAAATAATAGTATATATATTATTATTATTTATATAAATAATTTGACAATTAATATTAAAAAAAACTTATAATTACAAAATAAATAATAAGAATTTATTTATTGAATAAGTATTTTTTTTAATTTATAAATTCACTTTATCTTTTTAAAATAATAAAATCAAAACAACTTTTAAAATAGTAAAATCTGAACTTATTAGCCTAGCTTTCTTTCAAATCATAAAAGTATGATTTTAAGAATTAGTACAGAGATTTTAAGTTCAATGAACAAACTATAATGTCAAACCTACTATTAAAATAAAACCAGTATGAGAAATTAAACATATGTTTCCTGACAGATATAAATTACCCAGCCAGAAACATATATTTAAAATTCCACAAAACAAACTGCAGCAAGAAATCCTACATTGGCTTGGTTGGTTTGTTACAAAAGAAGATGCAAATACTAGTATAACTTTAAAACCATGCCTGAATTGCATATCTCTATTCCAAAGGTTGAAATTTTTTCGGCATGGCAGCAGGATCTAGCTCCCAACAACCTCTCAACATCCCATTCCTTTCGGTCGTGAACTTGAAACAAGGAATCTGGTAACAGAATCTCCCTACTTCTTTCCACGGTATTTCCACAATACAACTGCTCATGCTCCGTCCTCTAGCCCCCTTAAAAATTGTTTTCGAACCCTTCAGATGAAGCAAAAGTGAAATCTTAATAAACTGTTCATTATTGCTTTCAAGAACTTCAGCAATTTCATAGTTGCAATTTTCCATGCGAAAAGTTTCGTCCCAATTCTTGTCTAGCATCCAAACCTGTCCTGCTTTAGGGTAAATGTCAATTAGGCTATTTCCATGAACTTCTGCTTTTACAACATGAGAAAAGGCGGATGGAGAAAATGGCTTGGGTTTTCCGGTACTGACTTTGAATGTTCCACAGACATTCTCACTGCGTGGAAAGTCAGTTTCAAGCATCAACACGAATATCCGAAATGGAGTTGATTGAATTTTCTTAATTTGAGCATATTTCTTAGGCAGGCCATCTGCGGCGTACATTGCCCAGATTTGATCAGGATGGAAGCTTACTTCAGACTTGTCTGATCCGAAGTTGTAAAATTCTTGTAAGATTTTACTTGCTGGTGAAACAAACTTAGTGTTTTTGGCATGACTCGACGATGCAGTTAGATCAATAAAGTTTTTGTCTTCAGAGTTGGGTATTATATGTTCTTCGGTTTTGTTGTGTTTGTCATCTGTAGAGTTGACTTTTCTAGGGGAGCTTTGCAGATTCTTCCTCGGTTGTTGCAACTTCTCAGGATTAGGATGTAAACCGTTAGGTTCGAGTTCGCAATACTCAATGTCATTAGGCACTGCAGCAGGATCGAGTTCAAGATACCCTTTGGGGACACCTTCTCTTTCGTTACCAGTCAACCTGAACGAAGGAATTCGGTGAGAAAAGTCAAGTAGATCGCTTATTGGAAAAATAACCGATCCATTTTGCTTGGTTTTCTTCTTAAACAGGCTGATAAACCCTTTGACTTTACCCAGAAGAGCAACTTGAATGCCAACACCAACTACAAGGTTCGACACTATTTCAACGATTTCAAATTCGGAACTCAAGCTCATTTTCCTATTCTTGAAGATGGCCCACGTTTCTCCCTTTCTAGGGTATATCATGTAAGAACCTCGACTAGTACCTTTTTCGAAGTGGACCGGATGAGAGAAAGTAGAAAGATCGGTAGTTTCTTGTGTGTTTCCAAGCTTAAACTTGCCTGCAGAAATAGGTAAGTCTTTTAATAAATTGAACTTCTTCCTTTGGCCTTCCAGGTGAGGTTCCAGCCAAGTAATTCTTAACTTGAATTCAGACGAGTATACTTTCCTGATAACCACATAGAACCTAGGCATCTTATCTTCTTTTCCATAACATGCCCACAATTGATTAATAAGAAAACACTTTTTTTCTCTATCTTTATTAAAATTGTAGAACTCTGGATCCCCGATGATCTTAAAGTCCGTAGCAGCATCTGCAGCAGAACAAGAACAATCATTCACTTAGAAACTCAATAATCAACTATAATACCTGTACTTCCCTTTTCATAATATTTTTAATTATTTAATAGAAAATATGTTTTGGTCATTTAACTCGAAATAACTCATCAAACAAAGTTTTTTCTGATTATTCGTTGTTACCTTTACTGATGGATGTCCCCTCTTTACATGCTTCTTCATGTTGTCGACCTTCAGAGCTTCTTTCAGGGAAGCTCCCGTGGGAAGAAGATGAAATTCCGTTTTGTGGCTTGAATTTCTCCCTAGAGCTGACATCATCTGAACCGTTCTCTTTTTTATCATCTCCAAGTGTTTCATTTAGTCTAGTGGATTTCCTCATATTAAAAGGATCTTTAATTTCAGACTTTTGTGTACTAGAACAATTACCTTCTTCTGCACTATCCTCACTGTTTCTCTTCCTTTTCTTGCATTGGGTTCCAGAACCTTCAGCTTTTTCTTGTGATTTCATATGATTAATTTTTTCTTTATCTCTCATATCCCCTCCAACCTGAGTAGCTCCCTCGGGTGCTGATGCTCCACCATTTGCATCTGTAGAAGTTCTTGCAGATCCTTTGTGAAACACAGGAAAAATTTTGGAAGCCATATCTGGAACTTTTGTATAAGAAGTAGGTATAGCTTGTGAATCTAACTCAATAGCCATAAAAGACTGCAAACATGATTGACATCTTAGAGTTTTGTTCATAACACTCCTGGGATACTGAAATCTTGTATAACAGAAAGGGCAGCTAGTCCAGAACGCTTGCAGAGAATTCCAAGGAATAATGCTTGGCTTACTGGGTGGTGGCTTTGACTTTGTTGGGATAGTTCTGACTGATAATCTACTACACTTACTATCATATAAAGAGCGTTTTCCTTTGTCTGAAAGAACTCTATTTGCTTCGCCTATCATCTTAAAAGCAGCTTCTGCGCCTGGAAACTTGTTCTTATCAGGATGAAGTATGAGTGCAAGTCTTCGATATTGTTTCTTAATAGTTAACTCATCAGCTAGTTTCCCAACCTGAAGGATTCCATAACAGTCCATCTCGGTCCCATTGATTTTTCTTCCAGCACATATGTGAACATCACAGACAGCAAGCATCTGTGATATGTTGTCTAGTGCTGGGAAGAGCAGCAGAGCTTTCTTCGCAATTCTTTCAGCTCCCTCAAAATCATCATTTTGCATCTTCTTCTCAGCAACTTCCTTGGCTCTGATGGCCTCATCTTTATTGCACTCCATTCAGTTCTACAAAGCAAATAAACACACAAACGCATTGCAAAATTGTCAAAGTTAAAAAAATTGAAAGTGATCAAGATAATTTTTTGGATCATGATACAATTTATAGTGTGATTTTTGGTATACAAATTATTTTCTTGTGTAATTTAATTTTCTTAATTAGTAAATAGATTTATTTATCAATCATGGCTATGATCCAAATTGTTTTCTAGATCACTGTGATTTCTAACACACACAAATGTAGATATTTCACATCATTATCAACATGAAAATGTATAACAAAACAGGCCATTATTTCTTGTGCAGTTGACTTAGAAGAAGTAGGTTAGTTTTTTACCTGATTAAGAAAGCCAAAGTTGGAAATGATAGCATAGAAAGAACTCAAATTGAACTAGACTAAAGAAAATAATAAGGTGATTCTGACAGAAACAAGCACATCAAACATACTTTGATTTGAATATATCTTCCTTTCTTCTTATAATCTAAATCGTCATAAGACTTTCCAAGCATCAACATCAATAATGAAAGGATAAGCAAAGCCAAAGTTCAAATGTGTTACTTAATAAAAGGTTCATTCTTTTCTCAAAAAAGGTTCAAATGTATATATCAGGCAAGTAAAATTTCTTAAACTAAAAATGACTGCCTTGGAAGCCATAGGCCTTTGATGAAATTCAAATAACCCCTTATCTCATCATCAATTAAATCATCAAGAAAGATACTAAATTACCTTTTATTTTTTATAACATTTTAAATATTGAATACAATGGATATTTTAGCCAGTTAACCCAAATAATCTACTTTCATCAAACAAGTATTATTTTTTTCAGAAAATTGCTTTATTTAAAAAAAAAACCTGCACCAACCAAGCTCTTAGTATTCCATCTATATTAGTTGACAAAGCATATGAACAAAAACAAATTATGGATTACAAAGCAGTTGAGGATAAAATCAACATTATCATTGCAGAGTCCTTGCCATTTCTAATTTAGAAGTTGTACATAAGTCTTAACAGTTAACAAATACAATCACAAAGAACACAGACCTGCAATGTTCTGATATCATCTGAACCCTCAAACAAGCATGAGTAAGCAATCAATAACTCAATCTGAACCTTACAATGAACTATTGGTATCTCCTGCTCCTCTCCTTAAATATAAACCAAAACAGCTATCACGAAAGTAAAGGATGGATGGGTTCAGAAGATAGTGAATGTGCAAGGAATATTTTCCCAAAAATTGTAAAAACTTGTTGAGTAAAAACATGGTAAGGAAAGGAAACTTCTTAAAGGAAGCATGTTAATGTCAGATACCTACATCTTCTAAACTTATCATTCAAGAATATTAATCTCTATTTGGAAAATCTATCAACAAATTTTGGCAGTTCTTCTATCATAAACTGTGTTTCTATATGATAAATCTATCAACAAACTGAATCCAAAACCTTTGATACCTTTGAACTCCAGATCAATTCACTTCATACACAATTGATGTAGATATAATAAGGCATATGATCCCACAATCACACATCCAGTGTCAATGTAAATGCATGGGAAATAGGTGCAAGGTACTAACCCCATAAACAGAAGCAAAAAGTTTCAAATCGGTGCATATAAACAAATATTAAAGACCTAATTCAAAATTTGGTGCCAATTAGAGTGAATGGAGAAATTATAGCATAAAATCAGAATTACACACCTCACAAGGATAAATTAGAACAAAAACAAGTACTAGTAGAACCCTAAAGGAACATAAAAATGAAAACCCTAGTTCAAAAAGCAATTAAACAGCGTCATGCAGCTGTAATACATGCAAACCCAGTAACGAAGCTAAAAAAAAGAGTGAGGAAATCTTAGGATAAAGAAGAAGAGGAAACATTTGCATCAATTGAATCACATACCGAAGATTGCAGCAATTTAACCTTCTGAAGATCAGTAGAACACAGATGGAGAAAAAAGACGGAGAATTGGTGCTAAGGGAAAAATATGGCGGAAAACTGCGAGGGAAATGGGTTCGAAGATGAAAATTTCAGAAGTGATGGATGATAGTGGAGAAATGAGTCAAATGAGAGAGACTATATATATGCCATTAACAAACACAAAAACAAATCCTTGTGAAATTACCCTTTCTTTGTTTTAAGTATTTTTAATAGAAATATATGCTAGGTTAATGATTTTAATATGGGCTTTTGTAGTAAGCACTTTAATTTTAATTTTAATTTTAATTCAATTCAAAAATATAAATTAAAAGGGTAATTAATATATTTATTCTCTTACTTTGTAAATTAATTAAATATATATTTTTATTTTATTTTAAATTTAAATATTTTGTTTGATGTTTGGTTATTTGGGATAAAATAAGTTTTTATCTCAAAACTCAAACATTGTATCAACCATTTAATTAATATTTTTTTTATCTATTTAAATATTAAAACTACCCTCTAATTTTATCCTCTCGACCTAAATCATATCCTATAAAGTCAAAGGATAAATCAGTCTTTAAATTTTGAAAATAATTTTTTTCTTACTTTTTATTAAACAAGTGTTTTTAGGATAAAACTCAAGTAAAACTCAACCAACCCTTTCTTCAAATAAGATGTATTTTTTTTTTCAGTTTTTAAAAATTATTTTATTATTTTCAAAAATAAAATTATTACTAAATGATATATTTCATACTTATTTAATAATAGAATGAGACAAATCATATACATTATAAATTTTAAAAAATAATATGAAAATTCATACAAGTGAAAAATATCCATTACACTTTAAATTAAAAAAAAAACAAATAAGTTATCTTGAAACTATTATCATATTATTGCAATGTAATGTTAAATTATGTCATTGTTATCCATTTTTCTTACTAACCATACTATAAGCAAGACAGCATCGTATTCGTGTTGTTTCTAAAGTGTTGTGCACATAATTTTATTTTAAATAATTAATTAATTTAAAATTAATATTTTGACTAAATATTTTTATTCAATAATCAACCTCTCATCAATATTAAGACTAACTATTTTTATTCAATAATCAACATCTCATCGTTTATATTTTTTTTTTAGATTTTGTAAAATGAAATGAGTAACAAATTGATAGATTTGATTAAAGATATTTTATTTTAAAATAAATTTTAGAAAAATAATTAAAATAGCTAATCTATTCATTTTTAAATTCCTCACTTGATTTGTTTTTTTTTTTAAATTAAAAAAATATTTTCCGTATTAGAGATCTTTTTAAGCTTAATGTTTGGTGACATTCGAAAAAGGCTTAACGCGCCATGTTCTAAGTTAAAAAATAAAAAAGTTTTTGAATAAATATATTTTTTAAATATTCTAAATATATTTTAAAGGCGTTTTTTTTTTTATATAATAAATAGTTCAGAGTCTCTTAATGTTAAAATAGGGAAATTTGAGGAAATGACCCTAAAGAGGGGTTAAATGCGTACGGTGCGAGCCCATGTTTTTTATAGCGCTGGTGACCCCCAAACTTTTTTCTACCGAAAATACCCCTATTGCGTCACGCACCCTCCAGATGCGTGACGCACCCGAGGGCATTGTGAAAAGTCCACAATGCCCTTACTATATAATTAAAAAATTCCAGTTTTTCATTTCTTTTCATTTCTTTCTTTCTTCTTCTCTTTCTTCACTTCCCTTTCTCCTCATTCTCTCTAAAAAGGACAACCACCGACCGACGAAGACGGCGGAATCCCTTTCTCCTCCTTCACAATGTCTCTTTCTGCTGCTGGTATTCTTCCTCCTTCATTTATTTCTCTCTTTCCACGCTTTGTTTGTTAGAGTTTAGTGATTAGGGAATGAGTAGGTGAATGCCACCGTTGCGGCGGAATCCGGGTGCGTCACGCAGTTGCGTCACGTAGTTGCGTTACGCAGATGCGTAACGCACCCCAAACCATTTATAGCTATTACTTGCATTTCATTGTTACGGTGTCTCTCGATTGATACTATCATTTTTTTCAATTGCAGCTGAAGTATTTGCTGACGTATTTGTTGTGTACAATGGAGAGTGGCAAATTGCAGCCAATGGTACCAGGTCTTTCTCTACACAATCATGCAAAACTATGGATATACCCCAATGTACTACATTTGCTGAATTAGTTGATATAATATATGAGACGATTAACGTTCAAAAGTCTGCATATGATTTAGTGATTAAAGTCATGTATGATCCTTCTGCAAAACTTCCCCCTGTTGTTATTAAGGAAGATAAAGATGTGGACATGTATTTATCACGGTTGATATCGGGTCGAAGTTCGTCATCTTCGTCACCACTTTGTGTCTCATTAGTAGAGAAGTACCCAAGTCAAGATAGTACACTACCAATCATTACTCAAAAAACTATACTCGGCGTTGTTTCTCGAGTTGTTTCTCAACAGATTTTATTTGAAAGTGAAAATGAAGGAGGAGGAGAAGAAGATGAACGGGCTCATCATGAACTGATTAATCATGAACGGGTTATTGACTTTAATTATGAACGGGTAAGTGACTTCCAAGCTACTACTAGTCCTGCATCAACAATTGCACGCACGCTGCACCGGTCAATACCTACACCAATGGGTACACCATCTAGTGCAAGAGGGTCAATGGGTACACCATCTAGTGCAAGAGCGTCAATGGGTACACCATCTAGTGCAAGAGCGTCAATGGGTACATCATCTAGTGCAAAAGCGTCAATGGGTACACCATCGACAGACCCGACAGACGTATCACCGACAGACCCTTCATTTGCATTGGCGTTAACTAGTGAAACCGTATTGGAAGTCGGTACGTTATTTGATACTAAAAAAGAACTTCAACTAACGCTATATAAATATGCGATGATTTATCATTTTGAATTCAAAGTGAAAAAGTCTCGAAAACATCTATGGCATGTGAAATGTATGGATGAGACATGCAAGTGGAGCTTACGTGCTGTGAAAGGTAAGTTTTCCGAGATGTTTGAGATTCAGACATTCAATCGACAACACTCATGCTCAGTTTTGTCGAGGTTGGAGAAAAAAATGCAAACACCGGCATGGGTTATTGGGCAGTGCATGAAGGGTAAGTACATGGACCATCACCATAACCACTTGCCTAAGAAAATAATTGAAGACATGCAGTCATCTTATGGGATGTTTTGACTTATAATAAGGCTTGGAGGGCAAGGGAAACGGCTTTAACGGCGGTGCGAGGAATGGTAGAGGATTCCTATGGAAAATTGCCTTCATACCTATACATGTTGGAGAAGAATAATCCGGGTACCATAACAGATATTCAGACAGACGAGCACGGCCACTTCAAGTATATGTTCATGTCTTTAGGCTTCTCAATTAGGGGTTTCAAAGCCTTCTGTCGTCCCATATTGTGTGTTGATGCAAGTTTTCTCAAGCACAAGGTGGGAGGTCAACTATTGGTGGCTGTTGCATTGGATGCCAATGAGCAACTGTATCTTGTTGCATTCGGCGTTGTTGATTCAGAGAATAATAACTCGTGGACTTATTTTATGCAAAAACTTAGAGAAGCAATTGGATTAGTTGATGATCTCGTCTTCGTATCCGATAGACACCCAAGCATCGCCAATGCCTTGTGTGCTGTTTTTTCAGAAGCAGACCACGGTGCGTGCACATATCACATAAAGATGAATATTAATGCCAAATTCAAAACTGATAATTGTCATGTCGAGTTTGATTTGGCTTCTCGTGCGTACACTATCCCCCAATTTAATTGTTTTTTGACAAGATCAGGGTTAAAGATCATAGGATTGCTGCCTATTTGGAAGAAATTGGGTTTCAAAGATGGAGTAGAGCATATTTCCCCGGTAAGCGATACAATCAACTCACAAGAAATTATGCAGAGAGTTTGAATAGTCAGTGCAGGGAAGCCAGAAAGTATCCAATTTCAGCAATGCTTGAGTCTTTAAGAACAACATTACAAGGGTGGTTTAATGATAGAAGAGAAAAAGCATCCAACCACCAAGAATTTTTATCTCCAACGTATGAAAAGTTATTATGTGATGGTTTTGAGAAAGCAAGATTCTATACCGTATCATCCCTTAACCGATTTGAGTTGTATGTGCATGATAATGAGGCACATTTTAAAGTCAATTTGAAGAACAAGGACTGCACTTGTAGGGTATTTAAAGTCTCCGATCTTCCTTGTACACATGCACTGACTGCTGTCCGTCACAGGAATGTGGTTCCTTACGACTTATGCTCAAGGTATTTAATCGTTTTGAACCTATTTATTTAACCTATTTTTAATCGTTTTATTTTCCTTATCACAGGTATTATACAACTGTATCTTGGTTGAATGCATATGCGGAGACATGTTATCCGGTTGGTGATGAAGAGAATTGGGATCTTCCCGATATTATCAAACAACGCGTGTGTCTAAAACCACCTGTGAAGGTTAAGAAAGGTCGGCCACAGACTAAACGTAAGACATCCCAAGGTGAGGTCCGTAAGGTCCCGAGACGATGCAGTTCATGTGCAGGTCTAGGACATAATAGAGCAACATGCAAAGTAGTGATGCCTGCACCGTCTACTGCAAGAGCAAGAGCAAGAGCATCATCTCAGCAGCATGAGCCCTCATCATCTCAGCAGCATGTGCCCTCATCATCTCAGCACAATGAGCCATCATCATCTCAACTGTACGAGCCATCATCATCTCAACTCTACGAGCCATCATCTCAACTATACGAGTCATCATCTCAATCTTACGAGCCATTAGCTTAGAATGAACTTGTTAGTGTTGTGTTGTGGTGTTAATGTTGTTTTTGTAGACTTATTACCAAGTCAAGTCTTGTGTTGAGGTGTTAATGTTGTTTTTTGTAGACTTATTACCAAGTAAAGTGTATTGTATCAAGGATTCAGTCAATGTTGTCTTTGCATTCAGTGAATGTTGTTTTCTGGTGTTTTTGTAGACTCATTTTCTGGTGTTAGCTGGCTGATGTAATACAGTGACAGGGTGCATTCAGATAAATGCTAAAGGTTTTCCCTACGTGACGCAACTGCGTGACGCAGCTGCGTAAAACATCCTGCGTGACATGGTTTTAATTAGTGCAGAACCTATTACATTAGACATGGTTTGTATAACTGTGTACTTAAGGCATTAAAATAATTGGTGCACAACCTATTACAATAACATACATAACATAAAAAACGTTTGATATAATTAAATCAACCATATTACAAAGGTTTGGGATTAACATTACAAAAATTTGATATCAGTACAATAGTTTCATAAAAAACCTATGGATCTACAAGTCCATGAAATAACCTCACTGCCCACTTTTCTCTCCAAGCTTTCATCTCATTTGAGGTCACTTCTGCTAGATTCAGACCTGCAGTCAAGTACTCAATATACATTAGTACAAAGACACCACAATCTCCACTCTTAGTTGTTTTGGGGACTTCCGACTCTAGAAGTCTTGTGTATGGAAAAACGGAATCAGGGTTAAGCAGAGGAAATTTTTTTTATCTTCAAGAGGCAATGCCTTGTCAAATATAACCAGAATCATTTCGCACATCGGTAGCACATATTCATCAAGATTAGCATAACATCCAGGATCGCAGTCATATACGTCTACGCGCCATTGCTGTAGACGGACAACACAAAGTATCCAGTGGACGTCTTTGATGTTCAAAGGAATATATATATCATCGCATACTTTCCAATTGTTCATAAAGATGCTTTCATTGCCCCAGAAGAATTCTAAAAAGTTTTCAATGTCATACTCAATACGACTTTCCTTAAATTTAGGGTAACCAGCAGTGAACCTGGTGTGGAGTCAACAATCTGCAATAAAGAAGTTCTTCTTATATGTCTTTGGATATAGCCAAGATCTTCTTCTCAGAATGAAGCAGCCTGCATCGATTTCCTACACGAGAGAAAAACATTCAAAATACAATATGCAATTGTGAAATTATTTTAACATGAATATTACTTACCTGATTTTGCACCTAGTTGAACCTTTTTAGCAGTCGGCAAAATAATTCCTTATCACCTAACGTAGTATGGAGCTCAATTTTTGTGTCGTCAGTGTTTGGATCTTTAATCCATGTTAGCAATTGATGAAGAAGTTGATCGTCATATTTTAGAAGTGGATTGACGGTGATAGGATCTTTTAACTTGGGCAGTTTTAGATTAGGGTCGGTGAAATCTGGATCATTCTTCGGCCTCCTATTCCTTCTCGTGACCAATATGTCTTTCTTAGGAAGAGGAGGAGGAGTATTGCATATTTTCACTTCATCTTCATCATTTTCCTCTATCTTCTTCCCCACCTTCTTCCCCACCTTCTTGTGAAAAGTCTTCTTTATAGGCTTTCTCTTCACTTCCTTCGCCACTTCTTCCATTTCCTTCTCAATAGGATCAATAGGATCTTGAACAACGTTCTCATTCTCATTCACTGCCTCTTAACGATTGTACTTTATCGACGGATCCTCAACAACGTTCTCATTCTCATTCACTGCCTCTTGAAGATTGTTCTCTATCGGAGGATCCTCAACAACGTTTTCATTCTCTATCGGCGGATCCTCAACACTGTCCTGCAAAATGACTCCATCATTAACCTTTTCATTCTCCTTTTGCTCCTCTTCTTCATCGAGAATGTCATTCAGACCAATAGCATTCTCCTTTTCTTCCTCTTCTTCATCGAGAATGTCATTCAGACCAATGACATTCTCATTTTCTTCCTCTTCTTCGTCAGGAATGGCATTCTCCTTTTCTTCCTCTTCTTCGTCAGGAATGGCATTCTCCTTTTCTTCATCTTCTTAGTGCTGAATGTCATTCAGACCGATGTCATTCTCCTTTTGTTCCTGCTACAAAATTGAAAAGAATTTATATTCAGGATGCGTCAAGCAGCTGCGTCACGCAGTTGCGTCACGCAGCTGCGTCACGCAAGATGCGTCAAGCAGCAACCAAACAGAATCAAACAGAACCAAAAAATAACCAAGCTGCGTCAGACAACAACAAAACAATAACCAAAACATAAAGCTCAAACAGAATTACCTGGTTGGTGACATGGTTGACGAACTGGTTGCTTAGACTGAGAATCATCTTTTTAAACCGAATAAAGTAGTTTTGTTGATTCAATTTGATGTCTCTTATGTCTCTCTTCATCTTTTCGACATCTTTCTTTATCTCTTCGACATCCTTCTTTATCACTTCGGCATCCTTTATCTGAACAGGAGATGCCGGTGCCGGTTCACGTGCAGGTGCCGGTGATGATGGAGGTGTTGAAGTTGCGGATGGGGGACTCATGTGACGCATGCTACGACGCTTGGTGGCTGCTTTGCTGGGGGGGATATATCATCATATTCAACCTTCCTCTTCCTCTTGGAAGGTTGGACAGTAGTAGGTTCTTCATCAACATCTTTATCAACATTTTGATCTTCATCTTCATCAGCCTTTCTCTTTTTTCCCCATCAGTAACTCCCTCAAACAAATCATCGAATGAATTGTCAATTTGTTCAAAATCCTCCCCACTGTACAAACTCGTCTCCGTGGAGGACTCTTCCATCTTAGAAAACACAGCGCTATTAAAGGCAGATTGTACCTCCTGAAATGTGTTCTTCATTTTGGATTGATACAACAGTATCCTTGGGCGAAAAGGGACATCAACATTCTTCCTTGTGGCGAATTTAGGGACAAAGTTTTGAATAATCTCATAGCTCCACACTTGTAGTGCTAGTACAAACCCATAAACGTTATAAGCAAAAGAATTAGTAACTCCACTCCCTTTCCTGGACATATATACCGACATGTGGTGTTTCATGTCCTGGTCAAGACCCCTCATGGTGAATCTAAAGGACACCTTCCCCCATGGAAATCGGAGGAAATCTTCAACATCTTCAACCATATGGATGATTTTGAGATTTAAAATCCGTTTTGGGTCATATGAGAAGAGGTACTGGTTAATCAAGCAGATCAGCCCGATCTTCCATGCGTTTTCCTTATCGGTGCATTTCATAAAAATAGATTCCAACTCCATCATTCGAATTGTCGTATTCCTTTTGAAATATTTTATCAGCAAGGGTGGACAACCTCGACATTCATCTTTGTATATAGGCAATCTGTCGAAGTTGAGGTCTGTAATCAATGCGTACTCTTTCAGACCAAAAGTATATTCCTCCCCATTCAAGTTGAAAATCATCCTATTCAAATTGGCCTTAACCTTCCGAAGCAACAACTTATGTAAAATTGTCCCTGAGAACAACAAGTCTGGGACTCCTTTCAATAAATACTGAAATTGGGAATTTAGAGTCCTCTCCATAAGATCCAGCGCTTCAAACCTATCAGATACTTTTTTCAGGGCTAGGACAGATTTCAATGAAATCCTACCAGGAAAATCATAAACCGTGAAGTCTGCCATCTACAAAAGGGAAAACAAAAACAACAATGTTTGTGAAAACCTTTCACAACAAATATAAACAAACGAGAAGAAAAGCAACCGTCAAAATATCTAGAAACAACTGTCAGATGCGTTACGCAGCCTGCGTGACGCAACTGCATGACGCAACCGCAAGACGCAGCCCAACCCATAAACCATGCATGAACCATTTGACAGCAAGAAGCAACCTACCCTAAACCCTAACATAAAACATGCATGAACCATTTTAAAGCAAGAAGCAACCCTAAAACCCTAACATAAAACATGCATGAACCATTTGAAAGCAAGAAGCAACCCTAAAACCCTAACATAAAACATGCATGAACCATTTGTAAGCATGAAGCAACCTTAAACCCTAATATAAACCATGAATGAACCATTTGCAAACAAGAAGCAACCAACCCTAAAACCTAACATGAACATAAATCAATGAATGAACGAACCATAACATAAACCAACATAACTAAAACTAACCTGATGAAGTCAATGAATGAACGAGAAGACGAAGACGAGCAGAAAGAGACGTCGAGGCAGGTGCGTCGTCGAGGCAGGTGCGTCGTCGGGTGCGAGAGAGAGAGAGAGAGAGCATGAATAGTGGTCGAGGCTTATTTGGGTTTTATATAAAATAAAAATAAATGTGACGCATTGTATCCTACTTGACGCATCCGAGTTGACGCATCCGAGTTGACGCATCCATCTTGACGCATCCATCTTGACGCATCCGAGTTGATGCATCCATCTTGACGCATCCTACGTGACGCAACCTACCAAACAAACAACCTGCATTCAACGAATCAGCGAATCAATGAGGAACGTTCTGTAAAGGAAATCTACACGAACTGTATAGGAAATCGAAACAAACAATCACGAAATAAACACAAATATAAACGAATATAGTAGAATGGTCGAATGAAATATCAATTTGTTCAAAATCCTCCGCGCTGTCAAACTCGTCTCCGTTGGAAGTTCTTCGCAGCTATAGGCCATTGAATATGGTGGAATGGTAGACGGTGCCTCTTCGATTGGTTCTTCAGAGATGAAAAAGAAGAGAAAGTCTTCTCCTCCACCATTAAGGTTCACGGAGGAGCGAAGAAGACGGGGAAGAAAGGGGGGAAAGGGTGGATGAGAGAGAAAATGAAACGAAAATGAAAAAAAATTATGACTTTATAGGGTTTAGGGTGCGTCACGCATCTGGAGGGTGCGTGACGTAGGGGTATAATGGTCATTAAAAAGTTTGGGGGTTACCAGCGCTATAAAAAACATGGGCCTGCACCGTACACATTTAGCCCCTTTTTGGGGTCATTTGCTCAAATTTCCCTTAAAATACATCTAAATTTTTAAAAAAAAAAACACTTGTGTAATATTGAAGAATATGCGAACTTAGATGTATAAATATTAATTTTGATTCATAACCTGAATGATAATTTACAGTGAGTTGGAAACACATGTACACTTGTTGTTAAAGATTTTAAATGAATCAAATCAAACTCAGAGGACTTACACAAAAATTTCTAAAAACTTAAAAGTTTGAAGAAATTTTAATGGCAGATTTTGTGGGAGGTTGATTGATTGCTTGAGGTTGAGTTCTTGGTATTCGTCTTGGTCAGGAAGTCCCTTTTATAGCTAACCAATTTCGGTTGATGACTTAAGGCGGTCATATTTCGAACAAAATACTATTGATGGTTTCCACTTGCTCGGCCGTATTCGATCTGTTTAGGTCATAATTCGACCAAGGATCACAAGCGAAATGATCACATGACTAGCGTGATCATTTTGACTTTCGAATCTTCTGTTTTGGTTTGGTACGGAGGAAGATAAGCATCGCCAGATTCTCAAAGAAATCGATCGTGTTTATCTTTTATCGCGATGAAGAAGTCGATGTCGACCGTCAATACGCGTTTGGCGCGGTCCGTGACGTTACGTCTGCATTTTGTTGGTGTTGGGCGATGCGTGCCTCGGCTGTTTAGCTTGGAAGTTAGCCCTCTTTACGCACACTGATTGGCCCGGATGGTTTTAGACCATGTTTGATTTGGGCCAAACAACTCTAGTGTGTGACATTTTGCCTTTTTTTTATTATTATCTATAAAATATACAAAATTAATCAATAGAATAAATTTTAGTTTTTGTCTATTTTATTTATTATTTAATTTTGTGTATTTTAGTATTTTGTTTTTAATTATTTAAGATTTAAATAACTACAATATTTTTTCTAAATAATTATTTCATTTATATAATTCTTCAATTCTTAATTATTTTGAGATTAATAAAAACAACTTTTTTCTTAAATAATTGCTTGATTTATATTTGACTTTTATTTTAATTATTTTTGGATTATAACATTTATCAAATATAATTATTTAATATATTTTAATGTTTAAGAATTTTTTGATTTTTTTTTTTATAAATTGGGTTAGTAAAATATATATATATATATATATATATATATATATATATATATATATATATATATAAAATAATCAAAATTATAATTTTAGATTATTGTGTTCTTAAAATAGTATATGAAAATATTTTCTTATTTATTTTAAATGAAAATTAATATTAAATATTTAATATATATATATAAGATGTTTACCTATAAATTAAAAATGAACGAGAGAAGATATAAAATATTTTAATAGTATAAATTTATCATTACTATTATTTTGTCTAATAGGATATATTACAATAAATTTGTTTATTTATTTAAATAAGATGATTCGTGTTTAATTATTTTATTTAAGCTCGTTATTAACTTTTTATTATTTAAATTTAATTATGTTTATAATATTTCAGAGTTGTTTATATTATAAATTATTTTAGTTTTTTACTATCAATACCATACAATTAGCTTAACATGCTTTTATTTTATAATTATATCAATAGTTTTATTTTGGAAAAAAATTTATTTAGCATATAATTAGTTCATTTATATAATATAATAATTAAAAAAATTATCTAGACATACTTATTATTTAAAATTTATTTATTAAAGTTCTAACGAGCTTTTTCTAATCGGATAATATATAATATATTTATTTATTTTAATATTAAAGTATAAAATCTAAAACAAATATATTTTTTTTACGATCTTTTTGTTCAAAATACATATGTCATTAAAGATTATGAAGGATAACGGTACTCTACCCAGTATCGAATAGTGAAATACCCATTCTCTCACCGACCCCGAACCAAACGTGTATATCTATTTGTATCATTATTCTCAATTCATCGGTTAATCGATTCCTGACTGGTACCCTGTTACCTGATAAAAATATGAATTTTTATTTATTATTTTCTAAATACTAACTATTAAAAACACAAATGAAAATATTACTTCCTTGTATAATTATGTTGTAGAAGTTAAATAATATAACAATTTTATTGTTATTACATATAAAAAGTTTAACAAAAATTAAAAAGAAGATTGAGAAATGTTAATCTTGAAAAAAAATTGAATAATAGAGAGAAAAAATATTTTGTTATTAAAGAAAATGGAAGAATAAAATGTGAGAAACATAAATTAAAATGATGATGTAGAAGGGAATAAAGTGTTTATAAGTAATTAAAGAATATATTTATTCTAAATTTGTAATGATTGTATTTATTGAAAATTTAAAAATTCATTTTAAATTTTATATATATATATATTAGAAACTCTTTAAATTAATATTCGATAAATTAATAAACTCTCTAAAATAATAAATTTGTCCGGTCCTGACTTAGGACAATATAAAAAATTGAAAAACTCAATAAAATAATAAGATAATATTTTTTTGAAAGATCCCTTTATAATTTTCGGTTTCAAAAAATCATAAATTAATAATTTATATATTATATACCAAACTTGTTTAATAATACATTCACATTTGTTCCTCTTATTTATATCGACAATATTATTTCAAAAGTCATTTAAGACTTCAAAAGTCATTAATAATAGTGTTAAAACTTGGAGTTCAAATGTTCGTTGCAACGTAATTCTTAAAGACATCGACTAATTTGACTTTTTGTTTGAAACGTATAATTACTTATTTTATATGAATATAAGAATTATACGTTAAATTGGTTAAAATCTATTTAAATTAATACAATAATTATTATTTTATTGATAAATTAATAATTATTAATTAATCGATTAATTAATAACTCTCCAAATTAATAAATTTCTCCGATCCAAACATTATTAATTTAAAAAGTTTATACTATTTAATATTAATATTAATATTTTGGGTATCGGATTTGGGTTTTGCACACTCCCCATCCCCAAACCCGATCAGGTAATCATTTTCACTTCCTATCCCCGACCATGACCTCGATTTAAATTACCCGAATTCGACCATCGGGTACCCACGAATATACGGGTACCCATTGCCATCCCTAGTAGAGATGACAATAAGGCAATTCTGTTCGAGAAATTGCATTACCATTCCCGTCTCGGATCTACCAGACCCGTCCTAATCCTGACGGGGATATTAAGTATAAATCATCCCCGCCCCGATCGGGGACGAGGATTTCCCGCGGTGCACCAAAAAATAGTTTAAATTTAAAATATAAACAATAAAATAATTCTTATAATTATAAATTATATAAATATCAATAATTTATAATTATAATAAAAGTATTAATTAAATAAGAGAAGATAAAAGTTTTCTAGTGAAAAAATAATAATTGCAAATTTTCGGTTCAGGAATCGATGTGGGACATCTATATATCTTCCCTGCCCGAACCCCAGTAAACATATTTTGAATTTTTTCGATCTGCCCCGATCTCTTGTCAATGTGGGAAAAAACACACCAATTGAATCTATTATCGCAGAGTGATTTAAAATTTATATCATTTTATGTTAGACCTACATTATTATATCATATTGTTAAAAAAAAGTAAAAACTATAATTCCCTAATCTGTCATCGTTACAATATTATATTTTTATTATATTATATTCCATAAATATATTCTACGAAATATATTATATTATATAATAATAATAATATTTTTTTTTGGGAAGAAAGCAGCTTAGTGCCATTTCATTACAAAAAACTCAAAAGAGGGAAAAAATACAAAAGTTTAAGATTAGATCTAGACAATTTCTAGATTTGACAATGAAACAATAATTGAATTACAGATAATAACAATAATCAATTAGAGCCTACAACGTTTTTACTTTTATTCTACTTGTGACATTCTCAAACGAAATATTCCATATCTGGCAGAGCTTTCTATTCTCTTCATTTTTTTCGATTCCTCTCCAGGATTGAATGAGTGCATTTCCATCTGAAGTTATATCTCTCCAAATATCTTCAGCGGTTCTACTTCTTCCACTGTGAGTTCTTGAATTTCTTTCTTTCCAGATATTGTAGATTACTGCTCCAAAATAACATTTTAACATACTTACATAGAAAGATTTTCCTTTTGCTTTATTCTTCACCCACTCTTGGATTTCTTCCCATATTCATGGAAAGTTAATGATGTTCATGTTTGTAGTATACATCCTCCAGATTTGTATTACAAAAGAGCATTCCCCAAATAAATAGTTTATGTTTTTCTCAACTCCCGAACATAGAACACAGTTGATATCAGGAATGTTTATGTATTTTCAAATTCTGTCTTTTGTTGTCAACCTTTTCCTGTATACCAGCTAGAGAATAAATTGGTGACGAGGAATAATCTTTGGAGACCATACCATATTATGCCATTCTACCTCATGTCCTCTTGTTCTAATCATTTCCCATGTCTTTCCTGTAATAAACTTCTCATTGCTTTCTATTTTCCAACATATTTCATCATTACTTTCATTGAGTTGTTTCTGCCTCATTAGGTTTAGGATTCTATCACCTTCTGGAATACGCCTCAAAAGTGAATCACATTTACCTTCATAGACGTCTCTAAATGAGTACTTGATGTATTCTCTTCTAACTCTGTTTTTTTACATTTTTTCTTTGATATATAATGAGAATATTATACAGTCAAGAATCATGCCAAAATAGTACCCCTCTTCCAATTCCAATTGTGATTTTCACCATTTGAAATGCATCTTTTCTTATTTTTAGAATTTTTTTCAATAATAATAATATATTATAACAATCATATTATATATTGTACTCACTTTTTCTTTTTCACATTTTTTTTTATTTACTCACAAATATTCTTCCATTTTTATATTTTCTCTCATTTATTTATAAATACTATTCATTTTTTATAATTTCTCTCACTTATTCACAAACACTCTTCATTCTTTTATTTTTATTTTTTTTGGTTGAATAAGTATGAAAAATTAATATATTCGTTTTGATAATAAATTTTGGTTTGAGTTCGAATTCAAACTCGAGTTTAAAAATTTAATTTTAGTTCAAGTTTTTTGAGTCGAACCAAGCTTGTTGCAGTCATCATCATCCGAACAACCCTAATATATAAGTATATATTCGGTGGTAAGTTTTTTATTTATTTTATTTATTGTTATGATTGAGTTTTATTATTATTATTTTTTTATACAAAATAAAAAGAATATATTTTTTTCAATTAGTTCATATTTATTACACAAATTAAAGTTGATTACAATTGAATGTTTTTATGAGAGATAAAAATGATTGACCAATAGGAAGAAAGAACCATGCAGATATTAGTCTGTTACACTTCCCACTAACATTCCGGCGTTTCCCCTCCCTATCTTATATGATTTATATTCGGATTCCATAGCAGAGATTCCTCTGTATTTCTTCACCAAGAAAAATGGATACCATCGAAGAAGAAGAAGAACTACTCTTCCTAGCTATGGAGCAGAGCCGCGAGCTTGTTGCTGCTGGAGCAATGGCGATTGACCTCGATCTCGCCTTCAATATGCAGATGCAGGAGGCAATGAACGCCTCTCTTGCTCCGCATTGCTCGACTTCGATTCTCTCTCCGCAAGAAGAATCGATGTTAAGTCTTTTCGATTATCAGTTCGAAGGTGCCGTCGCGGACGATTATCTCGCTTCCGTAATCGCAGAGGATATAGTGACTTGTGAGCAGGAAAAGAGGGACCATATAATGGCGGAGTCGGAGATGCTTAGATTAAAAGAGGAAATTGGACGCGTTGTTCACGATATGCGTTTCGCGAATGAGCTTAATCAAGTTCCTGAGAGTCAATGGGAGAAAAATGGTGATAATATTGAAAAACCATATGGTTCATATGGAGATGGTGCATCTTCTTCTCACTCGGCTCCGGTTACGCACAATAATGAAGTTTTTAATCTCTATACCAAAGGTATTACTGTTTGAATAACAGTGAGATATCTGATTTTAACTTCTGAAGTTGTTTAGATGCTTTCGAATTGTTTTCGCTGCTGCAGAATCTTGCATCATGTTCAGCTATGTTCTAGTTCATAATTAAGGCATATATTTGATTTTGAATTTGGTCCCTTTAGTGTATGAGATATGAATATTGAATGTCATGTTGAGATTATTTTCTGAAGTTTCCTAACATTATCCATCTTAATGTATGTACCCTTCATCTAAGGATAATGATGTTTAGATCAAATCTGCAAACAAGTTGCATATATGTTTGTATCTGTAGTAATGTTGAGCATGGTTTTTACTTTTTGACGATTCATTACAGGTATCTTGTGGAAAGGGACAGATATCAGAGGACAACATAAGATATGGGGAGGAATTGGGATTGCACTATGTGATTTAGGTAACAATTTGGTTTTTAGGATGGCGAAGCCCGTGGTAGCTGTTGAAATGGTCAGTGAAGTGGTTGAGCTGAAAGCCTTGGCAGAAGGTCTCAATATTGCTCTTCAATTGGGCATTAAACGTCTCTCCTTGTTTATAGATGATGCCCAATTGCATGGATATGTAAGTGCTATTTACTTATCTCTCCGTGTGTGTTACTTCTCTCATTTTCATCATAAATTTTGTATCTTGTTCATTGTTCTAAAGTAAATTGTGAATTAAGCCTTTTATTTCTTTAATTGTTAGAGCTAAAAAGGAAGTTCTATTATATATTTTTGTTACTTTTAGGAGCAGAATACATATTTTCTTACCTTATTCTGCAATGGTGTATTGGACTTAGAGAATATAGTTAATGCATGACAGAATATTTGTTCTGTTAATTTTATATACATACCTTTGGACTTGTTTGGTGGTTATTCTTGTTTGATATAGGGTTAATTTGAAAGTGTTTTTTTGGAAAAAAAATATTGTTTGATTAAAAGTGTGGTTTATTTGAATTATTGTTTTAAGTAAAATGATCAAAATATATTTATTAGCTAATGATTTGAATGTTTTTATGGAAGTGAATAATCCTCATCAAATAACCCCATAATGATCCCATACAACAAAGTATGTAATATGCAGAGTATGTAATATGCTAGTAATCTTTTCCATTCTTCATCTATGTATCAAAGTTTATAATTCTTTTCTGTATTTCTTTGAATCTTGTTTATTATCTATCATCTTATTGACTGAAGCTACACTTTAAACAAAATTGCAGGTCCAAGGGACATTGAAACCAAACAATGGAAATGTAGCATCCTTGATTGGTCAGTTGACACTTCTATTCAGAAAATTCTCTCATTGTACTTCAACTCTAGTTGAGCAAAAAGATGTAAGCATTTCTGTTAAACTTGCACAAGAGGCAATAGATTCCCAGATAACTAGGGAAGCTGAAGATAATAATAGTGGTAAAAACTCAGTCAACTGTTCCATCTGTTTGGAAGATACAGATAACTTCCAGATGTATAATATAGAAGGTTGTTTGCATTCATACTGCCTTTGTTGTATGAAACAACATGTTGAAGTACAACTTCTTAATGGGATTCTTCCAAAATGTCCCCATGAAGGATGTAAATCCTCCCTGACTCCCGAGAGCTGCAAACAATTCTTGCCCTCTAAATTGTATGATATTTTGATGCAAAGAGTGACTGAAGCTTCTATTCCTGCAATGAGGAGGATATATTGCCCAAATCCTAAGTGCTCGGTACTAATGTCATCCACTTTGGTTTTGCGAAGTGGGCATACAAATGAAGCTATAAAATGTGTAAATTGTCGTATGCTCTTCTGTGGGCATTGCAAAGTCCCTTGGCACTCTAACATGTCTTGTGAAACATATGTCATGTTATATCCTAATCAAACTGAAGGTGATGCAAAGCTGAAATCTGTTGCTGCTCAAAACAAGTGGAGGCAATGTTTCAAGTGTAAAAATATGGTTGAACTTCGAGAAGGATGTTACCACATTTATTGCAGGTATCATTTTGACTTCCATTTTATTCTGAATTTGAATTCACTGCTTGTATACTTGGTATTGGCCATACTTAGTATGAAATAATTTCACGAAATTCATCCCATTGTCTTGATAATGAAATATCATTGAGAAATAGAAATGCGCCTTATCAAAGAACTTCCAGGATGCTTATAAAACTTAGAGTCTGTATATGATTAATCTACTTGAAAACACGAGTAAAATTGTGTTTGGATCATTGTTTAGGCTCACGACACCGATTTCATAGTATTAAAAATGATGTGTTTGTTTTATGAAGATGTGGCCATGAATTCTGCTACACTTGTGGAGCTGAGTGGAGGAATAAAGGCGCAACATGTAAATGTCCTATATGGGATGAGAAGAACATAATTCGATAATTCGAGACGCATGAACATAGGTAAAACATTGGATTAGTTTTGTCTAAATCCTATTTACTATTTATGTTGTTTGATATTCTCCTCTTAATTATTGTTTCAGATTGGTTTCTGATTTCTTAGAAGTTTTGTATTGGCATCCAGAGGGAAGTATTTAGAATTTGCTTTTCAACCTTTTCAATTTTTGCTTCATTTATCAGCTAAACAAATGTTGGAATGATTTTGTGACAAACCATAATTTATGTGTTGCCTTGAGAATATTTGTTTGCTTCTAAAAAATTCTACTAATTATATAATGGAAAAGTAATTTTATCTTCTAAGTTAGTATAAATATTAACATCATTAGTATATTTATTTATCATATTTTATAAAAAGTTTATGCTTATTTTTTTTATAATAATATAAATATTTAATAGATTATAATATGTATAATATTAAAAAATCTATTATATTATTTTATTAAATATATATTTTTTTAATAATATAAATTATAATTCTTCATGCATTATTCTATGTCTCGATCCCCGCCTAGCCTCGTCTCATTGACATCTCTACCATACTGTCTCAATACTGTCTCAATTTTTATTTAAAACGTTTTATGTTAAAATGGAATTTAACTATAATGTTGTCTTTAATATTTAAAGAAAGGTAATTTAAATTACAAATAATTTTTTAAAATATTACAACAAATTTTACAATTAAAAGATTTACTATTGAAAATTCAAACTTTCTAAACAAACAAAGTGATGCTAAAACAATCATTAAAGTTGGTAAATTGTTTTATCATTAAAATTAAATTCTCCAACATCTTAATCAACACTATTATGAAACAAAATTACAATATTGTTGTAATATTTTGAATTTCATTAAGATTTAAAATATTGTAACATTTTTCCTTTCTAACTTTATTTATAACAAAAATATCTTAAAAGTATTAAAAAGAGTGAATAAAATTTATTATATTTTGTCACGTTTGCAATAATTATTCTAAAAGTGTAATTGTTTTTCAACTCTAAATAATCAACCAAATTATTTAAATAACTTAATAAAAACTTATTATCAAGCAAGTCTAATTACTCATAGAAAACAAAGGAGTAGGGTGTTCAACTGACCGGTTAACTAGTTAAACGGTTTCGGTTAAAATCGGTTTTACCTATTATTTTATAAACCGATTAGCCGACCATTAATGATATCGGTTACCGGTTCTGGTTCTATCGGTTTTGGTCGGTTTAGGTCGGTTCACCGAGTTTAACCAAGAATCGATAATTCAATTTTTTTAATTAAGTAATAAATTTATGAAATAATTTTTGTTTTTAAATTATTATTTGCATTTTTCTATTATATTATTTCCCTCATTTCCTCTATTATAATATATTATATTATATTATTTATAATATAATATATAATATATTATTATTAAAATATATTATATTATTATAATATTTTATTGATATATTTAAAAATATGTTATAATATATAATTTTATTATAATAATATAATATATTTTAGAGCTATTTCGTTAGCTTTTTATATGTTCTTAAGAAAATTTAAATTTATTACGTCGATTAGTCTTTAACCAACTAAGTGTTAGACATAAAGTTGAAATATGAAGCAGATGTTGAAGACATTAAGTTTTAATTTGTTTAACTATTTTGATTTTGTCATCAAGTTTTAAGTTGTGTAACTATTTTAATTTTGTTAATTTATAATTCCACGTTATTGTTTAGTTATAAAAACAATTTTACATATTTTAATGAAATTATTTCAATTTGTTTTTAATTTATTTTTTAAAATTTTATATAAATTATAATGTGTTTAAAAAATAATTCTATAAAAAATATAATTTAAAATTTAAAAATATAAAAAATTTATAAATTATTAAATATTATTTATAATATATTTATTATTTATAAAATAACTAATACAAATTATAAAATATAAAAATATATAATTAAATTATTACCGGTTTACCGGTTAAAAATTAGAAAAATAGGTAAACCAAATACCGAACCGTTTAATGGGTAAAAAATCGGTTAACTGGAACCGTTAGAATCTGTTAACCAATAAACCGTTAAAATGCAACCGGTTAATTATCAATTCGGTTGGGTTACTAATTTTTTGATTTTTTTCACAACCCTACTACATAGGAGGAGTGTGATAATTTGAAAAGTTGAGCTCTTTTGATGTGTTTTTTTGTTTTATATTATTTTAGAATTTTATTTAATTTTAAAATAAAAAATTTATGTATTATCATTATTATTCTAACCATCAAATTATTAATTTTATCAACTAAAATTCTAAAATATTTATATTTTATTTTATTAAGTTTAAATTTTAAATATAAATAAAAAAATTTAGTAATCAAAAAAATTAAAAACCTAAATAATTTACTTTTTTTTTATCCAACAAGACTTTTAAACAAAAACTAAAAATATTCTCAAATAACAAAATCAAACAAGCTCTTAGGGCTTTACCTCTTTCTACATCTAGGCCCAAAACCTATGATGCTTGTTTGAAGAGGTGGTTTTTTGGATTTTGTTTGAATTTTATTAAAAAAAACTCTTGTTTGATAAAAAGTAGAAAAAATTTGGTTTTTAAAATTTAAAAAAATTTGTCTTTTGACTTTAGAAGATATGGTGTAGGTGAGAGAATGATGGTTTAGAGAGAAGATAAAATTAGAGGGTAATTTTAGTATTTAAATGATAAAATTATTTGATTTGATGATTGATAAAATATTTGAGTTCTAACTGATGGTATCCCAAAAACCCCTCATGAAACGAGGCCCGAGTGAAAAATGTATTTTTTTTTTAACTATACAGTCTTTTTCCAAATATATTAAATTATTTAAAATCGGAATTTTATTGCTGTTTGGCTTAAGACAGGTCACTATTGACAGTATTAATTGGGACCGAATTTATTGTTCACTATTTCTCTTAACTATTTATATTTTTAAGATGAGAAATAATTTATTTTATATTATTAAAATTTAAGATTTTATATATTTAACAATTTATAACATGATTAATTATATTTCATCATATTATATAATCAATCTATAACTAACTATTTATGGATATTGTATTTCAATAAGTTTATTTATATTAGAATTAATTTGTTATATATTTTATTTTTTAAAATTTTAAATTAAAATAAATATATATATAATATTTATCTAAAAAAATATATTTTATCATTATATATTAATATAATTGAAACTTTTTTATAATAAATAAAAGTAAACTCTCAAAATTATCATCATTAAACATTTTTTTATAAATAAAATAAGATTTATTTACATAGCTCCAATTCAACTGGTTTTTATTCTCCATTTATTTTATTATATTCATATTTTGTTTTGTTTGAAGGGGTAATCTTTTTTTCTTAGTTCTTACTTTCTTTATATTTTTAAAATAATTCAAATAAAATTAATTTTATATCAATCACTTATTAACAATTATATTACTCATTTTATTAACTAAAATATTAAAATATTATTTATTTTAAATTATTAATTTTTATTTTATTTTATTTATATATATTAATACCCTTTAATTTTTTTTATTAAAAATAATTATAACTTTCTCAAAATCATTAACAATTATTATTATTTTTTTCTTACTTTAAACTTTTAAAAATTCCCTATCCTATCCGAACAAGGTACAAGGTCATGTATAACAATATTTGAAGAGAATGAAGGGAAACAAATTGGTGTATATTTATTTTTTTTTATATGTATGATTGAAATGTGAAGACTTGACAAAGTGTCTATGTTTATAACAGGATCACATTTTTGCACTGTATTACAAGAAGACAAAGAAGCTCTGACACTTGTCTCTGGAAATAGTAAATTTTAAAGCCACTTATTTTGAACCTACTATTGATTGACATTGACTGATACACCTTATATACTTTAACTTTTGAATTTGAAAGCATCCTTGACCACACATGATATGACAAAATTAAATATTATTCTATTTTTTTTTTATTAATTACATTACTTAATCATTAATTAAAATATTCTTTATTTTAAATTATTATTTTTTAATATTATTTATTTATCAATATTTTTATTTTTTTTTTATCAAAATTAATTATCACTTTTTCAAAATTATTAACTATCATTAGATTTTTTTCTTCTAAATTAGAATTATATTGAAATTCTAATTCTAAAAAAATTGACATTCAATTACAATTCAATTATTATGTTTGAGAAAATTATAAAATTATAATTTAATACCAACTCTTATTTTTATAAAAAAAAAATATAATAAAAATAATTTTAATATATATTATCTATTTTATTAAAATATTAGTTTGACACAACTAATTAAGATAGTTCAAGTATCAATAATTCTTTTAAGTTTTCATTTTCTTTAAAAATATTAGTTTAACATGTTAACTTTATAAATTAAAAAAAATATATTGATTCGAAATTTGAACCTCCTAAATTCAAAATAAAAATAGGTTTATCATTTTAACTTATAAAATTAAAAAACATATATATAAATCAGTTAAAAATATTAACTTACTAAATAAATAAATAAAAAGATATCAATTATTTTAACATTCTAAATAAAAAAAATTATCGATTAAAAATTTTAATCGTGTTTTAAATAATAAAAATAATTAATTATTTTGTTTAAAAAATATAAAAAAATTAGAATTAAAATTTCAACATAAAACTAGTGGAATTGAGAACTATAAAATTATACTATAATGAATTCCATTAAAATTCTAATTCTTAATATTATAGTGTCTACCAAACTTAAGAATTAAAATTAGACCTCCTAATTTTAATTCCAATACCAATTTTAGGGTTACCAAACACACCAACACACATGCACGTAATGTATTTGATAACATTCCATTGGAAGTTGGGGTCAATTTAGGTTGGATAGACTATAAACTCTTGGAATTAGAATAAAATTCAAATTAATGTAATTTTATCATTCTTAATTTCACTATTTTTATTTTGGAACTGTAATTTTAATATTTATTTATTTTCAAACAATATGTTTTATTATTTTATTATTTACAATATCACGATTAACATATTTAGCATATTTAGCGTATAATTAGTTTTTGAATTTAGAATGTTAACTAATTTTTTATTTTTTTATAATTTCGTAAGTTATTGAACCGATATATATTTTAATTTGTGAAGTGAAGTTAACATATCATATTATTATTTTATTTATTTAAATTTAGAAAGTTAAAAATGTTAAACTAATATTTTTTTAACTTAAAAACTTAACCTGTCGAACTGATAATTTTTTTTCTTAATAAGAATTGAAATTTAGACAAAACTCTTAACACTTAAACTATTATAATAAGTTGTGTTAAATAAATATTTTAGTAATATAGAAAATGTTAGGATCGGAATCAATGATAGAGACGGGGTCTGCTTACGTTGAACACTTACGCACACTTTGTTTGATAATAATCCTGTTAGAAGTTAATATCGGTTTCTATTCTTCGTAAGTCGTCACAAACTCTTGAACCAAGTTCAAGTGTGAAAAAATTTGTTTTGGCTTGAAGCAACACAACAGGATTAGGATGATGCAATAAAAGAAAACACAAGACACAAAAGATGTTTATGGATGTTCGGAGTCAAAGCTCCTACGTCACCCATTCTTCTCAATCTTGAGGAGGATATTCACTAGAATATTTGGTTCAATACAACACTTGTACAAACCCAGTCGAACAACCAAGACTTAGTTTCTGCCTGTTTTTGAACTACTAGCACACACACTATGTTGAACAGAAACAGATTCTGTCAACTTACAATGCTAATCAACTCACACAGAATAGATAGAATTGTAATACATTTTTTAACACTCTAGTATGCTTGAATGCTTTTTAGAACTTATAAATCTTGTAATGCTGGTTGTTCAAAGATCAAACGTTCGTGTAAAAGGCTAGGTGATTTGCAGGTTGACCTCTGATTTCTTAAGTAGGCAGATGTCAACGGATATGTTTGCTTCTCAACGACTATATCTTCTTCATAATAGTACATCAGATGAGATATTCTTTGATCTTGTATGTACTTGAATGATAATAATCCAGGATATTCATTAATGTGATTACAGAGTAAGAGGAGCGTATATATCAAAATATTTGACTTGGCTTTGGTTCTCTTAGCATAACTTTGCTGTTCCCAAAAAGGTCTTCATCAGTCCTTGCACAAAAATAGAAACAATTATCTGGGAAGTGTAAAACTGACGTCTATAATTACTGGAAGCGTCCATATATAGTACCGAGGATGGTAGGATATAGTAAGCAGTAAAATCAGAAGCACTCCAATAAAATACTGATTTTGTTGAGAAACCGATTTCATTAAGATACTGGAAGTGCTCCAATTTGATAAAATACCAAAGTCATAAGTTAAGACCGATTATATAATGTAGTACGCGTGTTTTTGCAAAATACTGGACGCGTCCTGGTTAAATATAAAACCAGAATTCATAAACTACCGGATGCGTGTTTTACTATATACCGATTTGTAAAATACCGAATGCGTCTTGCAAAATACCGAACTGATATAAAATCGGTTACGTGTTTGTATAATGCCGATTATACAGACTACCGGAAGTGCTTTATATAATACCAAATATATAATACTGAAGCTGCTTCTTATATAACCGAAGTTATATAATACCGGAATATAAAACCGATGTAGATAATGTCAGCTACACTTGATAAAGTACCAACTTCATATAATACTGGATACACGTCCTCATAAATTGCCGATCTACAAAGTACTGGATGCGTGTAATATAATGTCGAAGTGCTAAATGACCGGATATTACTTTACAGAAAGCCGATTATGTCTTTATAAAATGCCGATTTACAGATAATACCGAAATCCTTTTTGCATAATGCTGGACTTTGATCAAATACCGATTTTAATAAAATGCCAGACATCTTTTTCTTTCCGGTTTTCATTAATCTGTACATGATCAAATTTACACAATCAAGTTCTTATTTAATGGTTAATTAACATTAATAATTAATTAACTATTTTTACTTAAATTTTTCCCCTTTTTGATTATTTAAATTAAATATTCAAAACCTAGTGATTTTATAATCGTTGGCTAATTAGCTGGTTTAATCTAACAATTTCTCCCCTTTTGATTGTTTTAATTGAAAATTATCAAAATCAGTGTATGACCAATTTTTTTTATAAACGTGCATCATTTGACTTTCCTGTTTAAATAACCGAAACATAAAATGCATTTTAGTCAAAAACCAATTGTTTAGTAAAAACATTTTAATGAGTTCAAAACTTGAAAGACAGAAAGAAGAACATAAATGAAAGTAAAGTTTTAGCGTCTCCCTCTTGAGGTTCTCTTCTCGATGTCCTTTCTCACCCCTTCCATAAAAGTGTTGCTGAGTTGACCTCTTGTGTTATGCCCACGACCTCTTCCCGTTGGTGGTGATGGAGCAGGAACATCGTTAACAGCAGAGCCGTCACCTCGACATAGCCTTCGAGTGGAGATAGCACTACGTGGATTATCTAGTTGTTGTGACATTTGATTGAGGGTCAGGTTGTCTTCATCATCCTCAGCTTCTTTAGGTTCTGGAACCGGTTCCCTAAACTCAAACTTTCTTGTAGTTCTCATTTCAACAAAGGATGAGAAGGACATTGGAAGTGTTTCAACCGGGACCCTTCTTATGGCATTTTCATTTGGAGCGGGCCTGGCGTACAAAATTCCATGTGGAAATGTCGGGGTGGGAATAAATTCTACATTTGCGGCTGTCACAACCGTCTCATCAACAACATTTGAGGGAGCCATAATTGGAGTTGGAATCTCCTTCTGAATATCTTGATCAAGATCGGTTTGACCGATTGTAACAATTTTTGGCTGTTCGATTTCCAAAGCATCAAACCGATCAGTTTGAGCAGCTTTAGACCGGTCGGTTTGGGCACCATCATTTAGCCGATCGGTTTGAATGACTTCCAATTGATCGGTTTCAGGAATATTTGACCGATCGCTAGCAGCGGGGTTCACAATCTTAGTTGTCATATCGATTATTACCGATTGAGCCTCTAAAGTCGCATGCTCAATTGAAGTAACAAGAGGTGCAAGACCTTGTTTCAGAATTGGAATACTCACTAGCATATGAACATCATTAAAGAGAGGAGGAGTGGGAATGTTTACCTCATGTCGGATTTTCTTTCGAGAAAAAGAGATTTCGCTAGTTTCTCTAGGTCCGGTTCGAGCAACGCTACCGGTACTTGTAGTAGACTCCACTCCTGATTTGAGTCTCTTACTAGAGGCAGCACGAGTGGATATGTTTATACGTTTCAACCCGCCTATTGACTTTCCACCTGCCGATTTTGCACCGGTAATTTTTCTGCCGCTTGATTGTTGACTAGAAGCCTCAGAGTTAGACTATTTGATTTTATTTATCCTGGTAATGTATCGGCCGATAGTAATAGCAAACATGATCTGATGAGAGTTTAACGAAGTACTTGGACCGGTCGAGACATACAAATGCTTCAGTAACCAACCTATCTGTACTGAAAACCTGAGACTTCTTTTGGTATGGCGAGAACCATTTCGCTTAGGGTATTGAACAGAACAGAACGAATCCCCAATTGATCATATCGTCCCTAATTATAGCACTCATCATATCAAATTTAGATTGAGTGATGGTATCGTAATTTCCGCCTCGTCCTTGGAGTGCTTTAGCAACAATGTCGTATAGAATGCGATATTTGTATTTTAGGTCTTTCTTCTTCCCGCTGTAACTAACCGGGACATTGTTATCGGAGAGGATGAATTGCATATGGGACATTACATCGGAAGACATTGCTTGAAAGAAGTCCCATCCCCATGTCAGAAGCTGCAGAACCTTAGCGAACAACTCTTCAGTAATGGTGATCTCCACACCATTCACCGTGGCATATATATCATCCTTGACTATCTTTGATGAGTTGAAGAACACCCGAACCGTATCATCGTAGAAAATAAAAGGTCCTTCTAGAAACTTTCTGAGGCCGGAGTCTTCAAGAGAGCCGAACATCGTTTTCATCTCTAGTATTCTAGATTTAAAGACACACTCGAAATCAACCTTCATAATGTTGTTAGAAAAAGCTGATTCTTTAGCCATATCGGTGGTTTTAGGCGAACAGAAGAAGACGAAGAGTGTATTTTAGAGAGAAGGTAGAGCGACATGGAAAGTTAGGGTTTGTAGAAGATACAATATTGGCATGCACTCCAATTTTAAAGATATTTTTCCAAATGTGTTTTAAATTGCCCAAAGTTAAAAAATGAACCGTAACTATCACTTAGCGCGTATTCCTAAACGCTATTAAAAGAGAAAAAATTGGCGCCATTTTGAAAATACCTATCTCCAAGAAAAAATCATTATGATTTTTAAACATAAATATTTTATAACGGTTATAATTTAAAGATTTAAGTTAGAATAAGATTTATATTATTTAATGAATACAAATAATACTTAATAACCCATAATTTCATTAATATAAAATAAAATAACCGGTTCATAACTCAAAATAACCAGTTCGCATTGATAATATTTTCCGATTCAGACTTAACAATATTAAAGAAAATAAGGCTAAAACTAGTGAGTTGGAGATCCTAGACGCATTTCTTTCTTAACCCTCGATGTTTCTACCTTATCGATCCAGCTATAGATTTTTTCGTTGGTCAAGACATGGGAAGATTTGAGACTATTTCTGGGCCTAGTATGAACATCAATATCGTAGAGGATGTGCCTGAGTTGAAAGACGTAGCCGATCAACATTTTGTGAGAAGAAACCATTTTCTTCAAGTTGTCGAAGATGACATTCGACTAGTTGATTGGAATGCCTCTAGTTATGTCCCCCATCATTTCAAACATCTTCTTGGAGTAGATGTGTGTGGGATCTTTTGTAAGAATGGACTTGGCAATGATGTTGTTGAGAATTTGAAATTTGGTTTTTAAAGAGGTTTTAACCCCATGTGTTTCAACGCGTGTAGAGGTGTTTGAGAAGAGAAGTGACATTTCGTAGACAATATCATCTGGAGAAGGAGAGAAATCGGAAAACCCTTCCATAGGAAAGAATGATCAAAAGAGTGAGCAAAATCTTCTTCGTAGAGAAAGAATTCTGTTCCTTCCACTTCTGAAAGGATCATTGATTCATCGATTATCCTTGCGTTTTCAAATAATTCAAAAACGATGTCTTCATTAATCACATGAGATCCTTCCAGAAATTTTCTCAAACTTGATTTTCTAGAGATCGAAACATGGAGATGATTTCTTCATTCCCATAGAATAGAACAGATTCGAAATCAATGATCAAATTGTTACGAGCAAAAACTGGATTCATTTCTTGATGTTTGGAGAAAGAGAGAATGTTGGTTGTATGGATAAGATTCTAGATGGGAAGATGATAGAACATAGACTCACTTAGGGGGATTTAGAGAGTTTCAAATGTGTAGATTATTCTCAATAGGAATGTTATTAAATAGGGGGTGGTCACTTAAAGGCATCTTAAAGTCCATTGAGTAAATAAAACTAACCGTTAAGAATAGGAGTTTCTTAGATATGTGTCAATTTTCCGTTAGATGTACATCAAATGTACGGGATCGTACACAGGAATATATTCGTTGGATCGTGGCGCACGAGATGGTAGTGCGCAGAATATTAGTTAGAACGTGGTGTACTGAAAGGTACAACACAGACTAGTTGAATAATAGCGTACGTGGCAGTTGAACATTTGTCGTATTAAGCTGACTTGACAGATTGCTAATAACGAACTCTGTTGTTCGTTATGCTGATGAACTATGCAGATAAGTAAAAGCTTCTTCAGACGGTTGCTGAAGCAAGGCTGCTATTCGCGCTTCTTCAGACGGCTGCTAAATCAAGGCGTCTGCTCGCGCTTCTTCATACTGCTGCTGAAGCAAGGCGCCTGCTCACGCTTCTTCAGACTGGTGCTGAAGCAAGGCGTCTGTTGAGTTATGGAGCCTACACTTATAATAAACTCTACATTGTTAATTAGAGTTTATTGAGTTTTCTTTTTGGTTTTTGGGCTTGGGCCTGACCAAAGTTATTTAGGTTTATTACCTAAATGTTTACCCTATAAATATGTGATTATTAAGGGTTTACATTGTTAAGACTGAATTCTAGAGAGATAAAGTGTGAGGCAAAAAACTTTGTATTCCTTCTTCTTCTTTATAGTAAATCTGGTGGTGGCTGAAGTGGATATAGCTCAATTTGAGTGAACCACTATAAATCTGTGTGTTCTTGTGTTCTTTTTCTTGTGTTTTTAAAGATTGTTTTCAAGTAGGTCGGATTTGGGAGATACAAATCCCAACAACTGGCATCAGAGCAGCTAGACTAGATCTGAGCATTGGAAACAATGACAAGTGAGAACAGTATATAACATGGGATTGGAAGATTTGATGAGACAGATTATGCCTTCTGGAGAATGCAGATTGAAGATTATCTCTATGAAAAGAAGCTTCATGTTCCTTTGAGTGAGAAACCAGAGAAGATGGATGAAGCTGAATGGAAACTCCTTGATAGACAGATTTTGGGAGTTGACCGATTGACGCTAGCCAAGACAGTTGCTCACAATATAGCAAAGGAGAAGACCACCATATGTCTGATGAAAGCTCTTTCTGATATGTATGAGAAACCATCTGCTAACAACAAGGTACACTTAATGAAAAGACTCTTTTACTTAAGAATGGTTGATGGTACTTCTGTCACTACTCATTTGAATGAATTCAATACAATTGTGAATCAATTGCTATCTGTTGAGATTGATTTTGGGGATGAAGTTAGTGCCCTGATTTTGTTAGCATCTCTACCAAATAATTGAGAACCTATGAGGGCAGCAATTAATAATTCAGTTGGAAATGCTAAACTGAAATTTGTTGAAGTTAGAGATCGTATTCTTGCTGAAGAGGTTCATAAAATTGATTCTGGTGAAACATTCAAAGGTTCTGCTCTGAATGTAGAAAACATGGGTAGAGATAATGATAGAAATTTCAACCGAGGTAAGAGCAGGTCTATGTCAAGGAGCAGGAGGAGTCAGTCCAAGTCTGGACGGACATTTGAGTACTGGAATTGTGGTAAACAGGGTCATTTAAAGAGGAACTGAAAAGTACCGAAGAAAAATGGTGATGATAAAAATGATGCAGCCAACGTTGTTATAAAATCTGTCACTAATGCATTACTTCTGTCTGTTGATAGCCCGATAGATTCATGGGTTTTGGACTCAAGAGCGTTTTTCCACACCACTGCCCACAAAAAATTAATGGAGAATTATGTGGCTGGAAACTGTGGGAAAGTTTATCTCGCAGATGGTGATCCACTAGATATTGTTGGCATGGGAGACATCAAATTGAAGATGGCAAATGGTTCTGTTTGGAAGATTAATAAGGTGAAGACACATTCCAGGTTTAATGCACAATTTGATCTCTGTTACACAACTTGACGAAGAAGGTCACAATTTCAGTTGTGGAAATGGTGCGTGGAAGGTGACTAAAGGAGCAATAGTTGTTGCTCGAGGTCACAAAATTAGAACATTATACACGACTTCAACTTGCAGAGAATCAATTGCTGCTGTAGTTGATGAGTCGAAGAATAGTGAGCTGTGGCATTGCAGGTTGGGCCATATGAGCGAAAAAGGGATGAAATTCTTTTGAAGAATTGATAGATTCCAAAACTGAAGTCTGTTGAACATCAGTTATGTGAAACTTGCATTCTTGGAAAACAGAAACGAGTGAGTTTCTTAAAAATTGGGAAGGAGTTCAAGAAAGAAAGGCTAGAGTTGGAACACACTGATGTGTGGGGACCTGCACCTGTTTCTTCTATTAGCGGATCACAATACTACGTGACATTTATAGATGATTCGACAAGAAAGGTATGAGTATATTTTATGAAGCACACAAGTCTAAAGTATTTGCTATTTTCAAGAAATGGAAGGCTTTGGTTGAAAATGAAACAAATTAGAAAGTTAAGTGTTTGAGATCCGACAACGGAGGTGAATATATCAATTCAGATTTCAAAGAGTATTGTGTTGTGAATGGGATTAGTATGGTGAAGACTGTTCCCTGAACGCCTCAAGAGAATGTAGTAGATGAACGAATGAATCGAACATTGAACGAGCGTGCTAGAAGCATGAGATTGCATGCAGGGCTGCCTAAAACCTTCTGGGCAAAAGCTATCAATACTGCTGCCTATTTGATAAACAGGGGACCCTCTATTCCTCTTGAATTCAGAATTCCTGAAGAAGGCTAGAGCAATGAAAAGGTAAACCTTTCTTATTTGAAAGTGTTTGGTTGTTTATCATATGTTCATATTAATGAATGTGATAGGAGCAATCTTGATTCAAAGTCTAATAAATATTTTTTCATTGGTTATGGTGATATCGAGTTTGGTTATCGTTTTTGAGATAATCAAAATCGGAAGATCATTAGTAGCAGAAATGTTATCTTCAATGAACAGGTTCTTTACAAAGATTGTGTTGGAAAGACATCAGATGGTGATTCCAAGTTGGAAGAGATTGGTACAGTCGATTTGAGAGAATTTTCAGCTGAATATATACCGTTTGTCGAAGAAGAACAATGTGTTGTTGAAGATGAAATCATTGAGAACGTGGCCCCAGAGGTAAATCAGCAAACACCAGTTATACAGTTGAGAAGATCATCAAGGAATCGAAAACCAGTTGAGAGGTGGTCTCCATCTCTGAACTATATCTTGTTGACAGATAGAGGTGAACCTGAATGTTATGAGGAAACAATACAATCTGATGAATCGATTAAGTGGGAGTCTGTTATGAAAGATGAGATGAATTCTTTGATGTTGAATCAGACTTGGGATCTCACTGAGCTACCAAAGGGAAAAAAAGCACTTCACAACAAATGGATCTTCAGGATTAAAGAAGAACATGATAAAACCATGAGGTACAAGGCAAGGTTGGTTGTGAAGGATTTCAACAGAAAGAAGGTATTGACTACAATGAAATCTTCTCTCCAGTAGTTAAATTGATGACAATCAGAACTATTTTGAGTTTGGTTGTGAAAGAAGACCTTCATCTTCAACAAATGGATGTCAAAACTGCTTTTCTTCATGGTGATTTAGATGAAGAGATTTATATGCGACAACCAGAAGGATTTGAAATCAAAGGAAAAGATGAGCTTATGTGTAAGCTTCAGAAGAGTCTGTATGGTTTGAAACAGGCTCCAAGGCAATGGTACAAGAAGTTCGATAGCTTCATGAAAAGTAACAATTTTCTAAGGTGTGAAGCTGATCATTGTTGTTATATCAAGAGATTTGATAAATCATACATTATTCCGCTCCTCTACGTTGATGACATGTTGATTGCTGGAGCAAGCTTGTATGAGATTAACAAGCTCAAGAAAGAGTTGTCTGAAAAGTTTGCAATGAAGGATTTGGGTGCTGCTAAACAAATCCCTGGGATAAGAATTTTCAGGGATGAATAAGTTCTCAACCTTTCACAAGAAGAATATGTGAAGAAAGTTCTTAGCAGGTTTAACTTGTATGATGCAAAACCAGTTACTACCCCCTTAGCTAGTCACTTCAGACTATCTAAAGATCAGTTGCCTTCAACAGAGGAAGAGAAAAATTACATGGCCACTGTTTCGTATGCCTCTACCATTGGTTCTATTATGTATGCGATGGTTTGCACAAGACCAGACATAACACATGCAATGGGAGTTGTTAGCAGATTCATGAGCAACCCGGGTAGACAACATTGGGAAGAAGTAAAGTGGATACTATGATACTTAAGAGGAAGTACGGGTCTCACTTTGTGTTTTCGAAAGTCTAATATGGGTTTGGAAGGATATGTTGATGCTGACAATGGTGGTGATGTTGATAGTAGGAAGAGCACAACAAGGTACATTTATACTCTGGGAGGTACTGCAATCAGTTGGGTTTCAAAATTACAAGAGATTGTTTCTCTTTCTAGTTATGAGGCAGAGTATGTTGTTGTGACAGAAGCTGCTAAGGAAATGATGTGGTTACAACCCTTTTTGCGAGAATTGGGTCATGACTGCGAGGGAAGTGTGTTGCGATGCGACAGTTAGAGTGCCATTCATTTGGCAAAGAATCTTGTTTATCATGGCAGGACAAAGCATATAGAGGTTCGTTATCATTTCATCCGGTCAACTTTAGAAGATGGAGTATTAGCTCTTAAGAAGATTCCTGAGAGTGAGAATCCAACTGATATGTTGACGAAATCTGTGACAAATGAGAAACTAAAGTTGTGTGCAACTTCAGTTGGTCTTCTTCGTTAAGACATTGGATGGAAAGCCGCCACCGATCGAGAGATGATGAAGTTAGTCTCCAAGTGGGAGATTGTTGCGTTATGGAGCCTACACTTATAATAAACTCTACATTGTTAATTAGAGTTTATTGGGTTTTCTTTTTGATTTTTGGGTTTGGGCCTGACCAAAGTTATTTAGGTTTATTACTTGAATGTTTACCCTATAAATATGTGATTATTAAGGGTTTACATTGTTAAGACTGAATTCTAGAGAGATAAAGTGTGAGGCAAAAAACTCTGTATTCCTTCTTCTTCTTCATAGTAAATCTGGTGGTGGCTGAAGTGGATGTAGCTCAATTTGAGTGAACCACTATAAATCTGTGTGTTCTTGTGTTCTTCTTTCTTGTGTTTTTACAGATTGTTTTTAAGCAGGTCGAATTTGGGAGATACAAATCCCAACAGCGTCTACTCGCGCTTTTTCAGACTGCTGTTGAAACAATGCGTCTGCTCGCACTTCTTCATACTGCTGTTGAAGAGAGACGTTTGATCGCGCTTTTTGAGCTATACCTGTGCATTAGACATTTGCACAATTTAGTTTTATTCACTTATTAACACATAATTAAAACATTAAAACTATATCGTACTGATTAAACTTATTTTTATTCACCTAAGTTCATTTTAATCGATTAAAACATTTTTCTTATATAACTTAATTAATTAATTTTTCTTTTAATTATTTATTTTTATTTTTTTATATTTAACTTAATCTAACCAAGATCATATTATTGCATTATTGGATATCAAATTTTGCCTTGTACAATATTTATATATTACCAATATAATATTTGTATGAAATAAGTTAAATTCTAATATCAATATATTTATTTAACAATAATTTGTGATGAATTTTTAAAACATTTTTATGATAAATTTATTTAATATAAAATATGAAAAACAAAAAAATAAGATAAAATAAAATTTTCATGGGTCATCCATCATATGAGTTGAACTTGGAATAAAGGAAGATTGATTTGACATTAATTTTTGTTTTAGTTACATTTTAATGTGAAAATCATAATCTTATTTTAACACAAATCATGGTTATATATATATATATATATATATATATATATATATATAAAATGTATGATAAATGAGCAATTATACTACTACCATATATATATAAAAGTGTCGTACTATCATTATAATGATATGTATTGATAATTTTAATAAAATTAAAGAAGATGGTGTCTATATTTTTCATATTCATATAAATAAAAAATTTGAGTTATTTGATAACAATAATTCTAAAATTTATTTGAGTAAGTATCATATTCATCTTTATTTAATTTAACTGTGTTCCTCTAACCACTTTAAATATTTTACATTGGTTCATTAAGAGTTTATTTTGACAAAAGTTGGTGCATCATCACTTTTATAACTAACTTTATTTTCTACATCACATTCGTAGTTGGGGAAGAATTGGATTTCTAGAATCTACATCTATCTAGGCTATAATTCAAATTTTCTTTAAGAGAAATTTAAGAAATATAAACAATACATCATAAAATCCGTCAAACTCCTTCAACCACTTTAGATATCTTTTTTTCCATATATTTCCTCGATTTATTAAGAATTTCTTTAAAAAAAATCATGTATGATCATCTCTTCACTACAGACTCAATATCGTAAATGACAATCACAAAATATATTTATTTATTTTCAACAAAGTTCTTGATGTTCTTTCATCAATCCAAGAATTAAATTTCCTCTACACTCTCCTCTATCATTTTCTACATCACAATCACAACTACCAAAATATCCAATTTGTATAAAAAAAACTACATCTAACTAATGTTACAATCCAAAATTTTCTTCAAGGAGAAATTTTAGGAAACAAAAACAATACTTTATAAGAACTCAAACTCCTCCAACTATTTGGATATCTTTCTCTCACTTTCATCAGTTCATAGTTCATGAATAATTTCTTAAAAAAAAAATATTGCTTCAACACCTTCACAACATATTCAATATACTACATCACAATTACATTATATTTCAGCAATTTTAACTTCCTTCTTGATTTTTTTCGAACTATCCAATAATAAGATTTATTGAAAATTTTTAGTTAAATTCGCATCTAGTTAGTGCTACAAATCTTCTTCAATACCTTAGATCCAAAAACTCCTCCAACTTTTTTACACACTCTTCCATCATTTCATCCTCCCCAATATCATCTCCACCAAAAGGTTGTGTACTAGTTGTCAATCGCTAACTCGAGCTCCTTCCCGATAACTTTTGTCTGCTCTTTTAGCTTATTACGTGCCTCAACAATATGATAATCTGTTAAAATCTTTTTGCTTAGTTAATTCATTAACTTCTCCAAAAGTCACATGTACTAAGGGCTTTCGATCTCTTTATTTCCTCTCGTGCAACAAATATTTACTTAACTCATTAATAGCAAAAACAAAATTTGGAACTAGTTTAATATATATCATAGGATAAAGACTATTTGAACGACTCATATCATTAGCAAAGACCTGAACTAACTCCGAGAAAGCGATGTGCATAGATTAGCCGAGTAGGAATGCAACTCAAGACATGATAGTTTGCAATGACCTTCCAAATTTTCAACTACTATTACATAATAATAATAATACTCCGAAGTCACGAAGATAAGCAATTTTAAAATGAGATAAATTTAATTTGTTAAACTTGTTAATTCATTTTGTTGTAATTAATTAGACTTGCATGTTTGTATTATTTTTGATTTTCCGAATATTTGCTTATTCTATATGGTAGAATAAAGCAAAGAAACTGTTAAGAATTGAGAAAAAAATTAAAATAATATTTAAAAACTTTTGAACATTGTGCTGAAAGATGTCGTTTAAACAGAAAAACGTTAAACCAACAAGATAAGCAATGATTTAAACTATGCATTCAATCTAATCACACTTTTATTTTATTTTATTTTTAATATTCATATTTTTTTTTTAAAATCAGTTTAATATAGTTTAAAAGATTGATTATAAAAATAAATTTTATTTTTAGTTAACCATTTGATATATTTGATCTAGATACTTGGCTAATAGGTAATTTTTTATTATTTATATTCTAACTAAAAAAAATTCAAATGGGTGAATTTATCATGTCGTCAGTCAAGCTCTAATGATCAATTACAAAACATGAGTATAATATATAAACATAAGAATGTTTAATTTTTAAAATTTTAAAGTGTCTGGATTGTCAGGTCGAAAGTATTGGTTAATTTAGATATATATATATATATATATATATATATATATATATATATAAAAGTAAATGAATACTTTGATCAGAATGTAGATTGACCCGCTCATAAACTTACAACAGTTATGTATATTTCGAACTTGCAAACTAACAAAAACAAGTACAACCATTTAACTAAGTGTGATTGAGATGTGATTTGCCGATAGATAATAGGCCGGTAACAATTGAAAGTGGTTAAAAAATATAAATCAAATATTTGATTGACCAAAGTATGAGGTCACGATGCTATATATTAAAAAAATATGAATAAGATATTTGATAGACTAAAATGAAAGTGTAAGATCACGAGATAAGATATTAATTAGAAAAAAAAAATATGATGAGATATGCGAGAAAAATGAGTTGTTTTACCGAAGTGAATAAAATGTTAAATGAAAGTGTTCTATTATTTATTTTAATATATTATTCGTGATTTATTAAGATTTAAACATTGAATACATATTATTAAAATTTCTTTTTAAATTTTTTTTGTTTATATTTTTATTCGTGTAGATCGTAAATTTTCCTAATAATTCGATAATATATCCCATGGTCAAGATTTTCTTGTTTTATAATGTGGATCACTGGTGTTACAAAATATTATGTTCACTCAATTATTAAGTAGGTATTTGTTTAAATAATATCAACTAGTGTTTCTCTCTAAAGACTTGTCAGATTAATAATTTATATGATTTTCCTTTATAAAAAAAAAAAAGTATTCTCATTAATGTATAGACGGTTAATTAGGCAAGATATATTAGATTATTACATATTATTATAAATATTAATCTGGTAACAAATTAATTAACATAATTTAGGTGAAAGAGGTCTTAATTAGTGGGAGTGAAAGTCATAATTTCGATGAATTATATTAACTTTTAGCCGAAGAACACTATATTAATACATTTTGTTATTCTAATTTTCTAGAAATTGTTCCAAATGTTATTACACATATAGTTAATGATATTTTGATGAAGTACCTTTTGTTTTATCATCTCACAATGTATTAATCTCAATCAATGAGAAATATCAACATATTTGACAAGTGTGAAAAATAATGTGCAAAACATGGATGAAATAGTTAACTAATTAACTCATCCATCAAATCATATAACCAATTCAATTATAAAAAATTATTAGTCGTTATCACGACGCATTCGGTGGTGGGTGAGCTAAAAAAAATTAGGGTGGGATTAAATAAATAACGAGAAAGTTTTAAATAAAACGAGTGAATCAATGTAAGTTTTATAATTTTTTTAATAATTAAATAAATAAAATAGTGAATTCTATTGAAAAACTATGAGAAATGTAAAATTTTCACCGTAAAAAAAAAATTCGGAGTGGTTTCAGCCCATCCGAACCCTTACATAGATCCATCCCTGAACGCATCTCAAAGTTTTCACAAAAGAAATGAGTCGATTCAAATTTGTTTTATCTCGCAACTAAAATAATTGCACTAAACAATTTCTTAAGATTTTTTAATTCAACCTAATTTATTTGGTCTAATATAAATATTCGAATACATACAAATATGCTAGCCGTCAACCTGAGTTTAGACTAATATAAGAATTTAAACAATATTTTGAAAGAAAATTTAGTGGCTAGGAAATTAAATGTTTAAGTTGACTATGAATTGACTAAATGACAAATATTGACTAATTGAAAGAACCTAAAATATTTTTTTTATTATTAATCTTAAAATTGCTTTAAGAAAATTTAAACATTTAAAAATATATAGACGTGTAGCGTTTGGTAAGCGATATTAGTTATATAAGTATAAGTTGTAAGGGGTATAAATTGTAAGGAGGTATTAAGATGTCTAAATTATATAGGTTATTAGTGTTTGGTTGAGAAAATAAAATATGTATAAATTAAATAGGTTTTATTATTTTGTGTTTGGTTGGTGGTATAAAAAAATAGTAAAAAATGTAAAAGACTATTTTACCCTTATTTATATAAATTATTTTTATTTATTATTTCAATATTTATCTTATAGATAGTTTTAATGATTAACTATATTAAAATTAATAAAAATAATATTTAATTATCATATAAATTCATTGTAAAAATAAATAATACTATTATACAGTATATATTATTTTATATATAATTTCATATAATTTAATTTATATAGTTATATAAATAAAATTTATATATTATTTAATATTTAATAATTATATTTAAAAATTTTGTATCATTATAGATATTTGTATATTTAAATAATATTGAAATTATAATGGTATAATTGTTTATTTATTAATATTATTATTTAAATTAGATAATTAAATATAGTTAAATATAAATTAATTTAGTTATAGTTTATTATTATTATTATATTTTAAATATAATACCACAAAAAATCTGAATAGTTTTATAAAATTAAAGAATAAAAGAGTAATATAAATTTTTATACCTTCTTGTACATGGTGATAGTAGGTATTATTTTATACCCATTTCAAAGTATAAATTATACTTAAATAATACTATTCATATAAATATTAATTCACCAAACAACTCCTATAATTTACTATAGGGTGTTATACCCCATAACAAACATAGCCGTATAGTATAATGTAAGATCTAATGTTATTTAATCTTTTAATATATTCATAATTAAATTATATTTTAAAATATTATTTCATAAAATTAACACTTTAATAAAATATTAAATAATATAATTTTAAAATAAATAAATAAAAAATTCTAAAACTTTCGAATAGGACCCATGACCCTATTTGAAAGTTTCAGGATTACTTAAAATTACTCCAAATTTTTATGTATAACTAAACAAAAAATAATAAAATAATCAATTATTTAATTTGTAACTCTTATGTCCTAATATAAATATAAATATTAATTTATTTTATAATTATATATATATATATTTAAGAGTAATGATAAATAGTAAAAATTTGGTTTCATTAAGTTGAGAGGATGTGTTAACATTATTGCTTGTGTTGACTTTGACTAAGTTCGAATCGAGCTCGAGTGGATTCGTTTAATATTCGAGTCGAGCTGCAGCTAATATAATAATTGCTCGATAACTTTTCGAGTTTTTTCAAGCCTAATAATAAATTTTTATTATTATAATATTAAAACCTAAAACTTAAAATAAATATTTTTTCTTCACAAATATTTAAAAATTTTAATTTTAGTTCAAAATTTTCGAATCAAGCCGAACTTGTAGGTAAATAGTCGAGTCGAGCTCAAATTTACAAACTTGTTCGAGATTTAGTTCGAGTCAAGTTAAAATATACTTAATCGAGTCGAGCTCAAGCTGTGACTTGAGTTCGACATTCCTGGTTAGCAATATATCTCTACTATTAGATTTCAAGTCCACTAACGTGTTTTTACGTCTTCACGACACTTCTAACATAAAATCTCGTTTTATAATTACTCTTAAATATATATAATTATAAAAAAAAACCAATTGGAAAAATGAAAAAGCACGTGCAAAAAAACAAAATTGTTAAAGAAGAAAGGTAAAAAGTAATAAATTATTTAATTACTAATAGTTAGAATATTGCATAAATATGGACGAATAGTCAAATGAGGTATAAACTCACGCCGTCGTCTTCACCTTCATTATTTCTCTCTCTTCTGAACTCAAAATCTCGAATTCAGACTTGAGAAACAATCTTCTATAATCTACTTAGATGATTGATTAATGGCGATATCAAGAGGAATTTCAGGTCCTTCTTTGAGCAGAAACGTTCCTGCCACTAGATTGAATCTTGAAGGCCAGATCTACGAAGATGCAGATGATGACGATGCTGCTGCTGCTGCTGCTAACGGTTCCTCTTTCTCAGAAGACTGCGATGCAACTCTCAGGTTTATTACTCAGATGCTTATGGATGAAGAGGATTTGGTAAACAAACCTTGTATGTTCACCGATATTCTCGCTCTTCAAGCCACCGAGAAATCTTTCTACAAAGCGCTTGTTTCATCTCATGAAGACAATACTTCCAGTGATTCTGGCTCTGCTTCCACGGTTACGAATCAATCCAAACCATCCGATTTGGTTCTGGATGAGAAGAATTTGCATGATTATGTCTTGCAAACGGTTTTTAGGAATTTCTCATCTGCTAACACTATTTCTCCCGCTCGCGACGATGATTCGCCAACTGGATCGTGGAACAGGAGGAGGAGGAGAAGAAAATCGCATGAAGTAGACGACGATGATGATGATGATGGTAATGATAGTGAAATCGCTGGCCCGAGTAACAAGCAATTGGCGATGTATCTAGATGAATCGGATGACGAATTGCAGGAGGCATACGATAAGGCTTTGTTATGTCCGATCTTAAACCCTCACCTCCATCAAAACTGTGATAAGACTGTTCAGATTTGTCGGTCTGGGATCAAATCGTTGAACAGGTCAAAGTCACGCGGGAAGAAGACTGGTGGAAAAGGAGAAACGGTAGACCTGAGTACTCTTCTTGTTAATTGTGCTCAATCAGCTGCTAGCTTCGATCTACGTAACGCGTATGAGATCCTAAAACAGATAAGAAATCATTCATCTCCTTATGGTAACGGTACACAAAGAATGGCTCATTTCTTCGCGAATGCTCTTGAAGCTCGTTTGGCCGGCACAGGAACTACTTCATACGCAGCTTTCATCAGGAAAAGGATTTCCGCCGCAGATGTATTGAGAGGTTATCAGCTTTATGTAACCGCATCCCCTTTCAACAAGGCATCGAATTCGTACGCGAATAAATCGATAATGAAGTTAGTAGGTAATGCGGATAGCCTTCACATAATCGATTTCGGTATCCTCTATGGTTTCCAATGGCCTTGTCTGATTCAAAACCTCTCTTTCAGACCCGGAGGTCCACCCAAGATACACATCACCGGAATTGACTTCCCTCAGCCGGGTCTCAGGCCAGCGGAGAGGATCGAAGAGACTGGACGTAGACTGGCAACTTACTGTAAGAGATTCAAAGTCCCATTCAAATTCACTTCTATAGCTAAGAAATGGGACGAGATTGAAGCTGGAGATCTCCTCCACGTCAAGAAGAAGCCAGGGGAGTTGTTGATAGTGAACTCGATGAATCGTCTGAGGAATCTTCTCGACGAGACTGTAATCCTTGACAGCCCTCGAGACGCGTTGCTGAAAGTGATAAGGAAGTTAAACCCTGATCTGTTTATCCATGGAGAGATGATAGGAATGTACAGTGCTCCCTTCTTTGTGACTAGATTCAGGGAGGCGATTTTCCATTTCTCGTCGTGGTTTGACATGTTCGATACAGTTGTTGTTGGAAGAGAGAACAGGGGAAGAATGTTGTTCGAAGAGGAGATTATGGGGAGAGACATCATGAATGTAGTGGCTTGTGAGGGTTTTGAGAGAATTGAGAGGCCAGAGACATATAAACAATGGCAAGTCAGGATTCATAGGGCTGGATTCAGGCAGCAGGATTTGAACTGGGATGTCGTGGAGGAGACTGCGGCTAATGTTAAACGGAATTATCATAAGGAATTCACAGTGGATACAGATGGGAAGTGGATGATTCAGGGATGGAAAGGAAGAATCATCTATTGTGTCTCTTGTTGGAAGCCAGCAGAAGAAGAAGATGCTCATCAACAACTTCGATACAACTAGTACTATCGCATCGTGGAGACTCATAATTCAGTGATAAAGGACACAAAAACGCGTATCTTGACGTCGGTCATGGGTAAAATAAATACTACCTACTTGTTATTTGTCTACTGTGTTTATATTTTATTATAAATACTTATTAGTCCAAACACTCCGTAGTGTTTGAGGGCATAATTTATGTTATTAAGATTATGAGTTCGAGTTTTCACAACCGGATCACTTAGAGAAAAAAGGTTCAAAAACCGAACCAATAACATGAGCCTGTGTTCAATTGCTTCTCCTAATAGCTGTTCAAGTTTTCATTGCTTGTGGCTTTGTTAGGGTTGGCAATTAAATAGTGTAAATAAATGTGTTTTGGTGCCAAAGTTAATTGGCTAATTGTTTAATGGAATTTCCATTATAGTATAAACCTAATTATAATTCAATGTTTATCACTTTCCACTGTAGTTCTATGTTGAAAGTCATTGATTTCATGTGCCCATTTATTGGAGCCATTATTTGTGTTTTACAAAACAGTATTAATTACTGCTGTTATTGTAAATAAAGTAAGCCCATAAATGTATGGATACGAATTAATAACTTACCAACTAATTATAAATAAAGTAAGCCCACAAATGTAGCGGTTAGGGTTTACAAATAAGAAGGATCGAGATAATACATTCCAACTAATTATGGTACCATGCTTTTATACTTTCTCTACTAATAATATTTTAATCTAACTATAACCATCATATGTCCCTCCATTTATTATTCTTGGACAGATTGTCAGCTTCTTCCACTTTGATTTATATATATATAGATATAACATTTCATATATAATTTAAATATCTCTTATCATAATTTAAAAAATCTCTTTATCTATTTTTAATATATAATAATATATTAAGTTTCTGGGTTCGAACCCGTCGGCCGACAAATTCTGCGTCTGGTTAAATGATTAAGTGTGTTTGCGGGCTACATACTTAATCCGTTGTCCCATTTTAGCGGCAAAAAGAGGTGGATATCAACCCTAAGTTCTGGGTTCGAGCCCGTCAGGCGGCAAGTTCTGCGCCTGGTTAAATGATTAAGTGTGTTTGCGGGCTACAAACTTAATCCTTTGTCCCATTTTTTATCCCCTCTTCTAGCCTAGTGGCAACAAGAGGTGGATATCCCCAGGCCTCCATGAGGTCCTGGGTTCAAGCCCGTCAGGCGCAAGTTCTGCGCCTGGTTAATTGGTTAAGTATGTTTGCGGGCTATGTACTTAACCCGCGGGGATTAGTTGCACTCCATAGGAGTAGCGGAACCCAGCGTTCTAAAAAAAAAAATAAAATTATATAATATAAATTTATTAAAAAAATAATTTATCTCCTCATTTTTTCCAATATATATTTAAAAAATATTCTAATTCCTCTTAACTATATATATATATATATATATATATGGAATTCTCTCACCAAATTCTCTCATCTAATCATTTATATATATATAAAATCTCTCACAATAATTAAAAAAGATTCTGCTCTCATTTATTTCTGAATAGGTAATATTTATATATTATAAATATATATATATATATTTATATTTAAATTTACTCTCTTCGTATTTATATACGTATAAAAAATCCATATATAATAAAATATATATTTTTATTAGTAGTTATATATAAAAAATTAATTCGATAATATATAAAATCAAAATTAAATAATATAAATATCAATTTGCATAAATAATTTAAAAAATTAAAAAATAAAAAGATTAAAAGTCAACTCATTCAATAAAGTTATATATATATATAAAAGGAATGATAAAGGGATGATGTGTCAACAAAAAAGTAAAAGTAAGGAGAGAAAAGAGAAAAAAAAGTTATTATATTTTCAACTAATTAGATTACGTCCATTTTCACATTAATTTTCTCTCTCAAATTCCTCTCCAAAATTATTTCTTTTATATATATATATATGACATCATAATGATAAAGAATATTTTTTGAATTTTTTTAATATGTAATATAAATATATATTTTTTATTTTCTCATAATTATATATATATAATAAAATTATATATATATATGACATCATAATGATAAAGAATATTTTTTGAATTTTTTTTTAATATGTAATATAAATATATATTTTTTATTTTCTCATAATTATATATATATAATAAAATTATACTATAAATATAAATATATATTTCTTCTCAATATTTTAATGAACTGGTTTGAAAACACTTAGATAAAGAGCTTATAAATTTCTTTCACCACTTGAACTAACTTCGTAAGTTATAATAATTAAAATTTTAATAAAAAATATCCAACAATCTTGTAATTTTTTGATGTTGATTCCAAAGATTCGTAACAATAGGTGATTAAATAAAAATGTCGAACAAAACAATGATCATATGGTGTCAGATTTTTTTTACCAAATACTATGAGCTGCACTAAAAATTGTTTTTCACCAGGGTTGGTAAACAACGTCGAAAAATGTTAAGCCGAGTGATACATCTGCATATATATATATATGGTAAAAAAGTGAAAATTCATATAAATAATAGGGGAATATGTAAGAGAGTTTTTAACCGAAAGATATGTTTCAATAGATCTTTATTGAAAAAAGAAAAAATAACTTGAGATTTAGTAACTTTATCTCTTTTGTTGTTAGGAATGGGATGAATATAGACTCGATAAATTATCACCAAGACAATCAGAATGTATGAGTAACAAATGACTCACCAACACTAAAAATATTATTTAGATGATAAAATTTCAGGATGAAAAATTTTATATGACTAAACAAAATATTGTATCAAACTAACACAATACCAGCTCAATTGTAAATTGTAAAAAAAAAACACATTGTAGAGGTTAATAAGAAAATGATTTTTCAACTTTCTCTTAAGAGATTTTTTTAGAAAGAGAAGAGCATGAATTAAATAAAATTACTATTTTTGGATAAATTATAGAAATTCATATTTGGATGGTTATATATCAGTCCGGATTTTCTGTGGCGAAATACCCATGTGCCCTTATTGCGTCTTTCAATAAGACACCATTTTGCTAAATTTTAATTGAGTTAGTTTTTATTTTTAAATTCGAAATAAAATTTGACCCGTTCTGTTTGTAACCTAAATGTTTTATTGCTCTATCACTTCATTTTTTATAATCGTTTCACATCAGTATCAATTATGATCTTTTTAAATTTCTGTATTTTATTACGATTACGATTCCTCTATAGACGATTCACAATTCTTTGTCGGAAACTTATTACACGAATTTTTGCTAGAAACAAGCTCTGTAGCTCGTGAAAATGGCACGTTTTGAAAATTATTTGCACGAAACGAAATGTTATATTTTGTTTGAGAACTAACAAGGTTCTATTTTATTAATATTCAGGTAACAAACAGCGATAACAAAAACGATAATGATGAGAAATAATGTATTTCATTAATATTGTGTTTCTAGTATATCAAGTTGACAATGATGACGGTTGTAAATTGGTTCTATTTCTAGTGTATTTCATGTGAAGCGCTTCACATGAGAGTGTTACATCAGTTCTCGTATGAAAACATGCTTCACCTGAGAGCGTACACCATCCATTATCCGTTCCTTCACAAAATACAAGATCCGTAATTAGCTGTTCTTTAGTTAAAACTTATCAAGTTTGGTGAAGAGGGCTTTGTCAAATACGGGGATCGAAGGACTACCAGAAGTTTGTTAATGCAAATATTCGTTTTATGAAAAACGATTTACTGTGTATTTTGCGATGTTCAAAGAAAATTTGAGACAACATAGATAACAAAGTCAATTTTGAAATTATTGTCTGCACTTTTGTTGTCTATTATTGTATGTGGCATCGCATTTATTTTAGGACCTCCCTTGTTTTGATGGAGAACTCATCTTCCCCTTCAAATCATCAAGAAATCATTATATACAGGGTCTTTTAAGTCGTTCACTATGGACTCAACTATTTCGGTTTCCCTTCTAAGGATGTTCAGCACATACTGAACAAGCTCTTCCTTTTCAACGAAAGTTGATGTACGCTATCAAGTGAAGTGCACCTCTAATGAAAAACTAGAAATATAATATATTAATGAAATACATTGCCTCCCATCATTATTGTTATTGTTGTTGTTTGTTTCATGTATATTAACAAAATAAAACATTACTAGTTCTCCAAACAAAACATGACAATTTATTTCGTGCAAATAATGTTAGCGTACCATTTTCGTGAGCTACGGAGCTCGTTTCCGACAAAGATTCGTAAAATTTCGCAAACTACAGAGCTTGTTTCCGATAGAGATTTGTGAAATAAGTTTCTGACAAAGATTCGTGAAATAAGTTTCCGACAAAGAATTGTGAATTGTCTAGAGAGAAATCATAATTGTAATAAAATAATAAATTTGGAAAGATCAGAACTAATGTGAAACAATTATGGCAGACAAAGTGATAGTGGGAAAACATTTGGGACTAAAACAGGATGGGTCGGACTTTATTTCGAATTTCTTTTTATTTTTAACCTGACTTAATTTATTTAATAAAAAATTCATAAGCATTTTTTATTGGTTGCAACAAAGATACATGAGTCTAATTTTAATAAATTTTATGTTTTTTTTAATATTATATATATATATATATATATATATATATATATATATATATATATATATATATATATATATATATATAAATGTTCTAATTTAAAACTAGGTCTATTAAATAATAATTATATTGGCATAATATTTGTTTAATTATTTTTATTATATTATTAATTTATCTTATTATTTAAACTCAATTGTAAAAATAATATATATATATATAATAAGATAAATTAATAATATAATAAAAATAATTAAACAAATATATATATATATATATATGAGATAATTGTTAATTTATATAAACGAATATAATTTTTAATATAGTTTGACATAATTTTTGTTATGAGAAATGATTTGAGCAACGAAGTTATAACGAAAGCAATACCACGAACTCGACGTGGCCTGTGCCTGCCACGTTGCCCATTTAATTTATTTTTTCTCCCGTCCATTTTTATTCTTTTTTTTTCTTGCCTCTACTTCAACTTCTTCTTTAGCTTTTTCTTCGGCTACTTCGGTGATTTCAGTGATTTTCATATTCTTCGGCAATTTCTTCCTTCTTTCGCGTCTCTTCTTCAACTTACAAGTTTGAAAATGGTAAGTTTTCAAGTTTTTTGAGCATGATTTGAGTAACCCTAACATGACACTAACCTTATGTTTCTATTGTCTTTTCGTTTTCTTTTATTTTTCAAGAGAATGAAAATTTTTCAACTGTATCCAAGTCTGTCGAAAATACTTAAAGGTAAGTTCTCGAACATGGTCTGCTTTAGTTAGATTTATCTCAAACATGGTCTGCTACTAATTTAGATTTATCCTGAACATTGTCAGCTTTTAGTTAGATTTAGTACAAAAAATAAAAATTTTCAGTTCGGTTGCATTCCATAATAAAAATGTCCAAATGGCCATGTTCGAGACATTTTGTAGTTCAAATAAAACTTGAATTCCAGTTTTGTTGCATTCGAACATTAAAAATATTCTGAATATGGTCATTTTCAGGATATTTTAATGTTTAAATAAAACTTGAATTTTCAGCACTTTTGTATTTGTTAAGCGCGGTTCATTTATCTGTTTTTTTTGTAAACTATATAAAAGGAACTACCGGCCCTCGACAACAGAATTGTCACTACTGGCCACAACATATACAACTGAAAATCAAGGGTGTGTAGCTCCCTTTCCAAAAAGACCAAAATTTTGTCACAACATATTTTTGACTAAGACTCGTCAATGAGACTTTACAATCTAGTTCAACAATTATCGTATGAACAAAAAGAGGTCGTGAAGGTCATAGGCTTCTAATGACTTTTGTCACTTGACCTTTCAAAATGTTTGGATGAACTCTCTCGACACCTTGTTAGGTCATTCAAATGTATTAGGTATGCAATCATTCTACGGAATGGCGAGAAAGTCAAAATAGATGAAGAGGATGTTCAGTGTGTACTGAACATCCTTAGAGGGGAGATTGAAATTATCGAGTCAATTGGAAACGAGACAATGTATCCTGAATATGATGATAAGTTGAGGGAGTGGAGGAGACGATGGAGAATCATACAAAATAACGGTGATCCTAAAACAAACGAAATGGCATAGAAGATTTTAAAGAAATGTGCAGCTAACAATAATTTTAAGATAGACTTTGTAGTCTATGTTGTCAACAGTTTTCTCTAGACCTCACAGAATCAACAATGCATGTATATAGTTAATCTCAAAACTTACCTTCCAAAGCATCATTAATTTTTATAGACTTCTCTTACCTAATTTTTATACATGCAGGTTTAAAATCTTAAAATCTATAATTGATGTTAACAATATCCGAAAGTTGAATTTGTACCAATTCACAATTAATGGATTTGTGATGCCTGCAAGAAGTGAAAGATAAATGAAAAAAGTCATTTCCATGGACTGCAAACATTTCTCATGATAAGTAATCTTTGTCAAATATCAGTATTTTAATTCGGTGGTTTATTCAAATGTAAATGTAAATACTCTAATATATTGAATATATATATGGTTTCAGTTGTGCTACATGGATAGGGTTGCAGATCATGAACTCCAACTATCATATGAACAACTATTTCCGATATTGTCATGTTGAAATGATAGTAAGCTGAAGAGTATGATGAAAAATAAATTGAGACGAGGAGGATTCAAATTTGGAAGGATCTTGGACGCCTTCCACTTCCAAGCACCCACCAGGATAAGCCTAAGACAGTGGTATATGAGGTGACATATTAGGTGGTTGATGAGGTGGCACCTCAGATTGCAGAGTATGAGCCTCAATTATTATAGCATGATGTGGATGGTCAAGGACAGTGGGAGCCTGAGAAAGAGTAGCCCACGCTAGTGTTAACCTCCTCTATTGTTATAGCTGTATTAATGACTATTAATATATCTACACAGAATATGACAAAAGCCACAAGAATATTGGCAGATGTAGCAACATCAACATAACAACAGAAAATGAACACATGTGTATATTTGATACCTCGATCCATGTGTTATACGAGGCAATGGACACAAATGAATTTCCCAAGGATTCCCTCCACAAAGACACCCCTTACAAAAATCACAAAGCTTCGAGTTGAAACACCAGCCGAAGTGCTGGTTGGTATACAATCTTAACCCGTAGAGGAGGTTTGAGTTGAAACACCACCTAAAGTGGTGGTTAACATACAATCTCAACCCAAAGAGGAGGTTCAAGTTGAAACGCCACCCGAAGTGTGGTTGGCATACAATCTCAACCCGTAGAGGAGGTTCGTGTTGAAACACTACCCAAAATTATGGTTGACATACAATCTCAACCCGTCGAGGAGGTTCGAGTAGAAAAACCTCTACAAATGGTATTTAGTGAAGTGGAGAATATAGATGAATTTGAAAGAGGCCCAGTCAAAATACATCCTAAGAGGAAGATTAAAAATCTTCCGATGACTCTTTGCTCTCCATACATGACAACAACTTCAAAGAAATATACATATACTTCAAAAAGACTAGAATAAGTGACAATGATAAAGTCATTGTGGAGTTAATTTTTGCACTTAATTTGGAACTAAGGTAACATCTTTAGAACTCTTCATAGTCATTATAATTTTTCTTAACTCTTATTAGGATGTGTTTTCTTTTTTTTTTGTAGGAAAGTTTTATTTTGGAGCGAGCAAACCACGCTGACTAGAGACTATATGGTTTCAATGAAAACTGAATGTTATCTGGACTGTGGAATAATCGATGTATGCGCCCATATTATGAATTGGAAGAATAATAGACAACCTAAACACGACATCCGTAGATTTTGCTTCTCTATAGTGTCATATGTAAGCTGTTTTTTTTTTATCTAATGGCCTTATGAGGCACTATTTATTATCTTTATTTTTTTAATGTGATGTTCATTTGCAGATGGCACATTATTTTGAAGATATTTTTCCGACACACTTTAAAGATAAATGAAATTATTTAATATATCATCTGAAGACTTAAAGACGACTGACAATGTAAGTAACCTCTCAAATATTTTATTTCTGGCTATCTAACCATATGACATCTTAAAATGAGACTTTTCAGATCTTCTTCCCTATTATAGAGAGTAACTATTTATATATTTTTTGCATCAATATGCCAAAAAAAGAAATCCAAATGATTGACAACCTTCCATTTCCAGAAGGTACAAATTGGGAGTGGAAAGGTACAAATTGGGAGGACAAATATTTCACATCTTAGGCATTGGTAATAAGCTGAACTTCTCTAAAAGTGTTTATATTTCACATCTATATTTATATTTTTTGCCTTGGTAAAACATAAACTTGTCTTTGTGGATTTCATGAAAAGTGTTGACTCAGCGATCGCCGCTTCAATAGCTCAATTCACGTTCAGGATTTTGACATTTTCTTGGTAAGAACTAGATAATAAAACCGATTGTGGAATCTACTATATGAGGCATCTGAAGACTTATATAGGAAATGAAGTAAAATGGGCTTGTAAATTGTCAAAAAAAATTGTAAATTATATAGTTTTAACATTTTGATTATTTAAGAATTCTCTGTACTAACCTTCTGAGATTTGTTTTTTGAAGGTCAAGGAAATAATTGAGGCGTTAAAAATAAAATACAGTGTGGTGGTCTTGATTTCAGATCTAAACATGATTAGAAAGGAATTCCCTCAAATATTTGGTCCTATATTGAAAGTGCTCAAAAAATAAGAGAAAAATGTATAAATGAACATTTGATAAAATTGTAACATTATACACAAACAAATGGTAACATTATACACAATTGTAACATTATACACAACTATAACATTATACAAAATTTTATAGATGAACATTTAACTCAATTTGGATTTTTTTTATGAAATGTAGATTGAAAAATAAGTTTATTTGAATATAAAAATGTTCGAGAATTTTTAATGGAATGTAGACTGAAAAATAAGTTTATTTGAATATTTTTGTCCCGAACACAACCGTGTTCAGGACATTTTAATGGAATATAGACTAAAAAATAAGTTTATTTGAATATTTTTGTCTTGAACATGGCCATGTTCGAGACATTTTAATAGAATGTAGACTGAAAAATAAGTTTGTTTGAACATTTTTATCCAGAATATGGCAATGTTCGGGACATTTAATAGAATGTAGACTGAAATATAAGTTTATTTGAACATTTTATCCTGAACATTGTTCAGGACATTTTTAATAGAATCCTATTTGTAAGGTTTTTTTTATTAATAATCAACACGAACATAAAAAAATCAAGTTTTTTAAATAAGTTTATTTGAACATAAAAAGTCTCGAACATACTAAAATCAAGTTTTATTTAATAATTCTATTATCTTATGAAAGTTTGAGTTATAACATGTTTACAAAATCAGCATCCTTAATCTTTTGTGTTGTCAATGAGGTAGTGGGCATTCACGTCTGTTTGTGCATTCGTTGTTGACCCTACATACGAAAGTTGCGATGATAGTAGAAACGTGAATGAAGTGTTAGGCATACTCAAACTTTCATTTCAGGGTTGTGGAGTTGATGTCGGAATTAAAGTTGTAGGCTGAAACAAAAAACAATTACAAAACTTTTATTAAACATAAAATGGTAAATAATTAAGATAAAGAATAATGTAGTCAAACTTTCTTTCAAGATCTCGACTTGGTGGTCAACTTCCTTACAATTTTCTCAATGAAAGATTGTTTCCTCTTAGTTGGTGGTTGACCTCGAGCTCTTACTTTCACAGAAGAGTGTATCAAAACTCATGTTGATGGAGATACTTATGCGCCTTTGTCTGAAAATACTTATGTATCTTTGTTTCCATGACATAGACATAAATTGTTCTTTGATGATTTTAAGTCGTTGAGAAAAACAAGAACAATTTTCTTCAGATTTTGCTCTAAGGTGTTGAACCTCTTGCATTAATGGGGGTAGATTGTTGCAATTTTCCCCCTTCTACATACATATTTGAATCGTAAATGTTGGTGATAGTTTGATACTCATGCTTAATATTTTTACGGCACCGGTCCATGAAAAAGACATTAATATCTCATTCACCTTCATTTTTCTCAACACAGTCATGATATGCCTACACAAAATACCTCTAAACTCACATTCGACATTGATATTTAACATTGTAGCCCAATTCGGTATAGTGCTATTGGTAAGAAATATCTCTTAAATATTTTCCATTACCTCTCCCCCCCCCAAAAAAAAAAAAATGGTCTCTTCAACTTCAAATATAAAAGTTGTCATTTTCTCTTTCAATACAAAGATATTGTAGAACATCAGCACTCTAACTTCTTGTTGGAACAAATTAAATATATCTTGAGTGTAGAAGCTTTGAAATTGTCTTTCAATAACATAAACACTAACAAGTGGTATGAGAGTACTAACGATTGAAAATCCAGTTTCTTTTCTTTCTCAATATTCTTCAACAAAATTTTATCATATTGCCCACGAATTATTTAGAAGATGTTTTGGAGTGAAAAAAAAAATGCGTTCATACTTTCACTCCGTTGAGATGTGAACATCCCTACCCAAAAATTGTCTTTCACATAAATATGCATCCATTTAGATCTTTCCAAAAATAAAGAATTTAACTAGTCATTATCTTCCAACTAAAAATCTTTTATTAGTCTCATCCAATCGTCTTCGCATTGTTGAATAATAATGGAGTTGTATACAATATTTTTCAGCCTTTCCTTTATTAGTTTGTATTCAGCATGACTTCCAAATTTTGTAGAAAGTTTCTTCATGATATGTCATAAACAAAACGATGATGAACTTTAGGAAATACCTTCTCAATTGCAATTTCCATAGATTGACATTGATCCGTGATTATGACATTTGAATCTCAATCGAGAATACATGTCAACCAAGCTGTGAACAACCAAGTGAAAGTCTCTAAATATTCACTTGACAATAAGCAACATCCAAGTAAAATGGATTGATCATGATGATTGACCTCAACAAATGGAGCAAAGAGTATGTCAAAGCGATTAATCAAATAGGTTGTATCAAAAGTGATAACATTAGAGAAATACTCATAGGCACTACACATTTTATCTGCCCAAAACACGTTTCTAATTCGAGATTCTCGTTCAAACAACCAAGTAGAAAAAGTTAGAGTTCTTAATTTGCATTCTTAAAAATAATTACTAAGTGCATCAACATCCTCACTCCCTAACCTCAATTTTTTAGCTTCTATAATATAATTTTTACATGTTCTCTTATAAAAGACATGTCATCATACCCTCCAACTTTCATTACAAACGATTGAAAAGTTTTAGACAAAGTTTTTTCAGCTTCATCATTTAATTTCAATCTCCTCCTTTTATTTCCGTCTATTACTTTGTAGGATCTAATATGTCATATATTCTCATTGCTTAATGTATGGTTATACTCATGACATACACTTGTTATCACAAACTTATTTTTCAATCTAAATTCCATTAAAATTAAGAACGGATCCAAGATTTAGACTTGGGGGTGGACTTGAAAAAAATTGGGTGATCTTAAAAAATAACGATAAAATTTTGAGTAAAACGAGTTAATAAATGTAAGTTTTCCATTTTTTTAATAACTATATAAATAAACAGTGAATTATATTTAAAATTTTATGAAATTGGGGAGTAATGTCAATTTTTACCGTAATAAAAGTTTTTATTTTTTTAGGGTGGGCTAACCCTTACATAGATCCATTCCTAATTAAAATGTCCCGAACATTGGAGATTTTCATGTGGAATGCAGAACTGGAACATGCCCTTGTTCAGGACTATTTTATAGACCTATTTCAATATAATAAGGCCATGTTCGACGTCAAAACAACCAAAATAATATAAGCTTTAACAAAACAGTAACACAACTACAACAAAAGTAATAATACATTTCGGGTTCAACGGACAATTTATACATTGCTTCATTTTCTACGACGTTGTCTTTACTGGGTTCCTGAACATAAAAAAATGTTTAGGGTTTGTTAAACCTGAAGAACTTCGTTATCTATACAAATTAAAAATAATGTTTTGTATAACTTAAGCTGAAAAACATACAATTTTGGCGAAAAAATTTGTGTTTTGTATAAGTGCAATGAATAAATCTAGGGTTTTGGATTTGGAAACGATTTTTATTAGACAGAATTGAAAAAGAGAGAAATGATTTGAAGATAATGAGCGAGAATTGAATTAATTTTTTTTTCTTTCTCTTGCTCATATGGGAAGCCACGTTGTATTTGTGACTTTATTTTTGTTATAACAAATTAATACATAAATTTATTTTTAATGTGAAAGATAGTATGAGACTTTGATTTTAACTTACAAAAATTTAAATAATTAATTATTATATACTTTGATAATATATCTATTAATTAAATTTTGAGAGTTATCTATAATTTGTGCAATTCGGAGGAACCCTCAATTATGTCGGAGTAAAACATCTTCCCGACTAAAAGATAAAAAGAAATGCATCTAAACGCGGATTGACCTTACTAATCATATACCTTAAAAAGGCAAATGAGAAGACTCTTACCTCTTTTTTTTCTGACATCTCTTTACTTTTTAGGCTTAGACTTTACTTTTCTATTGCGGAATACAAAACCAAACAAAGAGGAATAAATTAAAAGTAACGGCAGACTTAACTCTTCCTTTCCTATGGCTAGGCGAAGGAAAAAAGACTTAAAATGTTTAATTCATTACGATTAGGAATAGGTCAATACGGTATACATAATTTTTTTCTATATAGTATGTCGTACCAAAATTTTGGTATACAAAAAGTCATGGCGTTATCTTACCGATACTTTGGTATACCGAAATCTCGGTTTTATACCATTAACACACTAGTCATACCGAATATTGATGATAAATTTATTTGAAAATATTGTCACTATTTTGGATAGAATCAATTCCTATAAGTGATGAGTATCAAAGACCAGTTACATTTGAGAATTGAGAGAGACAGTTTCTAATTATAGTCCAACTGTGAGTCACCTCACCCTTTCTCCACCATTCCGGATCACAAAGAGAGAAAGAGAGAGAAAGAAACAGGACAGTTGCGACAGTGTGTGTTGTGTGTGTGAAGGTTTCTCGTTGGCGTTGGCGGCAATGATTCACTGAAAGCGAAACAACGTAGATAGGTCAATCAATCAATCAATCAATCGTTGGAGCAATCTTCAATTAATCATTGCTCCACTTTTTAGCTTTATGTCTCGACCGCCGAATCATGAATTCCAGGAATGGTGGAACAAGCAAAGAGAGAGAGATAACGACACCACCGATCTCCTTCCCGATAAGAATTCCGAAAAGCCTAATTGGTTAACAGTCGAGATCCTCAGCCCTACCACCGATCGTCCTGTCGATAAAGAACGCTCTCGCAGCGCCCGTCAATTATCTTGGGTCTGCCTCCTCCGTTTCCAGCAGCTAGCCAATTCCTTACTCTTCCTAACCCATGGCCTCCTTTCCCTCCTTCGTACCGCCAATCGCCGCATCACCACCGCTGATTCTGTCGACGATCTCGCGTCTCCGGGCAAGGATTCGCGATTGTACCGCGCTATTAAGGTCTTTTTGGTTATTCTCCTCGTGCTCCTTGTTTTCGAGCTAGTTGCTTACTTCAGAGGATGGCATTTCAGTCCGCCGTCTCTGGATTCGACCAGGGTGTTGGATTTTCTGGAGCTTATGTACGCCAATTGGATCCTGATCAGGGCGAACTATCTTGCACCCTTATTGCAGAGTTTGACAAATGTCTGCGTCGTTCTCTTCTTGGTTCAGTCATTAGATCGACTAGTTTTGGTTCTTGGATGCTTTTGGATAAAGCTTAGAGGAATAAAGCCCGTAGCACTGATGGAATATCCAGCTGAATCAACCAACGTGAATGTGGAAGATTATCCCATGGTGTTGGTGCAGATCCCGATGTGCAATGAGAAGGAGGTAAGATGTAGGTTCCTCATCCCTTCTTGCTCTCAGACTTAGCCCAATTGAATACTATTCTCCAAACTTGTCCCTGTTCTACAATTGAGTAGCTAGTTTCGTGCAAATCGGGTTCTTTGTATAATACTTGTCCCTGTTCTACTAGAAAAAAACCTTGCATTTGAAAAGATAGCCCCCCCTAGGAAAGGCGTAGTTAAGTTGGACTGAGAACTGGCCGAGTCTATTTATTCTCAGTGTATTATTAATATGTTGTTGGATGTTCGTCCAGGTTTACCAACAATCTATTGCAGCTGTATGTGTACAAGATTGGCCCAGGGATAGAATGCTAATACAGGTACTAGATGATTCTGATGATTTAAATGCTCAAGTCCTTATAAAGGCTGAAGTACAGAAGTGGCAACAAAGGGGCATTCATATACTGTACAGACATCGGCTTATTCGAACAGGCTATAAGGCAGGGAATCTTAAATCTGCAATGGGATGTGAGTACGTTAAGAATTATGAGTATGTTGCCATTTTTGATGCAGATTTTCAGCCAACTCCTGATTTCTTGAAGAAAACGATTCCATACTTCAAGGTAAGCATATATTTATTGGCCTGAATTGGAAACCATTCTCTTAGTAACGCATTTGAACAATCTTATTTTCTTAATCAATCTTTTGATTTTTTTTGCACAATATTTTAGTTTGGTTTATAATGAACATTATGCATGAAAAACATATCAGATTTAAGTACTATTATAAGAACCCTTACGAGAACTACTCCTTAGAAGCTAGTTGTTAAAGTTGGAGAGCCTAAAGATTATTGAACTTCCAATAAGGGAAGCAAGTCCTATAACTTAACCAATTGGATCATAACAATGCATCACACTCCCCCGCCAGGCATCTATGCAGGTTGGTTGTTTGCTAGTTGTCCTACTTCAGGCGGACACTGCAATTTCGGTGTCACCATCCGATACGAATGCATGATCTTATTCTAGGGTTAGATAGGGTTTTTAGAGAGCCTTATGGTGAGAAGAGAGGCCAGGATGTAATTTCATTCTTCATTGAATGCTTGATTCTTTAGCTAGCCACCTCCATTTATCGAAATGAAATACCACCTATACTTATTAAATAATACATTGCCATTGCTAGTTTTGCTAACAACTCTGTGTAACAATTTGGGTAAAAGTACACAATATAATAAAGTGCAGAGTCTATTTTTTCTAATTTGTGCATCACTAGCCGCATGCTGAATTGACACTCCCTGATCATCTAAAGTGTACTTCTATCAAGAGAATAACTTGATTATGTTTTCTGTTTCACAATATAAGAAAGCTATTTACTTTTACTACAAACAAGTGGAGTATTTATAGAACCTTTTATTCTAAATTTTCAGAGCAACTTAATGTACCCTAACATAAGAAGTCTAATGGTGTTTTTCCCAAAAAAGAGAAGTCTAATGGTGTTTCTCTTACATATTGGGATTATGGTTTATATCAATGGAGATTAGAAGGCACCAAGGGTTGGGATTGAACAACAAAGGATGAATGCGATTTAGGGAGGGTGTTGATATGAGGTGACATTATAGGGTTAGGTATTATAGTTAAGTAGTAAGATATTAGGGCAAGAAAATAGATTGCACTAAAATGAGAAACTGAATGTGCCCTAGGGCTAGGAGAGAGACAAACACATTGAGTCAATTTAATCAAATTGACTGTTAAGGCCCACTACTAAGGCCCAAATACCCTATTTTAAACCCTAACCCTAACACTTATTGCTGAGGGGAATGTTGACTTCACCCTACAACTAGGTAACACAACAGAGAGTCAATGTATGTTGAAACCAACAAACAACTTGAATCAAAATATAACCATGCAATTTTGCCCATACAACTTTCACCTGAGAAGCAAGAAGAGGTAAAGCAAGCAAAGAAATAACACCAATGCTTATAGGTTCAGTCAAACTGTGTACATTCACTTTTCAAGACAGAGTCTAGGCTTTTCCACTATATCAAGGTAGGATTACAAAGAAAGACTACAAGAATAAACAAGGTGTCCTCAGAAACACTCTTTCTTGGGACCGATAGACCCATGTTACTGTAGAAACTTCTCTCTCTCTACACTCAACCAAAACAAGATTTGTGACTATGGGACTGCACTAGAACGTATGCCTGGATGTCTCTCCTAAAAAATTCAGCCAATTTCAGCTGGTCAATCACAAGTGGTGTACAAATTCCTGCATATTGAATTTCTCAGATCATGGGACAACTGGCAGAAATCTTAACAAACTAGGGAAATCTATTTTTGTCCAGCCAAAAATATTTAGTTTGTTTGTCCACTTATCCAAGACACGTGACAATGTGCTCAATTAATCCCACAATTTTATTCCTATATTTTCCCTTGCAACATGCCTACCGGGATGAGCTCAAACTTCCTCTCGGTAGTCTTGTGCTAGTTACAAAAAGTCTCCAATCTTTATAACTCCTTTTAATCCATAATTGCTCGGAAAATGGTATTAATGTGTGTATCAACAATCTAACACATATCAAACCTTCCCCCAATCCCCATAAGATCTTCATTGTCTTCAAGAAGGTGATATCACTATTCATCTTTAATCCCAATTTCACTGTGCATAACACTGTCTCTTGTTGACAATTAACCAAATTCTTTAGTCCCATAGATGCCAAACATGAATGAAGACTTTCTGGTTCTATCTCTTTGAATGTCCATGCCAAGTAGCTTTTTGGCACTTCCCAAATTTTCATCTCGAACTCAATTCCTAGAAGCTTTTTAATGTCATTGATGACATTCATTTCAGTGCATATCATAAACATGTCATGAACATAGAGAAGTAAGTAAATGATAGACTTGTTTCTTAGCAACATCATGTACACACATGCGTCATATCTACTTCTCTTGAAGGAATTGCCTGCCATGACGTTGTCAATCTTCTTACCACAGCCTTGGACTTTGTTAGGATCCATATAAATGTTTTTTTAAGAAGAACTAGCTTATTCTCTTCACCAACCTTGATGGAGATCTTGGGTTGTCTCATGTAGATGACTTCTTTTTAGGTCACTATGAAGGAATTTTGTCGTTACATCCATTTTCTCAAGGTCCAAATGACAACCTAGAGCTAGCATCACCCTTATGGAGGTGTACTTAATCACGGGGGAGAAAATATCATAGTAATCAATCCCATCTTTAGGGAAACCCTTGGCCATAACATTTCGCTTGTCCTCGAGTGAAAACATGCCACCCTAACAACCATTGAATGAATCTGAAACTAAAGGTCCGCAGATGAACAATGCGGCCTCTTGTTCTCGTTCGATTTTTGTCTTCCTCTGACTTCATCATGCGACGATATTTTACTCGGAAAAAATCCAGAACAACAATAACAGTGTCACTATCACCCTCAATCAAATTGACCTTATCATCAGATTCTACCTCTGGTGATTTTTCGGGGATTCTCGACTCATTGATTTCTTCATCCTTGCAACTTATTAGAAGGCCGTGAAGGGTGCCACTCAAGCCTCAATAACTCCATGGTATTACTTGCTTCTTTCACATCATACTCGTCTGCAACATTTTTGGTTCTTGGCTCTCTTCCTTGGTTGAGACATATATCTTCAATTGCAACTTTTTTCTCCATTAATTATTGAAGATCTCCTTTACTAGTATGTATAGGAGGAGAATTTACATTGTGCAAGTATGATAATGCATTTTATTGGAATAAAATTGTCTATCTTATTTCCTCATATGTAAATATATGCAGTTTAGCATTTACTTCCACAGTTCCCTTCAAATGCTTTATGGGGAACTTTCATATATTTCATCTGTTTTGAATTCGGTGGATTAAAGTAATTTTGAATAGTTCAGTACAATTCTGGCCAAATCAGAGCATTGTTTGGATTTCTTGTAAATAAGAGCTAAACAACTCAAGTATATCTCTTTTGAATTTATCCCTCTTCCTATTTGAGCCTTTTTCTCTTTCGTAGTTTTCATTGATCAAAATGTTCTTTCACCTTAATGATCCATTCTTTAACATCTTCACCATCAAACCAAAGAAAAAGATTTGGGTGCTTGCTCGTGAAACACTTACCTTGCATCATCATTTTTTTTCACATTTTCAGCATGTCTTCCATCACAGCTTCCATTCGTGACAACCATATCATCATGTTCTTGCAGTCTTGATCGAACCTCTTCCATATCACTTGAGATCTCCATTGTTTACACTTTGACAAGATCTTACATCTGATACCAGTGATACGAGGTGAAATTCTAGGGCTAGGTATAATAGGTAAGTAGTAAGATATTAGGGTAAGAAAAAAGGAGATGAGAAATAGACTGCATTAAGATGAGAAGTTAAATTCCCTAAGGCTAGAAGGGAGACAAAGAAGTTACATCAATATTCAAGCATACCCTATTACCTCACTAATAATCTAACAATATTAATCAAACTCATTACCAAGGCCTCCAAATGCCTTATTTTAAACCCTAACACATATCAAATGTCTGGGTGTGATCTATGTCCATAAAATGTGTGGATGTGACCATGAGTTTCACTTATTAGCCCCCGTGAGTTATCACCATGAATGTCATGTTACTATCCAAATACATTTATGAGCATAGGTTTTTTGGCGTTGACGTATTGATGGAAATGTTGTCGTTTGTTTGATTCTTGCTGTCAAACGGTTTTTCAAGTGGAAGAGACATCGCCGGCCACCAACAAAGAATGCACATAGTGGTTTAGTTCCTTCATTCATTACCCAAAATTTTCAAGGAACTCAAAGTTGTTGCTAAAAATCATTTTAGTCGAACTGTAATTGAGAAGCCTAACAAAAAATGTTAGATCTAACTTAACAATAGTCGGCCTTTTAAGCCCTTCTTTGCTCTCTTTCACAAGTGTTATTATTCCCTCATGTTCTTTAGCTATTTATGTCTCTCTAATTTTCAGGGGCATAATGATTTGGCATTGGTCCAAACAAGATGGACCTTTGTTAACAAAGATGAGAATTTGCTCACAAGATTGCAGAATATAAATCTATCCTTCCACTTTGAGGTGGAACAACAGGTTAATGGAGTGTTCATCAATTTTTTTGGTTTTAATGGAACTGCTGGTGTATGGAGAATCAAGGCACTTGAAGAATGTGGTGGATGGTTGGAAAGGACAACTGTTGAAGACATGGATATTGCGGTTCGAGCTCATCTTCATGGATGGAAATTTATATATCTAGATGATGTTAAGGTTTGTTATTATTTCACTAATTGAAAATTTCATAAGCATGTGATGTAGTAGCATCATCACCTAGGCTAAACATTTTTGCTTATTTTGCTGTTGCAGTGCCTTTGTGAACTTCCAGAGTCCTATGAAGCATACAAGAAGCAGCAGTATCGCTGGCATTCTGGCCCAATGCAGTTATTCCGCTTGTGTTTCATGGATATACTCCGATCAAAGGTTTTACAAGTTCTATTTTTCTCTTAACCTATATTCTTTCTGATATGAAGATTTTCTTACTATATATATGGTGGGATGAATAATTGTGATCTAAATGTTAGAAGAAGCTTGTGATCTGTAATAATAGAGTATTTATTTGACATGGTCAGGTGAGTTGGGCGAAGAAAGCCAACATGATATTTCTCTTCTTTCTCCTGCGGAAGCTTATATTGCCATTCTATTCATTCACTCTTTTCTGCATCATCCTGCCTCTGAGTATGTTTCTTCCAGAAGCCCAGTTGCCAGCTTGGGTGGTTTGTTACGTCCCAGGAGTGATGTCGGTTTTGAATATTCTTCCAGCACCGCGATCATTCCCGTTTGTTGTTCCCTACCTCCTCTTTGAGAACACCATGTCAGTAACCAAGTTCAATGCCATGATATCGGGATTATTCAAATTGGGAAGCTCTTACGAGTGGATTGTTACTAAGAAATCGGGGAGATCGTCGGAAGCAGACCTAGCATCAATGGTGGAAGATGATTCAGACCAACACCACCCTCTTATAGTCCAAGGTAGCAGTGTCCACAGGTCGTCATCAGAATCAGGTCTTTCTGAGCTGAACAAGATAGAACAGATGTCGAAGAAAACTAGGAATGTGAAAAAGAACAGGCTGTACAGATCTGAGCTAGCTCTTGCAATGATATTGTTAAGTGCATCAGTTAGAAGCTTGTTGTCTGCCCAAGGGATCCACTTTTACTTTCTATTGTTTCAGGGCATTACCTTCCTAATTGTGGGTCTGGATCTCATCGGGGAGCAGGTCAGTTAAACAAATCCCTCATCGTGAATTTATTTTGTGCAAGAGTAATTAATTCTCTAAGTGCTTGTTGTAGTAGAATTAGTAAGTAGTAGTACACTCCAAATGTGATATCCACTGTGAAGAAAGAAACAAAGAAAGAAGATATACCACAAAATCCAAATATGTTCTGTCTAGTATTATTTGATACAGATGGGTGGTGAGTGTGTTTGCTTATAGAACAGGTGGTGGGTTTTGTTTAGATTATTATTATGCATTTTGGCATTCACTAGTAGTTTGGTGATCAGCAAGAAGGTTTTGTATTCTTGCTGCTGATCATTACTTCTTTTTCCTTATGGTGTTTTGAATGTTGCTCCTGCTGTTGTTTTGGAAACCCAATTTATAAACAACAGAATGCATATTATATTGTTGCAAATTTCACTTCATGGGATTTATTGATTGTATTCTACTACATCTTAACCCAACTCATGTTTCTTATTATTTTTAAACATTATATAACACTTCTCTTTGTTATGGACTTGGGATCAACCTTCATTCAGTTCTCTATTTTTGCTTTTGGTGATCTCTAAAAGTTCCTTGTGTTTAGTTAATGTTTGATTGGTTGAACGATTATTGTCAATTAGACAATTACACAAGATTTGTCATCTTACCTACTATTCTTGATCCCAGCACTAACATGTAGCAAGTCTTCTTTAACATATGATGACTTTCCACCTTACAATATTTTCTCATTTCCTACTTTTGTACGATACGAATTACGGAGATGGAGATGAAGACGTTTATTATAACTTGGAATTAATGAATGACCAATATGAAAGATATCGTCGCCCATCATAATAGTCTCCTTACCATGACAACTTGTCTTTGGATGTTGAGATTGTCAAGATTTGCAAGTCAGGTGGACTGTGGCTCCAGAATCAAGATACCATGTTGGGTAAACGGAGGATGGTGAGGCCATCATAGAAACTGAGGATATATAGAGATGTTGATTTTGACAACATCAGTATGTTGCCGTTAAATGACCCGAGAGATTATAAATCTGACAATGTTGTCGAGTACGACAAATATTAGTTGTGTGACCAACACGGTCACACAACTTGCATCTGGGCTTGGACCGGTTTGATCGGCGAGGCCCACAACCCAAAATAGAAGACCCGTTTAGATTGTTGAAATTATAATTTCTATTAGAGGAGGTAAGATTGTGGTTAAGAAGTGAGACGTTTTTTTTTTATATATATATATAGTTAATGAGAACTAGTATAACACCTTATAGTCATACCACGCTTAAATTAAAAGCGCTTTCAAATAGAATCGAACCCGAAGAAATGAGAAGGTTGGTCATAAATAGGATCGGCGATGGATATTAATCATTAAGTTGTTCAAATAAATAATATAATAGAAAGAGTATATATCAATAGATGGATGAAGGATTGAGGAGAATAAATATATGAGATAATGTATTTGTCTATTACTTGATGATTTACAATAACATTGAAATGAATTTATACATGTTTTGTCAAGTTTGATTTTTACTTAAATATAACATTACAAAATTATAAATAAAATTAAATAATCAAAAGTGGTTTGATTATTAATCGTCCGCACTCCACTGTGAATTTGAAGGAATTTGAATATCAGGTAATGCAAATTTAAGAAAGTTATTTGAAAAATTACAAAAATTGAAATAAGGTAGTGATTTAAAGTGGATGAATATATATATATTTTTTTAAAAGAAGTTCTAACAAATATGTTTAAAATAAATATGTAGGTCTAAACTCAAAATAAATAAACAAGATTTTTATTTTATATTTTAAAGAAATCATATGCTTAGGAGTCCTATTTAAGAAAATAACAAAAGATGATTGAATTTTTTATTTTAAAAATTGTATAGGAGTTTTTTTTAACTATTTGTGACCCATGTTATATTGTTAGATAATAAACTTACTATTATATCTATAAAAATTATGTTGTGTTTGAAAAATGTAATTAAAAATGTCATGTAATTAAGAATATGACATTGACCCAATATTTTTTTTAAAGATTGTAAACTATTTTTGACGACTATTTAGGTTCAATTGATAATTTTTCTTAATGTTAACTTTTTATAGTCATATTATTAACTCATATCATTATAATATGTTGCTAACTCTTATTAGTCAGCAACTTGTTTAATTGCGATAATTTTTGTAGCGTTAATTCTGTATTATTGTGTTATTCAAAATGAGTTTAATATTAACGTTTTTTAATTTTGCAACCTAACCTAATACATCATACTAGTTATGAGAAATGACTATATTTTCATTAATCACAATAACCAACACATAACAGATATCACAAACAGATAATTGTGAGTAAACAACAACTTGTATTGCTACAGTTATTCCATGAATTTGTAAATTTCACCACCCTTTTTCTTCTCTGTGGAATATTATTAACAATTCACAGAACTATAAACCTTAACTGCTCAATGCTCATCCTATCTTATTTTTGATGAAGCTGGCTGATCAATTATATAGTCTTCCCCGAAAGCCATCGTCTGTAAAAATCAAGTGCCTGGCGTGGTTTATATTCTGGGACAGTATGCCCAGATCCCTGCAACAACCAAAGTTTTAAAATTTTGAATAACTAATTAGAAGAAACACAAAAAGACATGTTTTAAAGAAATACAAACCTTCACCGTGAGGAAAGTGAGATTCTTGTCATATCCTTGTAAATAACTACATGGATTAAGAAAAATGAAACTGTTAGATGTAAGTCTTCTTTTCAAACGAGTAACCCATCTTCTTCTTATTATTATGCCTTACCCTGCAACTTGTCCATTTGAACTCCAAGGTCTCCATTCATCCACAATCTTGTAGCCCATTGACCTTGTCCATGCTTCAGTCCCAGTGTAAGGTACACACATATCATGGTCTCCACTGTTAAAAAACATTACATTTACAAAGAATGTGGAGATTACATTTAGCTTAACCTCGAGGGAATTTTATTTTTCATTTTTGCTGCAAAACCTTTAGGGATTTGAGCATAGGCAATCTGTATAGGAAAGAAATTCCATATGGTTGAATTTGAATGCACTAGCAGAATGATACAGACAAGTTTGGGCCATGATAGTCTATCTAATAGAAAAATGAATCATGGTTTCATTATGTAGCTAGCAGCTTTATATAAGGTCTGTCATGTCTGCAATGAAAGAACTTTTGTTTGGATTACCTAAAGATAAGGGCTCGATATCCCTTTGAAGTAAGGTTCTTGTGATACTTGATCATGCTTCCAGAATCATGACTGAACTGAATTCTGTCTGTGCATAAATCCCAATAACCAGCCACACTCCTCTAATAAATGTATCAGAAAAGATCATAAATAACCCACTTTCAGAATCTGTTGAGTTTCTAATAATAAATCACATCTTACTGGAGCAGCATGTATTGCTTTCCGAACTGCATCATCATTGAGCCACGCTGATGCAACTTCATCATTCTGAAATCTCAGAAGGGAAAAATATAAGCATCAAGTCGTAATAAGCCCTAAGGAGACCTTGAACAAAATTGAAAGGAAACAATCTATTATAATACTAAAGGAAGAATGGGTTTCTTGTGCAAGAGATTCTTTCTAAAAGAAGGGCATCAGAAAGTCTTTTATGCAGACTTAGCCAAGATTTTTTCTCATAGAGATTTTTTCCTTTTCTTACAGGGATCAAAGTTTAAACATTGACCAAATGAATAACTTGTGAGAAACAATTATCACCATAGAACATGTTTGTATGCAAATAATTATCATGAGTGAGAGACAATTGACTATATTTGAAAGATGTAGGTTTTGATGACTTACCATACAAGGCACATTTTCACCATTAAGTATCTGTGGCCAAAGTGGAACTATTCCATCTTTTACTGGAGCTCTAAAAGGCCAAGCACGACCAAACATCCTTTTTCTCACGGGAAGTGGTCTTTCTGTCTCGCCTAACTTCCTAAAACTATTGGGATGATCATTTTCACTTCTTATGGTATCTAAAGTTTCCCCACCATGATAACACGGTTCTAGAATGTTGTAAATGTTCAAATCCGCAACAGTCTGTTCAAACATACAAAAAAGATAAGCGTTTTTGACACAAGAAATTGTGCACAATAAAGAACAGAAATCATTCTCACTTGGTCAACTTTGTCAAGTGATTGTGCACAATTTGTAGTTGAATAGTTGTAGAAGTTTCCTACGCATGTCGAAGTAACTTCCTGCATCATGGTAGTTTATCGAAAGCATAAAGTAGACAGCATTCTCAAGGTACTTATCTAAAAGTGGCAACTCTATTATTACCTGAAACAAGTCATCTGATATTAAGCCCATTCCATGTGCAAATGGAACAAGAGCATTCCCATCAAACATATCATCAGTTACTCCATTACCCACCATATAACCCTGCATAAGATATAATTTCTTTCATTCAAGATCCAACTATAACTTCATCAAAATATTCATATATATGCTTGCTAGTTGCTACCTTGAAGTTTATAGCAGGTTTTACTCCAGCATCGATTCCTATAATAAATCAAGAAGTCTCAAACAGTTACATACTCAACAAACAGAAAAAAGAAAGAAAAATAAGTACCTTTCACTACTTCAGAAGCTAATGTTGGCACGTAAATGCCAGCATACGACTCTCCAGCAATATAAAAGGGGTTTGTGAGGAATTCTTTGTACAGCTCAAACCACTGAACAAAGCAAAAGAAAACATGAAAATGAATACTCGCAAATGGAGTTTTCTTCTACTTTTTTGACAAACCTTGAGGAGAAATATGTGTGTATCAGAAGCAGTCTTTAAATCTCCTGTAATATAATCAGACATGTTTTGGGAGTAAGACAAGCCGACACCAGCAGGAGAATCCAAGTATATGATGTTAGAAACCTGACAGAGAACAAGTAAACATCTAACAACTATTAAGGAGTTCACTTAAAGAAATATTTATTTTTCAATCATAACCTTGGACCAGGAAAGTGGGTTAAGATGTAACTTAGGCAGACTCCCTTTGGGACTTCCCATCTCAAAGTTGAATGGCCCTGCATAAGATGTGTAAGAAACTCAAAACAAGACTATTTCAATCCGGATATGATCAAAATCATGATAAAAGCAAAGGTAGAAAAGATATGATCCAAGCACATTTCCAATTATATCTAGATATTTCGACAAATCATATCATATGTTCAATTTCAATTGTGTTTCCCATTTACCATCTCATAGATGTCAAGTTTTTGTAGTGCAATTAATCCCCCAGGTTAAACATATAACTCGGACACTCAATCAATTTAATCAGACAGACTCAAACCCAAAACCTCATTTTTTTCTAGAACGCTGGTTCTGCAACTCTTTCCGAGTGCAAATAATTCCTACAAGTTAAGACTATAACCCGCAAACACACTCAACCAATTTCACAAGACGTGTTAAACATGCCGTCTGAGGGGCTTGAACCCAGTAATTCGGGGATGCTTGAGACTAATCCCCACGGGTTAAACGTATCACCCTCAAACACACTCAACTAATTTAATTCGACGCCTAATAGGTTTGAACTCAGGAGTCATGACCTCAAGAACGCTATGCATATCCACCCTTCTTTTCGTTAGTCTAAAAAATGAAATTGATGATTGTTCTACTACGATTACCATGCTCATAAACGAAGCCATCAAAGCTCGAACATCCAGGACCCCCATTAAGCCAAAGAACAAGAGGATCGTTAGCCGGATTGCTCTCCGATTCCACAAAATAATAGAACAGTTTCTTCCCATTAACTTTATCCAATGTAACATACCTGATGACAACCAGAAACAATGAAGAGTTATAGATTAGATGGCTTAATAACGTAGAAGAACTCCAACTAATTACAAATTAAAACTGAAACATGAAAAAAACCCACACCCAGAATAGTGATTGGATTGAAATTTGCCATCGAAACCTGGAAGTTGAGTAACCAAAGCATCATCAAGAACTGCTTCGGTCAAAATGGAGCTCAAAAGAATCAGAATTGCAAATATGTTGACAATTTGAGGAATCTTGAGCTTCGCAGCCATTGCAACAATTGAATTACAGGAATTTAGAGACTGAAATTTTTTATTTTTCTTTATAGTTTTGATTGGTTTTGATGAATACGAGAGCTTAGTTGGCTTACAAGGCAAGATAGTGGATCAAATTTGTATAGACGACACGAATTCCCCACTATCCTTAAATAAATGACCATTCTAGCTCAAAGTATACTACTTTTTATTATTTATTTTAAAATATGAATATTTTTATTAATAAAAACACAAAAGTTATATTTTATAAGGAAATAACTTAGGAATTAAAACTATTTTTTTGTTAAATAAACTAGTAAATGATATTTTTAAAAATGTTTTTTTTTTTATCTGCTTTGCTTTTAGATGACATAAATAATAAGTTTAAAGGAACAATTTTTATAGAGTTGATCTTTTTATTACTAATCACCATTTTTTTTAAAGTATTTATCCAATTATTTTCAGCATCCTCTTTTATTATATTTTAATTAAGCTGATCAATTTATAATAACCAAATATTTTTTTAATACATTTGGAAAAAATAAATCTACCAACTCCTTCCATCATTTATTTAAATTAATAAATTAATTATTAAAAAAATACATTGTAAATGATTGGAACTAGAATTTTGTTAAAACCTTGAAGAAGAAGAGTAAAACTGAAATTGTATTATTTAAAGTTTTTATTCAAACAATTACATATTTCCTTTATATAGGAGTTTAATACTAACTAATTAACCAAACTAACTAATCGCCTTTACAACTAATTATATCGTTAATTATTATTTTTACATCCTTCCCTCAAGGAGAAATGTAGTAAAAACAAAGTTTTCACCTTGACAAAACAAGTCGATGAAACATCAAGCTACGATCATGCAACCATTGTCTTCCGCAAGCCCAATTCAGCGAGCTTCATTTTTTAAGATATCCAATTTAGACAGCCCAGCAAACCCAATTCAGCAAGCTCCATTTTTTTTCAGCTACCCAATATAGACAGTCGAGCAAGCCCACTTCAGCAAACTCTATTTTTTTCAGCTACCCAACATAGACAGCCGAGCAAGCCCAATTCACCAAGCTCCATTTTTTTCGAACTACTCGATATAGATAGCTCAATCTTCGTTAGTTCAATCCACAACAATCATCATGAATGATCTTTTAGCCGCCAACTTTCAACATTTGCAGCTTTAGTTTTTTTTCTCCTCTGCTTTCTTTTAATTAATTCTTGAAGAGATAGGAATTAGGATTATGGCTTAATTAGCCTTTTTCTTGGTGAAAGCAGCGCCATCAACACCTTTCTCCTTACCTTCGAGAATAGTTTCAATATCAACACCGTTCGCTATACAGGAAAACATGGATCTTCTTCCAACTTTTCTTCAATAGTAATAATAGAATAAAGCCCTCCATCAATGACTGCTCCGACCAGACGGAGGCAGCAGAAAAACCTCCAAGAATCTTAACTTTGAAGTTCTAATACCATGTTAAAATCTTGAAAAAGAAGTGTAAAACTGAAATTGTATTATTGAAAGTTTTTATTCAAACAATTACATATTTCCTTAATATAAGAATTTAATAGTAACTAATTAACCAAACTAACTAATCACTCTTATAACTAATTATATCGTTAATTATTATTTTTATAAATTTCAATTTTAATATTTTTATAATTTCATTTCATAATGTTGAAAATCAGCCTGAAAGAATGGAATAATGGGTTGATTCGGGAAATTTGATCAAATAACCTCAAAGATGAGGTTATTTGATCTGATGGTAAAGTGATAATTTTATTGCGCTCGTGGTGATTTTATTTTTTTTGGACGATTTTGCCCTTGTCGCGAAACGCTAAGTCACTTAGCGTTTCGCGAAGTGACGACATGTGAAAAGTCCAAATTGCCCTTACTATTTAATATAACCTCCGTACTTTTTTTTCATTTTTTTCTTCTCCTTCTCTCTCTTCCCGCTCTTCTCCTCCTTCTCTCTAAACTCCGGCGGCGGCGGCGGCGATCTCGTCGGAGATCTCGGCGGAGAAGTTCGTTCGAAATCCACTATGAGCTCGACGACGTGCACGAGCACTGTTCCAATAGGTACGTCTATTTGAAGCATGTTTTATTGATGTTCGTTTTCTGAGATTGATTAGGGTTTACTTCCCGTTTCGCTAAGTGCCCAGCGATTCGCGAAGGTCACTTCTCGTTTCGCTAAGTGCCTTACGATTCGCGAAGACCTTCCCGTTTCGCTAAGTTCATAGCGATTCGCGAAGTATTAATTATCCGTCTCTAAATCAAATCATGTTTTTATATTGCAGCTGAAGTTTTCGTTTTCTATAATGGAGAGTGGAAACTTGATGCTGATGGAACACTGTATTTTGATGCATCTTCAATCAAAACATTTGATCTACCCCAAAATACTCGTTATGCTGAATTACTTGATATACTCTACGATAGACTTAATCTCCAGATATCAGCATACGATTTAGTGCTCCAAGTGAAGTATGATATTCCGAATATCAGAAATCCGAAACCTGTTTTTATTGATAATGATGGGGATTTGAACACATATCTATCACGCTTGATTTTGGGTCGAACAGTGTCACCATTGTGTGTATCTGTAGTGGAGAAGTCATCGTTTACTAAAGAAAAGATACCACTACTTACATACCCAACTCAAGAAAGTATACTACCACCACAACTTACTCAGAAATTTGTTCCACCTGTTGTACCCTTGGAATTCTTTGTTGAAAGTCAAAATGAAGCCGGAGAAACCTCTTTGCCCCACATCCCACTTACTCAGGACTTGCATGTTAATAGTGGTGAAAAAGCATCAATACCTATACAACCAAGTGCAAGAAGATCATCATTGGGTACACCAACTAGTGCAAGAAAGGCATCAAATGGTACACCAACAAGTGCAAGAAGATCATCAATGGGTACACCATCTAGTGCAAGACGATCTTCAATGGGTACACCATCGACAGACCCGACAGACACATCACCGCCAGACCCCACATTTGCGATGGCATTAACTAGTGAAACCGTATTGGAAGTTGGTTCGTTCTTTGAAAATAAAAAAGAACTTCAACTTGCTCTATATAAATATGCGATGGCCAATCATTTTGAATTCAAAGTGGAGAAGTCAAGAAAAAATCTTTGGGAACTCATATGTTTGGATGAGACATGCAAGTGGAGTTTGCGGGTTGTGAAAGGTAAGTTTTCTGAGATGTTTGAGATCCGGACATTTGAGCATCAACACTCATGCTCAACTTTGTCGAGGCCCAAGAAAAAAATGCAAACACCAGCATGGGTTATTGGGCAGTGCGTGAAGAGCAAGTACATGGACCATCATCATAACCACTTGCCTAAGAAAATAATTGAAGACATGCAGACAACTTATGGGATATTTTTGACTTATAATAAGGCATGGAGGGCAAGGGAAAATGCTTTAATAGCGGTGCGAGGGACGGTAGAGGATTCTTATGGAATACTGCCATCATACCTTTACATGTTGGAGAAGTGTAATCCTGGTACCATAACCGACATACAGACAGACGAGCTCGGTCACTTCAAGTATATGTTCATGTCCCTAGGCCTCTCAATTAGGGGTTTCAAATCCTTTTGCCGTCCTGTATTATGTGTTGATGCTAGTTTTCTTAAGCACAAGGTGGGTGGTCAATTATTGGTGGCTATTGCATTGGATGCGAATGAGCAACTATATCCTGTCGCATTCGGCGTTGTTGATTCAGAGAATAATAACTCCTGGACTTATTTCATGCAAAAACTGAGAGACGCAATTGGATTAGTTGATGATCTCGTCTTCGTATCTGACAGACACCCAAGCATCGCTAATGCCTTGTGTGCTGTTTTCCCAGAAGCAGACCACGGTGCGTGCACATATCACATAAAGATGAATATTGTGGCCAAATTCAAAAGTGATAAGTGTCATGCGGAGTTTGATTCGGCTTCAAGGGCATACACTGTCCACGAATTTAATCGTTGGTTTGAGAAAATCAAGGTTAAAGATCACCGGATTGCTGCCTATTTGGAAGAAATTGGGTTCCCAAGATGGAGTAGAGCATTTTTTCCCGGTAAGCGATACAATCAACTGACAAGCAATTATGCTGAGAGTTTCAATAGTCAGAGCAGGGAAGCCAGAAAGTATCCCATTTCAGAAATGGCTGAGTATTTAAGATTCACAATACAACAATGGTTTAACGATAGAAGAGAAAGAGCGTCTAATCACGAAGAAGTTTTATCTCCAAATTATGAGAAGGTGTTACGTGAGGGATTCGAGAAGGCCAGATTCTATACAGTCCAATCCCTTAACCGATTCGAGTTTTATGTGCATGACAATCAGTCCCATTTCAAAGTCAATTTGAAAGACATGAACTGCACTTGTAGAGTATTCGAAGTTTCGGGACTTCCTTGTACGCATGCAATGGCTGCTGCCCGTAGTCGGAATTTGGTTTCTTACAACTCTAACCAACACTTCCTTCTTTGCTTGAACCGTATGTAAATCCGTTGTCGAATTATCGGTTTTTGGATCATCCAACCACGCCTTAACTTTATGAAGTAGCTCATCATCAAATTTTTGAAGGTGATTCACTTTCATAGGATCCTTTGTCTTGGGCATTTTTGACAAGGAAGGGTTGGTGTACGAGTCATCTTTTTTCGGCTTCCTCACTCTCCTCCCATAATTTCCTTTAGGAGGAGTATTGTATAACTGGAAATCGTCATTGTCATCATTGTCATCATTTGCCTTCACATCCCCCACAGTCTTCTCATCCTTCACCTTCACTTTCAAATCCTTCAGTTTCAGATCAACCTCCACATCATCCACCCTAGCCACACCATCCAGCTTCTCACCGTCCTCCAATTTAGCCTCAACCTCTATCTTTACGTCCTCCACCTTCGCATCGTTGTCTTTTCGTTCATCCTCCACCTTCTCATCATCATCTACCTTCTCATCGTTGTCTTTTCTTTCATCCTCCACCTTCTCTTCATCATCGACCTTCTCATCGTTCTCCACCTTATCCTCATCCATCTTTTCATCATCATCCACCTTCTCATCGGTCTCCACCTTCTGTGCGTCCTCCACCTTCTCAACGTCCTCTTTTTGTTCATCCTCCACCTTCTCATTGTCCTCCATTACATCGTCTTTCCCATCAGTCCCATCATTCACCTTCTCATCATCCCCCACAGTCTCCTGCATCGCTATCATCTCCTACAAAATAGACAAAATTCACACTTAGCGAATCGACAACAAATAATTTGCGAAACGGAAACTACTTTGCGAAACGAAAAATACTAACTTAGCGAAACGGAAACTACTTTGCGAAACGAAAAATACTAACTTAGCGAAACAGAAACTACTTTGCGAAACGAAAAATACTAACTTAGCGAAACGGAAACTACTTTGCGAAACGAAAAATACTAACTTAGCGAAACGGAAACTACTTTGCGAAACGAAAAATACTAACTTAGCGAAACGGAAACTACTTTGCGAAACGAAAAGTTCGCAGAATACCTCTTTCTTCTCCTCCTTCTGTTCAACCTTGCTCTTCTCAACTTCGACATCCTTCTTACAATCCTTAACCTGCAAAATAGGTACTGGTCAGATCAGATATGTACTTAACGAAATGAAATGTAAAATATCTCCATACCTCAGTATTCTTTTCCTCTTCGACCTTCACAGCCTTCTTAGAATCCTTCTTCTTACTCTTCTTCTTCTTTATATTATCCTCCATATCATCTAATCTGGTTAATAATATGGACATCCTTTTGTTGGATTTTTCTAACAACTGTGTGGACATATTAAAAACCATCTTCTTGAACGACTCAACGTGAGTTTGTTGAGTTTCTTGGATTGTGATTTTTAGCTCTTTGATGAGCTCTGTTTTCATCTTTTTCATCTCCTCTTTCAACTCTATTTTCAGCTCCTCCTTCATCTCATTAAAATCACATCCAACAGTAGGTGTTGGAGCCCGAGGAGAAGGTGTGTCAGCCTGAGGAGAAGGTGTGTCAGCCCGAGGACTTGGGGTCGCGGATGGGGGAGTAAGAATGCGGGCCGGAATCGATTCATAAGCAAGCTTCTTCTTCAAGTTGGCTGCTTCTTTAAGAGTAGCATCAGCCTTTCTCTTCCTCGTGGCAGGTTTGGGGGGAATCAGAGTAACTTCTTCATCTTCACTTTCATCATCTTCATCAAAATCATCTTTTATTACCTTCCCATCAGTAAATCCCTCAAAAAAATCATCAGCTGTCTCGTCGATTTGCTCAAATACATCACCACTGTATAACCTCTTCTCCATGGAGGACTCTTCCATCTCAGTCACATCCGTGGTCTCTAGGGCAGTCTTTACCTCCATCGATGTGTTTTTCCTGTTGGAATGATAGAGTAACAACCTTGGGCGTAGAGGGTCATTAATCTGATTCCTTCTGGCGAATTTAGGGATAAAGTTTTCGATGACCTCATACGTCCACACTTGAAGTGCCAATGCGAACCCATAGATGTTATATGCAAAAGGAGCATAAGGTTGTTCAGCCTTCTCCTTCTTGTCAAAAAATGAGGTACAGAGATGTTTCATGTTCTTGTTTAAACCCTTGAGGGTGGCTCTAAAGGTGACCTTCCCCCATGGATATTGGAGGAAAGTGTCCTTGTCTTCCACCATGTTGAGTATTTTTGGAAATATAACTCTTTTTAGGTCAAATGTGAATAGGTACTGGCAAATCAGGCATACCAGCCCCATCTTGAATGCATCTTCCTTGTCTTTGCATTTGAAAAAAGCCTTCTCGAAGTCGCACATTTTCACACTCATGCTCCCTTTAAAGTATTTAACCGAGAGAGGTGGACAACAGCGCAATTTTTCTTGGTCCAACTCAGGATAAACGCCGAAACATAGGCCGGTAACTAACGCATACTCCTTCATACCAAATACAAGCTTTTGCCCATTCACCATGAAAGTTATCTCCTTGGAGTTTGAGCTTAACCTCCTCATCAACATTTGATGTACAATACTTCCTGAGAACTGCAAGAGGGGGGCTGTGAATAATGATCTGAACTGGGTATTGTACACACTCTCCAGAAGATCCATTTCCTCGAACTTATTCACAATCTTCTTCAGGTGAGGGCACTTTTCCACGAAATCCGACCGGGAAACTCAGTAACAGTTGTTTCTGCCATCTACAAAAGGAAACAACATCATCAAAAATGTTAGAACAAACACATACAAACGTAAGAACTTAGCGAATCGGGAGGAACCTAGCGATTCGCTAAGTGCCTCCCGATTCGCTAAGTACTTAGCGAATCGGGAGGCACTTAGCGAATCGCTAGGCACTTAGCGAATCGGGAGGCACTTAGCGAATCGAGAGGTACCGAGCGAAACCGTTAACTGAACATAAGACAGCATTACCGAATCGGAAACAATACGAAACTAATCAGAAACAAACAATAAACTTAACATGCAAAAACCCTAAACAAAAAATCTGAAACAAACACTTAAACTTAACATGCAAAGACCAAAAGCAAAAAACCAGAAAATGATCGACCACAACTAGGTATTTAGCGAATCGCTAGGTCCTTACCGAATCGGAAGGTACTTACCGAATCGGAAGGTACCTAGCGAAACCCTGATGAAACCCTAATGGCAACAAAAATATACTGAACAGAAACCCTACTGGCAAAAAAATATATACTGAACAGAAACACTTAACATTACACTAACATGCAAAAACCACCAATGAACAAAAAAGCAGAAAATGATAATGAACTAACCTTAATGACGAACGAGAAGAAAACAGAAATGATCGGGCTTGACAAGATTCAGTGAAGAGAAAATGGGTTAGAGAGAGAGAGTCGGGCGGTTGAAATGAAATGTTCTGAATTTTTTGAATATATAAGGTCTAGCGCGTGTGAGTACGCGCGTCTCTTCAACTTCCGTAGCGAGTCGGGAGGCACTTAGCGAATCGGGAGGCACTTAGCGAAACGGAAGGGACTTAGCGAAACGGGAGGCACTTAGCGAATCGGGAGGCACTTAGCGAATCGGGAGGGACTTAGCGAATCGGGAGGGACTTAGCGAATCGGGAGGGACTTAGCGAATCGAGAGGTCAACAAGCTCCAGCTAAGAGAAGATGGTTTGAATACGTTTTCGCTACTATATTTTAATAACGAAATCGAATTCAAACCATTCTCCTAGCTGGAGCTCGTAGTACTTAGCGAATCGTCAAGTACAAAATTTTTTATTGGTTTCATAGGTAATCTATCTCGTTTGACAAGGTATCAACAACAAAGTCATGGTTTTGAAAAGAACATGTGTTAGCAAAACAAACCCTATAATTTTACATGGAAACATTTAGATTCTTCAGAAAAAGTCTTTGAAGAAGCGATCGTTGAACTCCAGATAAGAGAAAATTGTTTGAAATTTATTTCTTTAGCTTAACGACTAACGAAATCAAAGTCAGCCAATCTTTGCTTATCTGGAGGTCAATGATAGATTCTTCAAAGGCATTTTCTGAAGAATCTAAATGTTTCCAATGTAAAATTAGAAGGTTTGTTTTGTTAACACATGTTCTCTTCATAACCATGAAGTGATGTAAATACCTTGTCAAATGAAGTTCATGATTAACTATAAATAACAAAAAATCTTGATACTTAGCGAATCGCGAGGTATACTTAGCGAAACGGTAAGTCCGTAGCGAAACGGTAAGTCCGTAGCGAAACGGTAAGTCCGTAGCGAAACGGTAAGCAGATCTGAAACGGAAACACATACGCTCTTATCAGACAGAGATTTTCTGCAAATATGAACAGATAACAAATAATAACCTAACGAAATGCTCAAACATGAACCAATATGAACCATTTAAGAAATAAGAATCAACCAAAACGGAGAAAATGATGGAAATAAAGGAAATATGAAAAAGTTTTTGAAATGAAGAAAATGTAAACAAGAACATAACTGTTAGAATGAAGATCTACCTCGACGCCGTTCAAATAGTATAAGAAACCTGCATGCAAAATAGATCTAGGGTTAGAAATCGGCAATAGATAAACATAAATGAATTAGTTAGGTTAGAAGAGCTCTGATCGGGTTTGATTTGTATGGATATTGGAGGAAACAGAGATGTCGTCGCCGCCGGCCGCCGTCGTCGCCGGCCACCGTGAGTGAAGGAGAGAATTGGAGGAAGAGAGAGAAAAAAATTTAGGGAAATTAAATTATTTGGGTATTTATACAAACCTCTAATCCACTTCGCGAAACGCTAAGTGACTTAGCGTTTCGCGACAAGGGCAAAATCGTATAAAAAAAAATAGAACACCACGAGCGCAAAAAAAATTATAAAATTCCACCCGGTCAAATAAGTAAGTTTGCAAGGTCATTTTGTGAAAGTTGATTCAGATGTAACATCATGTTTATATTTATGTATTTATTTCTTCTCATAATTATTATTTTAAAAGAGACAAAAATGAAGAAAAAAAGGTGGGAAACCAAGAATAGAAAATAGATTTTTCAATTTTCTTTGGGTAAATTTATATTTAATTATACTACATTTATTATGTGATTATATAAAAACTCAAATTCCACATATTTATCAAATAAATTTACAACATGAAACAAAAATTACAAACATTTAAATGAAATAAACTTTTTGAATAACTTATATGAAAAAAAAAATATTTATCTTCTCTCTCGTTATATTTTTTCTTTTTTTCAACATTAAATAATACCAAATCATTACTTCTTTTATTTTCTCCTCAATTTTACTGATTCTATTCTTTTTCATTCAAAAAAGGGTTTTATAATTTAAAAAAGGGTTTCAAAAGATATCAAATTTAATAACTTTGTTAGAGATGTTAAATGTAGTAATAACTTTTTTTTTGATGATGTTAATTTTTGCCAACTGTAGCAATTATTATTAATTTTTTAATTCACGTCAATATTAGCTTATCACATAAAAAACAAGGAGTAGCAGCTGCAAGGAAAGCAGACAGTCCAACCAATGTTACTAGAGTATTTCACAAATTAAATAATATGTATTTAATAATTTAACTAAATGATTTTATTTTCAAATAATAAAATATTTCAAAAGTTTAAATTTATTTAGTAAGTTTAATAATTCTAATATATACTATAAGTTTATAATTTTTTTAAAATTGTTATAAATTAGTTTTAAGGAAAAGTTTTATTTTATTTTTTATAATATATTTAATTTAAAATAACTATTAAAATAGTTATATAATCTTATTATTTAAAATAATATTTTTTATATAAATTAAAATTATTAATCTTTTAAAGATTTTAACATAAAATTATTATATCAAAATATTATATTCTATATTATCACTAATTATATGATTTATTTTCATATTTATTTTATTTTAAATTTTGTTTAATGATAGTAATAATTTTAATTTATATATAAATAAAATATTATTTTAAATAAGAAGATTATATAAATATTTCAGTTAGTCTAAATTAAATAGATTATAAATAATATTATATATTAATAAAAAAAAAATATTAATAAATGTGAATTCAGGCATAGGCTTGTCAATTAAATATATGTAATCATTTTCCATTCTGTACTTATAAAACAAAGATTAGTCATTGATAGAAAATCTGAGATGGAGCGAAGCCATTACGACGAACGAGACCAATTATGTAATTGAGTCACAGTTAGGGTTCGGATCTGAAAATATGGGGTCTAAATTTTTTGTCCTTCAAATAGAAACTATATTTTTTAAAATTTTTAATTTTAATAATATAAAATGAGATATAAATGATTAATATATTATAATATAAAAATAAGAAATTAAAAATAAGATAAAAAATTATATATATTGTATAATATATATTTAATATTAAAAAAAATAATAATATAATATATAATTAATAATACTATTAAATATTAAAAAATATGACCTATACAATTGCAATTCCGTTGTCTTACTCAAAATCGGCTGTCCTTACACAAGGGCCAGGCCGAGCCGAGCTGAGCCGGGATCACACCCCAACCTCATAAAAATCTATAAGCTTTCAAAAATTAAAGGCTAAATCTTTAATTTCAAACAAAGTGGAAGAAACCCGGATTGAATCAAGCAGAAAGATAGAATAAATTAGAAAATTGGCCTCATAGAGAAGATTAACTTATCAACAAATGAAAATTCAGACATATGTTTGTCAATTAAATGAATTTAATCATTGGCCATACTGTATACAATGATTAGAAATCAATTAAAGGAATGAGAACATAACAATGAAAATCAACAAGAAATGAGAGAATATGTGAGAAAAGACTCTTAGAACTTGTTTGATCTACTGGTTTTTTTGGTGGTTTAAAAAAAAAAAAAAAAACTTTGTTTGACTGAATTAGATAAAAACTAGGTTTTTTAATTTTTTTCCCAATATACCCCTTCTCTCTTTATATATATATATATATTATATAATACTTTTTAAAATTAAATAATTTAATTTATATTAAAATAAATTTTAAAATATAATAAAATAAATTTTAAAAACTATATATATTAATATTAACTTTTATTAACAGAGAAATAAAAAAATTAAATGAATACTAATTTTATAAATCACTTATATTAGATAATATAGGTTTATTTATATTTACTATAATTAATATAATTTTTTTAAATGAAATAATTTATTTATTATTATATTTATTTAGAAAAATGATATAAAGTTAGTTTATATCAAAAATTTTGAATAAATTTCCTTATAAATATTTAATTTAGATGAGATATATTTATAAATTAATTAATATTTTTATTTAAATATATTTAATTTTATTTTCTAGTATAATTATTTATTTATTTGAATTATTTAAATGATATATTATATAATATAGTAGGTTATAGTTTTATTTATATTGTGAATTTATTTTTATTTAATATAAATAATATAATTTTTTTATTATTGTCATATTAGGATAATATTATTGTCATATTTAATTTATATGAGGTATATTTATAAATTAATAATTATTTATTATTCAAATATATTTTTTAGTATAATTATTATTTTATTTGAATTATTTAAATTTATAACATGGTATGTTATAGTTGGATTTATATTGTGTTTTAATTTTATTGAAAGTAATTAATAAAATATTTAAAATAAAATAATTTCAGAATTTAATTTATATTAAAAAAATAAAATGTAAATAAATATTATATATATATATATATTAAAATGAATTTTTATTAATATAAAATAAAATATTTAAGTAGAGGATAATTTGGGTATTTATATAGATAAAATTATTGATTAGATATGTGATGAGATATTTGAGTTTTGGGATAAAAACCGAATAAAATCCTAATAACCTTTAGGTCAAACAAGCCCTAAATATTAGGATTTCGTCAAGAAAAATTAACCATTACCACGAACGAAGACCTATTGTAAGTAATCATCACAAGCATAAATAATGCTTACAAATTAGACAAATAAAGAACTCATCTTACCCGTAGGCGAGAACAAAGAATTATAGGGAGCTCAAGATTTTTCACTAGGGCTAGCCGTAATCTAGCATTATCGGATGACATCTTTCAGTTCCCATACCGGTTCCAAATGTTACCGACCTGTGTGTTCTATTAGTAAAAAATATAAAATAAAATAAAAATATTTAAATGCTCCTAAATAAAACCTCGATAAATGTGTTCGACATATTTTTTGGAATTATTTCATGTTATTGCTTATTTTAGTCCTCATCAGTATTTTTCAACTATAGATGTCTAAACTTATTTTATTGCTTACAAATAAGTTGGGTATAAGAATCGATCGAGAGTAATCTGATAGATCTAAGATAGGACATATGTAGAAGACTTAGACGTATTTGGTTATGTTGGAATCATTTTAGATTAAAAATGTACGAAAGTCGTGTTTTAATACATTATCAAGAGTTTCATAGTAGATACCGCTTATTTTAGTTAGCATTGTGGGGTATAGCGACGAGGTCAATCCCCATATATACCCAAACACCGAACCTATAAAGAATCTGAAAACCTTCCTTCCTAATTTCTTACGTAGGAAAGTTAGATGACGACTCTCAAAAGAGCCACGTATGTATTCGATTTGATAGTTTCTATTTTTGGTTCTTCGTCTCACACTTAGGTGAGACGATTTCAAAACAATTTATCGTCTTATTTACAAGACTTGAGAGGAATATAAGCCACGAGAATTAGAAAAACGATTAAAATAAACTTTTTTCGAAACTAAAGAAATAAGCTCGGTAACAAAACTTTATAAATTTGATCATTAAAACGAAAAACAATTGTATAATTGTTTTCCTTGGTGAATATTGTGAGTATCATACATGGTTAAGTGCATATAACAGAATGATTAATAAATATACATTACATAAATCAATGTTATCTTTTTAATTGATAAAACTAGTTCATAAGAGACCAAATGTCACGGGTTCGATTCTCACTTAGAACATTTTAAGTTGAATTGAAAGTCATGATTTTGGGGTAATATAGACTGTGAGCTTGTCACAAAAAATGCAAACCATTTAGATGAAAAACTTTTAGTGAAGATATTTATAATTTGAAAACGAGTTAAGATGTATTGAATGACAAATGTCTTACCAACAACATGTTCATGAACAAAGTGTATAATCTTTATATTTATCTATATATAAACACAATTTTCTAAAATAGTCGGTCTTTACACCACAACGCAAGACCCGTGTTAAGGTAAACGAGTTAGATTGTTAATTTGCGGGCGCTCATAAATTCTATAAATTAAATTATATATCATAACATTATAAATAAAATACTTTAACACAATTTTCTAAAATCATCTAGTACTCACACATAACACATGACCCGTTTTGTTTGCATAACACATGACCCGTTTTGTTTGAGTAACGAGTCGAGCTATTATTTTACAAGTTGACCCGCCATAAAATTTGAAGGAATTAAATTTAAAAATGACATATATATAAGTTTTGAACTTGCAATTTAACAATATAAGAATCACACTTTACCTAATTAAACTAATACGACTTCATATTTTAAAATCAACATAAAGTTTGATAAATGTGTGACTAAGGATGACAATTATAATCCGACATGCGATTTTTGATCTGAATTGTCCCGTTAGGGCGTTTTTTCCGGTTTAACCGATAGTTGATCGGGGATGGAACTTGGATGATATTTATATCAACACTCTAATCTCACTTTGATTCTACTCCGAACACTTATAAATACAATTAAATATATACCATTATAAATATATTTATTTATTTTTTATATTTTATAAGAGTTTTAAGTTATTTCTTTATTATAATATAAATTTATAATATATTATATTATATAATATTAAAAAAATTATTTATATAATTTTAACAAAGATATTTTTTAAAGAAAATGTTATAACAATGCCCTGGGAAATTCTTCGAACCCAAACGGGAATGAAGGATAATAAAGCAAAATCATTATATAATTTGTGATTAAGATTATTTATATTTAAAAATCAACATAAAATTAATAAATTTGTGATATTATATTTATAAAATTTTAAATTTTTTATTATTTTTTTATAATATAGATATAAACACAATTTTTTAAAATTATTCAATTCTTGCACTTATGTTACAGTAAACTAACCGAATTGTTAATTTATAAGTTGACACGTAAATAAAACTCTAAATAGTTAAATTTAAAAAATAAAAATAATATATATATATATATATATATCTTGAATTTACACAAAAACATTATAATAACCTTACTTTAACATATTTAAAAATCAATATAAAATTTCATAAACTTATGATATTACATTTATATAATTTTATTTTTTTATAATATATATATATATATATATATATATATATATAAACACAATTTTCTAAAATCATTTTGGTTCTCCATCACAAAGCACGACCCGTTTTTTTAGAGTAAACGGGTCGGTTGTTAATTGCAAGTTGATACACCCATACCATTTTAAACAATTAAATTTTAAAAAATAAAAATAAAAATGACATAAATCTTGAACTTACTCCATAACAAATTAAGTTTACAACTTTATATTTAAAATTTAATATAAAATTTGATAAACTTGTGACATTATATTTTATTAATTTTTTATAATATATATATATATATATATATATATATAAATTTTTTTTAAAGCATTTCGTACTCGCACTGTAACACACAACTCGTTTTTATTAAAATAACCGAGTCAAATTTTCAATTTGTAAGTTAACTCACCCTTAAAACTCTATATCAATAAATTAAAAAAATAAAATAAAAATTTATATATAAGTCTTGAACTTAAACCATAATATTATGAGTTCAAGTAACAAATTAATCTGTATGGAATTTTATATTTAAAATTTACATGAATTTTTTTTAATATATATATATATATATATAATTTTCTAAAATCAGTCGATTGATTATCATCGTACCACAAACGCACATACTATTTTTTTTATTTGTAGAGGAAATAGTCAAATTGTTCATCCGCGAATTGACACGCCCACAAAATTTTAAATAGTTAAATTTAAAAAATAATATAATAATATATATATATATATATATATATATATATATATATATATATATATATATATATAAATAAGTCTTTAGCTTACAGTGACATAAAATTTGATAAACTTGTATCATTACATTTATATCACACTGCAACAAAACATACTTTCAGCGACCCTTATATGCCAACCCATATTAAGCGTGAGTAAAAATTAAAAGAAAAAAACTTTTGTCAACCTTTATATCTATACCACCACCTTTATTGTTTTTATATACCAACTTTGTAACTTTGTTAAAACCTTATAATTTAAATATTCTAAATTTTAATAATTTTTATGTTTTATTTTTAAACTTTGTAAATATTTTATTTTAATTTTTTAATTTTTTTAAAATTAAATTTGACTTAAAATTTTGTTAACATTAAAATTTAATTAATATTTTTTATTTAACATAATTTTTAAACTTTTTATAATATTATTAATATATGTCTTTTATTTAATTATTATTTAAATTTAATTAAAAGTAAAATATGAGAGAGTTGTTAATATGACATTTATCCCACATTGGAGAAAAAGAAGAAGTTTTTGGTATATAAAATATGAGAGAATTCATTAGTTTCTGGAAGTGTTTTAAGGTTATAATGTGTTGGACTATGGATTCACCCTGAGGGTTTAGGGTTATGTTCATCAGGTCTTTACTTGAGAGATGAAGGGCAAATGTGATAATTGTATAGATAAAAAATAACATCTAAAATGAAAATAGAAAATAACAAATTTTTAAAAAATAGTTAAAAAATAAAATAGACTTTTAGCGACGTTTTTTAATTTTGCCAACGCTTAAATAAGCGTTGTTAAAACTTTCGCCTTTCGGCAACGCTTGTACCGACGCTTAAATAAGCGTGGTAAAAACTTGCGCCCACCCTGCTTTTGGCGACGCAAGAATAAGTGTCAGTAATGTTTTTAGCGACGCTTTTAAAGGTTGGCAGAAGTCTTTTTAAGCGTCGCCGAAACTCATTTTTGTTGTAGTGTCACTTCATTTTTTTTAAATAATATTTTATAATATATATAAATAAACATAATTTTTTTTATTCATTCGTTCATCCTATCATATCGCAAATCCGTTTTTGTTGTAGTAACGTGTCGTAGTGGCGGACCTACAAGGGGGCCTTGGGGGCCCGGGCCTCCCCAACCTTAAAATAATTTGTTTTTATATATATATTTAACAAGTAACTCTTAGTCCAGTTGGCTTTGTAACTACAAGGTGAACATGAGGTCAAGTGATCAAATCTTGCCCCTCACCTTTAATTTTATCTATAAACTAATTCATAATTATATAAATAAGTTAAAATAGTTACATTGGTTTTGTTCGGTATTTAAATAAAGAATTTGATATATTATTTTTATATGCATTAATATTCTATAATCGTAATCTCGAGTGTCTATTCACTTGATAATATATGTTTATCACGTTTTTGTATTTTAATTTTTATTTATATTTTTTATTTTTTTTTTATATTCTCATAAAACTAGGCTGAAATCTATTAAATTAGATTTTCATATTTTTTTTATATAGTTAGTTTTTTATGAATTTGTTTTTGTGTTGCATTTGATGAAAAATTTATTGGGAATTACAATTGAGTTATCACTTTGCCTACAAAGAGGAGATCAAAATATAGTTCAAGCAATGTCATTGATTGCTAGTTCGAAAAATCAATTACAAAAATTTAAAGAAGATGGATGGCATGATATTTTGGACCAAGTTAACAGTTTTTGTCAATTACACTCGATCTCAATACTTGATATGAATAAGCATATGATAATTGATAGCAATGGTAGGTATAATAAATATTATTTCTTATCTATTAATAGTTATTATTTCTTATCTATTATCTATTAATAGTTATTATTTATTATTTAATGCTAGGTTGTTGACTTGATTATGCAAGAAATGAATAATCATTTTTCAGAAGTTAATACATAATTACTTGGTTACATATCATGTCTTCATCCCAGAAATTCATTCTCCAAATTTGATATTTGTAAACTCATTCGTCTTGCCAAACTTTATTCCGAAGATTTCACATGCAGAGATTATTTATTTTTGAAACAACAACTTCGGGCTTACTTATTTAATTTGCGGGATGATCCTCAATTTTCTTCAATTGAAGACTTGAGAATTTTTGCTCAGAAATTGGTTGCAACAGAAAAAAACATATAGTCTTTCCATTGGTTTATCGATTGATAGAGTTGACTTTAGTTTTACCAGTTGCAACTGCATCCGTTGAAAGAGTATTTTCTGCAATGAAAACCGTGAAGACTGATTTGCGTAATCGAATTGGAGATGAATGGATGAATGATAGTTTAGTTGTATATGTTGAGAAAAATATTTTCTCAACAATTGAAAATGAGTCAATATTGCAATATTTTCAACAAATGGAATCTCGTAGAATAAATTTGTCTTCTTTTGTACCGACTCATGGACAAGAATAATTTAGTAATTGTGCTTATTAGTATTTTGTAATTGTGTTTGTTAGTATTTTTATGTAATTACCAAGTAAAATTTTAATTAGAAAATGCATTTATTTGGTTGCAAAAAAAAGCTACGTTACTATGTATTTGGCCCCCCGAGAAAAAATTTCTGGGTCCGCCACTGACGTGTCCGTATTGTTAATTTACGAGTTAACCCGTTATAATATTTGAAATAGTTAAATTTAAAAATAAAATATATAAGTTATAAACTTGCAATATAACCATATAAGTATAACACTTTAACTAAAAAAACTATGACATATTTTTTTAAATCAATATAAAATTTGATGGATGACAATTATAATATGCCATACGGCTTCTTATCCAAATTGTCTTGTTAGAGACGATTTTTTTTCAATTTGACCGGTAGTTGACAGTGGATGAGACGTGAATAATATTTGAGTCTCCCGCCCAATTTCAACTCAATTCTACCAAAAAAAAACTAATAAACACAATTAAATATATAACATTACTAATATATTTATTTATTTTTTATATTTTATAAAAGTTCTAAGTTTATTTCTTTTTAATGTTATATAATTTTAATATATTATAATATATATAATATTAAAAAGTCGTTTATATTAATTTTATCAAAAAGAATTTAGATTATAGGTATAACGGTGTTCCGTGAGAATTTTCTGAAACCGAATGGTAGTAAAACAAAATTCCTAAAATAGAATGAGGTGAGAATGATAAACGCATTCCTATCCTGATCCGCTCAATTTCGATCCTTACCTGTGACATTGTATTTATAAAAAAATTTATAGTACACAACTTAATTAACTAAGTTAATATAGTTTTATATTAAAAAATTAATATAAAATTTGATAAACAATTCAATATTATATGTATATAATTTTAATTTTTTTATTAATTTTTATATTATATATATATATATATATATATATATAAACAATTTTTTTTATCACTTGAGTCAGATTTTTAATTTACAGGTAGCCTCCCTTAAAACTTTAAACAGGTAAATTTAAAAATGATATATATACATATAAATTAATATAAAATTTGATTAATGTGAACAATTTTTATTTTTTTAAAATATATATACATAATTTTCTAAAATCAGTCAATTATTGCACCACAACGCACCACCTATTTTTTATTAGAGTAAATAGACAGATTGTTTATCTGGTTGTCCCGCCCATAAAACTCTAAATAATTAGATTTAAATATATATTTATAAATAAATAAAGTCATTAACTTATATAGACATACAATTTGATAAACTTCACATTATATTTATATCATTTTAGTTTTTTTAAATAATTTTTTATATTATATATATAAACACAATTTTCTAAAATTATTCATTCATCGCATCATAACGCACGACCCGCTTTGTTATAATAATGAATTGGATTGTTAATTTGCGAGTCGACCCGCCATAATATTTGAAATAGTTAAATTTGAAAATAAAATATATAAATTTTAAATTTGCAATTCAACAATATAAATCCAACAATATAAGTATAACACTTTAATTAACTAAACTAATATAATTTATATTTTAAAATAACATAAAATTTGATATACGTGTGAGTGTGACTAGGGAGGTCAATTATAATCTGCAAAGGTGGTTTCTAATCCAAATTGTCTCATTAGTGGGAATTATTAGTGGGAAGCATTTTCACAGTTTAACCTAGTTGACCGTGGATGGGACGTGAATGATAATTGTGTCCCCTGTCCGATCTTACCCTAATTATGTCCGAACACTAATAAACAAAATTAAATATATAACATTACTAATATATTTATTTATTTTTCATTTTTATAAGAGTTTTAAGTTTATTTCTGTGTAATAATATAATTTTTCAGATATAGAATGAGGTGAGAATGATAAACACATCTCCGCACATTGCGATCTCTTACATGTGACATTGTGTTTATAAAATTAAACTTTTTTTTTATTAATTTTTTATAATATATATATATATATATATATATATATATAAACAAAGTTTTTTCAAATCATTGGGTTATTGCACTACAACACACGACCTATTTTGTTATAATAAATGGATCAGTTGGTTAATTTACGGATTGACCTGCCCTTAAAACTTGAAACAATTAAATTTTAAAAATAAAATTAAAAATAACATTTATAAATTTTGAATTCGCAACATAATTAGTACAACACTTTAATTAACTAAGGTAATATAGTTTTATAATAAAAAATCATCATAAAATTTAATAAACGTGTAATATTACATTTATATAATTTTATTTTTTTTTATATTAAATTTTGTAATTTATATATATATATATATATATATATATATATATATATATATAAACAAAATTTTCTATGACTGAGTTCTCGCGCCATAATACCGACTCGTTTTGGTTAGAGTAACGAGTCGGGTTTGTTTATTTGTAGGTTGACCTATCTATCAAATTTGAGTATTCAAAACTGACAATGTAAGTTTTGAATTTGCATCTAACAATGTAAGTATATCATTTTTGACAAATAAAACTTTATATTTTAAAATAAAAATAAAATTTGATAAAAGTGTGACATTTATATAATTTAATTTTTTTTATTAATTTTCTTAAAATACATATATCGAAAGAATACTATATTTATGGATGATGTGTATCCTGTTCTTAATCCAAACGAAATAAAAAATTTAAGGATGTAAATATTTTTCACTTAAAAGAGGCGGAGAACATTTGTTTTTTTAATCCCGTGTTGTCCACTTTTATTTTAATAAAAAAATGGTGGTTGATGAAGCTGAATTCCCACCTAAATATTCATTGGAAAAAAAAATTGGGAAAAAAAACCTGAAAAAATCGATAATCTAATTGATAGCTTACCGGTTTGTTGGTTAACAAGCTCTAACAGTTCCGGTTAACCGGTAGCTTACCGGTTTATTGGTTAACCAGTTCTAACAGTTCCGGTTAACCGGTTTTTTATCGAAATGATTCAGTTTTCAGTTGAACTATTTTTCTAGCGATTTAATTAGTAAACCGTAATAATTTAATCATATATCTTTATATTAGATATTTTATAAATATTAAATATATTATAAATAATATTTAATAATATATATTAGTTATTTTTATTTTTAAAAAAAATTAATTTACATGGTTATTAGTTTTAAAATGGAGACTTTTGAAATATATTAGAGTGTTACAATAATATAATATATTATAATATATTTCTAAAGGCAACCGTGAATTTCTCATGGACATTGTGTGTTGATTGTGTGTTGACTTTGAGCAAATTATTGTAAGTTCATTCTTTTCGATCTTTTTAATTAATGTCAGAATAACATGAAAGTAAGGCACAAATAAGAATTTTGAAAACAAAAAATAATTTAATAAATTTAATACTTAATTTAAAATTTTGAATTATCAGTTCACGGTTAAACCGGTTAACCAACCGGTACTAATCGGAACTAGTAAAACCAAAACCGGTAAAACCGATACCAATATTGGTCGGTTAACCGATTTATAAAATAAGAGATAAAATCAGATTTACCAGAACCGTTTAACCGGTTAATCGACTGGTTGAACACCTTCTGTCTTTGAAAGACCGATTTTGGAACCGCAAGTTTAACCTCAAACGCCATACTCCTTCCTCTATACGGTTTCCAAAGGGTAATTTGTTAGGATTTGTATCTCCCAAATTCGACCTGTTTGAAAACAATCTGTAAAAACACAAGAAAGAAGAACACAAGAACACACAGATTCATAGTGGTTCACTCAAATTGAGCTACATCCACTTGAGCCACCACCAGATTTACTATGAAGAAGAAGAAGGAATACAGAGTTTTTGCCTCACACTTTATCTCTCTAGAATTCTGTTTAACCATGTAAACCCTTAATAATCACATATTTATAGGGTAAACATTCAGGTAATAAACCTAAATAACTTTGGTCAGGCCCAAGCCCAAAACCAAAAAAAGAAAACCCAATAAACTCTAATTAACAATGTAGAATTTATTATAAATGTAGGCTCCATAACTCAACAATCTCCCACTTGGAGACTAACTTCATCATCTCTCGATCGGTAGTGGCTTTCCATTCGGTGTCTTAACGAAGAAGACCAACTGAAGTTGCACACAACTTTAGTTTCTCATTTGTCACAGCTTTCGTCAACATATCAACTGGATTCTCACTCCCGGGAATCTTCTCAAGAGCTAATACTCCATCTTCTAAAGCTGACCGGATGAAATGATAACGAACCTGTATATGCTTCGTCCTGCCATGATAAACAAGATTCTTTGCCAAATGAATGGCACTCTGACTGTCGCATCGCAACACACTTCCCTCGTAGTCTTGACCCAATTCTCGCAAAAAGGGTTGTAACCACATCATCTTCTTAGCAGCTTCTGTCATAGCAACATACTCTGCTTCATAACTAGAAAGAGCAACAATCTTCTGCACTTTTGATACCCAACTGATTGTAGTACCTCCCATAGTATAAATGTACCCTGTTGTGCTCTTTCTACTATCAACATCACCACCATTGTCAGCATCAACATATCCTTCTAAACCCATATTAGACTTTCGAAAACACAAAGTGAGACTCGTACTTCCTCTTAAGTATCGTAGTATCCACTTTACTGCTTCCAATGTTGTCTACCCGGGTTGCTCATAAATCTGCTAACAACTCCCACTACATGTGTTATGTCTGGTCTTGTGCAAACCATCGCATACATAATACAACCAATGGGAGAGGCATACGGAACAGTGGCCATGTAATTTTTCTCCTCCTCTGTTGAAGGCGACTGATCTTTAGATAGTCTGAAGTGACTAGCTAAGGGGGTAGTAACTAGTTTTGCATCATACAAGTTGAACCTGCTAAGAATTTTATTCACATATTCTTCTTGTGAAAGCTTGAGAACTTCTTCATCCCTGAAAATTCTCATCCCAAGGATTTGTTTAGCAGCACCCAAATCCTTCATTACAAACTTTTCAAACAACTCTTTTTTGAGCTTGTTAATCTCATACAAACTTGCTCCAGCAATCAACATGTCATCAACGTAGAGAAGAAGAATAATGTACGATTTATCAAACCTCTTGATATATCAGCAATGATCAGCTTCACACCTCAAGAAATTTTTACTTTTCATGAAGCTATCGAACTTCTTGTACCATTGCCTTGGAGCCTGTTTCAAACCATACAGACTCTTCTGAAGCTTACACACAAGCTCATCTTTTCCTTTGATTTCAAATCCTTCTGGTTGTCGCATATAAATATCTTCATCTAAATCACCATGAAGAAAAGCAGTTTTGACATCCATTTGTTGAAGATGAAGGTCTTCTTTCACAACCAAACTCAAAATAGTTCTAATTGTCATCAATTTAACTACCGGAGAGAAGATCTCATTGTAGTCAATACCTTCTTTCTGTTGAAATCCTTTCACAACCAACCTTGCCTTGTACCTCATAGTTTTATCATGTTCTTCTTTAATCCTGAAGATCCATTTGTTGTGAAGAGCTTTTTTCCCTTTGGTAGCTCAGTGAGCTCCCAAGTCTGATTCAACATCAAAGAGTCCATCTCATCTTTCATAGCAGACTCCCACTTAATCGATTCATCAGATTGTATTGCTTCCTCATAACATTCAAGTTCACCTCTATCTGTCAACAAGATATAGTTCAGAGATGGAGACCACCTCTCAACTGGTTTTCGATTCCTTGATGATCTTCTCAACTGTATAACCGGTGTTTGCTGATTTACCTCTGGGCCACGTTCTCAACGATTTCATCTTCAACAATACATTGTTCTTCTTCGACAACCGGTATATATCCAGCTGAAAATTGTCTCAAATCGACTGTACTGGTCTCTTCCAACTTAGGATCACCATCTGATGTCTTCCCAACACAATCTTTGTAGAGAACCTGTTCATTAAAGATAACATTTCTGCTACGAATGATCTTCCGATTTTGATTATCCCAGAAACGATAACCAAACTCGATATCACCATAACCAATGAAAAAACATTTATTAGACTTTGGATCAAGCTTGCTCCTATCACATTCATTAATATGAACATATGATAAACATTCAAACACTTTCAAATAAGAAAGGTTTACCTTTTTATTGCTCCAAGCTTCTTCAGGAACTCTGAATTCAAGAGGAACAAAGGGTCCCCTGTTTATCAAATAGGCAGCAATATTTATAGCTTCTGCCCAGAAGGTTTTAGGCAGCCCTGCATGCAATCTCATGCTTCTAGCACGCTCGTTCAATGTTCGATTCATTCTTTCAGCTACTCCATTCTCTTGAGGCGTTCAGGGAACAGTCTTCACCATACTGATCCCATTCTCAGCACAATACTCTTTGAAATCTGAATTGATATATTCACCTCCGTTGTCGGATCTCAAGCACTTAACTTTCTGATTTGTTTCATTTTCAACCAAAGCCTTCCACTTCTTGAAAATAGCAAATACTTCAGACTTGTGCTTCATAAAGTAAACTCATACTTTTCTTGTTGAATCATCTATAAAAGTCACATAGTAGTATGATCCGCCAATAGAAGAAACAGGTGTAGGTCCCCACACATCAGTGTGTACCAACTCTAGTCTTTCTTTCTTGAGCTCCTTCCCAGTTTTTAAGAAACTCACCCGTTTTTGTTTTCCAAGAATGCAGTTTTCGCATAACTAATGTTCAACAGACTTCAGTTCTGGAACCTGTTCATTCTTCAAAAGAATTTTCACCCCTTTTTCACTCATATGGCCCAACTTGCAATGCCACAACTCACTGTTCTTCGAGTCATCAACTACAGCAACAATTGTTTCTCTGCAAGTTGAAGTCGTGTATAACGTTCCAGTTTTGTGACCTCGAGCAACAACAATTGCTCCTTTAGTCACCTTCCACGCACCATTTCCACAACTGAAATTGTGACCTTCTTCATCAAGTTGTGTAACAGAAATCAGATTGCGCATTAAACCTGGAATGTGTCTCATCTTAGTAATCTTCCAAACAGAACCATTTGCCATCTTCAATTTGATGTCACCAATGCCAACAATATCCAGTGGCTCACCATCTGCGAGATAAACTTTCCCACAGTTTCCAGCCACATAGTTCTCCATTAATTCTTTGTGAGCAGTGGTGTGGAAAGACGCTCCTGAGTCCAAAACCCATGAATCTATCGGCCTATCAACAGACAGAAGTAATGCATCAGTGACAGATTCTGTAACAACGTTGGCTGTATAATTTTTATCATCACTATTTTTCTTCGGTGCTTTGCAGTTCCTCTTTAAATGACCATGTTTACCACAATTCCAGCACTCAAATGTCCGCCCAGACTTGGACTGACTCCTCCTGCTCCTTGACATAGATCTGCTCTTACTTCGGTTGAAATTTCTATCATTACCTCTTCCCCTGTTTTCCACATTCAGAGCAGAACCTTTGAATGTTTCACCATAATCAATTTTACGAACCTCTTCAGCAATATTACGATCTCTAACTTCAACAAATTTCAGTTTAGCATTTCCAACTGAATTACTAATTGCTTCCCTCATAGGTTCCCAACTATTTGGTAGAGATGCCAACAAAATCAGGGCACTAACTTCATCCCAAAATCAATCTCAACAGATAGCAATTGATTCACAATTGTACTGAATTCATTCAAATGAGTAGTGATAGAAGTACCATCAACCATTCTTAAGTAAAAGAGTCTTTTCATTAAGTGTACCTTGTTGTTAGCAGATGGTTTCTCATACATATCAGAAAGAGCTTTCATCAGACCCATGGTGGTCTTCTCCTTTGCTACATTGTAAGCAACTGTCTTGGCTAGCGTCAATCGGACAACTCCCAAAACCTGTCTATCAAGGAGTTTCCATTAAGCTTCATCTATCTTCTCTGGTTTCTCACTCAAAGTAACATGAAGCTTCTTTCCATAGAGATAATCTTCAATCTGCATTCTCTAGAAGGCATAATCTGTCCCATCAAATCTTCCAATCCCATGTCCTATACTGTTCTCACTTGCCATTGTTTCCAATGCTCAGATCTAGCCTAGCTGCTCTGATACCAGTTGTTAGGATTTGTATCTCCCAAATCCGACCTGTTTGAAAACAATCTGTAAAAACACAAGAAAGAAGAACATAAGAACACACAGATTTATAGTGGTTCACTCAAATCGAGCTACATCCACTTCAGCCACCACCAAATTTACTATGAAGAAGAAGAAGGAATACAGAGTTTTTGCCTCACACTTTATCTCTCTAGAATTTTGTCTAACCATGTAAACCCTTAATAATCACATATTTATAGGGTAAACATTCAGGTAATAAACCTAAATAACTTTGGTCAGGCCCAAGCCCAAAACCAAAAAAAGAAAACCCAATAAACTCTAATTAATAATGTAGAATTTATTATAAGTGTAGTAGACTCCATAACTCAACATAATTTCCAACCACTCATTAGGCGGATATTTCAAAATCGAGTATTTAGACTCGTCATGTTACGTCATGTTCAAAGACCATCTCATTTATTACGAGAAATACTAGAGGGACTCGATTATGACTCGTTCAATGGTATCTCCGATAGTCTGACGAAGAAATTGTTCTTTGGGGTTCTCATGTATACAAGGTTAGTAGATTCGAGGCATATGTTGAGCTGATGCATTTCTAAAATGAGTGTGCTACCAATTAAATTCATCGCCGGTAAAAATTCTAAATATCAATCACATGAATATTGATCATAAAACATGTAGTGTAAGTACTTACATACGACAATGTCGTGAAGTAAAATATTCATTTTTCATGTCTTAGCTTCTTTCTAAAATTCAGGTTCAAAACATGGGACTAAACATCCATTATTTCTCTGTCAAGTTCTGTATTTTTTTCAACGTGGAAATAACTCGACGTGTTAAACTAGTGTTTGGGCTGACAACCAGCTTTTCCCTATAAAGCACATAATTAAGATCATATACTATTTAGTATTATAATAAATTGTACAAAATTTTTAATAATAGATGTTTTGAAAAAAACCTTACATTGGATCCAGTCCTTTACAAAATATCAGATCCACCAATAGTTGTTCTTTAGGTGAAACTTTACCAAGCTCATTGAAGAGCTTTGTCAAAAAAGGGATTGTAAAACCACCGGAAGTTTGTTAATCTTCCTCTTTGGATGGTCTTTAATATTTATACAATCAAGCTCTTCATCACTCTCGACAAAAATGTCATGGCTAGATTATCGACTCATTGATGGACTCCTGTTTGTAATCCTCATGTACATTATCCACATCTTCAAAGTGAGCCTTTGCAAAGATATTGACACAATCAGGCTCTTCATCACTCTCGGCAAAAATGCCATAGGTTAGATTTTTGACCCATTAATGGACTCCTGCTTGTAATGTCCTCATTTACATTATCCCCATCTTCATAATTAGCCTTTGCAAAAATATTGAAATATATTTTTGTAAAAATTGACTCGATAAAATTGTTGATATTGGCCTCAAAAATATGGTTGACATAAATGTTGTGTTTCTCCAACTCACTTGATAGATCAAATAATTGTTGTGAATCATCTTTCATATGCTTGAATGCTTCAGCGACTTTGGATGTCAATATTTGTGTTTTGAAATTAGTATAATTTAGAGTGTAAAGACCATAACAATATAAATCAAGAATATAAGTAAATATATGCTTGTATTTATAAATAAATAAGTAAAAGAAAAGAAGATTAAATCATAAAGTAGTGCCATGTGAAACCCTTCACATGGCTATATGAAGAGCGCGCTTCACATTGCAATGTATAGTAGAGCAATGTGAAGTAAAAGTCGTGTGAAGTGAATGTCATGTGAAAAGCTTCACATAATAGTTTACAACAATCATGTGAAGTATTTCACATGGTAGTTTATAGTAGCCATGTGAAATGAAGGTTGTGTGAAGAGCCATGTGAAGGGCGTCATATGGCAACAAAATATCCAGACTTTGAAATAGAAGATACAACATAATAGTATAATTGCACATAAAGTATCTTTTCATTATTGTCTAGAGAGTCTAAATCCTTCATCTAACGTTGAACATCTCCCATATCCAGATCTAGAATCTCAAGATGATCCTCTTCAAGAAGTGGAAGGTGTGCAATAGCTCTTCACATGGAAGCGTATAGTAGAGCCATGTGAAGTAAATGTCATGTGAAGTGAATGTCATGTGAAGAGGCATGTGAAAAGTTTCACATGATAGTTTACAACAATCATGTGAAGTCCTTCACATGCCACTTTATAGTAACCATGTTAAATGAAGGTTGTGTGAAGAGCCATGTGAAGGGATTCACGTGGCAACAAAATATTCAGACTTTGAAATAGAAGATACAACATAATAGTATAATTGCACATAAAGTATATTTTCATTATTGTCTAGAGAGTATAAATCCTTCATCTAATGTTGAGCATCTCCCAAATCCTGATCTAGAATCTCAAGATGATCCTATGATGATCCTCTTCAAGAAGTGGAAGGTGTGCAATATCTCTTCCATGTCCAAAGCCACCTCTTTGAGATTCTATCGAGATTCTCTCTAACACCTTAGCGTCATCCCAGCATTATATGATTGAAAAAAACCTATAATATGGTTGATGTATCATGTTTTCAACAACCCTATCGATGTAGCATAACTATAAAATATATTAAACATGTTAGTGAAAATTTAATATTTATTAAACATAAACAAAATAGTACTTATATGTTAATATAAAATTTACCAATATATTAGATGTTAATGAAAATAGGATTAATTATTTTTTGGCCATTTTTCGGTGCTTTCAACCAATCCTCTCATTGTGAAATTACACTAGTTCAAGTTCTTTATGTTATCAACATCCATTATGGATTTCAGAATTTTGAACATTCATTATATACTATATATAAGTATTTACAAATACAAATATAAAGTGTTAGAATAAAGAGATAAATTGTATTAGAATGTTATATTGAATTATATAAGTTGTGTCTATTATATAAACATTAAATTGAGCTTATAAGGAAACTAATATAATATAGTATAATAATGATATAATATAATATATTAAATGATATTATCACAATTTATATATTATTGTGGTAATATCTTACATATATATTATCTTATATTCTAACATCCCTCCTCAAACTCAAGACGGAAAACGCTTGAACAACTTGAGGTTAAAGACGAGATGTTGAAATGTTGATGGTATATTCTTCAAACTTCATAAACTCTTGAGCTCCATCCAGTTACAGTATGGCAGTGTGTTGAGTGATAAACCAACGAAAAGGTAAAATCCCATTATCATTGAATGTTGGGGTGAAGCAACAACCGAATGAACTCCGAAATTATTTGCGAGTTTCGAAATCCATCCAACGATAGGATGATAGGTGTTACATTAAAGAAAACCAGCAAAAAAGGTAGAATCTCATGGGAATAAAATGTTGGGGTGAAGCAACACCTGTAAAACTCATTCTAATGAGAGAATGACAGTGTGTTGACTAAATAACTATTAAATGAGCACATATGATTGAATTAACACCAAAAAATATGATATTAACTACTGGATAAAGCAACATCTGAAAACAAACTCAGAGAGTATGATTGTCGAAAAAAATAAGAACATCAACATAATTATTTGAAAGAAGAAAATATTATTAAGAGATAGTAATAATAATTAATAAAGAATTATTAGAGCCCTCCATCAATGACTAAAGTAACCATTGATGGAGGCAGCGGAAGACTATCACTTGATTGACTCAAGAACGATAATAAGGCTCTAATACCATATTAGAATAAAGAGATAAATTGTATTAGAATGTTATATTGAATTATATAAGTTATGTCTATTATATGGACATTAAATTGAGTTTATAAGGAAACTAATATAATATAATATAATAATGATATAATATAATATAATATACTAATGATATTATCACAATTTATATATTATTGTGATAATATTTTACATATATATAGTATCTTATATTCTAACATAAAGAAAGAAGAGAACATATGAATGAAAACATTCGTTTTAGGAAAGACTGTTTATTTGGATTGTGTATTTTGTGTTGTCTAAAAAAACTTGAGACAACATAGACAACGAAGTCAATTTTGAAATTGTTTATTGCGCTTATATTGTATATTATTGTACTTGGCATCACATTTGATTCAATAACTCCCTTGTTTTTATGGAGGATCCATCTTCCCCTCTAATTCATCAAAAAAGTCATTATATAAAGGTTCTTTTGAGTCGTTCGCAATGAACTCAAATATTTCCATTTTTCTCTAGGGATGTTCAACACGCACTAGAGATCTTTTTCATCAATTTGAATCTCCTGTCGTTATTTAATATAAGAGATCTCATTGTGATGTCGAAAGTGCTCACGAGGTGTCTAGAAAATTAAACTAGGCATTTTGAGATGTCAAGTGAAAGAAGGGAACCAAAACCAATGGCCTTGACAGTTTTCTTTTGTTGGTTGGAGAGATTTTGAATAGGGGTGGCAATTTAGGTTAGTTTTAGGTTGGTAGGTTCGGGTTGGCAGGTTAACGGATTGAACGATACTAACTTGAACTATTTAGTAATCTAGATCAAAATCTCTAACTTGGACATGACTTGTTTATTTGTGATTGACCTGAACTTGACCCAATTTACCTAACTCAACTAAAACCAAACCCGATGCAATTAATTCACATCTCTTTATTTCAAATTAAAATAATATCAGCACAAAAAAAAGTGAAGCTAAATCATAAATCCGCTTATAAAAATTTTTACAAAAGAAAATGATTGAGTGAATAAGAAAGAATAACACAAACTTCAACAAAAAAAACTTGTAAATGAGTTATCGAGTTTAATTTGAGTCATTTTAGGTCAACCCGATTTTGACCTGTTTATTATTTAGGTTAAACAAATCGACCTGAACAAAAAAATGCATTACCCTAACTTCATTTTTTGGTGTTCGGTTCAGGTCGTGTTTTTGTATCGGGTCTAAAATTGTTGACCCTAGTTTTGAATAAGGTTAAAAATGTCGTTTAGGGAGGTTATAGTTTTTTAATAAAAGGAATAAAAGTCTTCATTCTTTTGGGGAATTTGGAATTTTAGAATCGACAATTAAATAAGCGAGGAGAGATAAGGCTTTAAGATCTGTTAATGATACAATATTGATAAGAGTACTTATTTTTCCTCCTTTGATATTGCTTTTTAAAACTATATAAAATATTAATAAAAGAAGAAGATTCAAACATAAAGTAGTGTCATATGAAGCCATTCACAATTCACATGGCTCTATGAAGAGCGCGCTTCACAATTCACATGGCTATATGAAGAGCGCGCTTCATATGGCAGTGTACAGTATAGCCATGTGAAGGGTTTCACATGGCAATTTATAATAGCTTGTAGAATTATCTCTCTATCTTCATTGGAAGGAAACAATTCCAAGAATGAAATGTTATCAGTAGCAAATCAATAAGAATAATTTATTTGGTACTTGATTGAAAATTTGTTGCTGATTGTCAAATCATTTATAATTGATTTTTATTTTATTTTATTGATATATTTTTATTTTATTCATTGTTTAAATAATTTCCCTTCCTGTAAATCATTTCATTTCCTACAAATGTAATTTTCGTTATTTAAACACTATCTCCTTACGTATTGAATACAAGAAATAAAAATATTATTTTCCCTCTCTAAAAAATCTACATGGTATCAGAGTTGGATAAACACAGAATCGGGGAAGACGATTGACAATTCTAAGTTAGTCTATCCAAAAAAAAATCCAGAGAAACTCCGACGTTTCAAGCCAACTCACTATCATCAAATTCTAGTGAAACTTTGGCGAATCAATGTCAACTCACTATCATCCAGCGAAACTTCGGCATTTCAAGCCAACTCGCTATCAACAAATTCTAGTGAAACTCCGGCGAATCAAAGCCAACTCACTGTCATCTAGCGAAACTCCGAAATTTCAAGCCAACTCATTGTCATCAAATTCTAGTGAAACTTCGGCAATTCAAAGTCAATTCACTGTCATCTAGCAAAACTCCGGCAGTTTAAAGTCAACTCGTTGTCATCAACATCCAGCAATACTCTGGCAATTCAAAGTCAACTCGTTGTCATCCACATTTCATCACATCGGCAACATCCTCTTCAATCTCTACCCAAGGCTCTATTGCACCCCTCTACGTTACATCCCACAATCAGGTGGCTGACATATTCATCAAGCCGATTCGAGGAAGTATGTGGCAAGTTAGGCTGTTTCAACATCTACTATCCAACTTGAGGGGAAGTGTATAATTATCTCTCTATCTTCCTTGGAAGGAAACAATTCCAAGAATGTAATGTTATCAATAGAAAATAAATGAGAATAATTGATTTGCTACTTGATTGAAGATTTGCTGCTGATTGTCAAATCAATTATAATTGATTTGATTTTTATTTTATTGATATGTTTTTATTTTATTCATTGTTTAAATCATTTCCTTTCCTACAAATGTAATTTTCGCTATTTAAACACTAGACTTCTTATGTATTGAATACATTGAATAAAAATATTATTTTTCCTCTTTAAAAATTCTACATAACTAATAAATATAATTAATCTAATATATTGGAGATATAATATATTGTAGGTATCAAATTCAAAAAATTTTGTCCTTGAACACAAAATATAGTATTTCGTTGCCTCCATCGGTTACTTTAAGCCATTGATGGAGGGCTCAAATAAAATTCTACTACCTTTCTCCATTTCTTTTTCTTCCTCCTCTTCACCATTATCCTTTGTGTCGTCCACTACCTCATCTTCTTCTCCGTTCGGTTCATCATTCCATATGTCTTCTTCAAACCCTAACCCCAACGTCATCCGCTTTTGTTAGTTCCTTTGGTTTTAGAGCAAGTGATGCCCTGCCTTCGGATTCAGAACAACTAGTGTCTCAGCTTTAGTCGCTTCCACACCTTCCTATGGAACAACGAGTGTCTCAGCTTCAGCCGCTTCCACACCTTCCTTTGGAGTTGGCGCAATTGGAGCAATTGGAGCCTCTACTCCTTTCAGATCTGGATTAACCAACACAACGATTTCCACAACCTTCACTCCTACATTAGGATTTGGATTAATCGTCGCTAGGTCTTCACCATCTCCTCCTTTTGGGATGACAACTAGTGCATCGTTTTCACCTTTTGGTGCATCTACTTTCGTATCATTTGCGACCTCAGTAGCGCCTGTATCTTCATCTACTACTACTCTGACTGGGAAACCTTCTTTGGATTCGGATGCTACACCATCGTTGTTTAGGGTTTATTCAGATTATTTGTGAAGATTTTCGATTCAATCTCAACATGCATCGCTCACCTACTTCGATTACGGTGGTGTAATAAATATAATCAATCTAATATATTGGAGATATAATATAAAGATAATATATTTGTAAGATATTATCATAATATGATAAATTGTGATAATATCAATATTATATTATATTCTATAAGTTTCCTTATAAGTCTAATTTAATGTCTATATAAGAGACATGACATATGTAATTAAGAGATCATTCAATACAATATCCTTCTATATTCTTATAGTAGCAATGTGAAGTGAATGTCGTGTGAAGAGCCATGTGAAGCCCTTCACATGACAATTTACAACAAACATGTGAAGTGAAAGTCGTGTAAAGTGCAATGTGATTACAATAGCTATGCGAAGTGAAGGTCGTGTGAAGAGTCATGTGAAGGGTTTCACATGACAGTTTACAATGTAAAGTGAATGTCGCGTGAAGAGTCATGTGAAGAGATTCACATGGTATTTTACAACAACCATCTGAAGTGAAAGTCGTGTGAAATAAGAATGTGAAGATCTTCACAAGACATTTTACAGAAACCACGTGAAGTGAAGGTCGTGTGAAAAGCCATGTGAAGGGTTTACAAGGCAGTTTACATCAGTCATGTGAAGTGAAGGTCATGAGAAAAGTAATGTGAAGGGCTTCACATGCCAGTTTAAGCATATTTCACAATGAATATAATGATATAAATAATGACAATTTTAAGCATAACTTCTCAAATTATTTTATGAATAGTGGGCTTCACATGATAGCGTACCAGATTATTTGGTTATGACTAAAAATATTAAGGTTGATTGTTTGCAACTAGCTTATAACTATTAGCTTTGAAACAAAGTAGACAAGTTGAAATCCTATTACTATAATATAAAACCTCATAGAACTTTATCATTATGAACTTATATTGTTAATGTTAGGATCTAGATCGTCGCTGGTGGACCGGGGGTTGGACCGGTTAGCGGTTCTCACTCGTAGGGTGGTGGTTAATCCGATTAGAGATTAACACCGGGGTTTCAATACTACACAACCTGTCACAAATCCTTGAACTAGGTTCAAGCGCGGAAGAGATTTGCTTTCAGGTTGAAGCGGCACACTTGTATGATAGGCGGAATCGGTTTCGGATGATGGAGATTTGAAGAATGGTGAGTCGGTTTCGGTAATCTGGAAATTCGGTATGGTTAGTATAGAGTTGGTTTGGAGCGGTGTAGTTAAGTTAGTCGGTTAGATGATGAAGCCGGCAGAAAGTAAATAACAAGACAGATTTTATGGATGTTCGGAGATAAAACTCCTACGTCACCCCTTCCTCTCGAAACCGCGAGAAGGATATTCACTAAGGAATACAAGTACAATCCGATCGAGACTTATTTCCTGCTCGATAATACTCTTACAATTTACACCGAAATTGTAGAACACACTTTAACTTTCAACACTTAGGCTTTCTAAAACAGCACACTCTTATCACTTGTAGTAAATGCTCTTAGCGCTATCTCAATATCACACTGTTGTCTCTTAATGTCCCGCTTAAGTCACTGCATTTACTCTTCTTCAGCTACCTCCTTTTATAGGTGAAATATGCCAACGGTCATATTTCACTTCCTTGAATCTGATTGGCTGAGCAGCGGTGCAGTGATTCAGTGTTTCAGAGGTTCAGACCTGCGGTCGTTTCCTCAGACCTGGTGGTCAAGCTCAGACCTGGCATTATGTCTCAGACCTGCCGGTCTGTTCTTCCGGTCTGTAAGACAGACCTGCCGGGTTTGTCTTTTACTTGATATAGGCACTGTCTGTTGGACAATTGTCTGTACTTGGAAGATTTCCTTTCTGGCTTATCCCGAAGTAGAAGGATCCGGTAGTACTGTTTTCTGCAGCCTACAGTCTTTCCTCAGACTTGCATGGATATGGAAGTATTCAGTCTATTCCTTTGGTATCATTCTCAACAGATACCCGAATTGTCTTCTTGTACTGGTCGGTCATTTGACTTGGCCGAATGTCTTTTGGTAGTGATGTAACCGGACTTCTTTCGGTTATTCTTGTCTTGTGGATGATCGGCTGTTTGATGATTCCGGTTTTGAGCTTTGGCCGATCCTTTCTTTGTGCGGTCACGTTCCGAATATTCTTGATCGGTTTAGTAGCTTGACCGATTGGTTTTCTTTAGTCGGTTCTCTTGTTCATCCGGTCCGGTTCCTTGTTCCTGCATGGGAAGTTTATTTAAGTTAGGTTTATTTGAACCGGTCTGAATTTATCTAACAATTTCTCCTTTTTTGATTATTTTATTTAAAATTATCAAAATCATGTAAGTTTGCAACCGTAGGCCGGTTGTTTTGTTTGTCCGGTTTTTGAAAAAGACTTAGAGAATTTTTCGAAAAATTTTGAGAGAAAATTTTGAGAAAAGTTTTGGAAGAATCTTTATCTTTTATCTAACAATTTCTCCCTTTTTGATTATTTTATTTAAAATTATCAAAACTAAGTAGAAATGCAAAATAAGGCCGGATTCAAATATAACTTTATATATTTATATATAGATGACCGGAAAAGACAAAATATATAGAAATACTAAGGCTAATAAGAAAAGAAGGATAGTCCCTATTCAGAGTCCGTGAAATCATAGACGCTCTTCTTTTTCTTCGGTTGCTGTTGCCCGGTCGGTTCGGAAGATCGTCGCCTTTTAGACCGGGACCGCAGTTGTTCTTCGACTTCATCTTCGATTTGATCATCCTGCTCCGAAGTACTTGGGATGACCGGTTCAGAGACCTCTCTGAGCAGCTCGGCAATCTGAACTTTCTTAAGGGCCTCCTTTTTAGGAGCTTCCCTCTTCCGCTTTTTCGGCGCTGAGGCGGAGGCGGCCGCCTTCTTCTTCTTCTCGTTTTCCTTTGCATAAGCTTCCAGCCTCCGTTCCTCCCTTTCCAACCGTTCAGCATCCTCTGCTGCTAGAGCGGCCACTTTTTCGGCAAACCCTGGAAATATGGCCTCTCCTCTTTTAATTCGCGCGGCTTCCACTTCCGCTTCGGTCAGTTGAGACGATCGCGGTGCCTCTTTATCTTTGCTAACTTCGGCGTCCAGCGCATCCTGGACCCTCTTAGCTACTTGAGCATCAGCCGCTACAGCCGCGTCGTCCGCGTTCACTTTAGCCCTTAAAATTTCGGCCATCTGTTCGGAAAGTGCCTTTACTTCGGCCACGAGACTCTCGTTTGTCTTCTCGAGTTCGGAGACCCGGTTAAGTGTCGTGTCGACCCGTTTGAAGTCTTTCTTTAAATCGGAGGTCACATCCTCCAGAATTGCGGTTCGCTGAGCCCATTTATCGCGCTCACCGGCCTCTTCCCACAGTCCGTTGCCGAGTTCTGAGAGTCGTTCTTGATGTTTTTCCAGAAGCAGCTTTGTCACGTCGGTGAACTTCAGGGCCGAATCAACTATTCTGTTGGATCTATCCTTGAATGGTTGAAGCTCGGACACGTTGTGTTCTTGTATGCGGTCATCGATCCGTTCCGATATGGATGCTTCAAGCTTTTAAAGTCGGTCCTCCACCCATTCTTTAGCAGCCCATTCTTTAGTAAGGTCTGAGGCGGTGACTTTCGGTGGTGGGGGAGGTGATTGCTCCGTGAGATTTGGATCGGCTCTTTCACTGGATTCTATCGGTGCAGCATTCTCTTTTGGAAGTTCTAATAGTGCCGCATTCTCTAGGATCGGTGCCGCATTCTCCAAGATCGGTGCCGTATCCTCCAAGATCGGTGCCGTATCCTCCATTGGAGGTGTTGGACAGTTAACCGGAAACTTTTCGATTACGGGAGCAGTATAGACCGATACTTGCATTCGGCTGCATATCGTTTCCAGCCGCTCGATTTCTTGAATTATTTCCCTTTTGCCTTTTTCAAGCCTTGTTAACACCCGCGGCGCGACGGTGTCCACCGATCCCGTTTTGTTGAGCTCTTCCTTAATTTTCCGGATGCGCTTTCTTAGTTTCCGAAGTTGGATCCTTGGTAACAGGAGACAGGTTCGGCTTTGTACCTCTTGAATTGTGTTGGATTTTGTGAGGCTCATCATCAGGTCCTCTACTTCCTCCAATCTGTCGATGCATTGCTTTTCCGTGTGGCCCGGTAGGATTTCTCTATATGGTGTACCGAACCGGTGCTCATGCCACTCCAAGTATAGCTCTTCAACGTCTTCTGCTCGCTTGTTGACGCCCTGAAGGATTTTCTAGGCTAATCTATCGGCCTCTGCTTCTTCGGCCTCCTCCCTCTCCGTGTCGTAGCCTTCATCATCGGCTTCTTTATCAACCTCTTCTCCACCACCCTCTTCTCTATCCTCGGTGGTCTCAAGGTTGGTGTTTGGTTCGGCATCGTTTGGACTCCGAGCCGAATGATCGACGTCATTGACCGTTCTATCATCGGTCCTCTCCGTGTCGGTTTGCGCAGAGGCCCACTCCTCATCTTCTGTTTGTTGTGATGGGTCGGAGAAGGTTATCTTTTCTTTTCCTTTGCCTCCGGTCTTTGGTTTGGCCGGGGAATCTTTCTTTGCGGCTTTCTTCTTTCGGCCACCTGTGGAGCTGGGGGCCGGCTGTGTCCTTTCAAGGAATTGCCTTGATCTGATGAGGCAGCGTTTTGCTACCGCAACGCCGGGACCGATGTTGAGATTTAAATGGAGGAATATCTTACCGAGAGGCACGGCGTATCCCCACGACCGGGTTGAATCCGGTTTCACCATATCCATGAGGTTGCTGAACACCGATCTTGCCTAGTTGATCTCTTTACCCTCCATCAGACCGATTAGCATCTTGATTTTGTCCCTTGTGAGGTTGTTGAGGTTTCCTCCCCTTGCCAGGATCGCCCTTGTGAAGATGTCACATATCGGGATATACTCCGGCCTTAGCATTTGTTTGCTCCCGGATGTTTTGATCGGCTCATTAGATGCCGATAGAATGTAGCAAGCCGATTCAAAGATGTCCTGGTCTATTTCTGCTATTGCATCCTGGCCGGTTGTTGGAAGACGCAGGCTTTCGGCCACCAATTCTTCGGTGAGCTCTATTCGGGAACCGCATATAGTCGCGGTAATCTTGTCGTAGGCGATTGTTGCGGTTTTGAAGAACTCTTCGACCGCATCTTTGTAAATGACGTGAGGACCGCCGAGGAAATATTCCAGACCGGTTTTGATTACCCGGTCAATAATTGCTTTCGCCTCGGTAGTACCATTCAGCCGGATTTCCTCGAAATCCACCTGAGAGTAGAGTCTGAACAACGCCGAATCACGACCCATGTTAAAGAGTTTGAGAAGGTGAGAAAGTACCGCTTCAATGAGTTTTAGAGAGCTTAGAGAGAGAAAGTGGATTCGCGTGAGAATGAAATAAAATGACCGAAGGCCCCTTTTATAGATGCGGTTTGGAAGCCCAACCGTCCCATCAATAATGGGCGGGAATTTTCCCTCCAAAATGGAAAAGGCGCCAAACTATGGGCGGCAAATTTGAGCGGGAGATTTCCCTCCAAAATCCTTTACTTATGTCATTGATGACGCACTCTTCTTCTAGAAACCGATTGATGATGCGGTTTCGAAGTCTAACCGGACATTTTGAGTGAACAGTTTTAAGCAGATTTCAAGTGGCCGGATGAGAACGCGGTTATAGTTTGAAGATGTTAACCGGTTACTTAGATAAATGTTCAAAGAATTGAGAAGACACGGTCATATAAACTGAAATGATATTAAAATTCAAGAAATATCAGAGAAAGGAAACCGATTATAGGATTCGTTACAGAAACAATGTAAAGTATAGCCTATTCAAAAGACATTCTCCAGATTCGGTCTATTGCCGAATCCCTGTCGAGGATGTTTGAAGAGGAAGCCGGTGTGCTCGGTCCGAATTCTGGTCGGTTCCCAAGAATCAGCTTGCTGATATGCGGTGCATAACCGAGCCCCTTCTTGGTCAGCACTATATTCTTTAGGTTTTCCCATATGACCGTTGACCAGTTGATGGCCGATTTGCAAAGAATGTGGATCATGATATTGTAGGTATTCCTAGAGTACCGTTGGTTAGGTGATTGACACAGAATTGACCGGGTCACGATTTCGAGCAGTAGCTGACCGTGACTAGCAAGTTGGGTTTTTGGCCCAGAGTTTTCCACCGGAAGAGGGGTGGCCGACAGGTATTGCGCGGTTTCAAATCCCGCAAGGTCCTGAATAGGAGGAAAGTCAAAGAAACCTTCAGTGGGTAGACCGAATAGTGAGGCAAATTCAACCTCGTCGATCCAGAACGTATGGTCTCTGACAGTGGAGACGATGTACTTTCCCCTGATGCAGGCGCTTCGAAAGAAGGCCTTGACATCGTCTAGAAGAATAGGACCGGCCTCTTCAAGAAACGGTTGAAGACCGGTTTCAACGAGAGAGTCATACATGAATTTCTACTTAGTGGTACAGTCCCTTATGCCCGTGCAAGAGTTGAAATCGATGCATAGGAAGTTTCCCAGAGTTCTGCTCGGCATGATTTCGGTATTGAGAGAGACGAAATTCAAGAGTATCAGATGTGATCTTGTGTTTTCGGATGTGATGAAATGAGTAGAGGATGGCTCCTTATATAGGATCGGTTTTGGAGGGAAAATCTGAGCATTGATGGTCAGTTTTGTTTTATTAAGGAAAAGAATCTTTACCTTTTCAGGGCGCATGGGGAAGTGGCAAATTGCAAAGCCCTAGGTAAATGTTAGTTGGGAAGTAACCAGATTAGTTGGATTTTAAATGTGCGGGTGGTTGGGGGTTATCTCATTGATTGGAATTATCTCATTAAATGCACTTGAACATGACCGAGATTAATTAGATGGATGCCGAAAATAACAGAGACAATGCCGAAAATGGCATACAGGAACGATGAAGAAAACATGAAATCAAGAAAGACACAAGTAAAGCCGAAAGAAACATAGAAGAGGCCAAAACGATCAAACTTGAGTTGGTTAAAAATACACCCGGTGCATGAAGCAAAACGACCGGGTGCAGGAAGGAGTGACTCATGGTGCATAGGGGTTGACATCACCGTTGTGGCGGTTTCTTCTCCTCTAGGCCCTCTCGAACCGCCTATAAAATGGGTCGGTTACTTCTTTGGTGAGCACCTGAGCTTGGTTTAAACCTTCACCGGGACAGGTTGGGACTCCAAGCTCCACAAGGAGGCTGCTTAGTTGGGGAATTAAACCAACTGATCGGATGTCGACCATCCAAGTAAGGATGTCGAAAAGCACCCTAGACCAGTTTACCGGTGTGCCGGTAATTATAGCTGCCATCATGTTGAAGTTAGAGACACCGTAGGTGTTTGTGACGTCTCTACCAAAGATGCTCTTACCGAGCACATCATTTAGAAGCTGATATTCAGCTCTCAGACGTGATTTTGCTCCGTGATCTTCAACTGGTTCGTCAGACCGGGAAAAGGCGATGGATACCTCGGCCTTTACATCTGCCGGAATGTCTAGATCAGTTATCCCGTGCCTTGGCAGGCTAAGACACCGCGCAAAGTCCCGTTCTGTGAAATCAAAGATAATGCCTCCCACTTTGGATTGAATGTGGGTTTCAAAGTGGGGGGTGCCCTTAAACACCTTTGCGTGGTAGAAGAATTCCAAAACGGATTCCGGATAGATGGTATGCTTGTCATCTAGGAAACACTGAAGGCCGGTTTCCTCAAGAGACTTGATCATCTTATATATCTCATATTGATTTGTGGTTGAGCATGATTGAAAATCAACCTGAAGGATGTTTGGAAACTGAGACATTTTTGCCTTAGTGAGAGGATATTCTTTTGTCTTGTGAGTGTTGTGGTGAATGTTGGCTTCACTTAAATACTAGTTTAGGGACTATCCTATTGTCCAGGCATTAAATGAGATGACATGTATTAACCGCAGGATAAGAGATTTTGCATGAAATAGGCAGGTTTGCAGTTCTAGGTGTCGGTCATAGTCCTGAACTGTGAAAGATATCAAAAGATCTTCACGTCTTTTTAGGCGTGACCTGTTTTACTTTGAAAGGGTAATGTTGCAGAGCAGATATCCTGAATCCCTGATAACTATTCCTCTTGTGTTTAAAATTCAAATAATCTAGGGTAACCTGCTTCCGAACCGGTCAGGTATCAGTTGTTCATCCCGATGCGGTTATTTGGTGCATGCACCAAGTAGCCGGTCGGTTTACTCTATCTGATTAACTGGGCGGTTCTTCCACAGACACCCTGAAAATTCGAAATTCAACAGCTTAGGAAGAATTACCGGTCTTGTCTGTCTGAACCGGTTTCCCCTTAAGCATCCTTTGGAAGGATTTGGCTAATGTCGGTTAAGCCGAGAGTAAGCCTGAATTGAGAAAACTTAGCTTCCTATAGCGGCTTTGTGAAGATATCGGCTACTTGTTGATCGGTCGGTACGTATTCCAGCCGGATATGCTTCAGCGTGACATGCTCCCGGATGAAGTGATGCCTTATGTCGATGTGCTTGGTTCTGGAGTGGAGAACCGGATTGTAGGTGATCGCTATGGCACTCGTGTTGTCACAGAAGATCGGGGACTCTTCGGCTATGACACCGAAGTCCTTCAGCTGCTGTTGGATCCAGAGGAGTTGAGAACAGCAACTTCCGGCCGCCAAGTATTCAGCTTCTGCAGTGGATGTGGCCACAGATGTCTGCTTCTTGTTGTGCCATGAAACGAGCCGGTCACCAAGGAACTGACATGTTCCGCTGGTGCTTTTTTTGTCAATCTTACACCCTGCATAATCTGCATCTGAGTAACTTGTTAGATTGAAGGACGAGTCCTTTGGGTACCATAGACCGACATCAGGAGTGCCTTTCAGATACTTCAGTATCCTCTTTGCGGCTGTGTAGTGGGATTGCTTTGGATTTGCTTGAAATCTCCCACAAACACCAACTGCAAACAGGATGTCCGGTCTACTCGCTGTCAGGTACAGTAGGGAACCGATCATGCCCCGGTATGCAATCTGGTCTACCGATTGGCCCTCATCATCTCTGTCCAATTTAATGGATGAACTCATTGGAGTAGCCGCCGAGGAGCAGGTGTCCATACCGAATTTCTTTAGTAGCTCCTTGGTATACTTAGGTTGACTGATGAATGTTCCTTCTTTAAGTTGTTTAACCTGAAGACCTAGGAAGAAGCTTAATTCTCCCATCATACTCATTTCAAACTTGTCAGTCATCATTTTTGAGAATTTTTCACAAAGCTTGGGGTCAGTGGAACCGAAAATAATATCATCTACATAAATCTGAACAAGTAGGATATGTTCCTTCTTTTCAAATTTGAACAGTGTTTTATCCACCGAACCGATGGTGAAATCATGTTTTAATAGAAATGTGGTTAGCGTATCATACCAGGCTCTAGGTACTTGCTTTAGACCGTATAAAGCTTTATTTAGCCGGTATACATGGTTTGGAAATGCAGCGTTTTTGAAGCCGGGTGGTTGTTCAACATACACTTCTTCACGTAGGTCACCGTTCAGAAATGCACTTTTAACATCCATTTGAAAGACTTTAAAGTTTTTGAAAGCTGCAAAAGCTAGAAAAATCCTAATGGCTTCAATCCTGGCTACAAGAGCAAATGATTCTTCAAAGTCAATGCCTTCTTCCTGTTTGTAACCTTGAGCCACTAATCTGGCTTTGTTCCTCGTGACCAAACCGTCCTCATTGAGTTTGTTTCTGAATACCCATCTTGTTCCTATGACCGATTGATCTTTCGGTCTAGGAACTAAGTACCAGACTTTACTACTCTCGAACTGGTTTAGCTCTTCTTGCATTCCCAAGATCCAATCCGGATCTGACAATGCTTCATCTATTCTTTTCGGTTCAATCTGGGATATGAAAGCAGAGTTAAAATATCCTTCCAGAAGTTGACTCCTAGTTCGAACAGGTTCTGAAGGGTCACCTATAATTTGCTCAGGAGGATGTTTACTGTTTCTTCTGAGATTCAGTTCAGGAGTGTCTACCAAGTTACCGTTTGTTTGATCAAGGCTAGACTTGTCGGTAGGCTGAACGAGATTGTCAGACCGACCGACTCCCTCGGATTGGACCGAAGTGTCAGCTTCCTGTTGTGGAACAGCTTGATCCGGCTGGGTATCAATATTACCCATTTGGTCATGGACAAACCGCCTGAAGACTGGAGTCTCATCTTCACTATCAGAATGAATATCATTATTTTCCAATCTGTTGTGTAGATCAAAGCATGAAGCAGTGTTGCTTTCAACCGATTCATCGAAAACAACGTGAATTGTTTCCTCCATGGTTGCAGTTCTATTATTATATACTCTATATGCTTTACTTACTGCCGAGTACCCTAGCATGATGCCGGTATCGGTTTTTGCATCAAAAACGGTGAGTTGGGTTTTACCATTTATATGAATGTAACATTTACAACCGAAAATCCTAAGGTACTTGAGTTTGGGAACTCTGTTAAAATAAACCTCACACGGTGTTTTGTTGTGAAATCTGTTTATCAAAGAGCGGTTTTGTGTATAGCATGCAGTGTTGATAGCCTCAGCCCAGAATTTCTGAGCAATGCCGGAGTCGGCTATCATGGACCATGCGGCTTCCTTGAGAGTCCGGTTTCTTCTCTCGGCCAGGCCATTTTGTTGAGGAGTCCTAGCACTAGACAACTCGTGTCTAATGCCGGATTCATCAAGGTATGCAGTTAATGTACTATTGGTAAATTCGGTACCTCGATCACTTCGAATGCTATTAATGCGAGTTGATTTTTCATTTTGCAAGCGCTTAAGAAGTGTGATCAGGTTTGATACAGTTTCACGTTTAGATGGTAGAAATATTACCCATGTATATCTAGAATAATCATCAATAACTACCATGGTGTAGAGCATACCTCCTAGACTAATGACCTGAATTGGTCCAAATAAATCCATATGAAGGAGGTCTAAGCATCGGCTAGATTGAATGTTTCCTTTACTCTTAAAAGATGACCTAGTTTGTTTACCCATTTGACATGCTGAACAAACCTTATCCTGGTTAAATACTATATCAGGAATACCTTCAACTAGCTTTTTACCACGAATGTAGTTTAAGGTTTTCATGTTTAGATGGTTCAGTCTCTTGTGCCATAGCCAGATTTGATCAGTCTTAGCTATCATGCATATAGGATATTCTATTTTGGTTTTCTAGTCTACCTTGTAGATGTTACCTATCCTATTTCCGGTTAGTAGTACAATGCCTTGAGAGTTCTTAAATAAGCATGCATGTTTAAGGAATTCTACCGTGTATCCAGCATCACACATCTGACTAATGCTAAGTAGGTTAAAACTTAGGTTTTCAACTAAAAGTACATTATCAATAGTTAGGTTACCATGGACAATCTTACCCTTGCCCACAGTTTTACCTTTTGAGTTGTCACCGAAGGTGATTAGAGCACCGGTTGCTGTTCTGATATCGGTTAACAAATTGCTGTTTCCGGTCATGTGCCTGGAGCAACCGCTGTCCAAGAACCATTCGGAGTTTCCTAGCCGTTTCTTTGGGTCCTGCAAAATGTACATATTTACAACTGTTTGGTACCCACATTTACTTGGGTCCACATGCGATTAGTCCCTTGGGTACCCAAACTTTGATAAATCGGACGGTCTTCTTTGCTAGGGTTTTAACTGTCCTTTTGGCACTCGGTCTCGTGTATTTCGGTTTTCCTTCAAATGTCCTAAATGGTGATGGTCTTTGGTTCGGTGATCTATGGTTTGACCTACGGGGTTCAGGAAAGGCTTTCTTATATCTTTTCTTTTCACAGGGTCAAGCCATGAATCGGTTGGACCAACATAATCGTATTTTAGCTTCTCTTCCCTATAGTATGCGGTCTCCTCTTCTTCAGCTGTCCAGGTGCTCTTAAGAAATTTTATAAAAGGAAGATTTCCTTTTGTAAGCCTTGCTTTCTCTATGGGTTTTCGGTCTTTAGAGCTATTCTCTGTGTATCCTAGGCCACGCTTACAACGAGGATGCCTATAGTGTTTATTCATATTCTTTACTATATCGCTAGATCTCTTATAGGCGGCCATCTTATATTGAAGTCTGGCATTTTCTTCCTTGGTTAGTTCTCTAGTCGGTTCACTAGGTTGTTTGGTCTTAGGATCTAACTCGGTTTCTATAGTATGGGTATCATCAGATTGTATGACCTCCGGTTCGGTTATGATGGGTACCTCTGATTCAGTCGGAATGGGTATTATGGGATCGGTTCTGATGTTGAGGTGCTTAGGTAACATGGTCAATAGGTTCTTATATTCTTCTACCATGTCATTTAATGCATTGTATAACTCATCTTTAGTAAATTCCTCACAAGGAGAGTCGAATACCTGTTCTTCATTTGCCATGAGGCACGTGAGTTCATCGTCGCTGTCACTGTGAGCCCATAGACTTCCTCCATCGTCGGCTATCAGTGCTTTCGGTACCTCACTTCCTTCACCGGTTTGTTGATAATTGTTTCTGTCATTTTGATAGTCCGGTTTCTGGGTATCCCTTCTTGGTTTCCTGCATTCCCACTTAAAGTGTCCCAAACAGTTACAGTTGTAGCATCTTACATTGGATTTGTCACCATAGTAGTTGTTCGTTGGTTGGCTTCTTTTCATGAACCTCCCAAATTTCTGTGCGAGCATAGCCATGGCGTCCTCAGTAAACTGTTCGGCTGTTCTGATAGGTACGGGTGCAGGAACCGGTGCCGGTGCAGGTGTAGGAGCAGGTGCAGCCGGTTCTGTAGATGTGATTAGTGCTCTGGTTGATGTTGAAGTCGAGACTTCCTCTTCAGTTCTGGATCTCATCTCGAACTCGTATGCCTTTAGATCTTCGAATACGTCGTATAGTTTCATCTTACGTAGGCTCTTTGACTCCCTCATTACCATCGTTTTTATGTCCCAAGCACTTGGAAGGGATCTCAAAGCTTTCATAACTACCTCTTTGTTCTCATACTTCTTGCCCAGAGTTGCTAGTTCATCTAACACACCAGTGAACCGGTCACTGTATTCCTTCATAGATTCTCCTGGTTTCATTTTGATGCTTTCAAACTTCTGTGTGGCCATCATTATTTTGTTCTCCCTTGTTCTTTCATTTCATTCAAAGATCTGGATAACCGTGTTCCATGTCTCCTTCGCGGTTTTGCAATCTCTGATCTTGCAATATGTGTTTCTGTCTACGCTATTGGAGATCCGGTTTCTTGTATGGTTGTCCAGATTGTTCCTTCTCCTATCTTCAATCGTCCATTCCTTTCTATCTTTGTCAATAATTATCGGTCCTTCGGTCAGAATGGATTCCATTTCATCATCCAAGGTGACTAGGTGCAGGTGCATGCGTGCCTTCCAGTTGGCAAAGTCATCACCTTCTAGCATTGGAGGCCTATCCTGATACATGCTTGCTTGAGTATTGAAACTAACTGCTCTGATACCAATTGTTAGGATCTAGATCGTCGCTGGTGGACCGGGGGTTGGACCGGTTAGCGGTTCTCACTCGTAGGGTGGTGGTTAATCAGGTTAGAGATTAACACCGGGGTTTCAATACTACACAACCTGTCACAAATCCTTGAACTAGGTTCAAGCGCGGAAGAGATTTGCTTTCAGGTTGAAGCGGCACACTTGTATGATAGGCGGAATCGGTTTCGGATGATGGAGATTTGAAGAATGGTGAGTCGGTTTCGGTAATCTGGAAATTCGGTATGGTTAGTATAGAGTCGGTTTGGAGCGGTGTAGTTAAGTTAGTCGGTTAGATGATGAAGCCGGCAGAAAGTAAATAACAAGACAGATTTTATGGATGTTCGGAGATAAAACTCCTACGTCACCCCTCCTCTCGAAACCGCGAGAAGGATATTCACTAAGGAATACAAGTACAATCCGATCGAGACTTATTTCCTGCTCGATAATACTCTTACAATTTACACCGAAATTGTAGAACACACTTTAACTTTCAACACTTGGGCTTTCTAAAACAGCACACTCTTATCACTTGTAGTAAATGCTCTTAGCGCTATCTCAATATCACACTGTTGTCTCTTAATGTCCCGCTTAAGTCACTGCATTTACTCTTCTTCAGCTACCTCCTTTTATAGGTGAAATATGCCAACGGTCATATTTCACTTCCTTGAATCTGATTGGCTGAGCAGCGGTGCAGTGATTCAGTGTTTCAGAGGTTCAGACCTGCGGTCGTTTCCTCAGACCTGGTGGTCAAGCTCAGACCTGGCATTATGTCTCAGACCTGCCGGTCTGTTCTTCCGGTCTGTAAGACAGACCTGCCGGGTTTGTCTTTTACTTGATATAGGCACTGTCTGTTGGACAGTTTTCTGTACTTGGAAGATTTCCTTTCTGGCTTATCCCGAAGTAGAAGGATCCGGTAGTACTGTTTTCTGCAGCCTACAGTCTTTCCTCAGACTTGCATGGATATGGAAGTATTCAGTCTGTTCCTTTGGTATCATTCTCAACAGATACCCGAATTGTCTTCTTGTACTGGTCGGTCATTTGACTTGGCCGAATGTCTTTTGGTAGTGATGTAACCGGACTTCTTTCGGTTATTCTTGTCTTGTGGATGATCGGCTGTTTGATGATTCCGGTTTTGAGCTTTGGCCGATCCTTTCTTTGTGCGGTCACGTTCCGAATATTCTTGATCGGTTTAGTAGCTTGACCGATTGGTTTTCTTTAGTCGGTTCTCTTGTTCATCCGGTCCGGTTCCTTGTTCCTGCATGGGAAGTTTATTTAAGTTAGGTTTATTTGAACCGATCTGAATTTATCTAACAGTTAAAATGGTTAAAAGTTTGATAGTTGAAACCCATATAACAATATATGTTAGTTAAAAAGTTGAACTTATATTGTTAAAATGGCTCGCGTTCATCAGATTTAGTGTTGAATTTAAAATATAAAGTTTTATTAGCTTAGTTGCTTAAAAGATTGTACTTGTTCATACATATAACATTTTTAATATTATTTTTAACCGTTTTAAGTTTATGGGCGGGTCAACCCAAAATCCGATCCAAGTATCTATTTATTCTCACATATATATCCAAATTAACCACAGCTCTCAAACCGATAATCCGGACATTTTTAAAATTAAGCATCATTATATATATCAGTTACTTGAAACCTGTGCATCAAGCAACATTCAATTTGTATTGTGGAAAAAAAAATTAATAGAAATAATGGCTTGTCAAATAAATTAAGATCATAAGAAATTTTATTTTTGATACAATGTAAAAAAAAAAAAGTGTTATACCAATAATCATTTTTTTAATAATTCATCAATTATTAAAATAAAATAAAAACTCTCTACAGAATTAAACCTAAATAAATGTCACCCAAAATTTAAACCAATGCCATATGTTACTAAAAATGTTAAGAAAAATCGATTCCTCAGACTAGTTGATGTGTGTTTTTTTAAAGTTTTTTCATGAGTTTATTTTAAGATATAACTATTGTTTTAACCATTTAATCACTCTTTCTATACATTTAGTTATTAAAATTATTCTTTATTAACTCTAATAAAAAGAAAAATTAAAATATATAAGATATTTTGATAATATATATATATTTTAAAATGTCTGAATTGTCGAGTGGAGAGTTGTGATTAATTTGAATATTTATGTGAGAATAAATGGATACTTGAGTCGAATTATAGATTGACCCGCCCATAAACTTAAACAATTAAAAATAAAATTAAAAATACTATAAATATATTTTGAACTTGTAACATAACAAAACAAATAAAACTTTTAACAAACTAGACTAATAAGACATTATATTTTAAATTCAACACAAAATATAACTAACTCTTATATATCGGGGAAAAGACTTGTGGTTAATTTGAATATATATATGTAAGAGTAAATGGATTAAAAATAAAATTAAAAATACTATATATATATTTCGAACTTACAACCTAACAAAAACAAGTACAACCTTTTAATCAAGTGTGATTGAGATTAGATTTGTCGATGAATAATAGGTCGATAACAATTGAAAGTGGTTAAAACATATGAATGAAATATTTGATTGACTAAAATGTAAGGTCACGATGCTAAACGTTAAAAAATATGAATTAAATAATTGAATAACCAAAGTAAAATGTAAGGTGACGATACTAAACGTTAAAAAATATAAATCAAATAATTAATTGACAAAAATAAAAGTGTAAGGTTACAATATGAGACTTTCATTGAGAAAAAATATGTATGAATATATGAATTATTTTACCAAAGTGAATAAAATATGGAATGAAAGTGTTATTTTTTTTATTTTAATATATTATTCGTAATTTATTACAATTTAAATATTGAATACATGTTATTATGATTTTGTTATAAAAATTTTTTTTTTTTATATTGTTATCCTTGTATACATAAATCTTCATAGTTTAACATAAGAACTAGTTTTTTAAAAATATTTATCAAAATGATTTAAAAAAATAAATGAAAAAAAAAATCTCAACTAAACAAATCCTTAAATAATGATTAGGTTAAATAAATAATAAATCTTTTAAAGTAACGTTTTCTCAATCATATTATTTAGTGTATCGTGTGAAAATTACTACCACTACTACTATTTCTCAATTCGACAGTCTCTCTCTCCTCTCTCATTTCTCAAGCGGCTCAGTCTCTCTATCTCTCTTTCTCAAAGAACATCAAACAATGAAGGCCGCTATGTTGAGATCCATCCGAGCATCTTGTAGAGCTTCCTCTACATCTCACTTTCTCCGCCGCGCCTTCTCATCCGAATCCCACCCAGAGCGAAAAGTCGCTGTTTTAGGTGCCGCCGGAGGAATCGGACAGCCACTTGCCCTCTTGATGAAGCTTAACCCCCTTGTTTCCAGGCTAGCCGTTTACGATATCGCCGGAACCCCAGGTGTCGCCGCCGACATCAGCCACATCAATACCAGATCTGAGGTTTCCATCTCCCCTCCCCTCCCCGTCTCTTCCTTTTCATTTTCTATCAATTTGTCTTTGACCCATTCTATCTTTGTTAAAAATTCCTCCGATTTGACCCGTGAATAACTTCCTTCTTCGCAGGTATCTGGATACGCAGGCGAGGAACAGCTAAGACATGCATTGGAGGGAGCTGATATAGTTATCATTCCAGCTGGTGTGCCAAGAAAGCCTGGCATGACCCGTGATGATCTCTTCAATATCAACGCTGGCATCGTGAAATCTCTCTGCACTGCTATTGCAAAATATTGCCCTAATGTAAAACCCCTATATTTTCACTTTACTTTCCTTAAAGTTTGTTTCTTTTGTTGTGTTTTACAGTGTTCAATTGATATTGGTTTGTTTGTTTGTGTGTGTGTCATCAGGCGCTTGTTAATATGATTAGTAACCCTGTGAATTCTACTGTCCCCATTGCGGCTGAGATCTTCAAGAAAGCTGGGACTTATGATGAGAAGAGATTGTTTGGTGTGACCACATTAGATGTGGTTAGGGCCAGAACTTTCTATGCCGGGAAGGCAAATGTTCCTGTTGAGGGTTTGTCTTCTCAATCCCTTCCCCTAAAGCACTATTTTTTAGTTTAGCTGTTTACTTATGGATCATGATTCAAAAAGTATCTTTATACCAAATGAAGTTAAAATTCACACAATCATTTAATCATGATCAGAAAATAGTCTGTATACCAAATGAAGTAAATGTTAAAACCATTATCAAGAATATAATTTGGATCACTTTCCAGGAAACAAACCTATAACGGTAGAGAAAAAACACTTTCATTTTTTAGTTTTGACGATTTTTCGATAACATGTGTGACACAGATTGTGGCAAACTACAGGTTTACAAATACACTCAAATTATTTATCATTATATAATCCAGGGTACCCCTAATTTTGAATGTGAACTCAATTTCCTATTTTGATTTCAGGTGTTATTGTACCTGTTGTTGGTGGTCATGCTGGGATAACCATTCTACCTCTATTTTCACAGGTACAACTATTTTATTATTCTTTTTTAAGGATTTCCTCAACCAACCATTTCCTTTGTTTTTGTTTTGACTTCTGTCGGTTGCTTCCAGGCCACTCCACAAGCAAACTTGTCAGATGAACAAATTATTGCTCTTACAAAGAGGACACAAGATGGAGGTACAGAAGTTGTAGAAGCTAAGGCTGGAAAGGGTTCGGCAACACTCTCAATGGCGTAAGTTTGTAACTCATTTGATATCTCTATGGCATCATTCTTTCCTTTGGGTGTGACATCTTAACATTTTATAATCATAATATTCTACTGTGATATTTCTTGGCAGTAACCACATATGAAGTGTATAATAAAGCAGTAGGATAGTAGAGTAAGAATAGAGAGGGAGATGAGAAAGTAGATTGCATTAAGATGAGTAAGGGGAGTCCTATGGCTAGGAGAGAGATAGAGACATTACATCAATATTGAAGCATCCTATTACATTATTTATAATACTACCAAGTAACTAACAATATTAATCAAAAGCCCATTAGCAATCCAACAATCTTATATTTAACCCTAGCCCTTGTCAGTCTGTGCTGAACTCAAACCCAAGTTAGTTGATTCTTCATTTTATTTAATTTAAAGAATCGATTGGGAACTAAAATGAGTGAGCAGCATTCATGAACCTTCCTTGGACTTTAGTGGAATCTAACGGCTCAGAGGAGAGAATATTTCTAACACTTTGCAGTGTAGCTTGCTCAGTGTTGATACATCTCTTTGACTCCATGTTTTGCCAAGTGATGTCTCTATAATACCCGCTAAGAATTCATAGCTTTGTGATATATGTGTTCCATAATTGGTTGTTGCAACTATTGAAAGAATTAATGTACATTGTTATTTAGCTTTGGAGTTTTGTTTGAATATCTAGAGCTTGTTTAATTTAAGGCCTTTTCTCTTGTAAACTAAAAAATCATGTTTGCTGAAAAGGTGATTTTTTTGGTTTAAATGACTGAAATATCCTTTATTTGGTATTTTGGTTGATGGGATAAGATGTAATCTTACCATATATGTTTTCTCCTTCTTGCAGCTATGCTGGTGCTATTTTCGCTGATGCATGCTTGAAGGGTCTAAATGGAGTACCAGATGTTGTAGAATGTTCATATGTACAATCGAGCATCACTGAATTGCCCTTCTTTGCTTCGAAGGTGATGATTTCATAGATTGAATTCATTATTGATTTAAAGTTGATGAATATTATATATATATATATATATATATATATATATATATGTTGAGTTTGGATGTAAATTTTGACACTGAATTGAAATACAGGTGAGGTTGGGAAAGAATGGTGTGGAGGAAGTTCTAGAATTGGGCAATCTTTCAGACTTTGAAAAGCAAGGATTGGAAAACCTTAAACCAGAACTCAAGGCTTCAATTGAAAAGGGAATCAAGTTTGCCAACCAGAGTTGAAAATTTTAAACCATCTTGACAACATTACTATTTCTGCATACAAGTGTTTCTGCATTTGTAGACAGATACTTGTAACTTCTTTTAATGAGTTTTGTTCTGCGATTGTTGTTTATGGTTAAGGAACACATAGCTAAGCTAGCTATCTAGCTTGTCTTGCATACTTAGAAATAATGTTCCAATACACTTGAATTGGTGGGATTACTCATCTTAGAGTTTTTTTAATCTGTTTACAAATTGTGATGAATCATCAATATTTATATCTTTTATTATGTGCTTTCTAGAATTTTGGTTCATGAACTAAAAGATCAAAGATTACTCAACTTATAGAATATTTTAAGTTGAGATAGAGAGAAGAAATATGAATACAAGTTATTCTATACATGTCCTCGTTTGTGCTAACTTCATCAAAATGTTTCTAAAAAGAATTCTTATTAGTTTAATTAGAAATATTTATTTAAGTTTATTAGGGATATTGCATAAAACTTCTTGGATTATGGGCAAGAAGAATGATTGAATCTAAAATAAAATAAAATGGAAAGATATGAACACAAACAAAGGCAACTAACTAATCTTTAAATATTTACACATAACTTAACTTGAACTCTACCACTATCATTAACCTACTTGGAGTTGTACAAAGTTTGCAATGACATAACTTCAAAAACATTGCACCACCATAAACTGAAATCACCAGCCATTTGTTTTACATGAAAGAAACCTAACATCTCCATTGGCCTGTCTACATAATCAACCCAACTTCTCCACCATATAAATATAACATGGGGGGTATTAATACATAAATACTCATCATCCCACAAGTGAATGTTATAAGGTGTTGTTTGTTTCTAGATTCCTGAATGCTTTTCCCTCGCAATCATTCGGAGAATGAAAACGCGGGATTTGCATAATAACAGGCTCCCAGACAGTTAATAAATTCTATTCATGAGCTGCTGCCGCTGCTCCCAAAATCAGTTTAAATGATATCTCAGCCAAATAAATCTCAATAATACTAAAACCCATTACTAATAATATAAAGTACAGTAGTAATCAGCTTAATTCCAATCATATGTTTGTGCCTTTCTGCCCATTTCATCTCCCAATGCAATGTTTATCTTGATTGATGATCTTCACCTGTTCCCAATCCCAAAAGGGTAAAACATAAATAAAACAACTTGAAAAGCTAAGACCAGTGTTACTCTTTTTTGAGAAAAGACATTGTATGTCAAATACTTGCTTCAAACAGAACTTCAAGTTTAATTAGTTTTTTCATTATTTCTTTTACCATTTAGTCTCATCTTATGACATAATCCATCAATGGTTCCCTTGATCTGAACTGCAGCCAGAAGAACTATCACTGTCTGAATCTGCACAGGCAAAGCATGTGTAAGTGAGTCACTAACTCTCACCAATCAGAGGCAACATTGTTTTTTAAAATTATGACAAGAAACGTCACTCACCACTTGAAGAACCAGAGTCGCTGCTAGAACTGCTAGAACTACTCACATTATCTCCTTGTGATTGAGGAACAGCAACTGCTTCAAGGGAAAGAGAAGAACATATTAGGACTTGTTTGATCTTAAGGTTATTTGAATAACTAAGTGGTTATTTCCAAATAACTTTAAGTAGATTATTGAAAATCATGTTATTTGGGGTAAAAAATACCTTAGGGTATAAATATATAATATACTTTTTAAATAGTTGGTATTTTGGTTAATGATGTGTAAGATTGTCCACTATATGGTGGGTTATTTGAAATTAAATATTAAACAAGAAAAAGGAACAAGATAAAAAAAAGGAAAAGAAATACTGAAGAGTTTACTACTTCCTTTAGTGTGTCCTACCTATATTTGTTTCATTGGTGTTGTCCATATCAGCTCGTGGAGAGAAGACCTACAATAACAAAACATTCAATTTTGTTAAGCAAACTGTCTTTCGATTACAAGACAAGATAATACAATGCAGAACCTTACCTTATTCTTAGCAGCATTTACCCCCATTGCTTTTGCTTGAGTTGCAAGTTCAGCTCTTCTTTTATGCTTGCTCAAATTTTTCTTGTAATTGGTAACAAATCTATCGAGTTCCCAAAGTGTCTCTGCATCAACAGTGTCGATATCAACCTCAATCTCATCATCGTGTTGACATAATTCAGTATTTCTTTTCTTAATGATCTGTACTATGCTGTCCAACTTATCTGGAGGTAAACCCTGAAGCTTTGTGCTGAGCTTTTGCTTCTCTTCGTATGTCATATCTCTCTTATTGGGGTCTTTTGCTTTCGGTCTTTTTGGAGCAGGAGTTCTGCACATTGAACCACTCCGTTTTAGAAATGGCATTGACGGCATTGATTCTGACCTATCAAATGTTCTAATTGGAAGAGAGGGTGGAGCCGGAAGAGGTTGCACTTTTCTTGAGGTTGGGGTAGGAAAACCTGTTTCATTAACAAGTTGGTACCTCCAATGAAGATGATTATTCTCAGCCTCTATATCTGCATACTTTTCTTCAAAAACCTTGGATACCTCCTCTGCCATAATATGAACATCTTGACCTTTGGGATTATATGTCATGGCATTACTGAAAGTAAGTCTCACATCTTCTGCAAATTCTCTAGGAGACTTGTACCAGCTCCTTGCTAACCGACTTTTGATTGTACCCAAGTCCATCGGATGCTTGATGATATCATGATAATCGTGAAGCCCAAGAGCCTTCGCATCAACAGGCTTCTCAAATACCCAACCGTGCTTGTGCTTCAATAATCTAGCCAACAAATTATTACAACTCTTTAATGCTTGATTAGTATGACCTTCCACGTTAAACCCAAAATTCGTTTGTCTACCATGTTTCTTCCCTCCGCTGGACTTCGACTTCCTGTTACTTTCAGATGGTAATCTATCTTTTCCAAGAAGAAACTCTGAATTGTGGTAATATTGATTAGCCTTAGGAGTTCTCTTCTCCTTTTCAACAAATTCATTAATGACATGACTATTATTTGTAACTGAAACACTCAGTTGCCTGAGAGGCCTTGAATTTCGATGAGCAGCAGATCCAAACTCAGAATTCACCCGAAGTAGAGCCCTTCCACTCACAACACCATTGTCAGGATACTCAGACCCATTATAACCATCAATGGATAACCCAGTTAGCTCAATCTCCTTCTCTTCGAATCGCTTTACTAGACTCCTGACCTGATCGAGCTCACCCAGCAGCTTCCTCCTAAGCAGCCGAACATCATCCTTAGGATATATTGTTTCAAAATTAATCCTAACTCTGTTATCAACTCTTGAAACAAGTGGCTTATCATTACCGTCGAGTGGTCCAAGAATTCCATTTGATATTGGAGCTTCAGGAGGTTGATTAAGGCTGGAAGAATTGTCGGAACAAGCATTCACCAATGATGGAGTTTGTAGCTGCTGGCAATATTTGTCCTCCTCTGAACCTTCTGCATGAGAAGAGTGATGAGGTTCATGGTTCCCATTGTCTTCTTCCCCAACAATATCATCTTGGCTGTCAAGGTTGGCCACTGAAGAGGCAATATCATCCCCACCACTAGGAATGGCAGTCTGGGGTTCACTAATGGTGGGAGGGTCATTATCCGTAACAACCTCAGTAACCACGGAGGGACTGTCGTTCGTGACCCCTTTCTTGAGTTTTTTTCTAGTATAGACCTTACTGGTATCACCCCATCTATGATTCGCTCTCGACTTATCTGCACATGTTGTCCCCCAAGCCATACATGAACATAAGCCCAAAAGAAAACCCTAATCCAAAGATCTAGCTCAAAAGACCAAGCAGCTCAGACAGGTCTGAACCAGACTGAATCTGATATATCAAAAAAAAGAAAACGGAACCCGCCGTCTAATATGTTAATTCAAAGCCGGCCTCCAAAGACCGAAACTTAAAACAAGGGTTTTATGATAGATGTAGAGGAATAACAAGGGAGAAACGAATTACCTAAAGCAATTAATCGGAGGAGAAATCGAAATCATGAAACAAAATTAGGGTTTGGATTATGGAAGAAGAAACCCTAGAACAGGCAAACGATGCGCGGGGAGAAGTTCGATCCGCAATTTCCTCCCGCTGCTAGACTTTCTCTCTCTAAAAAAAATTTCTCCTCAAACTGACGTGCCGACTTCCGACCATATTGGGAGTGCTTGCATATTTTAATCTCACGCGCCCAGACAAATTTTTGGTCTAAAGATGTAAATTTCCACGTCATGAGACAAGGCTTAACCAATAGTTTTGTAAGAAATTTCGTAATTTCCTTTTTCATCGACAATCGTTCTCCACGCGCATTTACTGCGAATAGGCTTGTCATTTTATCGATTTCTTTTTATATTTATTTTTTAATAGTAGAATAATTCTCTTTTGTAGAATTTTTTTTAATTCTTAATAATAGAAAAAATTGTATGTCCTCATTTCAATGAAGAAATGCTTAGTGACACTTTTGTGATTTCCATATTGTCAGTTAAATTATTTTATTGTGATAACTTACTCTTATAATGTAATTACAAAATAACTTATATATGTAAAATAGTTATATGTATTTTACTCATCATGAATTTTCATATTTTCTTATTATGTTCAAATAACAAGTTAGGATTTTTTTACTGGAGTCAATCCAATTTGGGATATTTTTTTTTGAATTTTACAATTTTAAGTTTTTTATTAGAGTTAATTGTAATTTGGGACATCTTCTTTTGAACCTTATAAATTTATTTTTTTGAGAATTAAATGACAACTCAATTAGTACAACATTCCACAATCATAACCCCGCTTAAATTTAAAACGCTTCTAGATGAAATCGAATTCGTGATTTTTTGGTCTTTTAAGCCGACTTTTACCACTAGGCTACCTTGGTGGAGTGAACCTCACAATTTGGGCTTACTATTGGGTCAATTACAATTTGGGTTTACTATTGGGTCAATTACAATTTAAGACATCTTCTTTTGAACCTCACAATTTCGAGTTTCGCATTGTCAAGTTTGTACAAAATATGGTTTTGCCCTAACAGACATGGACGTCCGTCAAAAAAAATGTATCATGTGACCTTACAAATAATTTTGAGCAGAACGTTTGAACAATGTTTTAAGTCAGATTTGGGACCTTCCGTTCCCATAATTCGAGCAAAAATAATTGCACATTTTGAGCTGAAATTTGACAAGCATTGAAGTTCAAATTCCGAGCATTTGTTGTAACATTGAAGGTGAAACTTTAACGTGTATTGACATGAGGTATGAGCTTTTTAAGGTCATGTGTGACCTTTATAATTAAAAAAAATTAATAGTGACATTTACTCCTAATAACTAATTTTAATTTAATAATATTTTTTTCTATCATGCGAATTATTGATCCTTTAATCTATTAACTCAAATATTAAAAATTTTAATTTTTTTATTTTCTTTTATCATTATATACTATTGTCTTTTAAATACTTTTATTAAAAGAACTCACCTTTTTATTTATTTATATTAAACAAAAGTATGAATATCAATCATAGTTTTAGAAATTGAGCCAGTAAGTTCATCAATCAAGCTAATAAAATCATAGCTTAATACATAAGCTACATTTAACTATCCATGGCCAACGAAGGAGGAGCGAATCCAACCCGGTTCATATGGACTTCAACTTCCTAGACAGCTCAGCGTGTCGTTTTACAAAAAACTTCTCGACAAAAAGTTCATTTTAAAAACATAATTTTCACTACAATTAACCAAATTCGTTAAGCACCTACCAAAATGACCTTAAATACATGAGGATAATTTTGAGATTGACATGAGGTCACCCTATGTGCGCTGAAATTTTTTCGAAAGATTATTTGAACGAGTGAAATTAAAATTGACATTTAAATTTTAATTCGTGTAGAACTCACATTAAATTACAATTCAATTTATATATTTAGAAAAACTATAAAATTGTAATTCATTTCTAACTTTATGTTTAATAAAAGAATATAATAAAAACAATGTTAATATATATACCAGTAGGATACTAAGGTGTACTTACAAAAATGTAATTACAATTTAAAAATATTAATGACTAGATGTATTTGTAAAATTGTTTTTTAAGTAATATGAATTAATGAATAAGGAAATGTTATATTAATTAGAACTATGCTATACATTAATATTAGAAAAATGATTAGGTAAGAGAATTTGGTTATGGAATGACTTGGCATAATTTTATTCGCTAAAAAAATCAAATATTTTCTCTTTTTTCTCTCTTTCCTCCCACTTTTACATTTTCCAACCAAATGTGATGCCAAGTCATTCTCTCAACAAATTCCTTCTCTCTATCACTCCTCTTAATATTATTAGTATGATGGCGTTGTACACGGGAAGATTATAAAAAAACTTTTTAAACTATTTAATTGAGTAAAAAAGAATATATTTATAAGAAAGAAAATATATAATATATAATATATAAAAATAAAAAAATAAAAAAATAAATTAATTATTAGTAATTGTTTTATAAGATAAGTAAATTGTATGAAATATTAATAAACAAATTATATATATATATATATATATATATATATATAAATAAATATGTAATATTATAATATTATATATGTATATGAAAAAGTATTATAAAAAAATTTTATGAACTAAATATTTTTATATATATAAACATAAATTTGTAATATTTTTTTATTAATTTTTATTTTTTAATTGTTAGATAATGATTTTTTTAATATAAATTTAGTGGCATTTTTTTTGAATTAATAGTCATATAAATTATATATTCATCTATATATATATATAATATATATAAATAGTGGGAAAAATTATTTGAGAAAAATATATTTATATAAAATGAATTATGAAAGATACGAAAGACAACTAATTCGACTATCGGTTTAATTTAATTTAAACTATTGAAAATAAAATAAAAAATTTAAGTTAAAACATATTATTTAATATGAATTATAATTTTAAAAAAATGTATATATAAAAATTGAAAGACAATAGTTTAAGATATAGGAAAAATAAGATAGGTTAAATTATATATTAATAAAAAAACAACTTTCATAAAACGAAAATAGAAAATAAAAAATATAAAAAGAGAAACTAAATCTTTTGTTTTTTTAACAGCCTAATTAAGACAATAAAATATTAAACAGTGATAAAAAACAATTTATTTGATCACAAAAAATTGAAAAAGTATCTCTTCAACAATTTTGTCTGAAATTGATGCTCTTCCCTAATAAAATTTAATTTAATATATAAAACATGTTTCAAAAACCTAAATAAGATGTTGGGTCAAATTATTTTGACTAACGATATTTTGATGATGAACTTGTGTAAAACTTAAATAAGAATGAAACTAAGTCGTCTAATGTTTTTTTGCAGGTGCATCAAAACGTGCTAAGTTAGACTTAACTTGAATCAAGTTTATTAGACGTGTTGGTTATTAGACATATACGTGGTTAGACGGGCATTCTAACAGACATGTGGTTAGACGTGGAGTCTAACAGACACGTGGTTAGACGTGCAGTCTAACAGACACGTGGTTAGACGTGCAGTCTAACAGACACGTGGTTAGACGTGCAGTCTAACAGACACGTGGTTAGACGTGCAGTCTAACAGACACGTGGTTAGACGTGCAGTCTAACAGACACGTGGTTAGACGTGTAGTCTAACAGACACGTGGTTAGACGTGTATTCTAACAGACACGTGGTTAGACGTGCATTCTAACAGACACGTGGTTAGACGTGCAGTCTAACAGACACGTGGTTAGACGTGCAGTCTAACAGACACGTGGTTAGACGTGCAGTCTAACAGACACGTGGTTAGACGTGCAGTCTAACAGACACGTGGTTAGACGTGCAGTCTAACAGACACGTGGTTAGACGTGCAGTCTAACAGATACGTAGTTAGACATGTAGTCTAACAAATACGTGGTTAGACGTGCAGTCTAACTGACATGTAGTTAGACGTGCAGTTTAATAGACACGTAGTTAGACATGCAGTCTAACAGGCACGTGGTTAGACGTGTAGTCTAACAGATACGTGGTTAGACGTGCAGTCTAACAGACATGTAGTTAGGCATGCAGTCTAACAGATACGTGGTTAGACGTGCAGTCTAACAAACACGTAGTTAGACGTGCAGTCTAACAGATGAAAGTTAGACGCATGGAGTCTAACTCCTTCAGACTAGTCTAAAGGGACACGTAGTTAGACGTGTCGTCTAACTCTATTAGACTTGGTGGTCTAATGGATCCTGCTATTAGACAGGAGCGTCTAACTTCATTAGACTTGACAGTCTAATGGAGCATGTCTAATGCCTCGCTTCAGCAGTTGCTTGAAGTTAGCATTCGTCTACCCACGATCAACTAGTTGTACGCTACTCTTACTCCATTAATTTATGTAGATCAGTATGACAGTCAGTTGAATCCAATGAATGAATGTCACGTAAGTAAATATTCTTTCCACTAATTGTTCCTTGTAGGACAATCCTAGAAGAATATTCGGCGCACTACCAGATTGGTACGACCACGATCTTATTGCATAGTGTCTATTGTACCTGTGTACTATGGAGACTTTCCAATGGGTGTTTGTCACGTTTCAAGGCATAAGATTCGACCGTTGTTACATGTTCTCTATTTAAAGATCTTCAAGGACAACAGACGAGTTGTCGGACTTTCAATCCATCTTACGAATTGCTCACTTGTTTGTTTATTGAGTTTGTACATCATGAGAAAGATAGAATTAAAACCATGTCTAGTTGAGTAATATTCTTAAACCTTTTGTAAGTTGAACATAGTCTGTTTTGTTCAACAGTTAGCTAGCACTGAAACTGTATTTGATTCAAAGAAAACTATAGTGAATCCTTCCGGTGATTGGAAAAAGGGATGACGTATGAGAGTTTTGCTCCGAACATCCATAAACAACTCTCTATGTCTTTTATATTTCGCCCTTCATTCTTTCATTCGTTCTTAACTTTAAACCCAAGCAAACGTTTATGCACTTGAATTGTTTCAAGTGTTTGCAAATGTTTGTGAAGAATAGAAAGCGATATAAATCCCTAATAGGATTTCTATCAAACCGTTTTCCATAAGTTGTCATCATAAGTTAGACCCTTGTCTCTATTGGTGCCACCGATCTAGCAGCTCTTCTGGTGGCTCTCATTATCTCGTGAGGAGTTAGGGACTTGGCAAACGTTACTTCATCAAATGAGGAGGTTTCAGAGGCAACATGCATTGTTAACTTGATGTTGAATCAGGCCAATGTGAAAGCTGCTACGAAGATCAATATCTTCGATACCTGGGTTATGAAAAGAATGTCCAACAGGTATGATCAGGTCATCAAAGGAAGAGGAATAAGCGAAAAATGGTTGAAGTTGGTCAACATTGAAAAGCGAGTCCTGAAATGGGCTAAAACTTTTGAGGTTTATGAAGCTCTAAAGAGAAAGGAGCTGGTTGAAGCCAATCTTAGAGGTCAGACTCTTTTTCCAGTGCACGAAGCCAGAAAAGCTAATTTCAATCCATTGGAAAAGAATGCTGACGCAGATGTGAAGGCTTTGAAGAAACTTGATGAAATTATGTAGGACTATATCTCAATCGTACTCAAATATTCATGAAGCTAAGTGCTCAAGGGTTAATCCATTCAGTAACTCTTCAGATGAAGACGATCCAATGCAACTTTCTGAAGATTTCAATCTAATTCTACTAGAAGATGAGTAAGCCGTTGCTCATCTCATTGAACTAGGAAATTTGTCTGTTGAGCTCAACCCAAAATTGAATAGACTCAGGAACCAGTTCAACCTGATCCGATCATTGAAGAAGAATAGATCAATGTCGAACCCGTTCAACCGAATGTTTTTCAATAAGAATATGCGCTGGAATCCCCTGTTCTTGAAACAGAGGCATCTCTAGTGAAGGAGGCTGAAGCCAGTCAGCCTATCGAAGCACGTTCTGAGGGGAACCCTCAAAAGAAAAAGGAACCTGATAAGAGTTCTTCCACTGAGGGGGAACGAGACAACAATGATACGTCATCTAAAAGTTTTGAAGCTATTCCTCGACCAACTCCGGAAATCACAGCTGCGAACATCTATGAGACTGTTGTTGACCTTCCTCTTCACTCCGACGGACCGTCTGATCAGATTCACAAAGTGTGTGAAGATATTCTAGGAGATGAAGATAAGTCTAAAGATGCTTCTGAGGAGGATGAACCAGAGCAGTCCCTGCATGTTCACACTCACGTCAGTCCTATTCAGACCGCTCCCGCCGACTCTCATGAAGTCTCATCAAATGAAGGAACATCCGTTGGAGGAGCAAAGCTATTAAAGTCTATGGTAGAAATGATGAGCACTCTTCAGAAGAATGTTTTGGACTTGCAATCCAAAATGATGAGTATCTAAAAGAGTCAAAGATCAAACAAGAATGAATTCGCCTCTCTACTTGAAACTCATAAAGAAATGGAGAAGACTATGAAGAGGAACACATATGAGATCAACATCCTCAACAAAACCTACTCCAAATTCGAAAAGAACTTCTTCAAACGGTAGTCCAAAAGATTTGATTGCGAAAAATTCATGTACATCCCTAGTTAAATCTATAATTTTCTCATTATTTTATTCAACTCCAAGAAAAAAAAATTAAAATCATTTTAATATTTTTTTCAAGCCTACCATAACCATAATTTTTTGGTCCGTCCTAACCAATCACAGTGCTATTAACCTGCAAATTTGGTATCAAAATACTGTCGGGAATTTTATTTCTATTAGAATTTATATTTTCTAAAGTTATTGGAAGATAATTTAAAAAAAATAAATTATCTCTCTTAAATATTTATAGAAAGAGTACAATATTTACTTAAAAAAAAAACAAATCCTAAATCAAACCAGGCCCAATTGTAGGTGAGATAAATGGGCCTCTTGCCGCCTCGGCTCTCCTAGGCCTTGTGTTTGAGGAAGAAGTTTTTTGGATTTTCTCTGGGTTTTATCCAAAAACCCTTGTTTGATAAAAAATAGGAAAAACCGGTTTTTTAAATTTAAAGACTAATTTGCCTTTAACTTTAGAAGATATGATGTAGGTGAGAGAATGATGGTTTAGAGAGAAGATAAAATTAGAGGGTAGTTTTGATATTTAAATGATAAAATTATTTGATTTGATAGTTGATAAAATGTTTAGGTTTGGGGATAAAAACTGAGTTTTATCCTAAAAACTCTTCATCAAACGAAGGCCCTCCACTTGCTCCACCATCAATAATATGTCGTCATTATTGAATGTTTAATTGTTATATATTATTATTTTTAACAATTAATATAATTATTTAAAATTATTTTTTTTTCCAGAAAATATGAGAATTTTAGGTGAAGGTTTGTATTTTCTTTTTGAGGAGAGATAAGAGAAGAAATTTAAGAGAGAATGGAGGAAGGAATGTCGTGTGACCACATCACTAACTAGCAAAATGATAAAGGGTGAGAAGAGAGAAAAAAATAAAATTTGTTAATTTTTCACCGAGATTACTCACGTAATTCCTTTTCAATTTTTTTCTCTCAAATTTTCTCCCACAATTATTTCTCTTTTATTTGTTTTTATTACCTACGGTAGAATTTCATATTAATCTTACTTTTTCTCTTTTTTGCACTCTTTATTTTATTATTACTTTATTATTGTTTTGCTAACATTATCACGTATTATTCTACTACTTTAGTTTTGTATTTTATAAAAAAAATTATTCTAACAGAAAAAATAGAACCAAACACATACAAACATATATTTTACGGTTAAAATGTAATATTACCCCTGATTTTTAAAAACATTTTAATAGAATTCACTATTTTATTTATTTAATTATTAAAAAAATGGTAAAACTTACATTTATTTACCTGTTTTATCTAAAATTTTCTCGTTTTTTTTAATAGCTCACCCTAAATTATTTTTAAGCCCATTCCACCACCGAAGTCCGAAGTTAGGTCTAAGACATCTGATCCATGGGTGCTTGTTTAACTTATATTTAATTGATAATTTAATTAATAAAAAGATTGTCGGAAAACAAATGTTAAAAAAAAACTAATAATTCAACATCATAATTTGGGAAGGATCCCAAAACAGTTTAAAGAATAGTTAAAATAGATATCTATAAATTGATGATACAAAATCATATATAAGATAACATCATCTTGAAAAAGTATATTATAATTGAAATTTTAGATATAAATTAAGGAATGATATGTACTATGATCTTCAAACAAAATTGGCATGAATTACGAGATGCATGTAGTAAATCTTGATAAAATTTGTGAAAAATCACAACTTAACAATAGAGTGTAAAAATTTATGTTATTAAGATTATGAGTTTGAGTTTTGACATTGGGACTATAAAATTTTTATTTTTAATAAATATGATTTTATTTTTATTTTTTAATTAAAAATTAATAACATCATTTTATATATATATATATATATATATATATATATATATATATATATATATATATATATATATATATATATATATATATATATATATAATCCTTTATACCATAAAATGAATAAATATAAGGATATCCTGTCAATGTATTAAAATGGTGAAATCCCTCTTTTCAATAATAGTCTAAATTTGACACAAAATCATGAGATAAACTCTCATCCCAAATAATGTATTAAGACTCAAAATTAATCAAAAAGACAAAATATTAACTTTAGGTTGAATATTTTCTTCAATTAACAAAAAGTCATCCAAATTTATGGTTTGACTTAGAAAAATACAAACCTATTTTACAAACTCTTTTATCTATCCGAAAACAAATATATAAAGTGGTTGAACCAACTCTTATTAAAAATATTAATAGAATCTGAGACAAACTCCCATTTTATCGATAGATACTAAATCATCCTTCGAATGAAACAATTTTTTTATCTCAATTTCTTATTAACCTTTATGAGATATATAATTATATCACAACGTCTAAACCTAATTGTATATATATAGCTAAACAATCACAAATACATTGTATAAACATGATTGTGTATCTCTTCTCTTCTTTCTTTTGTTTACAAGAGTAACAAATAAATTTTGAATAAATTAGATGTTATCATGCATATCTAAAGAATAACAAATAAGTTAGAAAATAAAAGCTAAACAAACCCATGAGATAAGATAAGATTGACAAGAGTTTGCCGCTAGCTAGTAATACAGCTCACATAGTAGAATCATATTGATCGAGATTTGTTTGGATTTGCATGAGTGACGCAATTACTCCGCACCATTTCTATATAATGATGGTGCAGTCTAAGACAACGATAGAGTGGTTTTTCATCTGTTTTAGATTGTTTAAAAATAATTTGGAAGAAACAACACAAACTTAACTAACAACATCTAAATATGGAAGAACATATTTTAAATGTATATGGAGTAAATTCAAATAAAAATAATTTAAAATAAAATTATATATAAATATATGTATTAAGATAAATAATTGGGGAATGAAATTTGGGTGAATGAATGATGTGGCAAAATCTGATTGGCTGAGAAAATTAAATGATTTATCTTTTTTTTTCTCTTTCCTTCAATTAGTTCAATGCTACCCAGGCATTGCCTGTATCCACTTAGGCACCGTCACCTGTACAAAGAGAAAAAATTAACAAATAAGAAAAGTGATTCTTCATTTTTGTGTATATGTATCATTTTATGAGTGGAATACATGCATTGCCTGTATGAGTAGCATTAAATAATCTTTTCCTCCCATTTTTTTTTTCTTTTTTCAACAAATGAGGTGTGGTCACGTCATCTACTCTCAACTTTTTTTCCCTATCACTTCTCATTTATTAAATATATAAGGAGCGTTATGAGAGAAATTAGTATGTAACCCGTGCATTTGCACGAATAATGATATAAAACCACGAAATAAAATTACGATAAATGTGATAGCATTTTTAATTCGAAACATACATATAACATTTTTAATTTTATTTTAAACTGGTTTAAGTTTATGGGCGGATCAACCCACAATCCGACCCAAATATCCATTTACTCTCACATATATATCAAAATTAACTACAGTTCTCGACCCAACAATCCGGACACTTTAAAAATTAAGCATCATTTTATATATATCTATATATATATATATAGACATAAATATATATAGACATAGAGTTAAAAAATTTAGTTGGTTAAATGGTTGTACTTGATTTGTTAGGTTGCGAGTTTAAAACATACTTATATTATTTTTAATTTTATTTTAAACCGTTTTAAAATTATGGGCGGGTCAACTCAAAATCTGATTATATATATATATATATATAGATATATAGATATATAGATACATATATACAGAGGAGATGAGAAAATGACGTGTACAGTTTAGACTGAAAAAATAAAAAAAATTCTCTATACACCCTCTTTATATATTTTTTTCTTTTTTCCAGCCAATCTATCACAGATCTCTCATATTTATTATCTCTTTTAATTATAGTTTAAAAAAATCAACCGAACAAACTCGTTATTGTCTTCTTTCTGGTTCAGAATTTGAGGTTCCTTGAATAAATCCCCATATCTTTTCATCACCCCATCACTGAAAAACCAGAAACCAGTTATTTTCCGCCCTGTTCTAGCAGATTAATTCAAAAGCTGAATCAAATAAATTATGAATAAATTGGATATTGGTATATTTCATGTATATCTAAACAATAAAAAAACAAAAAGATAAATCAAACAAACTCATGAGATAAGATTGACAATAGTTTGCCGCTAGCTCATATATAGAATCTTATTGACAGGGACTTGTTTGATTTGAGATTATGTAAATAAAGAATATGAACTTTTTTTTTATTAAATAATTTAATGAGTATTAATATAAAATGATAATTTTTTAAAATAAAAATAAATTGAGTAATATAATTTATAAGAGAATAAACTTATGTTTAATTAGTAATATGTACAATACTTGAAATATATAATTTTGTGAAATTACTCATTATACATTTATTTAAATTTAAATTTACTTCATAAATATCTAAAAATATTATAACACCGTTAATTTAGGTTAGACATAAATTTCTACTAAATGTGATATATTCATTTTTTTTTTAAATTATACCGCGTACAAAACTTTTGTCTTCATTTTTAATAACTTCTTGAGTTCCACTCTCAAATAACGACAACGATGTTGCAGACTATGACAATAATGAAGTATGACGATGATGAAGTTGTTATTCATTCGGCTTTGATTGTTTAGAGGTAATTTTAGGGGCACAACACAAACAAACAATATTTAAATATGGAGAGATCAATGAATAACATCGTCATCTTAGTCTTTCTAGAAACAAAACGGAGCAACTTTGACGTCGAAGACGAATGTGAGAGATTTGTTCGCAATAAAATTTAAAAAAAATAAAAAAAAAAATATGCCACAAATCTATATATGTAATATGTGTATTTTTAATATCAATTACCAGTGTTATAAGGTAAATTATAAATATATTAGAAACAATTTAAAATGAAATTATATATACAATACATGTGTTAGAGATGTATATAGAACATTATACGATTTTAAAGTTCGACCGAAATAATTATAAATTGACCGAACCGAGTTCTGGCCGGTTCATAATTTCATGTAGCGATTATGCCCGGTTCGGTTGCAGTTTATATAATAAAAAAACCGACGGTTTAACTAAATGTTTTTGTTTTGTTCAAGATTCGAATATTGATGCACACATATTTATTATTTTGTATATTTGATGTATTTTTTTTAACTCATTTTAATTTAATTAATATTTTAATATATTTATTTAAGTTAAATAATTATTTTATTACTTAATTTATTAAAATTTTATTATAAAACTTAACTAATTTTTTCTTTTTTATATATTTATTATTTTCTTTTTATAAAATTTAACTAATTTTTTCATTCTATAATTTATAATATTATATATTTATTATTAAACTGATCAAACCGATTTTATAATTAAACAAACTTTAAACGATAAATGACGAACGAAGATTTGAAAGATTTGAAAAACCGACACTATCGATTGTGATAAAATTTTAGATGAAAAAACCGACCAAAGTAAACTGTTTATGCCCCTAATTATGCCTATTATGTTTATGATAATTTATTTGAAAAAACTCAACCTAACAAACTCAATTTTATCTTGTTTTTGGGTTCAGAATTGGAGGTTTCTTGAAGAAATAAGTTTTCATCATCCCCATCACTGAAAAACCAGAAACCAGCCCCCCATTTTCCCGCCCTGTTCTGGCTTCTGCCTCTATCCATCTATCCATCCGACCGCTGTATTCCGTATAACAGTATCACCCATACCTGTTCATATTATATAAATACTGTTCTTTCTTCACCAAATCCAATTGCAATTTGCAACAAATTCCCTCTCCCCTCCCATCCATCCATTGATAATGTCCCTTCTTCCAAATGGCTCTGTTTACATGTTTGAGGAAGCCAGAAACGGCTTCCCCAACAACCACCAAGAAACTTTTCAGAATTTCTTCGAATGCTGGCTAAAAGAACAAAAGCAGCGCCTCCAAGCTCTCATCTCCGCTTCCGAATCCTACAAGCAATCCTCCGAAACCAACGATGTCACCGGAAGAGAGTCGGCGCTCCACGAACTTATCAACCAAGTAATCCATCACTACGAGCACTATTACAACGCCAAATCCCATTGGGTAAAGGAGGACGTTATATCTATGCTATCACCTTCATGGAGAACCACTCTCGAAGACGCCTTCCTCTGGATCGGCGGTTGGCGTCCAAGCATGGCGTTTCATCTCCTCTATTCCAAATCAGGTATCCAGCTGGAGGCCGCGCTGGCCGAGTTCCTTCGTGGACTACCAACGGCCGATTTGGGAGAGTTTTCGCCGAATCAACTTATTCGAGTTGATGAATTGCATTTGAGGACTGTTGGAGAAGAAAGGGAGATAACGGAGAAGTTGGCGAGGCAACATGAGACTGTAGCGGATCCGTCCATGGTGGAGCTGTCGCATGCGGTTAGCGAGATGATGCGTGATGATGAAAGTGGGAGCTCGTCGGGAATTGTAGATCAGGAAAGAGTGGATACGGTGATCGGAGAGTGTTGTGCGGAATGCAAGAAAATGATAAACAATGAAGTGTGGAAATTAAACAGATGAAGAGAGATTTCTGATTGTCAAAAGATAAAGATAAAACAGATTACAACTAATGAAAAAGAATTGCAGCTATCTAAAGTTAGAAAAGAAATAAAACGTAAAACACCTAACTTAATAAGCATAACTGAATAAATGTGAAATAACTGAAATTATTAATTCCTATACTAAAGGCAAAACGTTACAAATCTCCACCTTGCCTTAGTATCACCCAACAAGAAAAGCCTTATCAGGCTACTTCCAACTGTCAACATTTAGCAAATCCAAACAATGAGTGAATTTGCTAAGTGGGACCGGCTTCGTGAACATGTCAGCAGGATTATGATGTGTGCTGATCTTCTTCACTTTGATTCTCCTCTCAGTACGAAGAAAATGATAACGAACATCAATATGTTTGGTTCTATCATGATGCACTTGATCTTTGGCCAAACAAATAGCACTTAAGCTATCACAAAAAACAATTGCCTGATCATGATGGATACCAAGGTCACTGATTAATCCTTTCAACCATATACCTTCCTTGGCTGCTTCAGTTAGCGCCATATACTCAGCCTCGGTAGTGGACAACGTCACCGTCGACTGTAATGTTGCCTTCCAACTAACCACAGAGTCACCAAGGGTGTAAACATAACCAGTCATTGATCTTCTACCATCGATATCTGCAGCATAATCTGAGTCAGAATAACCAGTTACGAGACACTGGTTATTACTCCCATAAATAAGACCAACATCGGATGTGCCTCTCAGATAGCGAAATATTCGCTTTACCGCTTGCCAGTGTTCCTTACCAGGTCGAGACATAAACCTGCTAACAACACTAACTGAATACGCAATATCAGGTCTAGTGCATACCATGGCATACATTAAACTACCCACCGCACTAGCATACGGTACATTAGACATGTATAACTTCTCAGCTTCAGACTGGGGTGCGAATGCAGACAAATGATCAGTAACAGCAGCAGGAGTATTGAGAGCCTTTGCTGTACTCATCCCAAAACGAGACAACATTTTCAAAATATAACTCTTCTGTGAAAGAAATAACTTCTTTTGAACTCGATCTCTTACTATTTCCATGCCCAAAATTTTTCGTGCTCCACCTAGATCTTTCATATCAAACTCAGAACTAAGAAGGTCTTTCAGCTTTTGAATCTCCGACATCTTCTTGGCTGCGATTAACATGTCGTCTACATACAGGAGTAAATAAATCAAAGAACCATCACTGACTTTGTTGTGATAGACACAACAATCATATGCACTCCTATTGTAACCATGTTCAATCATGAAATTGTCAAACCGCTTATACCACTGTCGAGGAGACTGTTTAAGTCCATACAAAGACTTCTTCAGACTACAAACATGTGTTTCCTTACCAGGAACAAGAAATCCTTCAGGCTGACTCACCAGTATATCCTCTTCAATCTCACCATGTAAGAAAGCCGTCTTCACGTCTAATTGCTCGAGTTCCAGATTCTGATGTGCTACTATAGCTAGTAGTACCCTGATAGAAGTGTGTCGGACTACAGGTGAGAATATCTCATTGTAGTCTACGCCTTCCTTTTGACTGAATCCCTTTGCAACTAATCGTGCTTTATATCTGGTCCCTTCAGCACTAGAGGTTCCATCTTTCCTTTTGAAAATCCATTTACATCCAATGACTCTTCTTCCCTTAGGTAAAGTAACCAGCTCCCATGTATTATTCTTGTGAAGTGATTCCATCTCCTCACACATGGCAGCAATCCATTGCGCAGAATCAGCACCATTAACAGCTTCATTGTAAGAAGATGGCTCGTTATGTATGACATCTTCAGCTACCTGAAGTGCATAACTTACCATTTCTTCAGTATCATTTATAGAGGGACTAATTGTCCTACTTCCAGGACCAGTTGAGATTTTTCTTCCCTCGATTGAATGAATTAACCTGTCAGGAGCTTTAATTTGCCTTCTAGGTCGTGTTGCAATGTCAGATTGACTTTCAGGTGCTCCAAATTGATAAACTTCCTCAGATGGCTTATCAGTATCGTGTGTCATGTCAGTTGTCCCTTGAACTGGAGCCACCTCAAGCTCCACCTGTTTCTCGGTATTATTATTTTCTCCAGAAAGTGATGGCTTGATAGAGGAGTTAAGTATAAACTTCTCATTAAAGGTGACATCCCTGCTGAGGATTACTCTACCTTCAGAAGATGACCAGATTCTATATCCCTTGACTCCATCTCCATAGCCCATGAAAATACCCTGTTTTGCCCTTGGTTCCAACTTTCCTTCATTAACATGATAGTAAGATGTGCACCCAAAGACTTTCAAATGAGAATAATCAACGACATTACCAGACCATACCTCGTAAGGGATTCTGCAATCAATCCCAGTGTGTGGTGCACGATTTATCAGATAGCAAGCTGTTAAGACAGCCTCGCTCCAGTACTTTCTAGTCAATCCCGCATTAGAGAGCATGCTTCTAACTCTCTCTAACAATGTTTGATTCACCCTTTCTGCTACACCATTCTGCTGTGGTGTACCTCGGACAGTGTGATGTCTTGCAATCCCCATATCCCTGCAGAACTCATTAAACTCAGATGAACAGAATTCAAGCCCATTATCTGTTCGCAGCCTCTTAACCTTCTTTCCAGTTTGATTCTCCACCAGTGCCTTCCAATGTTTGAAGGTCTTAAATACCTCGCTCTTATGTCTCAGAAGATACAACCAGGTCATCCTTGAGTAATCATCTATGAATGTTACAAAATAGCTATAACCTCCTATACCTTCAACTTGAGCAGGACCCCAGCAATCAGAGTGGATATAATCCAGTGTGCCCTTAGTTTTGTGAACTCCCTTACTGAACTTGCGGCGATGTTTTTTCCCAAAAATGCAGTGTTCACACAACTCAAGGTTGGTAACCTTGTGGCCAGATAGAAGATCTCGTTTGGACAGAATTTGCATCCCCCTCTCCCCCATATGTCCAAGTCGCATATGCCACAACTTGGTTACATCAGGGTGCCGATTCACAGATTTGGATGCGACCGCAGCGGAACCTGTCAGCGTCTTACCTTGTAGTATATACAAGGTATTCTGTTTAATACATTTCAGTATTATTTTTGAACCTTTACTGATGCACAATGTTCCTTCTTCACCGCTAAACTTGAAACCTTTAGCATCTAAAATGCCTAAAGATATTAAGTTCTTTTTCAGTTGAGGAACATGCCGAACGCCAGTTAGGGTCCGTATCTTACCATCATCAGTCAGAATTTTGATAGTCCCAATACCCACCGTTTTACATATGGCATCATTTCCCATGACAACGTTTCCACCATCATAATCTTCATAGGTATCGAACCATTCTTTGTTCGGACTCATATGATATGAACACCCTGAATCCAACACCCACGTATCAATAGGGTGTAGAGAAGCGTTAGCTACAAGGGCAATGTCCTCCTCCGAGTCGGTGTCTTTGTCTTTATGTGCTATCGCAGCCGTAGAATATTTGCCCCTTTTCTTAGGACAATTATTCTTCCAGTGGCCAGGTTCTTTACAATAATTGCAGATGTCTTTAGCATTAGGGCCCTTAGCTTTGTATTTCTGATCCTTCTTCTTTCCAGACCCTTTGTAGTTGACTGTGTTGGCAATCAACCCAGATGCTTGATTGTCTACAATTTCACCGCTCGCCTTATGACGCAGTTCTCTAGTATGAAGTGCTGACCGAACTTCCTCTAGAGTTACAGAGTCTTTACCCACAACGAACGATTGAACAAAATTTTCAAACGAGTTGGGTAAAGATACCAACAGAATTAATGCAGCATCTTCATCTTCGATCTTAACATCTATATTTCTCAATTCAAGTAATATAGTGTTTAACTTATCAAGATGTTCACGAAGAGACTTACCTTCAAGCATACGAAGACTGAACAGACGTTGCTTCAATAACAACTTGTTAGTCAGTGACTTTGTCATGTACAAAGCCTCTAACTTCGACCACAGACCGATTGCGGTATCTTCATCTGATACCTCAGTAATCACTTCATCAGCCAGACAGAGTAAAATTGTTGAGTGCGCCTTCTCTTCTAAGACCTCAAGCTCAGCAGTGATTTTACCAGAGGAAGACTCTTTTGCAGGACCTGCAACTATCTTCGCCTTTTCCTTCGACAATGGTGCCCAGACGCCTTGTTGTTTAAGCAAGGCTCGCATTTTGATCTGCCATAGACCAAAACTGTTTCGCCCTGTGAATTTTTCGATTTTCAAATTCATTGAAGACATTCTCTCGCCAGAAAACAAAAGTGATAATCTGATCGGATCTAACCCGCTCTGATACCATTTGTTGTGCGGAATGCAAGAAAATGATAAACAATGAAGTGTGGAAATTAAACAGATGAAGAGAGATTTCTGATTGTCAAAAGATAAAGATAAAACAGATTACAACTAATGAAAAAGAATTGCAGCTATCTAAAGTTAGAAAAGAAATAAAACGTAAAACACCTAACTTAATAAGCATAACTGAATAAATGTGAAATAACTGAAATTATTAATTCCTATACTAAAGGCAAAACGTTACAGAGAGAAAGAGAAAGGATTTGAGGAGATTATGCAGATAGCGGATGAATTGAGGATGAAGACTTTGAAAGGGGTGATTGAGATACTGAGTCCGATTGAGGCGGTTCATTTCTTGATTGCGGCGGCGGAGCTTCATCTCAGGATGCATGATTGGGGAAAGAAGAAGGAGGCTAGAGATAATAATAATAATAATAATAATAATAATAATAATAATAATAATAATAATAATAATCAGCTGGAGGAGGACGAGGTGCAGCCGAATGGAGTTGAAGAGGAGGTGCAGCCTAATGGTGTTGAAGTAGGTAGGATCTTAAATAATAACTAAGTTGATGATGAATCTTTTCAACTTATGTTTGCTTGCTTGCTTGCTTGCTTTTGTTCTATGTTTTCTACTTAAGTTTTTGTTTCCTTTTTGTGTGTGCTTAACTCTACTTGTTTTTACTTATGTTTTTCGACCTTTCAAATGTTATAAATGTGGCTTTAACTAATACTTTTTATTTTTTATTTTTATAATTATCCTTTTATTTCATTAAATTTAACATCCTATATAAAAATTAATCTCATAACAAAGGTCTTAATTAATACATAGTAAAAAAAATTCATTTTAATTATATTTTATATTTTTTTAATATATAATTATATATATTAATAATTTTATTTATATTAATAATTTTATAATTTATATAATTATATATTAAATATATATATAATTATCTATAATTTTTTATTTAAATTTAAATAAAAATAAAATAAATAAATTTGATTGATTATCTATCTCTTTATATAATTTTTTTTAATGAACAACCTCGCTTAATGCATTAACGAATAATACAAATAAAGTCTTTATACACTATGAAAATAGAAATAAATAATATATTTTTATTTATATAATATATCTCGAATATATTTAATTATTAACTAATTTTAAAACTATATATTTTTTTTTAAAATGCCTCCAAAGTTAATTGTTTCTTTTGTAAAAAAAAAAAAAATGCACATGATCCTTAGATTTTGTGTAAAGTATGCATCACTTCTTAAATATTTTGAACTATTGGATTGAAAATTTTCCAATACATTCTGCATCAACTGGTTTGGGGCAAAAGATGGTGTAGTAATTTCTTCAACTTTGATAGTTTATTTCTCATATATCAGAGTAGTAATTAGGGATGACAATGGGTAACCCCTATATTCGATACTTGTGGGTACTCGATGGTCGGGTTTGAGTATTTTAAAACGGGTTCAGAGTCGGGGATAGGGAGTAAAAAGGATTACCCGATCGAGTTCGGGGATGGAAAGTGTGCAAAACCTAAACCTGATACCCAAAATATTAATATTAATATTAAAATATAATTATATATATTTATTAAAGTTTAAAATGACTTTTCAAATTTCACATCATTACAAATTTACAATAAATATATTATTTATGTTACTCACACTCCACTCAAATATCATTTTAATTTCTCTTCCACTAATTTTTAATCTTCACTTTTTTAATAACAAAATGTTTTCTCTTTCACTATCCACTCTTCACTTTTTATTTACAATTTCAACTTTCTTCATCTCCTCTATAGTTTTTGTTGAACTCTAACATGTAATAACAACAAAGTTGTAACATATTTTCAACTTTTACAGCATAATTATTCAATTCAAGTAAGTAATATTTTCATTTATGTTTTTTAATATTTAGTATATTTAAAAAATAATAAATATAAATTCATATTTTAATCGGGTAATGGGGTACCCATCGGAGATCGGTTACCCGACAAATCGGGGATTTGATACAAATAGAGATACTCGTCGAGTTCGGGATCGGGGTCGGGTAGTAAAATCAAAATCGGGTTCGGGGATGGGTACTTCACTATCCGACGGGTAGGATACTCATTGTCATTCCTAGTAGTAACTAGGTGCTCATATGAAGACAATAACAAGCACAAAAGAATCATTTTTATGTCTTCATCATCAATATTCACATCAAGTTGCATTAGATTCGTGATTATCTGATTGAAGATATTCACATGCTAATCCAAATCTGAACCCTCGTGCATCTTCAGCCCATATAACCTCTACTTCAAATACAACTTGGTCATCAACGAAATGGACATAAATTGACCTTCTAACATTTTTCATATCTCAACTGGAGAATGCAAATTTATTACATGATATATGATTTCATTTGCCAAACAAAGTCGTATGGTCCCCGATGCCCGTTGTTGCAATTCTTCCCAATTTTCGTCCTCCATTCCTATTAATTTTTCAGCACGCAAGATTTTCAATATTCTTTGTTGCGCCAATAGATCTTTAACTCTCGTTTTCCACAAACCAAAATTACTCATTCCATTTAACTTTTCAACTTTAAATTTGGTACTAGAAGACATCTAAAAAAACTCTAATACAAATCAAACAAGTTCTAAACCAAAGCTAAACAAAGCCTCAAGATCTTGTTGAAATATGGAATCAAATAAGCCATTTTCTTATTTTCACAAACAAACATGACCTAAATCAAGGAAGCCCTAAGTTTTCTAATTTGTTTTTCTCTCTTACATTAGTTGTTGCTAAAATATTCTCTCTCTTTTTCTAAAAATATATATTCAGATCTTTATTTTTCGGCAGATTGAAAAATCATATATGAAAATCTTCTTCTTTCCTTTAGATTCTACTAACCTATTTCTAATAACAAAGAGAAAACCAAAAACCTTATTTTTAGCTTATCACCGACTAACAAAGAAGAGGCCCACTTCTTGTTAACGCTGCTGAAATTCGTCTTTGTTTGGAATCTTTGACTAGTCAAACAAGCTTCATCCTTTCTTTTCCACCACCATTGTTAATCTGATCTGAGAATCAGAACCCGGACGTAGAACAAAACATATTTCTCTCTAATTAGTTTAGATTAAATCTCAATGACGCTCTAATACCAATTGTTGATTCGAGTAACCACGTAACTAATAACAATAGAGAAAACAAAATAAAGAACACAAGATATAACGAGGTTTGACCAAACTGTCTACGTTCTCGGGAGTGTCGTTAAATATATTATTTCACTCTTAGGGTTAAATTCTGTATTACATGGTATTTATAGAGTTATACATTAAGTCACAAAGATTAAACTACTCTAGGAACAACTCATTAACTCTAAACTTAATTAACATGTGTATATAAACCATATACACAACAAATTGATTATCCAAACAATCGTAAATCGATTGAATTTTTATTCATGGTTATTTGAGATTTTGGATAGAAAATAAAGCTCCTCAAATATTTATTTTAAACAATTATTGTCACTTTATGTTGGAATCTTAGAAAACAGAAATCACTCCTTGTTTAATAAATTAAAATTATTGGCTTTATTGTATAACATAGTCTAAATGATGTTGAAGACTATTTTAATTGCGTGAATAATGATGGTATTTATCAAATTAAGACTTTCTGAAAAATTTTGTGTGTTAGACACCGACGGACATTAGTTGGATAAATATCAACTCTCGTGCCTCATTTTTTTAAGACAGATTCAAAGTGTCTTTCAAAATCATTAAAGGATCATATGATAAACCTTGTCAAGTCTTTGGTCATAACTTCATATGTCCTAACTATGTTGTTGAAAAACTTTGAGACTAATCAAGATAAAGAAGAGATGAATATTAACCCATAAAGCGCGTAAATAATACAAGATTTATGTGGAAACTCAAGACGGGAAAACTACGGGTAGATGAGAAAAAAATTCATTATGGTTAAAATAGAATATTACAACTTAGAGAGAAAAGAATAATGACAAATATTATGTGTGTTGTTGTAAGTAAAACTCTAACTAAGACCATATATTTATAGTCACATAATTGGGCCTAGTGGGCCCAATATCAAACAGTTAATATTTATTTTATATTATTTTATTATATCCCGAGTCTAGGCCCAGGCTCCGATCAAAACTCATATAGGTCACCATAATCTAACAATCTCCACCTTGACATGAATCCAATATGTCAAAAGAAAATTTGATCTTTAAAATATAAACAATAACCATAGTAGTCTCCACCTCTTCCAAAAGTCCTATCGATTTCAACAACCAAGACCAACTAAGTTCGAGCAATGCTCAAACTTAGCAATTATGAGCATCTTCATCATCATATCAGCATGATTATCAATAATACTAATTTTGCGGAGTCTAACATGCACATACACTAAACAACCAAAAATTCTCAAAGTAGAATAACTAGAAGGAATATCATACCATACTTATTACGGACTATGTTTATTAATTACAGTTGACAGAGAACGGTTGACGAGGAAACATGCTAAAGCTGCAGCTTCAGCCTAAAAAGACTTTGATAAATCAATATTAAGGAGCATACAACACACCTTCTCCATCAAAGTTTTATTCATCCTCCCTACCATAACATTCTATTGTGGATTCTTATGCACAATATGTTGCCTTACAATTCCTTCAGTTCTACATAGAGAATTAAATTATTCAGAACAGAATTCCAAACCATTATGTACACAAACACTTTATTGGTTTCCTTGTCTGTTTATCAGTCTTCCACTCCTTAAACTTAGAGAACACATCACTCTTTTGCTTCAAGAAAAAAGCCTAATTTTTTTAAGAAAAATTATCGATAATCGTTAACATATAATAAGTACCTCCCATATAAGACACCCAAGATGGTCCCTAACGATCAAAGTTGATATAATCCAATGTTCCTTTAGTGTTGTGGATTACTTTAGAGAACATGACTCTTTTCTGATTGTTGATGACACAATGCTCACAAAACTTCAATTAACTAATACTATTCCCATCAAGAAGTCCTCACTTGCTCAACTCGATCATGTCATTCTCACTTATATGACCAAGTCACATATACCACAATTTTGTGACATCATCATCAGATAACGAGGAGGTAGAGACACCATCGCCTACAACTATAGAGTTTTTAAGAACATATAACATATCAAGTTTTCTTTTAGCTTTCATCACGACAAGAATACCTCTACTACCCTTCATAACTCTACCTTCAACGGTGTACTTATAATCTTTTGAATCGAGGGTACTAAGAGAATTAAGTTTTCTCTTCAAATTAGGAACATGTCTCACATCATCAAGTGTTCGAATAGCTCTATCAAATATCTTGATTTTTATTGTCCCTATACCCACAACCTTGCATGATGAATTGTCTCACATTAACTCAACACCTTAGAAATTGTATCATATGTTGAAAACCATGATATGTATAGCCAGAATCGAGTATCCATTCATCTTCCGACCTTGCATGACAAAAAGAAGCCATTAGGAGTTCACTATCTTCGGCATTAGTAATACTGGTTTCACCGCAATTTTCTATCAACTTTTCAGTCAAAATATCATCCTCTTTCTTAACTTTATTTTGTAGCTTCCAACAGTCAGATTTTAAGTGGTCTCTTTTCCTACAATAATTGCAAGTCTTTCAAAGATTTCTTGAATTTGATCCATTTGTTTGATAACATTTTGAACCATTTTCTTGGGTTCACTCTCGAGCAATAAAGCTCTCTATCGGACCATCAGAATAATTAACAAGATGTTTCATTTTCTCCTTAGAGAATACTACACTATAAACATCATTAGTCGTGATAATATCACGACTAAATAACACAGTATCACGAAACGTGATATATGATGGGAGCACGAACACAAGAAAATTAAAGCTAGATCTTCATCGTTATACTTGACTTCCAAGGTCTCCAGATCAACAACAATTTCTTTAAATACTGATAAATTCTCTTGCATAGCCGTACCTTCAAACACACGATGAAAATATAAATTCTACTTTAGATGTAGTTTAATAGTAAGACTTTTTGTCAAACATAGTTTTTCTAGCTTCATCCATAACCTATCAACACTCGTCTCCTTTAGAACATCTTGTAGAATATTGTTTGATAAATGTATATGTATATGAGACATAACCTTGCGATCATTCCTCTTTTTTTCTCAACTGTCCACAAACTGTGCATCTTATCAAACCCTAATAGAGTTTCATCCAAATCCATCTGAGTGAGCAAACCTCGCATCTTTATCTGACATAAAGAAAATCTAGTGTTGTGATCCAATAACAGAATACAGTACCTCATACTTGACATCTCCAAAAATAAATATAGTCTTAGAATCAAAAAAGCTCAAGACTCTAGTACCAACTGTTGAAAAACATGAAATCAATTCGAGACTAATAAGAATAAAAAAAACCCCATAAAGCACGTAAATAATACAATATTTACGTGGAAACCCAAGACGGAAAAAATCACGGACAGAGGAGAAAAAATCCACTATGGTTAAAGTAAAAGATTATAACTTAAAGAAAGAGAAGAATAATG